>NC_079211.1:147670739-148270739 GCF_029633865.1 Lampris incognitus
AGTTCATCTTTTTATCCATCATAGATGCAACTTCAGTCTTTTCATGATTTAATCTTTATGCGCTTGCTCGTCTTACTGCACGTCTCCTTTCACTACTGCACCTTTGTATTTCTTACATTATTTTTTGTTGATTTGCTTTTTTCAGATCTTTGCAAGGCATTTTGACTTACACCTGTTGTGTCAGTTGTGCTCTTATCTTTGTGGGTTTAGGAGACGCCGCCCGCCAATCCTAAATCATATCTGCTGTATTTCTCATGAGGAAGAGAACATTATGAGCAAGCTGCTTTTCCTGTTGGTTTCAGAGGACTTGGCTTCGTCTTGTCAATCAGGGCTTCAGTTCGTGTGTTTTTAAGTTATTCTTCAAAGTCATTCATGAATATAGTCTCATCAGCCGCTTCTTCGGGGTCGGGTCGCGGTGGCAGCAAGCTAAGTAGGGCACTCCAGACGTCCCTTTCCCCACCAACGCCCTCCAGCTCCTCCTGGGGGATCCCAAGGTGTTCCCAGGCCAGATTGAATGTGTAGTCCCTCCAGCGAGTTCTGGATCTACCCCGGGGTCTCCTCCCAGGTGGCAGAGTTGGCAAATCCAGGTCCAGAAAGTAAAAATCCTAACCATGTATTTGCTGCACCCATGTGTTAACCAATTGATTCTAATCAACCCCATTCTTCAGCTTGAGGAAATACATGGTTCGGAGTTGTACTTTCTGGACCTGGTTTTGCCATGTCTGCCAGTTGGATGTGCTCGGAAAACCTCCAAAGGAAGATGCCCAGGAGGCCTCCTAATCAGATGCCCCAACCACTTCAACTGGCTCCTTTTGACGCGAAGGAGCAGCGGCTCTACTCTGAGCTCCCTCCGGATATCCGAGCTCCTCACCCTATCTCTAAGGCTGAGCCCAGACACCCTACGGAGGAAACTCATTTCAGCTGCTTGGATCCGGGATCTGACCTTTTAGGTCACTACCCAAAGCTCATGACCCTAGGTGGTGTAGGTTGGAACGAAGATGGCCTGGTAAATTGAGAGCTTTGCCTTCCCGCTCAGCTCCCTCTTCATCGCAGACTCGGCATTGCAGATTGGTCCTCGGGACCCGGAACGTCACCTCTCTGGCAGGAAAGGAGCCTGAGCTGGTGAGCCCGACTAGATATAGTTATGTGTGGAGGAGAGCCCAACTATATCTGTTTGGGCTCACCTCCACACATAGCATGGGGCTCTGGTACCAAATTCCTGGTGAGGGGCTGGAAAAAAAGAAAACATCTCCAATCATCTGGTCTCCATACTGAGTACATTTAGGATCTTCAGCCAAATAAAGCCTGTTGTGTCTGGTGAGCAGCAGTTTTATTGTCGTACTATTGAACCAGTAAGAGCGTGAACTGTGCTGTTACTCACTTCAGACTACTCTCCCAGCCTCGGTGTCGGCTGTGATCACGTCAATATGAAACTCGGCTTGAGGTGTATGTGCAGCATGCATTAGTAGCTAACCGTAGACCTAAAACAGTTTGCCGGAGTTGCACATTGATCTCAGGATGCTCGCCTGCTGTGTAAGTGGGGGGGGGGGGCGGTGCAGAATGTTCAAGTGTTTTCCCCTCCCCTTTCATCACTGCTGTGGATTCATTTATTTTTTTATGGAAGTGGGAGCAGCTATCTAGCAGCTAGTACAGGCCACCATGACAGAGAGAGAGAGCCAGAAAGGAGAGGTTTTGGCATTACGCAAATTTGGCAGTCTCCTTAGGTTTCCAAAAACACACGCACACACACACACAAGTCATTTACACAAAAGCACACGCATTTTCAATCTGTGCAACTTCCTTCACCCATTACCTGTATAAACACACACACACACACACACACACACACACACACACACACAGACACACACACAGACAAGGCAGGACCTGCATGCCATAGTGGAGGTGTCTGGACAGAGAAGCAGATGAAAGATAGGGACTTGTGTGTGGTGTGTGTGTGTGTGTGTGTGTGTGTGTGTGTGTGTGTGTGTGTGTGCACGTGCGCGCCCTGTGATGGCCTGGCAGCCTATCCAGGGTGTCTCCTCGCCTGCTGCCCAATAACTGCTGGGATAGGCTCCAGCAGTTATTGGGTAAGGGTTAAGGTTAGGATTAGGTAAGGGTAAGGGTTAAGGTTAGGATTAGGTTAGGGTAAGGGTTAATGTTAGGAGTAGGTTGGGGTAAGGGTTACGGTTAGGATTAGATTAGGGTAAGAGTTAAGGTTAGGATAAGGTTAAGGTAAAAATTAAGGTTAGGATTAGGTTAGAGTAAGGGTTACGATAAGGATTAGGGTTGGGTTAGGGTTAGGATTAGGTTAGGATAAGGGTTGAGGTTAGGATTGGGTTAGGATTAGGTTAGGATAAGGGTAAGAGTTAAGGTTAGGGTAAGGGTTAGGATTAGTTTAGGGTAAGCGTTAAGGTTAGGGTAAGAGTTAAGGTTAGGATTAGGTTATGGTAAGGGTTAAGGTTAGAATTAGGTTAAGGTAAGAGTTAAGGTTAGGGTAAGAGTTAAGGTTAGGATTAGGTTAGGGTAAGGGTTAAGGTTAGGATTAGTTTAGGGTAAGGGTTACGATAAGGATTAGGTTAGGATAAGGGTTACGATTAGGATTAGGTTAGGATAAGGGTTAAGGTTAGGATTAGTTTAGGTTTAGGGTTAGGATTAGGTTAGGGTAAGAGTTAAGGTTAGGATTAGGTTAGGGTAAAGTTTAAGGTTAGGATTAGTTTAGGGTAAGAGTTAAAGTTAGGATTAGATTAGGGTAAGCGTTAAGGTTAGGATTAGGTTAGGTTAAGGGTTAAGGTTAGGATTAGTTTAGGGTAAGGGTTACGATTAGGATTAGGGTAGGGTAAGGGTTAAGGTTAGGATTATTTTAGGTTTAGGATTAAGGTTAGGATTAGGTTAGGGTAAGGGTTATGGTAAGGATTGGGGTAAGGGTTAAGGTAAGGATTGGGGTAAGGGTTATGGTAAGGATTGGGGTAAGGGTTATGGTAAGGATTGGGGTAAGGGTTAAGGTTAGGATTATTTTTGGTTTAGGATTAAGGTTAGGATTAGGTTAGGGTAAGGATTGGGGTAAGGGTTAAGGTTAGGCATGTAGCTATGATGGTTAAGGGCTAGGGAGTGGATACAGTCAGTCAGTGCTGGCTGTTGGTGTTATTGGGTGGGTGGGCTGACAGATGCATTGTACCTGTCATGCTGCAGCAACAGCAGCATCACATCCCACACACCAAGTTACAGTAACGACAGTACACACCTTGTTATAACAAGTGCTCTACAACAATACACAGAAGTACCCACAAGAATGGCCTGATGCCAGAAAACTCTTTGTAGCTTTCTCTGTTTCTCACACACACACACACACTCACACGTTTCCTAATTTTGTTGGATGAATGTTTCAAATCCACAATTCCTTATTGGGTCCAAGTGCGTCTCCTCCAAAAAGCTAGCATAGGAAACGGAAAACCGCCATGGCAGTCTAGTCCGTTGCCTACCAACACGGGGATCACTGGTTCGAATCCCCGTATTATACCTCCGTCATGGTTGGGCGTCCCTACAGACACAATTGGCCGTACGTGTCCTGGTCGCTGCACTAGCGCCTCCTCTGGTCGGTCAGGGTGCCTGTTTGGGGGGGAACTGGGGGGAATAGCGTGATCTCCCACGCGCTACATCCCCCTAGTGAAACTCCTCACAGTCAGGTGAAAAGCAGCGGCTGGCGACTCCACATGTAGCGGAGGAGGTATGTGGTAGTGTGCAGCCCTCCCCGGATGGGCAGAGGGGGTGGAGCAGTGACCGGGACGGCTCGGAAGAGTGGGGCCAAGTACGATTGGGAGAAGAAGAAAAAAAAGAGGGAATTCTTAGCTACACTTACCATTAGCCGGTCCTTTCTTTAAAACCAAGTAAAACAAACAACAGTTTGTCATTTGGTCTTTTGTGTTACGGTTGGACGATGTGTCCCCAGGCTGTTAACTTCCAAATCTTCCAAAGACATCAAAGAAAATGGATGATAAAGTAAATAATCCACCTCTGGCTGGAGATGGATTATTTATTTGAGATTTAGATGAGGATGAAGATTATTTAGAAGAAGACGGCTGTTCGAATTTGTGTTTGCGGCGGCCTCGCCATGTGCTGTCCATCCAGTGTCTCCGTCCACGTCTGGGTTTTGTCTTCATTTGATGGCTGGGAGAGCTGGCGCTGGATCAGCTGGGAGAGCGGGGCGGGCTGGGCTGGCTGCTGGCCCATGCGGACCGGCCAACCGATAAACACTGAGGGTGGCCTGGCGGCGGCCTCACCTGGCGTTGAGTGTGGTGTTTTTGATGTCGTCGTGAGGAGGGTGGGGAGGTGTCGAGGGTGTCTGACTGGGAGAGCTGGTGCTGGATCACCTGGAGGAGCTTGGTCTGCTTCGTCCTGTGGGCCCATGGACCACGGCCCCTGCCTGGACAGGACGCTGAAATGGAGCGAGCTAACTTAGCTGCTGGCCCATGCGGACCGGCGGTTCCGGCAGTCGTCTTGGTGGGCATTCGACCCCTTTGGCAGTGATTTTATGTTTAGTTTTGATGTGTGTTGGTGTGGATATGTGTGTTAGTTTGGGTGTGTTGTCGTAGTTTTTGGTTGTGCTTTTGTGTTTGTGTTGTACTGACGTGGGCTGGGGGAAATGGCATTTTGTTTCATTTCATGTACACAAGTGCATGAAGTGACATGACAGATAAAGCGTTCCTGATTCCTGATTCCATGCTGACGCCCGTGCACACCTCCTCCTCCCCGCTCTCCTCCCCGCTCCTCCCGTCCCGCTGTACATCCACTGTCGCTGGTCAAGAGTCGGCAGCCGGAGACGTGGTGGATTCAGCCCAAATGATCAGCAAACCAGGTGTCAGCTGCCACAACCGACACCGGACACTGACACCTCATGTTCATACAGGCTTCAATAAAACACCAGTTAGATTGTTAACTTTAATAAAACACGTTAGATTTTCTTAACTTCAATAAAACACCAGTAAGAGCTTGTTAACTTCAATAAAACACCAGTAAGAGCTTGTTAACTTCAATAAAACACCAGTAAGAGCTTGTTATCTTCAATAAAACACCAGTTAGATTTTGTTAACTTTAATAAAACACCAGTGTGAGTTTGTTAACTTTAATAAAACACCAGTTAGGTTTTGTTTACTTTAATATAACACCAGTTAGAGTTTGTTAACTTTACTAAAATACCAGTTAGATTTTGTTAATTTTGATAAAATACCAGTTAGATTTTGTTAATTTTAATAAAACACCAGTTAGAGGTTAATTTTAACAAAACACCAGTGTGAGTTTGTTAACTTTAACAAAACACCAGTGTGAGTTATTTAACTTTAATAAAACACCAGTGTGAGTTTGTTAACTTTAATAAAACACCAGTTAGGTTTTGTTTACTTTAATATAACACCAGTTAGAGTTTGTTAACTTTACTAAAATACCAGTTAGATTTTGTTAATTTTGATAAAATACCAGTTAGATTTCGTTAATTTTAATAAAACACCAGTTAGGGTTTAACTTTAATAAAACACCAGTTAGAGTTTAATTCTAACAAAACACCAGTGTGAGTTTGTTAACTTTAATAAAACACCAGTGTGAGTTTGTTAACTTTAATAAAACACCAGTTAGAGTTTGTTGACTTTAATAAAACACCAGTGTGAGTTTGTTAACTTTAGTAAAACACCAGTGTGAGTTTGTTAACTTTAATAAAACACCAGTGTGAGTTATTTAACTTTAATAAAACACCAGTGTGAGTTATTTAACTTTAATAAAACACCAGTGTGAGTTATTTAACTTTAATAAAACACCAGTGTGAGTTATTTAACTTTAATAAAACACCAGTGTGAGTTATTTAACTTTAATAAAACACCAGTGTGAGTTTGTTAACTTTAATAAAACACCAGTGTGAGTTATTCAACTTTAATAAAACACCAGTGTGAGTTATTTAACTTTAATAAAACACCAGTGTGAGTTATTTAACTTTAATAAAACACCAGTGTGAGTTTGTTAACTTTAATAAAACACCAGTGTGAGTTTGTTAACTTTAGTAAAACACCAGTGTGAGTTTGTTAACTTTAATAAAACACCAGTGTGAGTTTGTTAACTTTAATAAAACACCAGTGTGAGTTTGTTAACTTTAATAAAACACCAGTGTGAGTTTGTTAACTTTAATAAAACACCAGTGTGAGTTATTTAACTTTAATAAAACACCAGTGTGAGTTATTTAACTTTAATAAAACACCAGTGTGAGTTATTTAACTTTAATAAAACACCAGTGTGAGTTATTTAACTTTAATAAAACACCAGTGTGAGTTATTTAACTTTAATAAAACACCAGTGTGAGTTTGTTAACTTTAATAAAACACCAGTGTGAGTTATTTAACTTTAATAAAACACCAGTGTGAGTTTGTTAACTTTAATAAAACACCAGTGTGAGTTTGTTAACTTTAGTAAAACACCAGTGTGAGTTTGTTAACTTTAATAAAACACCAGTGTGAGTTTGTTAACTTTAATAAAACACCAGTGTGAGTTTGTTAACTTTAATAAAACACCAGTGTGAGTTTGTTAACTTTAATAAAACACCAGTGTGAGTTATTTAACTTTAATAAAACACCAGTGTGAGTTATTTAACTTTAATAAAACACCAGTGTGAGTTATTTAACTTTAATAAAACACCAGTGTGAGTTATTTAACTTTAATAAAACACCAGTGTGAGTTATTTAACTTTAATAAAACACCAGTGTGAGTTTGTTAACTTTAATAAAACACCAGTGTGAGTTTGTTAACTTTAGTAAAACACCAGTGTGAGTTTGTTAACTTTAATAAAACACCAGTGTGAGTTTGTTAACTTTAATAAAACACCAGTGTGAGTTTGTTAACTTTAATAAAACACCAGTGTGAGTTTGTTAACTTTAATAAAACACCAGTGTGAGTTTGTTAACTTTAATAAAACACCAGTGTGAGTTTGTTAACTTTAATAAAACACCAGTTAGATTTTGTTAACTTTAATAAAACACCAGTTAGATTTTGTTCACTTTAATAAAACACCAGTTAGATTTTGTTCACTTTAATAAAACACCAGTGTGAGTTTGTTAACTTTAATAAAACACCAGTGTGAGCTTGTTAACTTTAATAAAACACCAGTGTGAGTTTGTTAACTTTAATAAAACACCAGTGTGAGTTTGTTAACTTTAATAAAACACCAGTGTGAGTTTGTTAACTTTAATAAAACACCAGTTAGATTTTGTTAACTTTAATAAAACACCAGTTAGATTTTGTTAACTTTAATAAAACACCAGTTAGATTTTGTTAACTTTAATAAAACACCAATTAGATTTTGTTAACTTTAATAAAACACCAGTGTGAGTTTGTTAGCTTTAATAAAACACCAGTGTGAGTTTGTTAACTTTAATAAAACACCAGTGTGAGTTTGTTAACTTTAATAAAACACCAGTGTGAGTTTGTTAACTTTAATAAAACACCAGTTAGGTTTTGTTAACTTTAATAAAACACCAGTTAGGTTTTGTTAACTTTAATAAAACACCAGTTAGATTTTGTTAACTTTAATAAAACACCAGTTAGATTTTGTTAACTTTAATAAAACACCAGTTAGATTTTGTTAACTTTAATAAAACACCAGTTAGATTTTGTTAACTTTAATAAAACACCAGTTAGATTTTGTTCACTTTAATAAAACACCAGTTAGATTTTGTTCACTTTAATAAAACACCAGTTAGATTTTGTTCACTTTAATAAAACACCAGTGTGAGTTTGTTAACTTTAATAAAACACCAGTGTGAGCTTGTTAACTTTAATAAAACACCAGTGTGAGTTTGTTAACTTTAATAAAACACCAGTGTGAGTTTGTTAACTTTAATAAAACACCAGTGTGAGTTTGTTAACTTTAATAAAACACCAGTTAGATTTTGTTAACTTTAATAAAACACCAGTTAGATTTTGTTAACTTTAATAAAACACCAGTTAGATTTTGTTAACTTTAATAAAACACCAATTAGATTTTGTTAACTTTAATAAAACACCAGTGTGAGTTTGTTAGCTTTAATAAAACACCAGTGTGAGTTTGTTAGCTTTAATAAAACACCAGTGTGAGTTTGTTAACTTTAATAAAACACCAGTGTGAGTTTGTTAACTTTAATAAAACACCAGTGTGAGTTTGTTAACTTTAATAAAACACCAGTTAGGTTTTGTTAACTTTAATAAAACACCAGTTAGGTTTTGTTAACTTTAATAAAACACCAGTGTGAGTTTGTTAACTTTAATAAAACACCAGTGTGAGTTTGTTAACTTTAATAAAACACCAGTGTGAGTTTGTTAACTTTAATAAAACACCAGTTAGGTTTTGTTAACTTTAATAAAACACCAGTTAGGTTTTGTTAACTTTAATAAAACACCAGTTAGATTTTGTTAACTTTAATAAAACACCAGTTAGATTTTGTTAACTTTAATAAAACACCAGTTAGATTTTGTTCACTTTAATAAAACACCAGTTAGATTTTGTTCACTTTAATAAAACACCAGTGTGAGTTTGTTAACTTTAATAAAACACCAGTGTGAGCTTGTTAACTTTAATAAAACACCAGTGTGAGTTTGTTAACTTTAATAAAACACCAGTGTGAGTTTGTTAACTTTAATAAAACACCAGTGTGAGTTTGTTAACTTTAATAAAACACCAGTTAGATTTTGTTAACTTTAATAAAACACCAGTTAGATTTTGTTAACTATAATAAAACACCAGTTAGGTTTTGTTAACTTTAATAAAACACCAGTTAGATTTTGTTAACTTTAATAAAACACCAGTTAGATTTTGTTAACTTTAATAAAACACCAGTTAGGTTTGTTAACTTTAATAAAACACCAGTTAGATTTTGTTAACTTTAATAAAACACCAGTGTGAGTTTGTTAACTTTAATAAAACACCAGTTAGATTTTGTTAACTTTAATAAAACACCAGTTAGATTTTGTTAACTTTAATAAAACACCAGTTAGATTTTGTTAACTTTAATAAAACACCAGTTAGATTTTGTTAACTTTAATAAAACACCAGTTAGATTTTGTTAACTTTAATAAAACACCAGTGTGAGTTTGTTAACTTTAATAAAACACCAGTTAGATTTTGTTAACTTTAATAAAACACCAGTTAGATTTTGTTAACTTTAATAAAACACCAGTGTGAGTTTGTTAACTTTAATAAAACACCAGTTAGATTTTGTTAACTTTCATAAAACACCAGTTAGAGTTTAACTTTGATAAAACACCAGTTAGAGTTTAACTTTGATAAAACACCAGTGTGAGTTTGTTAACTTCAATAAAACACCAGTGTGAGTTTGTTAACTTGGTGAAATGACAGAAGCTTTTATCAGACATGATGAAGTGAATCATTTTTTAAGATAAACCCAAAGATTCTGCTCCTCTGAAAAACTCTCACACTCAATCGGCTAATGCAAGAAGATGAAAGTTCCCCACACACACACACACACACACACACACACACACACACACACACACACACACATATGATGTTCATCTAATATAAGGCTACCAGGCAAAAAAATCGCTTCTTCCCCACAGCGGCATTCAACAATCACTCAACTGCTCTCTCTGTCTCCCTGTCTCTGGCTGTCTCTGTCTTTTTCTCCCTGTCTCTGTCTCCCTCTCTGGCTGTCTGTCTGTCTGTCTGTCTCTCTCAGTTTGGCTGTCTGTCTCTCTCTCTCTCTGGCTGTCTTTCTCTGTCTCTGTCATTCTCACACACACACACACACACACACACACACTCAAACACAGCCCTACTACTACACAACCACAACATGGACATGAGTACCACGTTGTTGCCATGCAACACGTATTTAGTGTGTCTTCAGTGGTGTTGTTACTCTCCGCCTCACGCCGGCTGTATATGCTGCTGACTCGCTGGCATTTCCACCTAGCTCATCCTGAGTTACTGTACCGTACCTTCCCAGGGAAACACGCTTACCATCTGTGTGTCAGCATTTGCAGTATTTCTCATATCTGTGGAAAATCCCCGTTTATGTTTGTCATCGGGGCAGGGTCCTCGACTGTGCATGCTGCGTTACCTGCTTTTACACACTGCTGCATTGTAAATTGTTTTTAGATAACGCATCTCATTTAAACACCGTGTTCTTGGCTTCTTATCATGCTGCACAGAGGAGAGCCACTGTCTCCCACTGGTTTATTCCCTTTGCCCACTTTCTGTGCTTTCTCTGAATCTTCAGTTGTGTCTTGTGTATCTATATGCCACCTCCTCACATTGTGTATCTATATGCCACCTCCTCACATTGTGTATCTATATGCCACCTCCTCACATTGTGTATCTATATGTCACCTCCTCACATTGTGTATCTGAAAGTCACCTCCTCACATTGCAATACATTGTATGCATTCTTGGGAATCCTTTAAAAGAGCCCATGTCATGCTTTTGGGTTTTCCCTTTCCTTTAATGTGTTATATAACTTGGAGAGGCGGCATGATGGCACAGTGGTTAGCGCGGTCGCCTCACAGCAAGAACGTCCTGGGTTCGAGCCCCAAGGTAGTCCAACCTTGGGGGTCGTCCCAGGTCGTCCTATGTGTGGAGTTGGCATGTTCTCCTCGTGTCTGCATGGGTTTCCTCTGGGGGCTCCGGTTTCCTCCCACAGGCCAAAGACATGTAGATCAGGTGAATCGGCCGTACTAAATTGTCCCTAGATATGTGTGTGTGTGTGTGTGTGTGTGTGTGTGTGTGTGTGTGTGTGTGTGTGTGTGTGTGTGTGTGTGTGTGTGTGTGTCGGCCCTGTGTGGTGGCCTGTCCAGGGTGTCTCCCTGCCTGCCGCCCAATGACTGCTGGGAAGGGCTCCAGCATCCCTGTGACCCTGAGAGCAGGATAAGATAATGGATGGATGTATCCGGCCAATTACCCCACTCTTCCGAGCCGTCCCGGTTGCTGCTCCACCCCCTCTGCCGATCCGGGGGGATGTAGCGCATGGGAGGATCCCGCTGTTCCCACGCAGACATGGGAAGAACTTGCAAACTCCACACAGAGGACGACCCGGGATGACCTCTCCAAGGTTGGACTACCGTGGGGCTCGAACCCGGGACCTTCTTGCTGTGAGGTGACCACGCTAACCACTGCGCCACCGTGCCGCCACTCTAGTGGAGCCCTAAATTAAAAATATAGAGCTAGAGTTAGCATGATATGGCCACTTCAAATCACAGGCCATTTATTACACAGAGATAACCAAGTAATATATGCGTAAAATATCTGTAATTGAACTGTGATGAGTGGTTTTTACTGAGTAACATAGGAGTAAAATAGGGTCTTTTCTATAGCTCTAGTTCAGGGGTCGGGAACCTTTTTGACTGGGAGAGCCATAAAAGCCAAATATTTCTAAATATATTTCATTGAGAGCCATATAGTATTTTTAACGTATAATAAATTAAATATGTCTTACTTTTAATGCGACTTCTGGTGCTGCATGGTTTTGCTGATGGCCTTGTAGTCTGGTTCATACGTGGTGAGGTTGAGCTTCATGCAGGCGTTGAGGCTTCCATCAGTTAAACGTGAGCGTAGGTTGGTCTTAATGTTCCTCATATGCGAGAAAGACTGTTCACATGCATATGTAGAGCCAAACATGGTCAATACGGCAATACTCACACGCTGCATTGTGTGGTATGTCACAGGAAGCTCGTTCCAAGTTTTAAGAATCAGCTGGTCTTCAGGTTGAAGATTTTTAATTTCTGTCCACTTGTGTTCCCTCGCCAGCTCTGCTCGCTGTCACGCAAGACTTTCCAACTCTCCATTAAGTGACTTGACTTACTCATCCACATGTCTGATGCCTTCAGGTCAGCAACTTCCAGCTCAAAGTCTCCGATAGAGACCCCGGGGATGCATGTCAGGTCGATTTTGTCCACTGCACACTCATGTGGATGAGTGATGAACTTGAAAAGACCAGTGCGCGCACGAAATTCTCCAAAACGTGCTTTGAATGACTGCAGGAGATTGAACGTAAAGCCAGCTAGCTGCTGGAGATCCAGATGTTGAGTGGAGTCACTTGCTAAGCATGCATCTCTAAATTGTTGTAGTCTTTCAAAGTGCAGAAGACGACCTGTTTCAATGTCCCTGAGAAAGACTTCCAGCTTGCTTTCAAATGCAAACACTGCTTGTTGAAGGGATGAGATTGTATTTCCAATACCTTGCATTTTCACATTGAGCTGGTTCAGATGGCCAGTTATGTCCACGAGATAGTGAAACTGCAGGAGCCAGTCAGTGTTGTCTAGCTCAGGATGCTTGACGCCTTTCATTTCAAGAAAAGTCCGGATTTCACTCAGGCAAGCTGCAAAACGGCTGAGCACCTTCCCCCTTGACAACCAACGCACGTTGCTGTGTAAAAGCAGACCGGGATAATGATTCCCAACTTCTTCTAACAGAGCTTTAAACTGGCGATCATTTAAAGCTCGGGCAACAATAAAGTTGACCACTCGAATGACCAGAGACATCACCTCGCCAAGCTCCTGGCCACACGTCTGAGCGCAAAGCGCCTCCTGGTGCAGGATGCAATGAAAACTTAGGATGGCTCTCTTTTCATGTTCACGGAGAAGCGCTACAAATCCTTTGTTCTTCCCCAACATACAGGGTGCACCATCAGTACAGACAGAAATAAGTTTATCCATCGGTAGTTTTTTTTCTTTAGCAAACTCCATGAAAGACGTGAATAAATCCTCTCCTCTTGTTGTCCCTTTCATTGGCAAAACAGCCAAGCTTTCCTCACGCAGTGTGTCACCTGCAGCATACCTGGCAATGATACTGCACTGAGATAGATGGCTAACGTCTGTTGACTCATCTAACGCGAGAGAAAAGTATGTCCCGGCGTTTATGTCCTTAATTTGTGTTACCTCGACTTGATTTGCCATCATGATGCTACGATCGTGCACAGTTCTTGCTGACAGGGGCATGTCTTTTATTCGTTTGATTATCTTGTCTTTATTTGGGAAGTCATCAAACAGTTCATTGGCCACATCAAGCATGAATGTTTTGGCATACTCGCCATCTGTGAATGACTTTCCATTCCTTACTATTGCCAAAGCCCCCGCAAAGCTAGCGGAATTCCCGTCACCTTGCTTGGTCCACACACGTAGTTGCTGCTGACTCGTCTGCACTCTCCGCTGTAGCTCCTCGCATGCCCTTTTCCTGCTGTCCCCCGCTGGATATTTCGATGCAAATGAAGCATGGTGCGTACTGAAGTGCCGCTTTATATTTGACCGTTTCATCGATGCAATTTTATCATTGCATATTAGACATACCGCAGATCCTGCTCTCTCCACAAATGCAAATTCCTCTGTCCACGCAGCCTGGAATGCACGGTAATCATCGTCTTTTTTTCTTTTCGCCATCTTTTCCGTTACAAGGGTTGAAGCGGATAAACTAGTTGGCTATCTGATAAAATTGATTTCTTCACCTTTACAATGACCCGGACATGCTCGCGAGCCGTTGGTTCCCGACCCGACCCACGGGTGACCCGTGACCCGTGAAATTTATCTTCAAAACTAATTTCTGTTTACTTTAAAATGGCACAGTATTATTAAGAAATATCACAAGTATCTTAAAATCAGTTCCAAACTGATATTTTTGAAAAAAAAAAATTTTTCAACTCAAAATTGTCTGGGAGCCATATGCCGTCACCGGAAGAGCCATATATGGCTCGCGAGCCATAGGTTCCCGACCGCTGCTCTAGTTGGTTTCCTTGCCATTATAATCCACCCGTCCATCCATTATCCACACCACTTATCCTGCTCTCAGGGTCGCGGGGATGCTGGAGCCTATCCCAGCAGTCATTGCGTGGCAGGGGGAGACACCCTGGATAGGCCACCAGGCTGTCACAGGGCCCACACACACACACCTAGGGACAATTTAGTACGGCTGATTTCACCTGACCTACATGTCTTTGGACTGTGGGAGGAAACCGAAGCACCCGGATGGAGGAAACCCACCCAGACACGGGGAGAACAGGCAAACTCCACACACGGCGGCACGGTGGCGCAGTGGTTAGTGCGGTCGCCTCACAGCATGAAGGTCCTGGGTTTAAATCCCGGGGTAGTCCAACCGCGGGGGTCGTCCCGGGTCGTCCTCTGTGTGGAGTTTGTCATTATAATGTGCTGTGAAATATAATCTACATCGAACACTGTGTGGGATAAATGTACAAATCTCATTGTGTCAAACAAGTATTTTGAATCCTTTTGTCTCAGGGATAAATAGTTATTATCTGCTGAACTGGAATATAAGGTGACTATTGACTGCCCTGCTGAGTGACATGACCATAGTAAAGATTGCATCACATTCAATGTTCACCCTATATTCAAGTTTGACGGTTAATTGCAACCCATCCCTGTGGAAATCAAGATGTTTCCTTGGAGAACATGTCATTCGGTGATTTAGGACTTCCATGACTCTCTTTAATCAAACAGTTTTCTCTCTGGGGATTTTCTTTTCCCGGTCGGTAACACTAAGGAGTTTTTTGGCACTCTATGACCCCAGAACAATCGCAGATGAACCCGTTGTTATTTGGAGCGTGGCACATTCTCCAGGTCCACATCCCGATGTCTCAGTTGGGGAGGGTTTCGGTGCTGACCTGTTTGAGGGACAAAAGACGCCCAGAGCCATGGGTGATTGCACACCAAAGCTGAGGTGTACTCAGCCCTGTAATGAGCTGCTGATGGATGGCCTTTTTCCTGACAACGTGTGAGCCCCGGCTGAGCCCAGCTGTAGAGGAGGAGGAGGAGGAGGACCCTTGGCTCCCAACCACAACCTGGGGGGAGAGAGAGCTCTTTGAGCCTCTGAAAGATCCTAAAGAGTTCTCCTGTTCCCTGGAAACAGAGGGAGTTAGCCATTTCTTTCTTTGTGATCAGATGTTGGATTTAAGAATGAGAGAGTAGAAGAAGCAGGAGAGGAAAAGACACTTTTATTGTCATTGCACATACTACATAGAGCGAGATTCCTTCTTTTTCCCCCCTTTTTTTAAAGTATCCCCCTTTTCCCGCCCAGTTGTACCCGGCCAATCGCCCCACCCTTCCGAGCCGTCCCGATCGCCGCTCCACCCCGTCTGCCAATCTGGGGAGGGCTGCAGACTACCACATGTGGACTCGCCAGCCGCTTCTTTTCACCTGACAGTGAGGAGTTTCACCAGGGAGACATAGCGCGTGGGAGGATCACGCCATTTCCCCCAGTTCCCCCTCTTCCCCAAACAGGCACTAGCAGTTAGCTTAGCCTGCCCCAATTACTCGTCCTGTCAGACCACCCTCCGTGTTTCCTCCTCGGGCAGGGGTCATGGTCCCCGTGGCAACCGGATGACACAGACCCAAGCCCCCCCCCAGCCGATCCAGCGCCAGCTCTCCTGGAGCCTATCCCAGCAGTCATAGGGAGGATTCAGTACGGATTGTGGGAGGAAACCGGAGCACCTGGAGGAAACCCACGCGGACATGGGGAGAACATGCAAACTCCACACAGAGGACGACCTGGGACGACCTGGGACGACCCCCCCCCCCAAGGTTGGGCTACCCCGGGGCTCGAACCCAGAACCTTCTTGCTGTGAGGTGACCGCGCCAACCACTGCTCCACTGTGCCGCCCAAGCTTTATCTAATCCAAGAAAAAACTCAGCTGTGTACTCTTTAGACCCCCGAAGACCCGTGTACTCTTTAGACCCCCGAAGACCCGTGTACTCTTTAGACCCCCGAAGACCCTTGTACTCTTTAGACCCCCGAAGACCCGTGTACTCTTTAGACCCCCGAAGACCCTTGTACTCTTTAGACCCCCAAAGACCCATGTACTCTTTAGACCCCCGAAGACCCGTGTACTCTTTAGACCCCCGAAGACCCGTGTACTCTTTAGACCCCCGAAGACCCTTGTACTCTTTAGACCCCCGAAGACCCATGTACTCTTTAGACCCCCGAAGACCCATGTACTCTTTAGACCCCCGAAGACCCGTGTACTCTTTAGACCCCCGAAGACCCGTGTACTCTTTAGACCCCCGAAGACCCGTGTACTCTTTAGACCCTTGAAGACCCGTGTACTCTTTAGACCCCCGAAGACCCGTGTACTCTTTAGACCCCCGAAGACCCGTGTACTCTTTAGACCCCCGAAGACCCGTGTACTCTTTAGACCCCCGAAGACCCGTGTACTCTTTAGACCCCCGAAGACCCGTGTACTCTTTAGATCCCCGAAGACCCATGTACTCTTTAGACCCCCGAACACCTATGTACTCTTTAGACCCCTAGAGGACCCATGTACTCTTTAGACCCCGAAGACCTGTGTACTCTTTAGACCCCCGAAGACCCGTGTACTCTTTAGACCCCCAAGACCCGTGTACTCTTTAGACCCCCGAAGACCCGTGTACTCTTTAGACCCACAAGACCCGTGTACTCTTTAGACCCCCGAAGACCCGTGTACTCTTTAGACCCCCGAAGACCCGTGTACTCTTTAGACCCCCGAAGACCCGTGTACTCTTTAGACCCCCGAAGACCCATGTACTCTTTAGACCCCCGAAGACCCATGTACTCTTTAGACCCCCGAAGACCCGTGTACTCTTTAGACCCCCGAAGACCCGTGTACTCTTTAGACCCTTGAAGACCCGTGTACTCTTTAGACCCCCGAAGACCCGTGTACTCTTTAGACCCCCGAAGACCCGTGTACTCTTTAGACCCCCGAAGACCCGTGTACTCTTTAGACCCCCGAAGACCCGTGTACTCTTTAGACCCCCGAAGACCCGTGTACTCTTTAGACCCCCGAAGACCCGTGTACTCTTTAGACCCCCGAAGACCCATGTACTCTTTAGACCCCCGAAGACCCATGTACTCTTTAGACCCCCGAAGACCCGTGTACTCTTTAGACCCCCGAAGACCCGTGTACTCTTTAGACCCCCGAAGACCCGTGTACTCTTTAGACCCTTGAAGACCCGTGTACTCTTTAGACCCCCGAAGACCCGTGTACTCTTTAGACCCCCGAAGACCCGTGTACTCTTTAGACCCCCGAAGACCCGTGTACTCTTTAGACCCACAAGACCCGTGTACTCTTTAGACCCCCGAAGACCCATGTACTCTTTAGACCCCCGAAGACCCGTGTACTCTTTAGACCCCCGAAGACCCGTGTACTCTTTAGACCCCCGAAGACCCGTGTACTCTTTAGACCCCCGAAGACCAGTGTACTCTTTAGACCCCCGAAGACCCGTGTACTCTTTAGACCCCCGAAGACCCGTGTACTCTTTAGACCCCCGAAGACCCGTGTACTCTTTAGACCCCCGAAGACCCGTGTACTCTTTAGACCCCCGAAGACCCTTGTACTCTTTAGACCCCCGAAGACCCATGTACTCTTTAGACCCCCGAAGACCCATGTACTCTTTAGACCCCCGAAGACCCGTGTACTCTTTAGACCCCCGAAGACCCGTGTACTCTTTAGACCCCCGAAGACCCGTGTACTCTTTAGACCCTTGAAGACCCGTGTACTCTTTAGACCCCCGAAGACCCGTGTACTCTTTAGACCCCCGAAGACCCGTGTACTCTTTAGACCCCCGAAGACCCGTGTACTCTTTAGACCCCCGAAGACCCGTGTACTCTTTAGACCCCCGAAGACCCATGTACTCTTTAGACCCCCGAAGACCCATGTACTCTTTAGACCCCCGAACACCTATGTACTCTTTAGACCCCTAGAGGACCCATGTACTCTTTAGACCCCGAAGACCTGTGTACTCTTTAGACCCCCGAAGACCCGTGTACTCTTTAGACCCCCAAGACCCGTGTACTCTTTAGACCCCCGAAGACCCGTGTACTCTTTAGACCCACAAGACCCGTGTACTCTTTAGACCCCCGAAGACCCATGTACTCTTTAGACCCCCGAAGACCCGTGTACTCTTTAGACCCCCGAAGACCCGTGTACTCTTTAGACCCCCGAAGACCCGTGTACTCTTTAGACCCCCGAAGACCCGTGTACTCTTTAGACCCCCGAAGACCCGTGTACTCTTTAGACCCCCGAAGACCCGTGTACTCTTTAGACCCCCGAAGACCCGTGTACTCTTTAGACCCCCGAAGACCCGTGTACTCTTTAGACCCCCGAAGACCCGTGTACTCTTTAGACCCCCGAAGACCCGTGTACTCTTTAGACCCCCGACGACCTGTGTACGCTTTAGACCCCCGAAGACCCGTGTACTCTTTAGACCCCCGAAGACCCTTGTAGTCTTTAGACCCCCGAAGACCCGTGTACTCTTTAGACCCCCGAAGACCCGTGTACTCTTTAGACCCCCGAAGACCCGTGTACTCTTTAGACCCCCGAAGACCCGTGTACTCTTTAGACCCCCGAAGACCCGTGTACTCTTTAGACCCCCGAAGACCCGTGTACTCTTTAGACCCCCGAAGACCCGTGTACTCTTTAGACCCCCGAAGACCCGTGTACTCTTTAGACCCCCGAAGACCCGTGTACTCTTTAGACCCCCGAAGACCCGTGTACTCTTTAGACCCCCGAAGACCCGTGTACTCTTTAGACCCCCGAAGACCCGTGTACTCTTTAGACCCCCGAAGACCCGTGTACTCTTTAGACCCCCGAAGACCCGTGTACTCTTTAGACCCCCGAAAACCCGTGTACTCTTTAGACCCCCAAGACCCGTGTACTCTTTAGACCCCCGAAGACCCGTGTACTCTTTAGACCCCCGAAGACCCGTGTACTCTTTAGACCCCCGAAGACCCTTGTACTCTTTAGACCCCCGAAGACCCGTGTACTCTTTAGACCCCCGAAGACCCGTGTACTCTTTAGACCCCCGAAGACCCGTGTACTCTTTAGACCCCCGAAGACCCGTGTACTCTTTAGACCCCCGAAGACCCGTGTACTCTTTAGACCCCCGAAGACCCGTGTACTCTTTAGACCCCCGAAGACCCGTGTACTCTTTAGACCCCCGACGACCCGTGTACTCTTTAGACCCCCGAAGACCCGTGTACTCTTTAGACCCCCGACGACCCGTGTACTCTTTAGACCCCCGAAGACCCGTGTACTCTTTAGACCCCCGAAGACCCGTGTACTCTTTAGACCCCCGAAGACCCGTGTACTCTTTAGACCCCCGAAGACCCGTGTACTCTTTAGACCCCCGAAGACCCGTGTACTCTTTAGACCCCCGAAGACCCATGTACTCTTTAGACCCCGAAGACCCTTGTACTCTTTAGACCCCCGAAGACCCGTGTACTCTTTAGACCCCCAAAGACCCGTGTACTCTTTAGACCCCCGAAGACCCGTGTACTCTTTAGACCCCCGAAGACCCGTGTACTCTTTAGACCCCCGAAGACCCGTGTACTCTTTAGATCCCCGAAGACCCATGTACTCTTTAGACCCCCGAAGACCCGTGTACTCTTTAGACCCCCGAAGACCCGTGTACTCTTTAGACCCCCGAAGACCCGTGTACTCTTTAGACCCCCGAAGACCCGTGTACTCTTTAGACCCCCGAAGACCCGTGTACTCTTTAGACCCCCAAGACCCGTGTACTCTTTAGACCCCCGAAGACCCGTGTACTCTTTAGACCCCCGAAGACCCGTGTACTCTTTAGACCCCCGAAGACCCGTGTACTCTTTAGACCCCCGAAGACCCGTGTACTCTTTAGACCCCCGAAGACCCGTGTACTCTTTAGACCCCCGAAGACCCATGTACTCTTTAGACCCCCGAAGACCCGTGTACTCTTTAGACCCCCGAAGACCCGTGTACTCTTTAGACCCCCGAAGACCCGTGTACTCTTTAGACCCCCAAAGACCCGTGTACTCTTTAGACCCCCGAAGACCCGTGTACTCTTTAGATCCCCGAAGACCCGTGTACTCTTTAGACCCCCGAAGACCCATGTACTCTTTAGACCCCCGAAGACCCGTGTACTCTTTAGACCCCCGAAGACCCGTGTACTCTTTAGACCCCCGAAGACCCGTGTACTCTTTAGACCCCCGAAGACCCGTGTACTCTTTAGACCCCCGAAGACCCATGTACTCTTTAGACCCCCGAAGACCCGTGTACTCTTTAGATCCCCGAAGACCCATGTACTCTTTAGACCCCCGAAGACCCATGTACTCTTTAGACCCCCGAAGACCCATGTACTCTTTAGACCCCCGAAGACCCGTGTACTCTTTAGACCCCCAAAGACCCGTGTACTCTTTAGACCCCCGAAGACCCGTGTACTCTTTAGACCCCCGAAGACCCGTGTACTCTTTAGACCCCCAAAGACCCGTGTACTCTTTAGACCCCCGAAGACCCGTGTACTCTTTAGACCCCCGAAGACCCGTGTACTCTTTAGACCCCCGAAGACCCGTGTACTCTTTAGACCCCCGACGACCCGTGTACTCTTTAGACCCCCGAAGACCCGTGTACTCTTTAGACCCCCGAAGACCCGTGTACTCTTTAGACCCCCGAAGACCCGTGTACTCTTTAGACCCCCGAAGACCCTTGTACTCTTTAGACCCCCGAAGACCCGTGTACTCTTTAGACCCACAAGACCCGTGTACTCTTTAGACCCCGAAGACCCGTGTACTCTTTAGACCCCGAAGACCCGTGTACTCTTTAGACCCCCGAAGACCCGTGTACTCTTTAGACCCCCGAAGACCCGTGTACTCTTTAGACCCCCGAAGACCCGTGTACTCTTTAGACCCCCGAAGACCCGTGTACTCTTTAGACCCCCGAAGACCCATGTACTCTTTAGACCCCCGAAGACCCATGTACTCTTTAGACCCCCGAAGACCCATGTACTCTTTAGACCCCCGAAGACCCGTGTACTCTTTAGACCCCCGAAGACCCGTGTACTCTTTAGACCCCCGAAGACCCGTGTACTCTTTAGACCCCCGAAGACCCGTGTACTCTTTAGACCCCCGAAGACCCGTGTACTCTTTAGACCCCCGAAGACCCGTGTACTCTTTAGACCCCCGACGACCCGTGTACTCTTTAGACCCCCGAAGACCCGTGTACTCTTTAGACCCCCGAAGACCCGTGTACTCTTTAGACCCCCGAAGACCCGTGTACTCTTTAGACCCCCGAAGACCCTTGTACTCTTTAGACCCCCGAAGACCCGTGTACTCTTTAGACCCACAAGACCCGTGTACTCTTTAGACCCCGAAGACCCGTGTACTCTTTAGACCCCCGAAGACCCATATACTCTTTAGACCCCCGAAGACCCGTGTACTCTTTAGACCCCCGAAGACCCGTGTACTCTTTAGACCCCCGAAGACCCATGTACTCTTTAGACCCCCGAAGACCCGTGTACTCTTTAGACCCACAAGACCCGTGTACTCTTTAGACCCCGAAGACCCGTGTACTCTTTAGACCCCCGAAGACCCGTGTACTCTTTAGACCCCCGAAGACCCATGTACTCTTTAGACCCCCGAAGACCCGTGTACTCTTTAGACCCACAAGACCCGTGTACTCTTTAGACCCCGAAGACCCATGTACCCTTTAGACCCCCGAAGCCTCATTTGGGCACGTTTACTTCTTTCCAGTGTACCTTTTTCCCCAGCATGGATGCCTTCAGGGCCCCCTTCTTCATTACTGGAGTTTGTTCGGCTCCTGGGTTATTTGCCCCTCTGGTAAACAAGGGTCACCGTGCCAACCCGGATGATCCTTACTGCCTCCGCCGGCTGGCTGCCTCCGTCAGGTCCACCCGCTGAGGAACTGAACCGCTGTGATTCGTATCGAGCAGCCAGGAAGGCATACGGGCAGGCGGGGAAGCCACAGGTGGTCTGCAGGTTATTATCCACAAACACGCACGTAGACTCGCGCACACACACACACACACACACACACACACACACAGACACACACACACACACACACACAGACACACAAGTACTGAAACCTGTTACCACCTCCATACCCCGTGTTATCTGAGAGCAGTGATTATCTGCTGAGACTGTCCAACTGTCTGTTGTGTGTGTGTGTGTGTGTGTGTGTGTGTCTGTGTGTGTCTGTGTGTGTGTGTAGATGAAATATCGTTGATAGCTTGTTCTCGGCTTTGAGAGAATGTGTGGGGTTTTTGTCATTTGCTGCTTGTCAGAAGTGGGTTTCGCAGAGGCGGGCGAGAGCTGTGCTCATCCGGCACATCTCACACATGAGACGGTCCCACTTGTGTGAAACTTATTAACCGTTTTTTTTAACTATTCTAATTAAACGCTTCATCTGAAGGCTAATAAAGTTATGATAAAGCTTGTCCTCTCTTGTTTTTGCCCATGCAGGACTGCAGCGTTAGAAAACCTGTCCGGCGTGGTGGACGGGAGTCCATTAATACCGCGGGCCGCCGGTGGTGAAAGTCGGTTTGAGTCAGTTTGCGTGTCATTGCAAAGGGAACTTTATTCATTGTCGAACGTATTTCTCCAGTACCGAAGAGAAAGACCAGAAGCCTGAGGTTGAGATTCTGGCGTGGCTTCACGTTTGCGGCGGCCTCCCCCAGTACCGTCCATGCAGTGTCTTTGTCCACGTCTGTATCTTAAGTTTTGTCTTCGTTTGATGGCTGCGAGAGCGGGGCAGGCTAAGCTAACTGCTAGCCTGTGCAGACCTGCGGTTCTGACGGTCAGCCTGGCCGGCGTTGGTTCCCTCGCACAGTGATTTTTTTGTTTAGTTTGGATACAGTATGCGTTAGTTCGGGTATGTGCGTTCTTGTCGTTTCGAGTGTGTTGTTGTCTTTGTGTTGCACCGCTGTGGGCTGGGGGAAACGACAAAGTGTTGCCGAGTCCCGATTACAGGACGTCGACCTCGGGAAGACTCGGTGACCAGCTGAAGACATGTAACTACTGAAGAGATGCTTAGAGAGTTGTGTAAATTGTGTACATGCTGACTGAGTGTGTGTTTGATGCTCTGCAGGCTGTCCAGTCTCCTCGCGTGCTGTCGGTGCCGGTCACGTGGGTGAAGGAGGGGGGCGTGGTGCGCCTGGGCAAGAGATACCTGCAGGCCGAGTACAAGGGAGCCGGGGCCGACGACATTGTCTACACCATCGTGTCCGCCAACGGGAGCCCTCAATACGGTATGCACCCAGTCAGTCAGTCAGCCAGTCAGTCAGTACAGCAGTCAGTCAAATCAGTCAGTCAGTCAGTCCATCCATCCATCATTCAGTCTGTCGGCCAATCAGATTCATTCGTAACACTTTCCTGAAGTAGAAAGAAATGCAGTACACTTGACAGGAAATAAATGTACATAAAGAATAACAAATATCAGGCGTCCAGCTAGCATGGCGGTCTATTCCGTTGCCTAGCAACACGGGGATCGCCGGTTCGAATCCCCGTGTTACCTCCGGCCCTACAGACACAATTGGCCGTGTCTGAGAGTGGGAAAGCGGATGTGGGTATGTGTCCTGGTCGCTGTATGGTAGTCTGCAGAACCTCCCCGGATCGGCAGAGGGGGTGGAGCAGCGACTGGGACGGCTCGGAAGAGTGGGGTAATTGGATGGGTATAATTGGGGAGAAAAAAGGGGGAAAAAAAGCCAAAAAAAAAGGAAATATGCATCAAATATACATATAGAATACATGTACACACACACACACACATAGTATATATATATATATATATATTTAGAGAGAGAGAGAGAGAGAGAGAGAGAAAGAGAGAGAGAAAGAGAGAGAGAGAGAGAGAGAGAAAGAGAGAGAGAAAGAGAGAGAGAGAGAGAAAGAGAGAGAGAGAGAGAATAAAACAAATGTGTGCAGAGGGTTAATACAAATGTCGGATTCCCCTCCTGTCCACTGATCCCCACCGTCTGGTTTTACTGAAATGTTGGTTGTTGAATAATTTAGAGTGGGTGAATAAAGCCTCCTGCAGCAGGAGTGGAGTGTCAGTGTCCCTCTTATGCTAACAGACGGGGTCATGTCCTCTGCAGCAGTACACGCCTTCACCTGGAAACAACTTCCTTGCTCTCGCACGTTTATTGATTGTGGACTAAAAATAAAAGAGGACGTTGTTGTGCTCAGCATTCCTCTGTCTCCTTTACCTTCCCCTGCTTTCCCTCTTTCGTCTTTCTCCTGTCCTCTCTTCATCATCTGCTGACCAACCTTCGTCTTCCCCCGTCTTTCCCCCCTCTCCCACTCACTGTATCAGGACCTTTATTTCCATATTCTCAGTCCTTTTCTCAGTTTTGGCCTATCTCTCTCTCTCTCTCTCTGTCTGTCTGTCTGTCTGTCTGACCGTTCATTCTCTGTCTTCTGTCCCACACTGTCCTCGCCTATTCTAAATATCATCCCTTTTTGTCTTTTTCTTTTTTCTTTTCTTTTTGATTGTTTTCTCCCTTTCCCCCCCCAATTGTACCTGGCCAATCACCCCACTCTTCCCAGCCGTCCCGGTCGCTGCTCCACCCCCCTCTGCCGATCCGGGGAGGGCTGCAGACGACCGCATGCTTCCTCCCATACATGTGGAGTCACCAGCCGCTTTCACCAGGGGACGTAGCTTGTGGGAGGATCACGCTATTCCCCCTAGTTCCCCCTCCCCCCTGAACAGGTGCCCCGACCAACCAGAGGAGGCACTAGTGCAGAGACCAGGACACACACCCACATCTGGCTTCTTCATGTTCCGCCACGGCCATGTGGCGTGCTGCTACAACACAAGCGCCTAACCGACAACAAGAAAACATGATGCATGTCGTCGCTGGGTCAACTTTGTGTTTTGTTTTGTTGTTTTTTCGAAAAAGCCTCCAAAGGAAATGGCAGCGATGTGGCGTTGGCTGGTTTTCTCATTTGCAGTGAATGACTCGAACAACCTTTACAAACTCAGAGCAACAGCTGCAGAGGTCGGGTGGCTAGCCGCTGTGTACATCAGTTGTGTACTGTACCTTCAACAGCTACCTAAACTTTACCCTAAACTACTACCTGACCTAACCCTAAACCCAACCGCTACCTGCCCCATGCATCATAAATCAGGGCAAAAGTTCAATGTCAGACGCTTTGGAATACACGCCGCGTCTCCTGTGGACACCGAAGGGTGCCTTGTACATCATATGCTGACCTTGATATCACCTTGTCCGGGCGCCGCCGTGGCCCCAGGAAGAAGGTCCTGGGTTCGAGCCCCGGGGTAGTCCAACCTTGGGGGTCGTCCCGGGTCGTCCTCTGTGTGGAGTTTGCATGTTCTCCCCGTGTCTGCGTGGGTTTCCTCCGGGTGCTCCGGTTTCCTCCCACAGTCCAAAGACATGTGGGTCAGGTGACTCGGCCGAACTAAATTGTCCCTAGGTATGTATGTGTGTGTGTGTGTGTGTGTGTGTCGGTCCTGTGTGATGGTCTGGCAGCCTGTCCAGGGTGTCTCCCCGCCTGCCGCCCAGTGACTGCTGGGATAGGCTCCAGCATCCCCGTGACCCTGAGAGCAGGATAAGCGGTTCGGGTAATAGATGGATGGATCCCCTCTGTTGCTGTATCTCTTTACTAATCAATCATTTGCTACTGTTTGAAGCGCTCTGCTGGGTGTCTGAGTAGCCAGATATCACAAGAAGTTGAGGTGAATACTGAGCTCTGATTGGTGGATTGCTGCGTCGCTTATTATGTTGCGAATGGTTGACCGTAATGCGTTTCTCCCGCCGCCTCATTATGTGCCGTCTCCTTCCAGGCGAGGTGGTTCTGGTGCCCATGCCTGCTGACGGCCCAGCCGAAGCCTGGCAACCTGACGCCGATGGCTCCACTCCAACCAGCTCCTTCACCCAACAGGACGTCAATGACGGCACGGTCTGGTACCGGCATTCCGGCGCGGGGACGCACAGCGACATGTTCCAGTTCCAGGTGGGTGTCGGTTCTGAGTGCTGGACAGCAGAACCGGGACTGTTACGGTCCCAGTAGTCAGCGTAGAAGCCCGCCTTTACTCATTAATGATGCTGTTTTTATACTGTTATTGAAGCGAGGTAGCGTCCCACCACATGATCCCATCCGGTCAGCTGGGAGGGCTCGTTTATCTGAAGACACAAGGATGTGAACAGTATATTTAAAGAAGAAGAAGAAGAAGTGAGTTTCGGGACCTCGATGTCGGACTATCTGCCTGTACAGGCCTACAAATTGTGAAACCTGCGTCATACAGAAATGAAGTTCACGAGTATCTTTTCTACAGAGAGCAAAAAGCCTGAACCGGGTCTTCCTTAAACTCGCTGCTGAAATCATTTCCTGTAACTACCGCCCGCCGGGAAGAAGACGACGCCTCATTTTACAAACGTCTTACCCGAAGGGTGCTGAACTAAAACAGTACCTCGGTAGGAGTAGCACAACTGTGTCCTGCTACAACTCCTCCACCCGCACCCTCAAACGTCATCTGCCACAAAGTGGACGGTCCCATCACAGCTTTCGAGACTGAGATGTAAGAACTGTACAGAACAAATGTGATGGCAGAACAGGTCATACAATAGGAAATGGTATCCATGACGACAGCAGATACATGCCTGTTGTGTGTTTTGTCTTTCTTATGTGGCTAGTTCAATAATATATCCCCCCCCCCCCACCAGCCGCACCACACACATTGCTGCCGTTGTTGGTTTACAGGTCTGCTGCTGTTCATCCTAGTTACCCCTCCGAAGCTCAGAGGCTCTAAACATACAGTAAAAAATGACTGCAGACTCTTTTCTCTTCACTATTCCCCCTCCCCCCCCTTTTTCTCCCCCATTGTACTTGGCCAATTACCCCACTCTTTCAAGCCGCCTTGCTCGCTGCTCCACCCCCCTCTGCCAAGCCGGGGAGGGCTGCAGACTACCACGTGCCTCCTCCCATACATGTGGAGTCGCCAGCCGCTTCTTTTCACCTGACAGTGAGGAGTTTCACCAGGGGGACGTAGCGCGTGGGAGGGTCACGCTATTCCCCCCAGTTCCCCCTCCCCCCGAACAGGCGCCCCGACCGACCAGAGGAGGCGCTAGTGCAGCGGCCAGGACACATACCCACATCTGTCTTCTCTCCCACCGACATGGCCAATTGTGTCCAATTGTGTCTGTAGAGACGCCCGACCAAGCCGGGGGTAACGCCCCCCTGGGGGTAACGCACAGGGATCTTCGTAACCGAAGATCCCTGTGTTGGTAATAATATAATAATAATAAATCGATCAAGCGCTTTTCTGGTGCTCAAAGTCACTTTACAATAAACGGGGTGAAACAAGGTGACTAGATGAACATAACACAGACAGACAGGGGTGGATGGGAAGGGGGGCCACGAGAGGGTGAAGCGGCAGCCACCCACGACCCCAGCAGCCACCCACGACCCCAGCAGTACTCTCCCACTTGGGACAGATACAAAGGCAAAGGAAAACAAACATCATGAATTACAGATGCAGGTCACGCGCTCATTCCCCAGCCTGCCCCAGACCAGGGGTGGATGAGAGGACGGGGCACGAGAAGGCAATGGCTAAAAGGTGTGTCTTGAGACGGGATTGGAAGAGTGGGATGGATTCTGAGTCTCTAATGATTTGGGGAAGTGAGTTCCAGAGCCTGGGAGCTGCTCTGGAGAAGGCTGGGTCACCAAAGCCGCGGAGGTTGGACCTGGGGGTAGAGAGAAGGGAGGCTGAGGTGGATCTGAGGGACCGAGAGGGTTGGTAGGGGGAGATAGCAGAATAGAGCGCTACGCTACCCGGACGCCCTCTTCACTAAAATCTGGTGAAATTTGGTGGCAGTGTGGTCCCTCCACATAGCTATGTAGCATGGCGGTCTACCAACACGGGGTTCGCCGGTTCAAATCCCCGTGTTACCTCCGGCTTGGTCGGGCGTCCCTACAGACACAATTGGCCGTGTCTGCGGGTGGGAAGCTGGATGTGGGTATGTGGGCACTAGCGCCTCCTCTGGTTGGTCGGGGGCGCCTGTTCCGGAGGAAGGGGGAACTGGGGGGAATAGCGTGATCCTCCCACGCGCTACGCCCCCCCTGGTGAAACTCCTCACTGTCAGGTGAAAACAAGCGGCTGGTGACTCCACATGTATGGGAGGACGCATGTGGTAGTCTGCAGCCTTCCCCGGATCGAGAGGGGGGGTGGAGCAGCGACCGGGACGGTTCGAAAGAGTGGGGTAATTGGCCAGATACAGTTGGGGAGAAAAAAAGGGGAGGAACCCCCCCCCCCAAAAGAAAGAAAGAAGGGGTTAGTATGCCTCTTTTGTTTGCTGATGTTAAGGGTGAGAGTAGCGAACCCAGTAGCCAGACAGACAGGGGACAAGGCAAGTGAGGAAGAGGGATTCATTGAGGGGTGCAGGCCGGGCAGGTGGACGAGAGATGATGGCATAGAGGCGGGGGTGGATTGCGGAGCCGGCCAGACCAGACCAGCCAGGCAGGCGGATGAAGGAGCGAGTGTGGCTGGACTACACTGAGCCTGGATTGGCAGGGGAGCAGGCAGGCAGGTGAACCAGAGAGTGGCAAAACCATGCACAGGAGAGGGTGATTAGTTTTCAAGGCAACAACACGGACAGCTTACTCTGAAAGACTGCAGAGCGGCCAAGCGCGTGAAACTAGCGGGTAGCTCAAACAACGAGCTGGCGAGGAGTGGCCGAAGAGCCGGGCTTCTTATGCTGCGGGGGTTGATGAGCTTGATAGAAAGCAAGTGTGCGGCTGAGCCGGCGACATACTGTAGGTCAAGAGGAGAGAGGGGATGAGAAAAAGACTGGCTGCTAGCTAGGTGGAAGTGGAGGGTGTGACAGTCAAATTTGTTATTCTCCAGAAATGACCAAAAATGGCAAAATTAACTTGACAATATTTTTTTCAACCAAAAAATACGAGAGGGCGGCATGATGGCGCAGCGGTTAGCGCAGTCGCCTCACAGCAAGAAGGTCCTGGGTTCGAGTCCCGGGGTAGTCCAACCTTGGGGGTCGTCCTCTGTGTGGAGTTTGCATGTTCTCCCCGTGTCTGCATGGGTTTCCTCCGGGGGCCCCGGTTTCCTCCCACAGTCCAAAGACATGGAGGTCAGGTGACTCGGCCGTACTAAGTTGTCCATAGATGTGAATGTGTGTGTGTATGTGTGTGTGTGGGCTGTGTGATGGCCTGGCGGCCTGTCCGGGGTGTCTCCGCCGCCTGCCGCCCAATGGCTGTTGGGATAGGCTCCAGCATCCCCGCGACCCTGAGAGCAGGATAAGCGGTTCGGATAACGGATGGATGGATGGAAATATGAGAAGTAGGCACACCAAAACTGAACTTGACTGTACCTTCACTTCATTCTGATCTGTGCACTCGAGGCCTTTTCTTACTGTACTGTTTTAGTGTCCGACCACAAGGGGGTCGCTTATATTATTCTGAGAAAAAAAAGAAATCAATTCATACTTTCACGTTCCTAAGAGAAAAGACCGTCATCACGTGGAAGTGATATTGAATATAAGAATCTACAGAAACGAGCATGCCCACAGACCAGAAAGTCACAGGATGAAAAGCGAATATTGTAGTCAAATTCTTCAGTCGAGATCGTTGTTTTCTTCAGATTTCTGCGTCGATGAGGTGAGCGAACAGCTGTAGTAAGGGAATTTCGAAATGTCCACCCTAAGCCCGGACCGGCTGGTATAAAGCCTTGACTGGTTCGTCTGCTTTCTAGAAGTGCCCGCACTTTTTGAATTACTCCCAGCAAGATGGAGGTTGGACCCAATCTGCAAGAAAGCCCTGGGTAATCTGCTGGCGAGATTCGTTCGGCTCTCGAGGCGGCCGGAGTACTTAACATATCTATTGGATTGCCGCCGTCAACTCTGGATTCACTTCTCGGTCTCCTTTGGCTGTTTGGCCTCATAGTTATGGCGTCTTTCCTTGACATTTAAGAATTAATTATCTGCAGTTTCGCTGCAGGAGAGGTAGAGAATGTGCAAACACCTCCCCAGTGGCTCAGACTGTATGCAGTATTAATGCAGGACAGATAGAGCACGAATCCACAAAGAGCGATTCCGCGCTAGCTCCTGGTGTGTGCTGTGCTAATGCAAGATAACTGCAGTATAAATACACAAAGAGGGGATTTCTGCGGGGGCTTCCGCTGTATGAAGTATTGATAGACGATATAAAGGATTAATGCTCGCAGGAGCTCTCCCGTCATGACTTACATCCTAACAAATGACACATTTGAGAGAAGAAGAAATTCAAATTGTGGTTCGAGACAAATAAACTCCAAAGGGGTTGAGAAAAGGTCACCCACATGCCCCCCCCCCAAAAAAAAGAAAACTTTTCTGTTTTTGGAGAATTGTTTGAAGGTGGTGCGGCACAGTGGCACAGTGGTTAGCACAGTCGCCTCACAGCAAGAAGGTCCTGGGTTCGAGCCCCGGGGTAGTCCGACCTTGGGGGTCGCCCTCTGTGTGGAGTTTGCATGTTCTCCCCGTGTCTGCGTGGGTTTCCTCCGGGGGCTCCGGTTTCCTCCCACAGTCCAAAGACATGGAGGTCTGGTGACTCGGCCGAACTAAATTGCCCCTAGGTATGAATGTGTGTTTGTGTGTATTTCTGTGTGTGTGTGTGTGTGTGGGTCCTGTGATGGCCTGGTGGTCTGTCCAGGGTGTCTCCCCGCCTGCCGCCCAATGACTGCTGGGATAGGCTCCAGCATCCCCGCCACCCTGAGAGCAGGATAAGCAGCTCGGATAATGGATGGTTGGATATTTGAAGGTCTCTCTCCCTTTCTCTCTCTCTCTCTCCCTCCCTCCCTGCACTTCTGTGTCTCTTTCCTCTCAACTCTGTTGTCCATTTTTCTTTGTTCCTGTACCCCTCTTTCTTTCTTTCTTTCTTTCTTTCTTTCTTTCTTTCTTTCTTTCTTTCTTTCTTTCTTTCTTTCTTTCTTTCTTTCTTTCTTTCTCCCCCTCCAATGTTCTTCGTCATTTATTTATTTATTCATTCATTCATTCATTCGTTTACATTTCTCTCATCCGTCGTTTCCCTCTGGTCTTTCTTAGAAATCGTTGCCCCCCTTTTCACCATTCTTGCTCCTTGATTCATCCTCATCCGAGGACCGCATTCGCGAGGTGACTTATCCGCTCCAAAAAAAACAAAACAAAACACAAACCCACAGCAGCATTAGCGTCTGGCGTTTAGCATAAATGATACCAAATGACTGACAAATTAGCTGCGAGTCCAACACAGCTGAATGGGAGGGGGGGGTCACTGTGAGCCTCGCTAAATAAAACGTGTGTTTGGCTCTGTCTGAACGTCACTGGCACCAGAAAACATGAATGGCAGCCAGTAGCATTCCAGCTATTTCAAACTGCCCCCCCCGCCCCCACCCCACCGAATTTTTGGCCCCATCTATTGAGGCAAATGCCTTTTTGATTACATAGCAGGAGAAGCAAATTACATCTTCCAGCACCTCCTCGCCACTTTTGACATGGAAGGCGAGACAGCCGAGGCAAGGGGAGGCGTTGCTTTGTCAAAGCTGAAACCGCTTAGAAGCGTTTTTGCAGTTTGTCGGAGGAAGCGATTAATTGTGACAGTTTGTCAGGGTGATATTCAGTTTTGCTTGGTGGTTGCTATCAAAATATTTGGCAGCTTGTTAGACTTGGCTGCTCTCGAGTGCGTCGAATCGAAGTGAATATGCTGATTTCTACCACATAATGTGCTTTTCTTTTCAAGTCGCACTGTGTTGAGGCGCCATAGTGGAGAGCCAGGGCTCAATGGAGGAGGTGGTGTGAGAGAAGACGATCAGGCTAATGTAACAGCAATGAAATCTAGTCCTGATGATAACTCTGATGTTCTATAACTTATTGTAAAACACTCGGGTGTGAGTGATAGGCTGTTGATCCTATTCTGTTTTCAGTTTTAAATTTAGGAATCGGGAACACTTTATTTGTCACTTCACTTCATGTACATGACATGAAATGAAATGCCGATTCCCCCACCCCACAGCAGTACAACACAAAGACAAAAACACATCCAAAAACTACAAGAACACACGTATCCAAACTAACACACATATCACAACTCAACAAAAAAAAATCCCTGTCCGAGGGAACGAACACCAGCCAGGATGAGCGGGAACCGCCGGTCTGCATGGGCTAGTAGTTAGCTTAGCCCGCCTCGCTTCCGCGTCCTGTCAGACAGCCCTCAGCGTTTCCTCCTCGGGCGCAGCTCTAGGCAGGAGCCGTGGTCCCCAGGCCCACTGGATGAAGCAGACCAAGCTCTCCCAGCCGATCCAGCACCATCTTCCCCCGCCAGACACCCTCGACACACCTCCTCACGACGACATCAAGAACACCACAGTCAATGCCAGGTGAGGCCGTCACTAGACTACCTTCGATGTTATCAGAACTGCCAGCCCATGCAGACCGGCTCTCCAAGCTGATACAGCACCAGCTCTCCCAGCCGTCAAATGAAGACAAAACTTAGACGTGGACAAAGACACTGCATGGACAGTACTGGGTGAGGCCGCTGCAAATGTGAATTCGCGCAGCCATCTTCCCACACCGGAAGCGGAAGCGGAACCTAATTGATACCGGAATTTAACTGATTATGCTGGAATTTGGAATTGATTGAATCAATCATTCAATCAAATTAAAAGTAAAGGAAAATTCTCGACCACTGTTGCTCAATGATCAAGCCAGCTTACAGGTCTATCCCACGACCTCACTCTGGGAAATTCGACCATCTGTCAGTGCTCTTGCTTTCTGCTTACTTGCAGAAATTGAAGTGCGTGCAGCCCACTGTTAGGACAGTACAGTGCTGGACTACAGAACACGTATCCAAACTTCAGGGATGTTTCGAATCAGCAGACTGGTCAATCTGTAAGGATTCAGCCTCAAGTTTGGATGAGTATGCCGAACCGGTCACTGGCTGTGTTAGATTCTGTGTGGATAACTGTATCCCAATATGGACTGTTCGCTCCTACCACCACCAGAATTTCTGGATTAATAGCCACAATCACCTGAGGTTGAGGGAGCATACCACTTCTTTTAAATTGGGGGCCAAGGAGTGCTACAAAAAAATCCAGGTGTGACTTAAGGAGAGCGTCAAAGCCACTAAAAGACAATATAGGGGCATCCTGGAAAATGACTATGGTGGCTGTGACTCACAGTGCATGTGGAGGGGGCTGCAGGCAATTACGGGCTATAAATCTGAACCCAGTGTGGCTGTCAACACCTCTGCCTCTCTCCTGGATGAGCTTATAACAACTTTTATGCCCGCTTTGAAGCTCACAACTTGGTCTGGACAACTCTATCTGTAATTGGCTATTTGATTTCTTGACCGGAAGGCCCAGACTGTGAGAAGAGGTAAAACTTACTCATCCACATTAGTTCTAGGACCGGTGCACTTCAGGGCTGCTGTCTCAGTACCCTACTGCACCGTCTGTTTACACATGACTGTGTTGCCAAATATGACCAGCATCATTAAATTAGCAGATGGCATGACAGTGATTGGACTAATTAGTGACTGATGAGAGGTCCTATAGGAGGGAAGTGGAAGATTTAACCACATGGTGCCATGACAACACCCTCTCCATCGAAATGTCAACAAGACAAAATAAATCATTGTTGACTTTAGAAAGATCAGAGAAATTTACATTCCTATTTCCATCAATGGGTCATCCGTTGAAATTGTGGACAGTTTCAGATTTCTCAGTTTACACATCACAGACACCCTCATATGGTCTCTCAACGCCAACTACATCCTGAAGAAGGCACAGCAGAGACTGTATTTTCTGAGACGTTTCAAGAGTTTTGGTACCAAAACTCTTATGAACTTTTATGGCAGTACCATGAAGAGTGTCCTTTTTTTCCCCTTTTCTCTGTAATTGTACTTGGCCAATTACCCCACTCTTCCGAGCCATCCCAGTCGCTGCTCCACCCCCTCTGCCGATCCGGGGAGGGCTACAGACTACCACATGCCTTCTCCGATACGTGTGGAGTCACCAGCCGCTTCTTTTCACCTGACAGTGAGGAGTTTCACCAGGGGGATGTAGCACGTGGGAGGATTACGCTATTCCTCCCAGTCCCCCCCCCCGAACGGGCGCCCCAACTGACCAGAGGAGGCACTAGTGCTGTAACAAGGACACATACCCACATCCGGCTTCCCACCTGCAGATACAGCCAATTGTGTCTGTAGGGACACCCGACCAAGCCGGAGGTAACACGAGGATTCAAACTGGCGATCCCCACGTTGGTAGGCAACGTAATAGACCACTACGCTACCCAGACGCCCCTGAGTATGTCTTGATAGGCTCTATCACAGTGTGTTTTGGCAACCTGACTGCTCAGGACTACAGACTGCTGCAAAGAACTGTAAAGACAGCAGCAAAAATCATTGGCACAGAACTTCCACAACTTCATAATATTTACACCACCCGCTGCAAAAGGAAAGCCCATTAAGGACACCAGCCACCCTGCTTGTGTTCTGTTCTCACTCCTTCCATCTTCAAAACGTTACTGGACCATCAAATCACACACCACCCGTCTCAGTAATAGCTTCTCTCCACAGCCGGTCAGGTTGCTGAACAGCTGACACACTCATATGCACCTTACATTGTTGTCTTATCATGTACTGTATGTTTTTTTGGGGATGGTGTGTCCTTTGTGTCCTTTGTCCTTGGTCCTTTGTGTTAAGGCAAAGAGAGCCAGAGCACAAGAATTTCATCGCGTTCTAAACATGACAATAAAGATGAACTTGAGTGTACTACTATGATATGATTGCTGTGTAGCAAAAAAGCATCGATTAAATGAGAAAACGTAAAATGTAAGGCTTGCAGCAGACGCAGCAAGGTGCGACACTGAGAGGTTTCATCAGGACAGAAGCGGCAGCGTGCTCATTATAAACCATTCACAAACAACAGTCAAATTGAAAACGTAATTGGGCAGCATTCTCTATCAGAGCCGTCTTCTCTCATTTCTCACCTGCAGCAGTAGAACGAGGTACAACTCCAGGATCACTCCGGGGAAACAAAACGGGAGACAAAAGAACGAATTTTTGCCTGTAAGGATGGGCACGTATCAAGGCTCATTTGGACGGGATTGGTTTCGCAAGGGACAGTCTGGCAGTATCATTCAATACAGCACTATTCAGTCATTTTCATCCTGTCCGGATGGGCCATGTTGATGTTGTTCCTTCAATCCAAGTAATTATTCCTGCCATGAATATCTGTACCAAAGTTATTTTAGCCCAGGAAGACATCAAGGTAATTTGAGGCATATCAAGAGTTTGCAGGCTGTTGAGAACAAGAATTTTGACTCAGGTTTGTTCCATTTATGCTGCTTCTAAAGAAAATGCTTCTCCACCCCCCCCCTTCCCCCCAGTTGTATCCAGCCAATTACCTGACTCTTCCAAGCCGTCCCGGTCGCTGCTCCACCCCCTCTGCCGATCCGGGGAGGGCTGCAGACTACCAACATGCCTCCTCCCATACATGTGGAGTCGCCAGCCGCTTCTTTTCACCTGACAGTGAGGAGTTTCACCAGGTGGACGTAGCGCGTGGGAGGATCACGCTATTCCCCCCAGTCTCCCCCCCCCGAACAGGCGCCCCGACCGACCAGAGGAGGCACTAGTGCAGCGACCAGGACCCCATACCCATATCCGGCTTCCCACCCACAGACACGGCCAATTGTGTCTGTAGGGACACCCGACCAAGCCGGAGATAACACGGGGATTCAAACCGGCGATCCGCGTGTTGGTAGGCAGCTATGCTACCCGGATGCCCAAAATAAACACATCTTAAGGGGGAAAATAAATAAATAATCAATGTACTTTGTCCAGCCCCCCTTTTTTTTCGGGGGCGCTCCAGTTGTATCCGGCAATAACCCCACTCCTCCGAGCCGTCCCAGTCACTGCTCCACCCCCTCTGCTGATCCGGGGAGGGCTGCAGACTACCACATGCCGTGTTACAGTGTTTTCTAATCGACTTTGAAATTGTCGCTCTGGGAAACAGTTAGTAGATTATTTTTGCCCCGTGTGTCATTTTTCACTGTTTGTGGATGCCATGTTGGGTTTTAGATTTCCACTGGAGCACAAGTGACGTCTTTATCCAGGCACATCTGACAGTTGCACTACTCTGTAAATTTACAAGCTGTCCGGATCAATGACTTAAAGCCCCAATCAGTGATTTATTTGACCACATAAAGTTGAGGTATATTTACACACATAATTGAAGAGTTTGACTTATAGATGTAACATTAGCGTCGTGTGTCTTTCTCAACCAGTGGTAATTTAAAATATGGGTCCGGTTACTCCAATCTTTTCCATCATTAACGATGTGAACAAACGAGAGATGTCCCAATCAAGTTGTTTTTTTTGTCCCCGATCCGACTCATTTAATATTGAGTATCTACCAGTACTGAGTCCAGAGTTGATACTTGTATTTACCTAGATAATACAGATGCACAGTGCACACTTCCAGTACATTAAAGTTATTAAAATCAATCCAGTGTATATGCTTGACAATTGAAAAGCTCTGCAATGCATTAAGAAAAAACAATGGCCTGCATCCAAGCTGTTCCTTTTTTTTTTTTTTTACAAATTAACAAAGTAAACAAACTAAAAATATTTTTACATGGCTCTTATCACAAAGATGAAAACTTCAGGTTACTTCCGTAACCCCGGTTCTCTGAGTAGCATGAATGAGATGTCTGTGAGTTGACATCGAAATGAACGCTATGAAAGAGAACCTGCATTCTCTACCACAGCGATGAGCCGGTCATCCTACTACTACTACTACTACTACTACTACTATGACTACTACTACTAAAACTACAACTACTGCTACTACTACTTTTGGCTGCTCTTCTGCGTCCTCCTCTGTCACACCAGCCACCGGCATGTCCTCCCTCACCACATCCATAAACCTCCTCTTTGGCCTTCCTCTTCTCCTCTTCCCTGGCAGCTCCATATTCAGCATCCTTCTCCCAACATACCCAGCATCTCTCCTCCACACATGTCCAAACCATCTCAATCTTGTCTCTCTTGCTTTGTCTCCAAACCGTCCAACCTGAGCTGTCCCTCTAACATACTTGTTCCTAATCCTGTCCTTCTTCATCACTCCCAATTAAAATCTTATCATCTTCAACTCTGCCACCTTCCAGCTCCGCCTCCTGTCTTCTCATCAGTGCCACTGTCTCCAAACCATACAACATAGCTGGTCTCACTACCATCTTGTAGACCTTCCCTTTAACTCTTGCTGGTACCCTTCTGTCACAAATCACTCCTGACACTCTTCTCCACCCACTCCACCCTGCCTGCACTCTCTTCTTCACCTCTCTTCTGCACTCCCCGTTACTTTGGACAGTTGAACCCAAATATTTAAACTGATATGCCTTCATCACCTCTACTCCTTGCATCCTCACTGAGCTGGTCATCCAAAGTGATGAATTCAGTTACCCTCTAATATTTTTGGCCTTGTCGCTGTCTCGAGGAAATGTCTGTCCTTTTAAAAGTAACCTCCAGTGTTTGTTGCTGCGGTTCAGCCTTTGCCTGAGTTCCCTCGGTGAACTCTCTGTCTTCCATTGAGCGTTTCATTTTTAGGTGCCGTGTCAAATTGGTAGTATTGAACGCAGTTCTGTTATAACCGCCTCGCGAAATGCGCGCGTTGCAGACGTTACCAGTGGATGTTGGACTGCTTTTATTTTCCAATTTAAAATATTTCTACACTGCAGATATTTTAGCCGAAGGTTTGCCAGAGTACGCTTCTGCATCCTGCTACAAACTGTGCTCTCCATTTACGACACCCGTGTGACAGCTGACATAAAACAAAGGATCACACTTGAGTTCAGTAAAGCCGATACTGATCAGTTAAATAATTCCTTGGCGGCACCGACGCCGATCTTTGAATTGGGATCGGGACCTCTCTAGAACAAACCTTTTAAAGCATCAGAAAACATTAGCGTAGTGGTCTATTCAATTGCCTACCAACACGAGGATCACCGGTTCGAATCCCCGTGTTACTTCCAGCTTGGCCTACAGACACAATTGGCCCTGTCTGCAGTTGGGAAGTCAGATGTGGGTATGTGTCCTGGTCGCTGCACTAATGCCTCCTCTGGTCAGTCAGGACGCCTGTTCGGGGGGGGGGGGGGTAGCGTGATCATCCCACGCGCTACGTCCCCTGGCGAAACTCCTCACTGTCAGGTGAAAAGAAGGAACTGGCGACTCCATGTGTATTGGAGGAGGCATGTGGTAGTCTGCAGCCCTCCCCGGATCAGCAGAGGGGGTGGAGCAGCGACTGGGACGGCTCAGAAGAGTGGGGTAATTGGCCAGATACAGTTGGAGAGAAAAGGGGGTGGGGGAAGTCCTTGTAATCCTTGTATTAAGAGGCCTGTCAATCAGTTTGGGCGTGATGGCAGCTTGCTGTCGTGGTTTGTATTTTGTTGAGGGTACGAGGAGAGGGCAGAGGGTGATACGTGTAAGAGTGACCACTGTTTTGTTTTGTTTTCCCAGATCATGACATAAGAAATAGAAGGTAAACCTGTCTTCGTATGTGTTTTCTGTACCCTCAGCTATCCAGAGAGGGCGCCCCAGACACACTGAGCGACGCCCAGACCTTCACCATCGGAGTCCTGCCTCAGGCTGCCGGCTTCCCTCAGCTGGCCCCCGACTGTGAACTACAGATCACAGTAAGGGACAAAAAAAGCAAAGTAACTGCTGTTGTTTATAAAAGAGGACCGTTTGGGAGGCTTGTGTACTGTGTGTGTCCATGTGTCTATGTGTGCGTGTCTGATGTTGCCGTTGCTCAGGATTGCTCCATCGATCACTACTGCTGTCTTCTGTTACTTGTCGACCGCCACAATGTCTGGTCGGTTAGCCAGCACCTGCTTGTCAGTCCGGAACTTGAAGTCCCACAGGATCTTAGCTCTGCCATTCTCAGCCTCCTTTGGCGGTCTTTCCCATTTGGACTTGGGGACTTCCGGTCTGTATTCAGTACAGATGTTGCTGTACACTATCCCAGCCACTTGGTTACGCCTCTCAGTGTGCGCTTCCCCAGCTAGCATTTTACACCCTGCTACTAAGTGTTGGACTGTCTCAGGGGCGTCTTTGCACAGCCTGCATCTTGGGTTGTCGCGGACCTTGTCAGCCTGGGCAAATTCCAAGCCGGTATGACTCTATTTGTGTTAATCTCACTCATATCTGAGGAAGTTGGCTTGTATAGCATTAGGAGTCTAAGCCACCGACTTTTACTGGAGGTATCCATCCATCCGTCCATTATCCAAACTGCTTATCCTGTTGTCAGGGTCGCGGGGATGCTGCAGCCTATCCCAGCAGTCACTGGGTGGCAGGCAGGGAGACCTGTCCAGGGAGATATATATATATATATATATATATGTGTGTGTGTGTGGGGCGCTCTGAACAACCAGAGAAGGTGCTAGTGCAGCGACCAGGACACATACTCACATCCGGCTTCCCACCTGCAGACACGGCCAATTGTGTCTGCAGGACCGCCCGACCAAGCCGGAGGTAACACGGGGATCAAACTGGTGATCCACCACGCCACCGGGACGCCCCGTTCATTTGCTACTTTAAGTTTTGTTTCATGTGTTTGCCACCTTGGAAGACGGATTGTGCTTGTGATGTGTCCCTATACTTCTGTCTCTCTCTCACTCACCCTCTTTGTCTTAACTCCATCACAAGGTCCGTGCACACACACACACACACACACACACACACACACACACACACACACACACACACACACACACACACACCTCCTCTCTCCAGTATATATAAATACACACACGTGTGTGTGTGTTGTGAGGTAATCCTCCAGTCTAGGTTGTGATGATATCAGTGTATTGTGGTTTCACATCATGCTTTGTGTGTGTGTGTGTGTGTGTGTGTGTGTGTGTGTGTGTGTGTGTGTGTGTGTGTGTCTGTCCAGGCCTTGGAGGACCGTGTCACAGAGATAACACCTTCAGCTCTGTCCTTTGTCGACTCGGAGTCTCCCAGTGAGAAAGTCTATTATAACGTCACCAAGCCACTGCCACGTGGACAAGGTCAGCCTCTCCCCCCCCCCCCCTCTCTTTCTCTCTCTCTCTCTCTCTTTCTCTCTGTCTCTCTCTCTTCAGGCGCTTCAGGACCGGAGGAACCTTTTCTTAGTTCTCAGAACTGTTGCAGGATCTCCCTCCTTTTTATTGTGTCCACACTGCAGGAACTGGGAACCATCCCAGTTCTTAGAACGCTGTTTTGAGAGATGTTTTGTAGCCCCTACTTCAGCAGAGGTACTCTCCCAGCACAAGAGGAACCTTGAGTGACAAGTGTAGGGTTATTGGTCCAGACATAAGTGTAGGGTGATTGATCCAGACATAAGTGTAGGGTGATTGGTCCAGACATAAGTGTAGGGTGATTGGTCCAGACGTAAGTGTAGGGTGATTGGTCCAGACATAAGTGTAGGGTGATTGATCCAGACATAAGTGTAGGGTGATTGGTCCAGACATAAGTGTAGAGTGATTGGTCCAGACATAAGTGTAGAGTGATTGGTCCAGACGTAAGTGTAGGGTGATTGGTCCAGACGTAAGTGTAGGGTGATTGGTCCAGACATAAGTGTAGGGTGATTGGTCCAGACATAAGTGTAGAGTGATTGGTCCAGACGTAAGTGTAGGGTTATTGGTCCAGATGTAAGTGTAGGGTGATTGGTCCAGACGTAAGTGTAGGGTGATTGGTCCAGACATAAGTGTAGGGTGATTGGTCCAGACATAAGTGTAGAGTGATTGGTCCAGACATAAGTGTAGAGTGATTGGTCCAGACGTAAGTGTAGGGTGATTGGTCCAGACGTAAGTGTAGGGTGATTGGTCCAGACATAAGTGTAGGGTGATTGGTCCAGACATAAGTGTAGAGTGATTGGTCCAGACGTAAGTGTAGGGTTATTGGTCCAGATGTAAGTGTAGGGTGATTGGTCCAGACATAAGTGTAGGGTGATTGGTCCAGACATAAGTGTAGGGTGATTGGTCCAGACGTAAGTGTAGTGTAGGGTGATTGATCCAGACATAAGTGTAGGGTGATTGGTCCAGACATAAGTGTCGAGTGATAGGTCCAGACATAAGTGTAGAGTGATTGGTCCAGACATAAGTGTAGGGTGATTTATCCAGACGTAAGTGTAGGGTGATTGATCCAGACATAAGTGTAGGGTGATTGATCCAGACATAAGTGTAGGGTGATTGGTCCAGACATAAGTGTAGGGTGATTGATCCAGACATAAGTGTAGAGTGATTGGTCCAGACATAAGTGTCGAGTGATAGGTCCAGACATAAGTGTAGGGTGATTGGTCCAGACGTAAGTGTAGGGTGATTGGTCCAGACGTAAGTGTAGAGTGATTGGTCCAGACGTAAGTGTAGGGTGATTGGTCCAGACATAAGTGTAGGGTGATTGATCCAGACATAAGTGTAGGGTGATTGATCCAGACATAAGTGTAGGGTGATTGATCCAGACATAAGTGTAGGGTGATTGATCCAGACATAAGTGTAGGGTGATTGGTCCAGACATAAGTGTAGAGTGATTGGTCCAGACGTAAGTGTAGGGTTATTGGTCCAGATGTAAGTGTAGGGTGATTGGTCCAGACATAAGTGTAGGGTGATTGGTCCAGACATAAGTGTAGGGTGATTGGTCCAGACGTAAGTGTAGTGTAGGGTGATTGATCCAGACATAAGTGTAGGGTGATTGGTCCAGACATAAGTGTCGAGTGATAGGTCCAGACATAAGTGTAGAGTGATTGGTCCAGACATAAGTGTAGGGTGATTTATCCAGACGTAAGTGTAGGGTGATTGATCCAGACATAAGTGTAGGGTGATTGATCCAGACATAAGTGTAGGGTGATTGGTCCAGACATAAGTGTAGGGTGATTGATCCAGACATAAGTGTAGAGTGATTGGTCCAGACATAAGTGTCGAGTGATAGGTCCAGACATAAGTGTAGGGTGATTGGTCCAGACGTAAGTGTAGGGTGATTGGTCCAGACGTAAGTGTAGAGTGATTGGTCCAGACGTAAGTGTAGGGTGATTGGTCCAGACGTAAGTGTAGGGTGATTGGTCCAGACGTAAGTGTAGGGTGATTGGTCCAGACGTAAGTGTAGGGTGATTGGTCCAGACATAAGTGTAGGGTGATTGATCCAGACATAAGTGTAGGGTGATTGATCCAGACATAAGTGTAGGGTGATTGATCCAGACATAAGTGTAGGGTGATTGATCCAGACATAAGTGTAGGGTGATTGGTCCAGACATAAGTGTAGAGTGATTGGTCCAGACATAAGTGTAGGGTGATTGGTCCAGACATAAGTGTAGGGTGATTGATCCAGACATAAGTGTAGAGTGATTGGTCCAGACATAAGTGTAGGGTGATTGATCCAGACATAAGTGTAGAGTGATTGGTCCAGACATAAGTGTAGAGTGATTGGTCCAGATATAAGTGTAGGGTGATTGGTCCAGACATAAGTGTAGGGTGATTGATCCAGACATAAGTGTAGGGTGATTGATCCAGACATAAGTGTAGGGTGATTGATCCAGACATAAGTGTAGGGTGATTGATCCAGACGTAAGTGTAGGGTGATTGGTCCAGACGTAAGTGTAGGGTGATTGGTCCAGACGTAAGTGTAGGGTGATTGGTCCAGACGTAAGTGTAGGGTGATTGGTCCAGACATAAGTGTAGGGTGATTGGTCCAGACATAAGTGTAGGGTGATTGATCCAGACATAAGTGTAGGGTGATTGATCCAGACATAAGTGTAGGGTGATTGGTCCAGACATAAGTGTAGGGGGATTGGTCCAGACGTAAGTGTAGGGTGATTGGTCCAGACGTAAGTGTAGGGTGATTGATCCAGACGTAAGTGTAGGGTGATTGGTCCAGACATAAGTGTAGGGTGATTGGTCCAGCTGTAAGTGTAGGGTGATTGGTCCAGACGTAAGTGTAGGGTGATTGGTCCAGACATAAGTGTAGGGTGATTGGTCCAGACATAAGTGTAGGGTGATTGATCCAGACATAAGTGTAGGGTGATTGGTCCAGATGTAAGTGTAGGGTGATTGGTCCAGACGTAAGTGTAGGGTGATTGGTCCAGACATAAGTGTAGGGTGATTGGTCCAGACATAAGTGTAGAGTGATTGGTCCAGACATAAGTGTAGGGTGATTGGTCCAGACATAAGTGTAGGGTGATTGGTCCAGACATAAGTGCAGGGTGATTGATCCAGACATAAGTGTAGAGTGATTGGTCCAGACATAAGTGTAGGGTGATTGGTCCAGACATAAGTGTAGAGTGATTGGTCCATAAGTGTAGGGTGATTGATCCAGACATAAGTGTAGGGTGATTGGTCCAGACGTAAGTGTAGAGTGATTGGTCCAGACATAAGTGTAGGGTGATTGGTCCAGACGTAAGTGTAGAGTGATTGGTCCAGACATAAGTGTAGGGTGATTGGTCCAGACGTAAGTGTAGGGTGATTGGTCCAGATGTAAGTGTAGGGTGATTGGTCCAGATGTAAGTGTAGAGTGATTGGTCCAGACATAAGTGTAGGGTGATTGGTCCAGACGTAAGTGTAGGGTGATTGGTCCAGACATAAGTGTAGAGTGATTGGTCCAGACATAAGTGTAGGGTGATTGGTCCAGACGTAAGTGTAGGGTGATTGGTCCAGACATAAGTGTAGGGTGATTGGTCCAGACATAAGTGTAGGGTGATTGATCCAGACATAAGTGTAGGGTGATTGGTCCAGACGTAAGTGTAGGGTGATTGGTCCAGATGTAAGTGTAGGGTGATTGGTCCAGACATAAGTGTAGGGTGATTGATCCAGACATAGGTGTAGGGTGATTGGTCCAGACATAAGTGTAGGGTGATTGGTCCAGACATAAGTGTAGGGTGATTGGTCGAACACATGAGCCCAGACCTGTCTCTCTTTAACACCTCCCACCCCCACTCAGTGATAAAGATGATAAGGTTAATGATAATAACAAATATATGTAAAAGTCAGTCTGCCGTCTACTTAGACTGTAATGGAAATAAACGGCACTCCCCTCTGTCGGGTTTAATGTGGCGTAGTGAAGCCGAGTCATTCATTCGGAGTTTGAACCCTCTGACCAGCAGGTGCTTCATTTCCAGCCTGCTGTCTAATGGAACGAAAAACGATCCACAATGGCTCGTATTCATCAGCTAATGGCCTGACAAATATCTGATGATACAATTTCTAAGAGAGCCAAGCCAAACGGGGGCCGGGGCAGCTCCAAGTATGACAGTAATGTATTGTTAAAAAAATCCATTTGTCATGCATGTTTCATCAGCTGTCTTTTTTTCCATCCCCATGTATTTATCAAGGCAGGCTGAGACGCTGCGGGGCCTGGCAGAGTCTCGGTTCTGTTGTACGTAAGAGTGTTTTGCTCTGCTACAAAAGAACTCTGGTAAATAGTTGGCGAAGGTGATCATGACTTTTGTGTCACGCCGTATTGTTTTGGGTGTAGTTTGGTGTAGCAGTAAGTCGTCACGTTGGAGAAAGGATAGTTTGCAGAGGAAAGTGGGATGAATGCGGTCGGTGGGATTCTAGGAAGCCTCGGACTGCATGCCAACAAAGGACACTATTAAGAAACGGACACTCGTGCACATACACACATGTACATGCGTATGACCACATGTCACACAAAGCCTGGAAATTCACAGAATAGTTTTACAGTCATGGAAAATACCTGGAAAAGATCAAATTAATCAGATGGCCTGGGAATATCATCGAGGTCATGGAAAATGTAACGTTAAGTCATAAAATTGTGTTTTTACTCATCTCATCTCATCATTGGCACACACACACACACACAAGCAGACATACTTGTTCAAGGCCAGGAAGACAAACAGCGCCGATGTTTGGTTTTATTTTTTTATTTTCTATATGATTTTATACATGATTGTATTTGGACTGACTCGCTGGTCTGCTGACTGGTCAGTTGATTGGTTGTTTCCTGTTTGATACCAGGCGCCATTGAGCACAGGGACCGACCATATAAGGCAGTGCAACATTTCACACAGGCTGATGTCAACGAGGGCAAGATCATCTACCGACCCCCACAAGCCCCCTCCCATCTGCAGGAGCTCTACCAGTACTCCTTCATCGGTAACACACACACACACATTGACATGTGCACAAATAAACACGTGAATTCTCACGAACACATGAACACACGACCACAAGTCAGTTTATTTACGAGCTCTTTAAGGGAAAAGTGGTAACCAAGCCGCTGTGCAATACAAAGAGAACGACGCTTTTCACACAACTTCAACAAAAGTCAGTCGCATAAAAAATAAAACACAACGCAAGCAAAACAAGTCAAACCAACAAGACAAGTCAACACAAACCTTCCACATGCAGTCACCACCAGCGGAGGGTCGTCTGTGTGGGTGACGGGGAGCGTGACAGGAAGTGTGACAGGAAGTGTGAGGCTTATTAAAATCACCTCAGAGGAACAAAGTGCAGAAGACTAGGAGACGTGGATTAGCAGGGGAGCGAGACAGAGCAACACGCAGACTTAAAGAAGGAGAGACTACGCAATGTTTAAATACCAGGGAGGAGGAGCTGCTGATGAAGTGCTCACCCCGGAGCTCACAGCCCCGGGGCACCCCTCAGACCTGCAGTTTCAGCAGCGTCGTTGAAAGCGTCCGGAGGTTTCCGGGAGAAGCTGCCTGTGTTGAGGAATTTATCAGTCACACAGGAACAACTTTAAAACAGCAAGTTTGTCTCCAAAATGCCATACATGTACCTGTGGTACCAGCGTTTGAGCAAATATAAACAGCTATTAATTAATAAATTAGGTAATTGTTAAAACATAAGTAATTAATTAATTATTAATCATTAAAATGTAAATCATGAGTAATTGCTCCTTTATATGCTGTTTTTCATTGGTGTCGGTGGGTCCGCCATTTCTGTCAAGTATTCCAGTGTAACGGTGCCCAGACAGGAAGTGTGTCGAGTCTGCCACTAACGTAAAAGAAGAAGCAGGGCGGCGTCCAGGTAGCGTAGCGGTCTATTCCGTTGCCCGCCAACACGCGGGATCGCTGGTTCGAATCTCCGTGTTACCTCCGGCTTGGTCGGGCGCCCCTACAGACACAATTGGCCGTGTCTGCGGGTGGGAAGCCGGATGTGGGTATGTGTCCTGGTCGCTGCACTAGCGCCTCCTCTGGTCGGGTGGGGGAACTGGGGGGAATAGCGGGATCCTCCCACGCGCTACGCCCCCCTGGTGAAACTCCTCACTGTCAGGTGGAAAGAAGCGGCTGGTGACTCCACATGTATGGGAGGAGGCCTGTGGTAGTCTGGAGCCCTCCCCGGGGGCTGCAGAGGGGGTGGAGCAGCGACCGGGACGGCTCGGAAGAGTGGGGTAATTGGTCGAATAAGATTGGGGAGAAAAAGGGGGAAAATAAAAAACAAAAACAAAAAACAGACTTAGTTATTGTGACCATCAGATGCACCAGAAGTGAGAGAGTTCAGGATGACCGCGGTGAGGTTTGTCTTGGAGCATGCTCGGTAAACCAGACGAGCTGATTCAACCTCCTCTGGCTATAAAGTCTGGTTTCATGAGTTTAACAGTGTTGTGGGGTAAAGAGATGATCCCTGCCTGGCTGACGCGTTTCCACAGGACGTGCTCACTATTTAAAAAGTCATGTGCACGGCCAGATAATTGCTAATCCAGCATCAAAGCCGTCTTTGGTTCAAACGCCGTGTTTAATCTGGATTTGTGGAAGTGGAAGCTTTGCATCTTTAAATCACATCGGCAGACGCGGCCCGTGCCCGCCGAGCCTCCCCTGCCTTCATCCGTTTGCGTCTGATGTGTTTTACTTTTGTTGTTCCTCTGCGGGTCTAACGGCGTTTTATCCCCAACAGGTCTGCCCGAGTCGCTGAGCCTCTATTTCACAGGTACAGCATTCACCCCGCCTCTCTCGCTTGTTTGGCGGAGGAGAGTCATTCCCTCGCCTCTTTTCTCACCTTCGCCACTCCTCCGCTTCACATTCCGCCTCTTCTCTTCACCGATCATCTCTTCCTCTTTTGTCTTCTTATTTTGGCGGCACGACGGCGTAGTGGTTAGCCCGGTCGCCCCACAGCAAGAAGGTCCTGGGTTCGAGCCCCGGGGTGGTCCAACCTTGGGGGTCGTCCCGGGTCGTCCTCTGTGTGGAGTTTGCATGTTCTCCCCGTGTCTGGGTGGGTTTCCTCCGGGGGCTCCGGTTTCCTCCACGGTCCAAAGACATGGAGGTCAGGTGACTCTGCTGTACTAAACTGTCCCTAGGTGTGTGTGTGTGTGTGTGTGGGGGGGGGGGCCCTGTGTGATGGCCTGGTGGTCTGTCCAGGGTGTCTCCCCGCCTGCCACCCAGTGACTGCTGGGATAGGCCCCGGCATCCCCGCCACCCTGAGAGCAGGATAAGCGGCATGGAGAAGGGATGGATTTTCTTATTTTTCCTGTCTTCTCTTCTCTTTCCTCTTTTCCTGTCTTCTCTTTTCATGTCTTCCCCGCATCGCTCCGCTCTCTCCAGCCACCCGGTGCCCTGAATATTCTCTCCAAACAGTCTTTGGTCCATCTCCCTGACAACTCTGTGCTGTTTTGTTGATGTGATGTGACATCGCCGGCCCTCCTAGCCGCCGTGGCTTCCTGTTTGCTTTGTGATGCAGAAATGCGACTGTCAAAGAAGCTCGGCGCCTGTCCGGTGCACGGGGAAGTGTTCAGTAGCCACACGGTGTGCTGCTGGAAATAACAAGCGGTTGGCTGAGACACATTAAGGTCCTAATGTAAAACACATTCTGGTGCGGCCTATAGCAAAACAAACCCACGGTGAGGATAAGAAGACAGGTTTTAATATAAACCAAGACTTCAAGCTAGTGAATGAAAATAAGGCAAACAGAACGGCACCGTGGCGCAGTGGTTAGCGCAGTCGCCTCACAGCAAGAAGGTCCTGGGTTCGAGCCCCGGGGTAGTCCAACCTCGGGGGTCATCCTGGATCGTCCTCTCCGTGGAGTTGGGATGTTCTCCCCGTGTCTGTGTGGGTTTCCTCCGGGGGCTCCGGTTTCCTCCCACAGTCCAAAGACATGTAGGTCAGCTGAATCAGCCGTACTAAATTGTCCCTAGGTATGAATGTGTGTGTGTGTGTTTATGTTTGTCATGGCTTGTAATACAGCCTTTCTTCCTTCCGTTCACCACCTATGAAGGTGTCGTAGGACCACAGGAGAGAGCCTGCAGGGTTCAGTAGGGCTGCGGCTTCAGTATTCCCCGAAATGCAGACCTCAGGACAAAAACATCTATGCAAGCCTTCACACACACACACACACACACACACACACACACACACATGCACATGTACACAAACAAATACACAAAGTGGGTGGTTGGAGCCATTTAAAGAAGGCTCCATACATCCATGCTTCATTTGTCCTGCCACAACGTTGCACACAGTTCATTCTGGTAATTTAAGTCTGCAAAATTGTATTTCTGAAAAAAAATCTGGTTTCTTCCCCAGATCGTTTGCCATTTATCAGTGTGTTGGCAGCATCTTTCACAAATTCCTCCTGCAAACATCTTAATTTAAAAAGCAGATTTTTCTTCAATAAGAACCAAATGAGGTTTGCAAAGTTTCTCCAAGCCCTTCCTTCCTGAGCTGCTGATGGTCTGTCCAAGGCCAGTAAACCTTACTAACCTCTGATTGGTGCGTCGTTTTGTCAATCATTATTTTAAAAACGGTTAGTTGTGGTCATATCCGAACATCAATCTCTTAATGTCTCTCAGCTGACTTCTTACCAGACTTTTTTCATTCCGAGTTCTGCTGAAAAGCCGAGAGCAAAGTATGATATGATTCTTCTCAGTCAGCAAGCATCCAGCGAATCTCCTCTAATGAGTCTGTCTGTTCATTTCTTCTTTGTGTGATATCTATCTCTTCCCCTCACCTCCCCCTTTCCTTTCCTTCCCTTTCATCTGCCTCCTATTCCCAAACTCCTCCAACATGCTTTTTTTTCTGACACACATTCCTCCATTCAGGACACCAACTCCACACTATTAGACGTCTGTCACACAAAGTCTGGAAAGCAGTTAGGACGGTTGGATTTGTCTCGGGCATATGACCTCGTTTGAAGGCGACAGAAGTAAAATGTTGGTGTTGCCAGAATCTAAAGTTGTTTCTTCTAACCAAATGAGTTTTGACACTGGGAATTGGACTTGATGCCTAGATTGGCAGACTGACAGGTTGGCTGACTGATTTTGTCACATTGTCCCAGAACACAAAAGACTCAACACAGTTTGAAGAGAAATGGTCACAATTTCCAGCATTATCTCTATTTACACCATGGTAACAGAGAATACTGGTCTCTGATTGGCTGGAGTGTGTGCGTTAAAACATAACACATTTCACATTTAAGCAAGCTCATTGCTCAGAAAACCTACACTCAACCCAGCCCAGGTTGAAAACTACAGACCAGTCTCACTCCTACCCTTTCTTTCAAAAATACCTGTGCGCATGGTCTTTAACCAAGTATGAATCTCTCTCTGAGAACAGTCTGTATGATCCGAATCAGTGTGGCTTTAACCAGGGTCACTCTACTGAGACTGCACTCCTGTTGGTAATGGAATCAGTGTGTTTGGCTCGAGCTGCTGGTCAGTCCTCAGCTTTATTGCTCCTAGAACTGTCAACTGCCTTTGACGTGGTTAACCACCAATCCTCTCTACACTCACTGAGCTTGGTATCTCAAGATCTGCCCTCTGCTGGTTCATGGCCTACCTCTCGGGGAGATCTTTTAGAGTATCTTACAGGGGAGAAGTTTCCAAACCGCACGGCTTGTCCACAGGGGTGCCTCAAGGGTCAGTGCTCAGTCCCCTTCTCTTCTCAATATACACCACCTCACTTGGTGCAATCATCCGCTCCCATGGTTTCTCATACCATTGCTATGCTGATGATACCCAGCTCTTCCTATCATTCCCGCCAGATGACCGCACAGTCTCGGCATGGATATCGTCATGCCTTGCTGATATCTCTGCATGGATGAGAGAACACCACCTTCAGCTTAACCTATCTAAGACTGAGCTCCTTGTCATCCCAGCTAGTCCATCCTTACAACAACAGATCAATATCCAGCTCGGATCAACCCAACTCATGCCCACAAAGTCTGCCCAAAACCTGGGTGTCATGATTGATGACCAACTAAGATTCTCTGAATCTTGTGATGATAGTATGGACTGGAGATGATGAAATCCCTAAATTCCTTGCAGTTGTACATTGAGAAACGTTGTTCTTAAACTGTTGGACTATTTGCTCACGCAGTTGTTCACAAAGTGGTGACCCTTGCCCCATCCTTGCTTGTGAACGGCTGAGCCTTTCAGGGATGCTCCTTTTATACCCAATCATGACACTCCCCTGTTTCCAGTTAACCTGTTCACCTGTGGAATGTTCCAAACAGGTGTTTTTTGAGCATTCCTCAACTTTCCCAGTCTTTTGTTGCCCCTGTCCCAGCTTCTTTGGGACGTGTTGCAGGCATCAAATTCAAAATGAGTGAATATTTGCAAAAAACAATAAAGTTTATCAGTTTGAACATTAAATATCTTGTGTTTGTAGTGTATTCAATTGAATATAGGTTGAAAAGGATTTGCAAATCATTGCATTGTGTTTTTATTCACGTTTTACACAACATCCCAACTTCATTGGAATTGGGGTTTGTATGTTGTGAGGTTATTATCACCTCTCCCCTGATGTCTGTGTGGTTCCTTGTATCGAGTCAAAAAAGAAAAAAAAACCCTGTTGACAGTATAATTACAGCCCGCCGCTACATGATAATGAACATTTGTTTCTCTACAGAGGAAGAGATGAATTTACAATTTACTTCAGTTGTTTCTCGTGCGGCTCGGTGGCGCCTACCTTGTGGCCATGACACTAACTGCTCTCCCAAACGCTCGCTGGTGGCGCTTGGCTCCTCTGCGCACCTTCCCCGTTTGGTTTTAACGATACTTAATTGGAAAATGATCACACTACCTTTGCCTAACTAGGTTTTATAATTGTGTGTTTGTAATGGTGCGGTGAAAAGGACAGCGGGTGGTTTATTTGTGGAGCGGATAAGCTCCTCAAACCCGTGTGTGAGGCGTTTGATTGCCTCGACGGCGTCTGGGCTGAGTTTGTGGAGGCGGTGTGGTGGGAGACCTGCTGATGGAGTGCGTGTATCTGTGTGTGTTTCTTGGTGTTTTATTATTATTATATTCTCTGTGTTTTATTATTGTAATATTCTTTTTGTTTTGCCTCTCGACTCTTGGAAGCTCATTAGCTTGTTTCTCCCCAGCATGCCCTTTACAACCCCTCTCCTCTGAGGAGCTCATTAGCCTGACAAGTGTGCGTGTGTGTGTGTGTGTGTGTGTGTGTGTGTGTCTGTGATGTTTATATTTGACCTTCAACTTTGATTTATTTGATGATCAAAAAATATACATTAAATGTCATACACTGTGACAACCACATATACATTGAAACTGTCGAGGATAACAGTGAAGTTAAAAGATAACGTGTTTCCTATGGGGGTTTCTCTGTGTGTCTGTACCCGGCATGTGTGTGTGTGTGTGTGTGTGTGTGTGTGTGTGTGTTCGTGTTCCTGCATCTACGTGTGTGTCTTTCACAGTGTCAGATGGTGAGAACACCACACCAGAACTGGACTTTGCCATCTTGCTTCTCTCAAACCACCAGCAACCTCCGGTCTTCCAGGTGCTGGACCCCCTGCTGGAGGTGGGGGTAGGGGGCCGAGCCGCCATAGGTAAGGAGAGAGAGAGAGAACATGTAGCTAAAAGAAAACACTTAAGGGATAATCCACAATGAGGTGGTCTTCTGTCAAAAAAATTCAACTTTTTAAAATCTTTTTTAATCTTTTTTTATCAAACCTTTAAATCGTCATTATCTGTTTACGGTGTCCGGTTTCTATACGTTGTTGTTGTTTTTTTTTTCTCCTCGTGACCAAATAAACAAATCGACTCAAGATGGGAAGTCACATTCAGTTTGCACCAGCTTGGTGCTGCTGTTGACGTTTGTGCTGTCAGTCAGCCTCCTCCCTGCTGCCGCTGCCTCGTGTCATGGCTCTGACGCCGCGGTACTGAGCTGTGGCCATGCTCATAAAGCCTCATCAAACGGAAGTGACTTTAATTTACATTTGTGTGCGTGCTTGTGTGTGCGTAGGCGGTCAGCAGCTGGCGGTGAGTGATGCGGACACGGCTCCTGATGAGTTGGAGTTTGAGGTGGTGGAGGCTCCTCGCCATGGAACACTGCTCAGGACAGACAGAGAGACACACACACTGCTGAACGCCGGTGAGGATGGAACACACACACACACACACACACACACACACACACACACACACACACACACACACACACACACTAGTAAGGGGGAGCACACACACATTCACAAATACACACACATAATTTGCTCCTTTCCCCTACTGTCAGGCGACATCTTCACCTTCAGTGACGTCACCCGGAACATTCTCCACTACCAGCACACCGACCTCTCCGCCCAGGAGGATGCCATCACCTTCTCCGTCAGCGACGGCATTTCCATGGCGACCACCGTGGTGCAGGTGGCGGTAGTTGGCGGTGGGGCTGACGGGCCGAAGCGGGACCCGGGGTCCACGCTGGCCCTGGAGGTGTCGGAGAAAAGCAGCACAGTGATCCGACACTGGAACCTGGCCTTCACTGTGAGCAGCGTTGACCCAAACATATTGTTTTATTTTACATGGCGAAAATGAGCTGGTAGCTAAATAAGAATTCTAAATTGGATTCTGATAAAATGACACTCAGGTCGGCGTGATTGAACTTGTTATTTAATGGTCAGCCACCGTGTCCATTTTGGTTACAAGAACATAAACCAAGACATAACTGTGATGAAACATTAACTGAGGGAAACTTTAGGTTACTTCTATAACCCCGGTTCTCTGAGTAGCATGAGTGAGATGTCTCACTATGGGGTACGCCCCTCATCATTCAATTCTCTGAGTTCTCTGAGTATATCTCGGCAATGTATAAATATATATGAATATAGATCTTAATTTTATCTTAAAATTAATATGATATTAATAATTCATGTATAACCATGTATAGATATATTGATATATATGTATAAAGAATATATTGACATATATCTAGAATATATGTCAATATTAATATATGTATATTAATGATACAATATACATATATAAATATTATAATATATATAAAATAATATTAATTATATTGCCCACTGTTGAAGCTAGCTAATGACATTAATTTACTCCGGCCTGTCCCCAAGCAGCGGAGTATTTCTGCTCTACAAGCGAGCTAACACGTTAGCTTTGCTACTCCAAGCATGCTAACGATAGTGAGACATCGAAACGAGTGCTATGAAAGAGAACCACGTGGCATCTAAATCAAAATCCACCTTTCTAATCAAAAGCTATGATGAAGGTTTTCTTTTTGCAAAAGCCAGGAAGTCTTTTCTGTCCTAATTGTCGTTTAGTAAAATAACTGTTAACACCAGGGACTCAGCTGCCAGGGACGCTATCTCCAAATGGAATTGTTCAGAAATATCAAGTGTTTTTCTCTTTCAACTGCTGGAGGCCACAAGGAATGAAGATGTAGCACTCTTTGTAGGACATCTCTTCCTTACTATGTTTGTACTCAGTTTCGTCCCTCAGGACCCCTCCTCAGTAAAATCAGATTGTGTGCTAATGAAGGGTAGATGGAGTGTAAAATCATACAAGGAGAATTCTCTCTCCTTTCTCTGGCCGTCATACTGAAGTGAACCCTGTTGTCCATTTCAGGACGACGTCTCCCCAGATGACCAGATCCGGATCCAGCTGGTTTCCGTGCCTATGTACGGCATCCTGACGAGGAGCCAGTCGCCACAGGAGCAGCAGGAGCTTAGGGAGTACTCCTCCTTCACCATGGAAGACATCGGCAAGCAGAGGATTAGGTAGCTAGCCCTCATGCGGTTCGGAAGACTGCATAACAGTAGACACTCTGAAAAACCCAAGACAGACATGCAGACTGACCCGTAAACCCTCCCTGACTATTACATGTTGGGCTCGTGTGAACACCAGCCATCAGGACTGCATCACCACTTGTACACAGCACAGGAAATGTGAGCGTTATTTTCCAACCAGTAAAACCAACAGCAGGTTTAAAAATGTTGGAAAAATGGATGACCTAGAAGTAAGAGAGCTGGCCGTCGGGGTGGCATGGCAGTCTATTCCGTTGCCTACCAACACGGGGATCGCCGATTCGAATCCCCGTGTTACCTCCGTCTTGGGCGGGCGTCGCTACAGACAAAATTGGCTGTGTTTGGGGGTGAGAAGCCGGATATGGATATGTGTCCTGGTCACTGCACTAACGCCTCCTCTGGTTGGTCAGGGCACCTGTTCGGGGGGGAGGGGGAACTGGGGGGAATAGTGTGATCCTCCCACGCGCTACATCCCCCTGGTGAAACTCCTCACTGTCAGGTGACAAAAAGCAGCTGGTGACTCCACATGTATCAGAGGAGGCATGTGGTAGTCTGCAGCCCTCCCCAGATCGGCAGAGGGGGTGGAGCAGCGACCGTGACGGCTTGGAAGAGTGGGGTAATTGGCCCCAAGTGCAATTGGGGAGAAAAAGGGAACCCCCCCCCCCCAAAAAAGAAAAAAGAACAAGTTCAAATAAACTTCACGATCACATGGGGTACCTCCTTGAAACCACAATCCTCAAACGAACGGTTCATCTGAGACTCTGCTGAGAGCCCAAAAAGCTACTCAGATAGACTGATTATAACGATCATACTGCCCTGAGGTCCAGGCAGGTACCTTGGCTGTTTGTAGTTGTTCCACAGATGGGTTCTTCAAGGAACCTTCTGACACCTTCCCCGGTTAACGAAGACTTTGAGAACCTCTTCAGTCATACAGCCCTAGTTGGGATCAGCTTCTCAAACCGCACCTCGAGCAAACAGGGGATCTGTTTCCGTTCTGCTTCAAAACACGAGAAGAGAAGTTCATTGTTTGCAGGGGAACACAGCTCTGGTTTCTTCAGTCTGACATCTGCCAGGAAGCAAGTGCTCGACAAACATCTGCACTACAGGCACTAATAAGAAAACCAATCAGTTAGCTGTGGAAAATAATTTGGTCGCATTTTTTTCCCCGATTACATTCAACGCGTTATCCCGTTAGCACAGGCAGCGCTAATTAGCACGCTGCCGGTTTTACTCGTGAGGTTTACTCAGGCCCCCGGTTAAAGGCACCAAGATGAAATATAAATATTAGCGTGCTTACTGCTTCATTTCCATAATGCAGGCGGTGATTAGCTTTAGCAGCAGGGCACTCCAGAGCCGTCTCCTAATCACCTGCATGAGCTTTGTGTCACACTGGGCTCCTAAAAGCATGAATACAGTTTTTTTTTGTTTTTTGTTTTTTAATGGCCAAAGAACGAAAGGGGATTAGAGAAGATTACACAGGTTTGATTTCAGTTTTACGAGAGCTTTGCTGAGCACCGCATTGTTGTTGGGAGGTGGGTTCGTAACTTTCCAGAAGGTCATCCAGTATCAGTATAATATGGTCTCATCATTGTTTGGAAAGAATTGCAAGTCACTGGGGCGTGCAAGTCGCTTAGCGATCTATTCCTCGCCTACCGACACAGGGATCGCTGGTTCGAGTCCCCATGTTGCCTCCGGCTTGGTCGGGCGTCCCTACAGACAGAAGTGTCCCGGTCGCTTCACTAGCGCCCCCTCTGGTCGGTCGGGGAGGGGTTAACTGGGGGGAATAGCGTGATCCTCCCACGTGCTACGTCCCCCTGGTGAAACTCCTCAGGTGAAAAGAAGCGGCTGGTGACTCCACATGTATCGGAGGAGCCATGTGGTAGTCTGCAGCCCTCCCCGGATTGGCAGAGGGGGTGGAGCAGCGAGCTGGACGGCTCGGAAGAGTGGAGTAATGGCCGGGAACAACTGGGGAGAAAGAGGCTGATCTTTTTTAAACAACAAAGTAAATCAGCAGTATGGAACTACATTGTGTTTTCCCAAAAGAAAATCAAAGATGTGATTGCAGGACACACACACACATATATACAGACTAAACTTAGAGACATGTGTACACATACTATAAATATCTGATGTTTAAACTTCCTGCCTCCTGTCGCCGTAGGTACATCACTTCCTTTGAGACAGGAAGCCAGCCGGTCACAGACATCTTCCACTTTGTCGTTTATGATGGTGACAACAATCGCCTTGACAACCAGATGTGTACCATCACTATCACCTCCACACCGAGACAGCCCCCCGTTGTCACTGTCCGCAGTGGCATGAAGGTACACACACATCACACACACATCACACACACATCACACACACATCACACACACACACATAATAACTTGTGTTTATAGCACAATTCTAAAACAGTGTTACCAAGTGCTTTACAAAGACATAAAACCAGACAAGGTAAAAATAAGAATCACCTCACAGCAAGAAGGTCCTGGGTTCGAGTCCCTGGATGGTCCAACCTTGGGGGTCGTCTTCTATGTAGAGTTTGCATGTTCTCCCCGTGTCTGCGTGGGTTTCCTCCAGGTGCTCCAGTTTCCTCCCACAGTCCAAAGACATGTAGGTCAGGTGACTCGGCCGTACTAAATTGTCCCTAGGTGTGTGTGTGTGTGTGTGTGTGTGTGTGTGTGTGTGTGTGTGTGTGTGTGTGTGTGTGTGTGTGTGTGTGATAGCGTGGCGTCCTGTCCAGGATGTCTCCCCGCCTGCCGCCCAATGACTGCTGGAATAGGCTCCAGCATCCCCGTGACCCTGAGAGCAGGATAAGCGGTTTGGATAATGGATGGATGGAGACTTGGTTTGTCTCAGTTCAACAGGAAGAGAGGTCCACAGTGTGGGGGCTCTAACAGCAAAAGCCCCATCACCCTTTGTGACAAACTGACACCTGGGATAACCAGCAGGGCTCCTCTGCAGAGCTTAATGGTGGAGAGGGTGTGTTCTGTGGTTGGGCTGATCATTAAACACTACCAACGGAGCTCCACAGGGAACGTAACCCCTCACCCTGGTGTTGGTGCTGCCTGGCCCTGCCCATACTGTAGAGCTTCATAGGACCAAGCTGTCAACTTTTTTTTCTTCTGTGTCCCTGTAAAGGTCCATGAGGGAGGACGGGTCCAGCTGTCCACAAATCACATCATCGTTTCAGACCTAGACACGCCCAAGAAAGACTTGATGGTTTGGCTGATCAGTCCTCCTAAATATGGTTTCATCGAGAACACCGGGAGAGGTGAGATGTTGTGGTTTTCTGTGTGTGTGTGTGCGTGACCTGTGAGCTTGTGTGTCTCTGTCTGTCTCTTTGTCTGTTTCCGTTTTCCACTGTCAGAATAAGCAATAAAACAGGGGCTGCTGCGGCGCCCGTCATTGAACTCCCCCTTCATGCGTTTAACCAGGAACATCACGGCACGCTGTGCTTTCGGCCCGTTGGAGCGGTTGTGTAATTGGTTCTGTAAATCACGGATGTTGTTGTAGAAATGTGGCCGTGTGTAGATATATTCTGGATGTACACATCTGGCCGTTCCCTTTGAAGTGTCGTGGCAGAGCAGGGGGAAAATCTTGTTTTCCGAGTAAACCGCTCTTGCAGCAGCATGGGTTCAGACCAGCATGCAGCGGGAGCTGAGAACGCAGCGGCTCTGTGTGTGTGTGTGTGTGTGTGTGTGTGCGCACATGTGTGTGTGTCTGTGTGTGCACGCTGCATGCACGAGCACATACGACCTCGTGCTACATGCCTGTGCAAACAGCCTCACATCTGCGTCCCTACATGTACTTTCAGGGTTTTCATATGTCTATTTATGTTACATTCATTCAAACGAACACACACAGTACACATCGCTGGTTCAATTCCCGACCGTGTGGCCGCCATCTGCCACAGCCGGAGAGCCAGCTGCAGCCATTGTGGAAGTTCTGCTTTTAAGGGCACGCTTTGTTGTTTGTCGCCGTGGCTCCTTCCCCTCGAGAAAAATGGAAGAATGAGTCATTGGTTTCGTTTCGGCCCGGAGATGAAACGAGGGCGGCGTCCAATGATGAGCTAGCAAGCTAACGAGGGATATGATTTCATTATTCATCCTCTCGTTATGTGTGTTTCATCTCTCATCTATTGAGAATATGGATTCCAGTATTGATCCTTTCATTATTTGGATTTAATGATTCGTCCATTCATGAAGACATGGTGTCATCACTGTGGCTGCAGTGCAAGTTCTAGTGTTTGATAGTGATCTTCATTGGGAGTGATGAAGAAGGACAGGATTAGGAATGAGGATATTAGAGGGACAGCTCAGGTTGGGCGGTTTGGAGACCAAGCAAGAGAGACAAGATTGAGATGGTTTGGACATGTGTGGAGGAGAGATGCTGGGTATATTGGGGGAAGGATGCTGAATATGGAGCTGCCAGGGAAGAGGAGAAGAGGAAGGCCAAAGAGGAGGTTTAGGGATGTGGTGAGGGAGGACATGCAGGTGGCAGGTGTGACAGAGGAAGGTGCGATACATAGTCCATCTTCTGCCTGATAAGGACTGTCTTCTCTGTTTCACACATCTGAGGTTTTGATTTTAAAGTGACTTACTTGACTCTCAACAATTAGCAGATGAGTTGGAGTGACACAAGCTAATATCAAAGAGCAGTAGAAAGTAACCACAATTTTAGCTGGTAACAATACTGTTACACTCGCAGTAAATAACCCCGACGGCCTGCGTCCCTGCTCCTCTGTCCACTAGGGGGCTCAGTGGGCGGTTCCCAGATCATCTCGCCTGACAGGCCCTTCTCTGTGGAGGACCTGGTGTCTGACTACATCTTCTACGTCCAGGACGACCGGCAGCGAGGCCGCTCCAAGCAGGACATCTTCAGTTTCTACATCAGCGACGGACACAGTCAGACGGAGGCCTTCAGTGTGGAAATTGACATCCAGGTACGTCCATTTTCATACTGTCCAGTTTGCAAATCAAAGGCAAGTCCTGATTTTGTGTGTCTGTGTGTGTCGGTGTGTGTGTGTGTACGTATGTGTGTACTTTGTTAGTGCCCGCAACCAACACAGTAGTTCAAGTTGAAGTTCCTTGAACATACCAGAACTTTGACGTATGGGAAGCTCTACAGTGAGGTTAAGAGAAGAAAAGTACAGTGTTTTAAATAGAGTGGATGACAACACCAGTGAGGGAGCGTCTTCATACATAACAATATCTACATACATAACAATATCTGTCTACTGGAGCTCTGATGGCTCAGCCGGTTAATTAGAACTATATAGGACCAATGTGAAATCATTATCCCGGCTTTGAATCGGGGTTTCAGACCTTTACTGGACCCTGTTCCTCTTGTCTTATCTCTATTTTTCTGCTAATAAAGGCTAAAACGCAAAGAAAAAAAGATCATCTATCAAACTTGGCAAGTTCTGCAGCGAAGTAGGACATCAATCAATCAATCAATCAGTCAATCAATCAATCAAGTTGCATTTTATATAGCGCTTTTCTAGCTTCAACAACCGCTCAAAGCGATTTACAGATAATTCGCACACACACACACACACACGAGAGAGGGAGGATTCATCTTCGAGGGTGTCACACTCAGCGATGGCGTCATTGACGGCGGTCTTGGCCAGGTGGCGGGCTTGCATCTCATAGTAGAAGACGGAGTGGTTGAGAGCCAGGCCCAGGCGGATGGGGTGGGCGGGATGCATGTGCCCCTTGCTGTATGACTTTCTGGAGGACGCCACGACGGTGGCCCGCTTCTGCCCGGTGGCCACCTCGGCCGGGTAACAGTAGTAGTCGCCCTTCATCTTCAGGCAGAACACCTTGGCTCCCGTGCTGCGTCTCGTCACAGTTCTCGATCAGGAAGTTGTGGAGGAGATTGAGGACGTCCTGGCAAACGGCCTCCGGCTCCTTCGAAATGTGTAAATGAGTGAGTTAAAACAGCATGACCACAGGTGTGAAAAGTGAGTTTCGGGCGAGGTCATAACCAGATAGACCATTTATCATCTGTCACTGGTGTTGTATCGGAATGAAGTTTGAGTGTTGTCACATGGTGAGACACAATTTTGTTGTCTAAATCAATCAAAATGAGAACGCGTTGCCTAAAACTTCTCAAAGAACGAGGTGTGACGTTGCCGAGGGGGTATGATTTGAAATCTAGTTTTGGTTTGATGACTTTACGGTCATCAAACGGTTGGGTAACAGTCACACTGGACGACGGACCCTTTATTTTCCATTCATGATCTGCAATTGTGTGACGGTCGGCAGCTGTCATTGTGTTCGCCGGCTGACGGGGGGGGCATGTGTAGTGACCTTCAAAGTTAATGAGGTGAACAGGAACATTGGTTCGCTTCAGGAGAAGTTTGCTTCAGCATCTCACCCCAAGGGCAGATGGGGAAAAAAAAACCCGTTGCTCCGCAGCACTTTGTTGTGGAGCTTCTGTGTGTTGTGCGATCCGGTCTCCGTGTCATCAGTGAGAATTAAAAATGTGTGATGGAGGTTTTTCGGGGAAGAAAGAGTCCTGAGATCAGAGGGAGGTCTTTGCCAACCAGCCGCCCCATTAATTATTGAGAGAGGAGAGCGCCTCCGTCAGTCCGTCAGGCTTGTTTGGGCCCAAAAACAGCTCAAAAGTTCTGGGGAGTTCTGGCGCTCACATCTTATTTTTCGGTAAAGTGATTGATCAGCGATGCCACGTGTTACTTCAACCAGAACAAGAGAATAACAAAAAATAAAAAGCACAGCTTGTCACGTCCGCCTTTTTTTACAGCCAAATAAATCTCGCATAGAAAGCCATCATTTAAATGTGCTTAGCTTCTGGAGTTAAACTGATAATCCTGTCAATGTGTGTGTGTGTGTGTGTACACAGTTGTGTAGCTATGCATCTATCTGGGTTTGTGTGTATGTCAGTCAGTGTCACTGACTGCATGAGGCCTTATTTTATAATAATCTCTCATCTCACCTTCCGCCGCTTCTCCGGGGTGGGGTCGCAGTGGCAGCAAGCTAAGTAGGGCACTCCAGACGTCCTTCTCTCCGGCAACCCCCTCCACCTCCTCCTGGGGGATCCCAAGGCGTTGCCAGACCAGACTGGACATGTAGTCCCTGCAGCAAGTTCTGGGTCTACCCCGGGGTCTCCTCCCAGTTGGATGTGCCCGGAAAGCCTCCAATTGAAGGCGCCCAGGAGGCATCCTGATCAGATGCCCGAACCACCTCAACTGGCTCCTTTCAACGCGAAGGAGCAGCAGCTCTACTCCGAGCTCCCTCCAGATGTCCAAGCTCCTCACCCTATCTCTAAGGCTGAGCCCAGACACCCTACGGAGGAAACTCATCTGAGCCGCTTGTATCCATGATCTCACCCTTTCAGTCACTACCCAAAGCTCATGACCATAGGTGAGGGTTGGAACGAAGACTGACAGGTAAATTGAGAGCTTTGCCTTCTGGCTCAGCTCCCTCTTCACCACAACGGTCCAGGACAACGTCCACATTACTGCTGATGCTGCACCAGTCCACCTGTCAATCTCCCGCTCCACCCTACCCTCACTCATGAACAAGACCCCGAGATACCTGAACTCCTTCACTTGAGGCAACAACTCTTCCCCAACCCGGAGGGAGCAATCCACTATTTTCCAGTAGAGAACCGCGGCCTCAGACTTGGAGGTGCTGACTCTCATCCCGGCCATTTCACACTCAGCTGCAAACCGCCCCAGTGTGCGCTGGAGGTCACGTTCTGATGAACCCAACAAAACCACATCATCTGCGAAGAGCAGAGATGCAATTCTGAGGTTCCCAAAACGGACACACGCCTCACCTTGGCTATTCTATAATAACAATAATAATAATAGTAATAAACAGGATCCTCTGCTATTGTTACGGCCACTGTGGGATGTCTGGCTTCGAACATAGGGCTCAAAAACACAGAACAGTCTACTGACTTAAAGCTTTTAGTCAAATACAAAAACGCGAGTCCACTATTAAACAAACCAGCTCAACATGAGGACAAACGGGCTCAGCCGTGTGGATTTTTCATCTAAGCTCAGAACTGGTGTAAACCCGTTTCCGCAGCTAGTTGGTCCGTCTGAAAGTGAAGGATGCATGCTGGAAGGCTGATGAGGCGCTGTTCTGCTCGATGTAAACAGCTTTCAGACGCGACGCCGTTTCAGCTGCACGCAGGAAGTCACGGAGGAAGAAGCAAAATAGGCAGAGTTTTAAATTTTTTTTAAATTTTATTACCCCACTCTTCTAAGCCATCCTGGTCTTTGCTCCACCCCCTCTGTCGATCTAGGTAGGGCTGCAGACTACCACTTGTCTCCTCCGATATATTCGCCAGCCGCTTCTTTTCACTTGACAGTGAGGAGTTTCACCAGGGGGACGTAGTGCATGGGAGGATCACGTTATGCCCCCCCCCCCCAGCGACCAGGACACATACCCACATCTGGCTCCCCACCCACAGACACGGCCAGTTGTGTCTGTAGGGACCCCCGAACAAGCCGGAGGTAACACAGGGACTCGATCCAGCGATCCCCATATTGGTAGGCAACGGAATAGACCACTACGCTACCCGGACGCCCCTATCTTTTTATTTTTAGATTTTATTTCATATTATAATATTTTATTTTGTGTTATCTTTTCCTCCCGTTTTGCCTTCCGTGCGCTGCCTGGTTTCTTTTGACCACGTGGGCGTTGGTCACAACATGCCGAGCTCGTGCAAGCCATCGGATCTAATGAGTTTCAGAGCGCAGCGGTGCCCTCCGGCCAATGAGGATTTGGTCGGACGAGAGTGTATCGGCCAGTCGTCCGGGAGACTACAGCCGCCCAGACTAACGTCACATGACTTCCTGTATAAACACTGGAAACTCAGTTCGCTCTGAGCTAACGGTCTGCAGGATCATTATGTTTAATTCACTGACACCAGTGGACGTACTGGTACCAGTGGACATACTGGTATTTGCGCTGGTGCTTGATCGCTCTAAATAACCGAGCTTCCTTCAGAATGGATGAGAGTCAGCAGAGCTGCTGTGTCAGCACCCTCCCCACACAATTTAGTTTGGTGTCTACTGTGAATTTATGTAATGAACATTCATGTCAGGTCTAACAGAGGTGTGTAGACTACAGTCTGCAAATAAAAAGGTGTGTAAACTGCATTTGGGTGCATTTGTCCTCCGCTACACTGCTGGCTGGTGTGTTCATTCAGACAGTAAGAAGGGTTATGTGGCGATGGCTCACGTCGGGATTTGTTCCTACATCAGCAGGGACGACACGTGACCTCGGAGATGTGAGACACAGCACTTGTTCATTTGTTTGTTTGTTTCCCATTAGGAGAGTAAGGAGGACCGGGAGCCCGTGGTGTCGGTCAGCAGCATCCACGTGGAGGAGAACTCCGGAGTCGTCATCACCAACTCCTCGCTCAGCGTCCACGACCAGGACACCCCTGAGAACGAGATCCTCTTCACCGTCGTCCGAAAACCCTCCTACGGTGAAGACATGCAACACACACACACACACACACACATAAAAAAAACCCTCCTACGGTAAAAACACGTGACAAACGGAGACACCGAACATTCACGTTTATACACCGATGAGCCAAAACATTATGACCACCTGCCCAATATACTGTTGGTCCTCCATGTGCTGCCAAAACACCGCCGACCGACCCACTGAGGCATGGACTCCACAAGACCCCTGGTGTCCTGTGGTATCTGGCACCAAAACATTAGCAGCAGATCCTTCAAGTCCCGTCGGCTGCAAGGTTGGACCTTCATGGATCGGACTTGTTGGAGGCCAGGGCAACACCTTGAACACTTCATCAAGTTCCTCAAACCATTCCCGAACAATGTGTGCAATGAGGCAGGGCACATTATCCCGCTGAAAGAAGCCGCTGCCGGCAGGGAATACCACTGCCATGAAGGGGGTGTACCTGGTCTGCAACGATGTTTAGGTAGGTGGCACACGTCAAATTGATGTCCACATGAATGGTTGGACCCAGGGTTTCCCAGCAGAACATTGCCCAGGGCATCTGGCTTGTCTTCTTCCCACAGTGCACCCTGGTGCCAAGGTAAACGGCGCACATGTACATGGCCATCCACGCGATCTAAAAGAAAACAGAGCTCATCGGACTGGGTGACCTTCTTCCACTGCTCCAAGGTCCAGTTCTGATGCTCGCATACCCATTGTAGCCGCCTTTGACGGTGGACGGGGTCATCATGGACACTGACTGGTCTGTGACTACACAGCCCCATATGCAGCAGGGTGCAATGCACTGTGTGTTGTGGCACATTCCACCCATACCCATCATTAGGATTTCCTGTGACTTGTGTCACTGTAGACCTTGTGTAAGTTCAGACCAGACGGGATAGCCTTTATTGGTCCTCCTAGGACCCACTGTCAGTATGTACTCACCACTGCTGACCAGGAGCACCCCACGAGCCTTGGCGTTTCAGAGATGCTCTGACCCAGTCATCTGGCCATAACAACTTGGTCCTTGTTTAAGTCACTCAGGTCTTTGCTCCTGCCCAGTTCTCCTGCCTCCAACACATCGACTACGAGAACTGATTGGTCACTTACCATCTGATCTACCAGACATTGACATGTGCCCTTGTTTGGACATGATCAACATTATTCAGGTGCGTGGTCATAAGGTTTTGGCTCATCAGTATATAAACACACACACACACACACACACATCAGAAACTCCTCCTGTGGTGAGAACCTGTAACACACACAAACATACACAGATAGATTATCACTGGATAAAGTACTGCTGCACCGTGGCTCCTCCATCATGTGGAACAGGTCACTTGGGTCTGGTCCGCTCAGCTCTCAGAATGTACCAGAAGATATCTGATAACTATTTGATTTGATTTTTATTTGAGAGAGAGACACCTGCTTTATCAATGAGATTTTCATCATGGACATCTCTCTCTCTCTCTCTCTCTCTCTCTCTCTCTCTCTCTCTCTCTCTCTCTCTCTCTCTCTCTCTCTCTCTCTCTCTCTCTCTCCCTCTCTCTCTCTCTCTCTCTCTCTCTCTCTCTCTCTCTCTCTCTCTCTCTCTCTCTCTCTCTCTCTCTCTCTCTCTCTCTCTCTCTCTCTCTATCTCTCTCTCTCTCTCTGGCTGTGTGAGACATTCCTCTCAGCCTGCCATCACTTCGGGAAAACACTATAAAGCAAACAGCAGCACCGAGTGTTGCTCCACCCAAAAACTGAATTGCAGGAGTGGACCACTCACTGGGCTGTGTGTGTATTAATCTGCAGCTAATCTTGCATACTGCTGGACCCGTCAGCCTAAGATTGTTTTGTACAGAGTTATGACCGTATGATCAAGAACCTCTCGTGGTTGTGGGGATTAACAACCTTTGAAAAACGTTTTTTCCTCCTACCGTCACTCCATCTCTTCATTCACTATCTAGCTCGCTCGACCAACGCTGCTCTCTGTCGCTGCCCGATCTGAGTCGACCGTAGATGTGAGTTGGGCATGCGCGTGGTTGGCTTAGATTGGGCAGCGACAGTGTATGAGTCTTGAACGTAAACGACAGGTCAATCATAATTCACAAGTAAGCAAATCATTCACTGCTGATCTCAGCACAGGAGAACTGGAGGAACACTGAACGAACCAAAAATAGATCAGGCAGCGACACGATCAAAAGTTTTTAAAAGAATTTTGATAATCCAAAAAAATGCCAAAGGAACAACTTCCTGTAGGTTGGAGTCAAAACAGGAAGTGTTGCATATTCTTGTCACTGCCCGATCTGAGTCAAACGTACATGTAAGTGGCATATGTGTGAGCGTAAAGGTTTACCCAGCTTTATTATATTATGAAAATAAAGACAAGGTTAGGGTCAGACCTTCTTCTGTCTTCCTTCTCTTCGCCCATCCCTCACTGTGCCTTGCAGGATGGTCTTGCAGGATGGTCTTGGCAAGGCCGGAATTTCTCGAGATGTGACCATACCATTTCAGTTTTCTCTTCTACATTTGTTGACAATCGTCAGAAAGAGAAAACTGAAGTGGTATGGTCACATTTCAAGAAGTCCCGGCCTTGCCAAGACCATCCTGCAAGGCAGTGAGGGGCGGGCGAAGACGAGGAGGACAGAAGAAGCGATGGCTATGTAACATCAGAGAGTGGACGGGCCTTGACTTTGCCAGCTTACAGAGGGCAGTTGAGGACAGACAGAGATGGCGAGGACTGGTTACGGATTCAACAGCGGTGCCCGAACGACCTCTCGAGAGGTTACGGGATAGGTGAGGTGAGGTAGGGTCAGCCCAAAATAGTCGCATGTCAAACCTTTTCTTTTTGGAAAGTGCAGGTTCATATTAGACCTGGTGACTTTCGTTCGAGGGTTTGCCTAGGAGGCTGCACATCCACAGACTGACAGGCAAAACGTTTTTATTTGGTAGATTTTTTAGCTTGAGGGCTGCATGTTAAAAACATTTTCCTCCATATTTCCAGTTCAGTCACTTGTGCGCTGTGCAAGTCTTACAATGGCAGGAAAAACACTGGTTTTTCTGTGCATGTACCTGTCCGCTGCTAACCTCTCACCCTACTGGGCCTGTCCGCCTAACCATTTGTGTGTACAGTTATGACAGTTTGATCAACGGCCTCTCATGGATGTGGTAACTCAGCACCTTTGAAAAACCTGTTTCGTACCGCAGTTGAGTGCTAACTCCTCAGCTGGTTTTTCGCCTAACTCCGAGCAATGGAGAAGGGAAGACATGCAGGCAGAGCCTCCATATTTTCCCTTTTCCTGGTAGACGAAAAAAAGGGTGGTTTGTCGCCAAGTCCGAGAACCAGAGAAGGGGCGATGCACCTGGTGGAGATCTGCACCCTGAGCGCACTCTTCTGGTTCATGTTATTATTGTATTTCAGGTGTCCTAGGTTTATATTTGCTGAATTTACTTTTTCCTGTTCTTTCTTATTTTACAAAAAGCAGTTAAATTTGTTTTTTGGGAAGCACTAAAGAAAGTTTGGAAATAAAGCAACTCTCATGTCCTCCCTCCTCTTTCTGTCCAGGCAAACTCCGCAGACGCCAGTTTTACTCCCAGCCGCTAGAAAATGGCCGGGTCCTCTTGCAGGGCTCCACCTTCACATACCAGGACGTCCTGGACCGCCTGATGGTCTACACCCCCGACCTGGTCAGCGGGGGCTCAGACGAACTGGGCTTCACCCTCACTGACGGCATCCACACGCACACTGGCCGGCTGGAGTTCACCATGGACGTCCGCCGCAGTGAGGGACCCCGCATGACCGTCAACAGAGGACTGCAGCTCGCTGCCGGTAAGAGGAAGCCAGAGACAGATGGGGTTTCAGTTTATCTGCAGACGAGGCGAAGGTCAAGTCAGGTCAAAATCTGTTATAGCCCAACTTCACAAATGATGTCTCAAAGGGCTGCACATATGATAAACCAATAATGACCAACACGTGGTGTGCCTTGTGTCACTGCAGGATCTTCCTCTAAGATTACCGAGCAGAATCTGAAGGGGACAGATATGGACTCAGATAACCTGAAGCTGAGATACGTCCTGACCAAAGACCCCCCCGCTGGGAAACTCCAGTTGAACCAGAGAGGTCGACAGCAGAGGGTCTCCCTTAAAGGCTCCATCCAGAGCTTCACTCAGGAGGATGTCAACAAAGGTGAGAGCCCTGTGTTTGGTTTTTGTTTTTGTTTCTTCGTTCTTTTTCAGTGTTTGTCATCCTTATGTTTTGTCTCCTTATCTGGTTTGAAACATCTCTGCAGTTCATAGAAATCCCATTTTCCATTGCATGCTGCCTGAACCAATACTGCAGATTTTGTTTCCAACCACAGGATATATCATTTTGGAAAATTAAAGGTAGAAGGAGTAGGATTTTCCTAAAAAACCCATGTATAGACTCATACAAAAATAACGCCTGTCAGTCATCACTTATGAGTCACTAGGCGGGACTGTATAAACACTTAGCAACCAGGTGCTAGATCAAAATCATAAGCACGCATCCAAGAGGAAGCTACGACAATGGCGGACACAGTGCCACAAAGACGCAATTATAGCAAGGCGAAACGCCAAGCGGACAAACCTCATTCCAAAACCAGAGGGAATCTGGGGTTGGCTTTTACCCACTGGTGAGCACTGAAGGAGAGAGGACAGGGATGAAGAGCGACGCGGAGTTGGCCTGTGCACTGGGACGAGTTCTGGTAACTGCGGTCGGGGAACGTGTCCTTCTGGTGTCGTTGAGATGGGGGAGGAGCCAACTTTGAATGTTTTTACGACTCCGTCCATCCATTATCTGAACCGCTTATCCTGCTCTCAGGGTCGCGGGGATGCTGGAGCCTATCCCGGCAGTCTTTGGGCGGCAGGCGGGGAGACACCCTGGACAAGCCACCAGGCCATCCCATAGGGCCGACACACACACACACACATTCACACACACACTCACACTGGGGGCAATTTAGTGCAGCCGATTCACCTGACCTACATGTCTTTGGACTGTGGGATGAAACAGGGGGCCCCTGGAGGAAACCCACGCAGACACGGGGAGAACATGCAAACTCCACACAGAGGACGACCTGGGACGACCCCCCCCCCCCTCGGCTGGACTACCATGGGGCTCGAACCTGGAAGCTCCTTGCTGTGAGGCGACTGTGCTAGCCACTGCACCACCGGGCCCCCGTGCCATTTTTACAAAACACAACCGACAAATCCTACTCATTGTGCCTTTAAAATGTCGCTCTCTTTTTGGGCCATGAAATTACAGGGAGTGGTCGGTAGCTAATTGTTTGAGAGACGTGTGAAATTTGTGGTCAAAGTTTGCCCGTTTAATTCTGCTGTGATATTCGGTGCGGAGTTATCTGCAGGGTTGTCAGTGCAGGCTTGATGCAGTATAAATACATGAAGGAGGATTTCTAATGTGGCTCTCACTGGTGTTCAGCTGGACAGCCATGGGTTTTTTTTTTGCATTTAGTCCTTTCAGGTTGAATTCCTCCGTCTGTTTGGAGGAAATCAATATCAGGAGGTGGAGGAAAAATCGATGTAGTGCAAAATCGCAACACTAAGTCATGACGATTTTAATGTCGTAGCACTTCCCCTGAACCACAGTGATGAATCACAACAAACATGATGTTGAGGTGTTGAGTGTAATGATTTCTACATCTCTGAATGTGATTGAATGTTTTACTCAGGGAAGCACGCTCTTGTTTTAAGCTTTTCTAACACACGGGGATTCAAATAAATACACTTTACATTGAAGCCGTTTTATTTATTTTTTGAGTTTTATTTACTTTTTCATTTTATTGGGATTTGGAGAAAAAAAACCGCCCGTGTCATCAGAGCATTCACAAAGAGTAAAAAGTACACATTCCCTTTACAAAGACACACCACAAAAAAAGTCACAATTGACCCATTGCTGCACACCACAACAACCCACAGAAACCAAGAAAACAAACAACACAACCATAAACAAACGACAAAAAGATTTTAAAAAAAAGAAAGAAGGAAAAACCCTCATCAGTCAACCAACAATAAACCGTGTCAGTAACAGACACCGATAGTCAGTGCAGCAGCACATCAACCACGTCACAGCAAACTCAATATTAATACCCCTCTAAACCACAAGAGCTGCCTCCAGCGTGGAGAAATGTGAAATTCATTTTCTGAACGTATTGAAAGAATGGACCCCATATTTTCCCAAATTTATTGGAGGAGCCAGTTAATAAAAATCTGATTTTTTTCCAATCTTAGAAAATAAAGGATGTCTCTTATCCAGTGGGTATGAGAGGAGCTACAGTCGATTTCCGCCTGGTCAATATTCATCTTCTAGCCAGTAGGGTTACAAAAGCCACAACATCCTTTTTTGGATTTAGAGAGGGAGGGCGATGGGGGAGGGGGACCCCAAACAAAGCACCGAGAGCATTTGGTTCCATTTTTCCCGTTATCTCAGATAGGGTATTGAACATTTCTGTCCCGTAATTTTGTAGGGATGGGCAAAGCCAACACGTGTATGAGGTTTGCAGGGGATTGATGACCCCTATCACAGGCTGGTGATACACCGTCATAGAGTTGAGCCAGCCGAGCCTTAGTGTAGTAAGTACGGTGTACCACTTTACACTGAATAAGATCATGTCTTGCACAAATACATGATCCATGTACACGTTCTAAACTCTCCGCCCAGACTTCCTCTGGCATTACCTCCCCCAGATCCTCCTCCCAAAGGGTCTTTATAGAGTTTAATGACTCTGAACGTAAAAGGTTAATTTGGTTGTGTATATATGAAACTGGGCCTTTCAGGGTTGGGACTGGTGTCAGAAAACCATCTAGAATGGAATCACTAGGTAGGTTGGGAAACATGGGGAACGTGTTACGGGCAAAGCTACGGACCTGTGACTATCTGGAAAATTTTTTGCCTAGGAAGTGAAGATCTGTCTGAAGGTGACAGACATTGACGTTGTACTCATACATCGAAATGTGTTCTCTGCATTCAACCCATCCTATTGTATTGGAGCAGTGAGTAGCTGCGGCGCCCACCTACCACCTTGGATTATTGCAGTTTTCATATTTGACTGTACATAATGGGGGATGCAACCTTGAGAAATAACGTAATATTTATAATATTATGATATTTGAAAACCTGCTCTATGTATTGAATCAGCACTGAACTGTCATTGTAATATCAAACCAGGAGGTATGTGCAGGTTCCCAACAGTGTGTGTGTTCTTCTGTCTGCAGGTCTGGTGGAGTACAGCCACGAGAAGGGGGAGAAGGGAGGAAGTCTGTCTTTCAAGTTCAACTTGGTGGATCCCGAAGGCAACAAACTGATCGACCAGTCGTTCTTCATCAGCGTACTGGGTACCGCCTCTTCTGTCCTTTTCTCTGATCAGTGGTACAATAAAAGGAGGATAAACTACCACCTCCAGCTCCTGAGGAAGACAAGGGCAAATAATCAATAATGTGAAATACTATTTCAATCACAACTTGATTATGGACATTTTAAGCTTTACCATCAACTCCAACCCAAAAAGTAATTTCACAAATGAGGGTAAAATAATTTAAAGTTAAGGATGGGATCACTTTATTTTTGATTGAGACTTCATTAAAACTTTGTTGGGTATCATTTAGAATACAGATAAAACTTTACTGATTGTTTCAATGTTGAGAAACTTTGCTGAATCTTCTCACTAAACACACTCCAATGGGGCAGTCATTTCAACTTTCAAAAACCATGATGTAGCTCAACAGTTCTGATGGGTAATGTAGTCAGTTGAAGTAATAAAGTCCTCAGTGTACTTATATTGAGGGAGGAATCGGTGTTCTTCTGCTCACTGAGTCTTTCCAAGGGGACCTACACTTACCAGAATGCATTGCTGCAGGCTAGCCTCTGTATCTTTGTCCATAAAATCCTCTGTGCTAAAGTTGTGGGACATCATTTACACCATCAGAAACGTAGCTCAGCTGAGAAGATGAGGATGTGTTTTTTCAACAGCGTCTTTAGAGTATATTGGAGTATTAGAAACCCTTGCTCCCTCCGGGTTGGGGATGAGTTGTTGCCTCAAGTGAAGGAGTTCAAGTATCTCAGGGTCTTGTTCACGAGTGAGGGTAGGATGGAGCGGGAGATTGAAAGGCGGATTGGTGCAGCATCAGCAGTAATGCGGATGTTGTACTGGACCGTTGTGGTGAAGAGGGAGCTGAGCCAGAAGGCAAAGCTCTCAATTTACCAGTCAATCTTCGTACCAACCCTCACCTATGGTCATGAGCTTTGGGTAGCAACCGAAAGGGTAAGATCATAGATACGAGCGGCTGAAATGAGTTTCCTCTGTAGGATGTCTGGGCTCAGCCTTAGAGATAGGGTGAGGAGCTCAGACATCCAGAGGGAGCTTGGAGTAGAGCTGCTGCTCCTTCGTGTCGAAAGGAGCCAGTTGAGGTGGTTCGGGCATCTGATTAGGATGCCTCCTGGGCGCCTTCCTTTGGAGGTTTCCCAGACACGGCCAACGGGGGGTGGGAGATCCCAGGGTAGACCCAGAACTCACTGGAGGGACTACATGTCCAATATGGCCTGGGAACGCCTTGGGATCCCCCAGGGGGAGCTGGAGGGCATTGCTGGGGAGAGGGCCATCTGGAGTGCCCTACTTAGCTTGCTGCCACTGCGACCCGACCCCGGAGAAGTGGCCGAAGATGAATGAATGAATGAAACCCTGCTAGGATGTAGTTTTTCTATCCACTAACCCACATCATGACATGTCACTTGACGGACAGAAAAAAACTGTTTCACTGCTCCCAGAAATCCAGAAACAATCGAGAACAACTGTAGGTGTTTTTCATGCGCTATCTCTGTTGTGGATCGACAGGGAAGGCTGAAAATTGGTGAATTCTCCCTTTAATTTTCATGTTAAACTATCCCAACAGATGCTACTGTATTATCAGATAATTCTCTACAATACTTATGCAGGATGAAGGACGGGCAGCTTCAGTGGATGCCAAACCCTTCCTTGAATGTCCTTGTAACTGAAAATGCAGCAAAACTTGATTTTTGTTCCAAACGTTTTCTCTTAAAGATAAGATTTCCAGTCCAGCGGTAGCCGAGACAGCCTGCAGTAACACCTGGGAGTTGTAGGGCAACTATCTATTTGATCCGTTAGATTTTGAAGGATGGTTGTCTTTCCTTCCTGGTTGAGCAGAGAGAGGATTCTCTCATTTTCCCCCAGCTCATCTCTCCTTTACCTCCCTCTATTTCTCCCTCACTTCCCTCCTTCTCTACTCTCTTTTCCATCGATTTCAACTCATCTCTCCGTCCGTCACTTCTCTGCTCTCACCCTCTGATTACTTCTATATCCTCTCAATTTTTCCAAATCCCTTTTGCCTGTTTCTCAAAAACTTCTTTCTCTCTCTCTCTCTCTCCCTCCTTTCCAGGATATTTGTTTGACATTTGTTTATTTCTTTCTTTCATTCACCTTTTGCTGTTTTTACCGAGCTCACCCACCCACTGCCTCTCGTTAATAATGTGGCTGCTGGCTTTGGTTTTACTATGTGCTACACTGACAGCATATTTATTGACATTTGTGGTAAATTATAATCATTTGAATTGCTTGAAGTGCTTTGTAATTTTCCACATCATGCCTCAACATGCCTCAGGAAACAGCTTGGTATTCCTTCTCTACTTTTGCCTTCTCTGCTCTCCCTCCTTCAGGTTAGAAAATTAAAGATCCGGTCCAGTGGAAATCATGGCTTGCCAGCTGTATTTTGCAACAGAGGGTTTGCTAATATAAAGTTACCCAAAATATCAGAACTGCTGTTATTATGAAAATATGACTAAAGCCCCTTTAGAAGCTCTCCTCCTGGTTGTCATCATTCATAATTAAACCATTTCACAAAACCAATCAATTGTCATCATCAGTCTGACTGTTGGTCTGGTTTTTTTTTTTCTCCCCAATTGTACCCGACCAATTACCCCACTCTTCCAAGCTGTCCCGGTTACTGCTCCACCCCCTCTGCTGATCTGGGGAGGGCTGCAGACTACCACATGCCTCCTCCCATACACGTGGGGTCATCAGCCACTTCTTTTCACCTGACAGTGAGGGGTTTCACCAGGGGAACATAGCGTGTGGGAGGATCACGCTATTCCCCCCCAGTTCCCCCTCCCCTGCGAACAGGTGCCCCGACTGACCAGAGGAGGTGCTAGTGCAGTGACTAGGACACATACCCACCATCCGGTTTCCCACCCGCAGACACGGCCAATTCTGTCTGTAGGGACACCCAACCAAGCCGGAGGTAACACGGGGATTTGAAATGCCGATCCCCATGTTGGTAGGCAACGGAATAGATGGCTATATTAACCGGAAACCCCCTGTTGGTCTGTTTTTAATCGTTGCCTAGCAACATCATGCTAGTTAGCGAGCTAGCTCGCTGTCTATCAATAGACAGTCTTGTGAACCTAACCTCCTGGGAATTGTCCATGTTCAGAGAGGGGGCGCTAACACAGTTATAACAATTCAAATGATACTTCCGAAGCTGGAAAAATTACTCTCCTAACATAAATATTACACGATAAAACCTGTCTGACTGAATTAAAATCATTGGACTGGATATTACCATTTCTTACAGCTAAAGGACTTAACCTCATACTGTTGCCACCTGGAATGCGACTCTTCAGTTAAAATGCACAGAATTAAACTTCCATCCTTTGCTTTCCAGAGGACCATCTGCCTCCATCGGTGGTGATGAACAAAGGCCTGATCCTGGATGAGAACACGGCCAAGAAGCTGACCACCCTGCAGCTGTCGGCCAGTGACCAGGACAGTGAACCAGGAGAACTTCTCTACCGCATCACCAAGCAGACCAGCCTGGGCCATCTGGAGCACATCACCAACCCAGGTACAGCACACAGGATCAAGGGACAGCAGAGTATTCACCACGTTTCCATTCAATCCGCTTTAAATGAGTAGCGAAAATCTAAATAAGCCACTGAAGTACTGGGAATGGGAGAACTGAATGAACATCCAGTACAGTAAATCTCTGGTTTGGGCAGTCTATTTAAATTCATGTTTAAGGTCAATATAAAGAGACACTATATTTGTTCCATATTCACTTAAGACATCATATTCCAGTCCAGTAACTTGTGTAATGTGCAAACGTACAGACTCTACTGTTCGTCCCTCTCGTTCCCAACACTGCTGTCTCCCATTACATGAGCTCAGATCCACTGGCATTGATATGTCAACTTTCTGTCTTGTATGAGCATAAAAACATTGAATAGTTGGAGATTGCATTTTGCTTTTTACTCCATATATATTTTATTCTTTTGTGCCATTTGTGTCTTATAAAAAACTTATATTCTGCTGTTTATATGCTTTGCTGTTTGGAGACAGGCCAGAGTAAAATAATGTCATTAGCTAGCTCCAACAGTGGCCAAGCAGTGAGGTGACCGCAGGTTCCTGGTATTGTTAGCTTGCTTGGAGTAGTAAAGTGTACGTGCTAGCTAGCTTGTAGAAGCAGAAATACTCCACTGTTTGGGGAAAGGCCAGAGTAAAAAACTACCTATGGTGAAGGCAGTCGTACCGGTATCTCAGTGGCTAGCATCAGGTGACAGAGGTGTTCGCTGCAGTCTGAGGACAGTTTAGCTAGTCAGCTTAGATATGGGTGAGAGGAGCTTGCTTCTGAAGCGAGAAGAGGTGATTGAATGATGAATGATGCTGCGCCAGTCATATATAAGGCGCAGGGCCCTGACCCAGATGTCATGACTGCCAGCCAATCAGGGCTGGCACAGTGGTGCAAGTGCTTCTGTGAATATGTGAGAGGGCGTATCCGATAGTGAGACATCTCACTCGTGTTACTCAGAGAACTGGGGTTACGGAAGTAACCTAAAGTTTTGTGCCATTTTTCTGTCTTATCAAAAACTTCACGGAGGAAAAGCTGCAGCAAATGACATGACATTTTTCTTTAAATGGAGAATTGATCCCAAGATGACGTGACTAAATTTTGGAGGTTATTGGGTCAAGGTCACAGAAGAGGCCAAAATTGTTGTTTTGCAATAAGTTTGTCATGTGACTTACTTTAAATGGACACCAAAATGTTTAACGTCTGCTTCTGAGATATATTCCTGTCCATTGCCATACTGGGAAATAGTTTTAAAGATTAGTAGAGGTCAAAGTTCAGGGGCAGGGTTTGTTGTGACGTCACTTGGCTTATTCATGACCTCAAAGTTTGCAGTAAAGCAACTTAACTAAAACATGGCCAAATAATACATTTTGCCAAAATTAGAGTTGTTTTATTGTTTTATTATTGCACCATAAGAGTAAGACAAATAAAAGACAAAACAAGAAAACGGAACAAAGGTGCAGGAGCAATTAGAAACTCATTAGAGTCGCTAAACCCCACCTCCCTCCAGGGGGGTTTAAATACCCCCACCACCCCGAAGTGTTCTGACCCTATGGGTAAAATGTGCCCTGCGTGTATCCGTAATGTGATTTATCTCCATGGTAGACTGAGCACAGTGAGTTTCTATGAACTCTGTTACTGAGTTCTGGATGTATAACATGAGCTGAGATGTGACCTTTTTTGCCCTCTTTTTCTCCACAATTGTACAAACCCCAATTCCAATGAAGTTGGGACGTTGTGTAAAATGTGAATAAAAACAGAATACAATGATTTGCAAATCTTTTTCGACCTATATTCGATTGAATACACTACAAAGACAAGATATTTAATGTTCAAACTGATAAACTTTATTGTTTTTTGCAAATATTCACTCATTTTGAATTTGATGCCTGCAACACGTTCCAAAGAAGCTGGGACAGGGGCAACAAAAGACTGGGAAAGTTGAGGAATGCTCAAAAAACACCTTTTTGGAACATTCCACAGGTGAACAGGTTAACTGGGAACAGGTGAGTGTCCTGATTGGGTATCAAAGGAGCATCCCCGAAAGGCTCAGTCATTCACAAGCAAGGATGGGGCGAGGTTCACCACTTCGTGAACAACTGCGTGAGCAAATAGTCCAACAGTTTAAGAACGTTTCTCAAGGTACAAACGCAAGGAATGTAGGGATTTCATCATCTACAGTCCATAATATCATCACAAGATTCAGAGAATCCAGAGAAATCTCTGCACGTAAGCGGCAAGGCCGAAAACCAACATCAAATGCCCGTGACCTTCGACCCCTCAGGCGGCACTGCATTAAAAACCGACATCATTGTGTAAAGGATATGACCACGTGGGCTCAGGAACACTTGGGAAAACCATCGTCAGTTAACACAGTTGGTCGCTACATCTACAAGGGCAGGTTAAAACTCTACCATGCAAAGCCAAAGCCAGATATCAACACCACCCAGAAACGCCGCCTGCCGGCTTCTCTGGGCCCGAGCTCATCTGAGATGGACTGACGCAAAGTGGACAAGTGTGCTGTGGTCTGACGAGGCCACATTTCACATTGTTTTTGGAAGTCATGGACGTCGTGTCCTCCGGGCTAAAGAGGAAAAGGACCGTCCAGATTGTTCTCAGCCCAAAGTTCAAAAGCCAGCATCTGTGATGGTATGGGGGCGTGTTAGGGCCCATGGCATCATGGGTAACTTGCACATTTGTGAAGGCACCATTAATGCTGAAAGGTACATACAGGTTTTGGAGCAACATGTGCTGCCATCCAAGCGACGTCTTTTTCAGGGACGTCCCTGCTTATTTCAGCAAGACAATGCCAAGCCACATTCTGCAGGTGTTCCACCAGCGGGGCTTCGTAGTAAAAGAGTGCGGGTACTGGACTGGCCTGCCTGCAGACCAGACCTGTCTCCCATTAAAAATGTGTGGCGCATTATGAAGCGCAAAATACGACAACGGAGACCCCGGACTGTTGAGCAACTGAAGTCGTACATCAGCAAGAATGGGAAAGAATTCAAACTACAAAGCTTCAACAATCAGTGTCCTCAGTTCCCAAACGCTTCCTGAGTGTTGTTAAAAGGAAAGGTGGTGTAACACAGTGGTGAACATGCCCCTGTCCCAGCTTCTTTGGAACGTGTTGCAGGCATCAAATTCAAGGTGAGTGAATATTTGCAAACAATATCAGTTTGAACATTAAATATCTTGTCTTTGTAGTGTATTCAATTGAATATAGGTCGAAAAAGATTTGCAAATCATTGTATTCTGTTTTTATTTACGTTTTACACAACGTCCCAACTTCATTGGAATTGGGGTTTGTACTTGGCCATAGGCTGATAGACAGCCTTAGAGACAGGGTGAGGAGCTCGGACATCCGGAGGGAGCTCGGAGTAGAGTCGCTGCTCCTTTGCGTCGAAAGGAGCCAGTTGAGGTGGTTCAGGCATCTGATCAGGATGCCTCCTGGGCGCCTTCCTTTGGAGGTTTTTCAGGCACATCCAACTGGGAGGAGACCCCGGGGTGGACCCAGAACTCGCTGGAGAGACTACATGTCCAATCTGGCTTGGGAACGCCTTGGTATCCCCCAGGAGGAGCTGGAGGGTGTTGCTGGGGAGAGGGACGTCTGGAGTGTCCTACTTAGCTTGCTGCCACCGCGACCCGACCCCGGAGAAGGGGCTGATGATGATGAGATGTACCTGGCCAATTACCCTATTTTCCCGAGGCATCCCAGTTGCTGCTCCACTCCCTCTGCTGATCCGGGGAGGTTCTGCAGACTACCACATGCCTCCTCCCATACATGTGGAGTCACCGAGCTGCTTCTTTTCACCTGACAGTGAGGAGTTTCACCAGGGGGACGTAGCACGTGGGAGGATCACGCTATTCCCCCCAGTTCTCCCTCCCCCCTCAAACAGGAGCCCCGACCAACCAGTGGAGGTGCTACTGCAGCGACCAGGACACATACCCACATCCGGCTTCCCACCCGCAGACACGGCCAATTGTGTCTGTAGGGATGCTCGACCAATCCGGGGGTAACACGGGGATTGGAACCAGCGATCCCCGTGTTGATTAGGCAACGGAATAGACCGCCACGCCACCCGAACGCCTTAAATGTGACATTATTTAAACTTGTCCTGACTTAAAAGACATGAGGCTCACTGATGGAGCAGGGTATAGTCTTCTAATGAAGCTTCACGTGACTTGTAAGTTCCTCTGTGAAGGAGAGAAGTTGTCAAATTAATACCAACAGTTATGTGTGTGTGTGTGTGTGTGTGTGTGTGTGTGTGTGTGTGTGTGTGTGTGTGTGTGTGTGTGTGTGTGTGTGTGTGTGTGTGTAAACGAGGTAATTATCACAGGCAGAGAGATGGAAAGTGTGTATATATGAATTTACACAGTTTGAGAGCACATTTATCAGCTCTTTCAACGCCTCTAGATGGATACATCCACATGCTGTACACACACACACACACACACACACACACACACACACACACACACACACACACACACACACACACACACTCGCTCCAAGACACTCAATCAAAAAGACTTGGGTTGCACCTGAATGTGTTCAGCGTTGCTCGGTGGAGGTGAATAGAAAAAACCCAGAAGACCATAAACACGCTCCCATTTCCTGAGGACCGTCAGAAAACCCTCGTGAGGTGCTGTGGTTTTCACTCAGGAAGCAGAAAGTGAATTTCTCTTCCCCGTGTCAGCAGGAATTGTTTCCGCCGGCCTGCACTTAGAAAAACAAGTGAAGATTCCTTTTTTTGCAAATGATGTCTGCGAGGAGCGTGTGGAAACCGGACTGATCAGTGAATCCCAGGGGAAGATGGGATTAGCCTCTGTGCTCCATATATGTCTGTATGATAGCTGAACTAGCTAGCTTCTGACATGCTAATCAGCTAAACGTCAACATGGCTCAACTCGAAGGAGGCCTGCAGCATTGTAGGATCATCCTGATGATATTGCTGCCTGTTGGGATTAATTAATGTGAATCACAATGGTTTGGTTTAAATAATTGATTTGGATTGACATGTTGATCAGTATTACTGTGTCAGACCACACGGTTGATCACTCTTCATCCCATCATCTCAGCTCATCATCAGCTGCTTCTCCAGGGTCGGGTCGCCATGGCAGCAAGCTAAGTAGGGCACTCCAAATGGCCCTCTCCCTAGCAACGCCCTCCAGCTCCTCCTGGGGGATTTCAAGGCGTTCCCAGGCCAGATTGGACATGTAGTCTCTCCAGCGAGTTCTGGGTCTACCCCGGGGCCTCCTCCCAGTTGGATGTGCCTGGAAAACCTCCAAAGGAAGGCGCCCAGGAGAAATACTGATCAGATGCCTGAACCACCTCAACTGGCTCCTTTCGACACAAAAGAGCAGCAGCTCTACTCCGAGCTCCCTCCGGATGTCCGAGCTCCTCACCCTATCTCTAAGTCTGAGCCCAGACACCCTACGGAGGAAACTCATCTCAGCCGCTTGTATCCGTGATCTCACCCTTTCATCACCACCCAAAGCTCATGACCATAGGTGAGGGTTGGAACGAAGACTGACTGGTAAATTGAGAGCTTTTCCTTCCGGCTCAGCTCCCTCTTCACCACAACGGTCCGGTACAATGTCTGCATTACTGCTGATGCTGCACCAATCCACCTGTCAATCTCCCGCTCCATCCTACCCTCACTCATGAACAAGACCCCGAGATACTTCAACTCCTTCACTTGAGGCAACAACTCATCCCCAACCCAGAGGGAGCAATCCACCATTTTCCGGTAGAGAACCATGGCCTCAGACTTGGAGGTGCTGACTCTCATCCCGGCCATTTTACACTCAGCTGCAGACTGCCCCAGTTCACACTGGAGGTCACGTTCTGATGAAGCCAACAAAACCACATCATCTGCGAAGAGCAGAGATCAGTCTTTTTTCTCTAAAATACACATGCTACCACTGACCTATCTGGCCAGAGCGCCACCAAATCCAAATCGCACACCAGCCATCTCACTAAGTCAGGCACACTGTTGTGTTATCCAGTACTGTGTGTTGTGTGTAAGTTGTATGGATTCATTGTGTATATACTCTTTGTAGGTCTGTAGTAATTGTTTTTTGTTTTTTTTGGGGGGGGAGAGGGGTACCTTGTGTCCTTGTGTCAAGGCAGAGAGAGCCAGAGCACAAGAATTTCATTGTATACTAAAGATATATGACAAAAAAGTTAAATTTGAACTTGAATTCTGGGTAACACTTTATTTTAGGGGGTCAGACATTATCTAGTAATATCCTTGTAATAAGGTGGTAATTATCACGTAATTTCTTAGAAATAAGGTTGAAATTACGTTGTAATTTCTTAATAATAAGGTGGTAGTTTTTACAGGTAATTTTACAGCTAACCATAACCCTAACCTAACCCAACCCTAACCATAACCCTAACCCTACCATAACCCAAATTACAAGGTAATTTCAACCTTATTTCTAAGAAATTATGTGATAATTACCACCTTATTACTAGGAAATTACTAGGTAATTTCCGACCCTCTCCGACCCCCTAAAATAAAGTGTAACCGAATTCTGCAACTGCTGAAAATTGTGACCTGTCTGTCTTCTGGGCATGCAGGATCACATTCGTCTTGAATTGAATGCTGGGATTTGCAGTATGAAAACAAGCTGTTGTGGCCACCAGATCCCAAATCCCTCTGTACTGAAGAATTAAAGATAGCCACTTTGAAAGCTTCAGTATCGCCAAATTACGTGTTTTCTTTTCTTTTTTTTTTAAGTCCCCCCCCCAAATGTACCCGGCCAATTACCCCACTCTTCCGAGCCTTCCTGGTCTCTGCTCCACCCCCTCTGCCGATCCGGGGAGGGCTGCAGACTACCACATGCCTCCTCCCATACATATGGAGTCGCCAGCTGCTTCTTTTCACCAGACAGTGAGGAGTTTCACCAGGGGGGCGTAGCGCGTGGAAGGATCACACTATTCCCCCCCAGTTCCCCCTCCCCCCCGAACAGACGCCTCAACCGACCAGAGGAGGCGCTAGTGCAGCGACCAGGACACATACCCACATCCGGCTTCCCACCCACAGACACGGCCAATTATGTCTGTAGGGGTGCCCGACCAAGCCGGAGGTAACACTGGGATTCAAACTGGCGACCCCCGTGTTGGTAGGCAACGGAATAGACCGCTACGCTACCCAGACGCCCTAAAATACATGGTTTTTAATAGCAGAAACATAAAATGCTGATATCCAATTACTTCGGATTGATTGTACTTCAGAGCCACTGAGCAGAGGGCTTCTGGGTAATTAGCGCCAGTCATTCACTCTACCTGTCAGAAGGTGTACACACACACACACACACACACACACACACACACACACACACACACACACACACACACATACACATATCCAGCGAGGCGAGCTGTTCCTGTGGGACAGATTGTCAACCTGAGCGGAGGCGTTTCAAGCTAGCGGTGCTAAAACATCAATAGGTATGTTCAACCCCGGTGTTTTAGCAAGACTAATTTCTGTGGGTCTGAGCGCGACACCCTCAAAATTGAGTGGTGTCACAAGGGACACTCGCCGCCGACTTCAGTGGAAATCGATGAATCTCTATTGATTCAGACCAGGAAAAATATATATCAAACACATTTTGAGCCTGGTTAGGACCAGCTTGTGTGTGTGTGTGTGCAGGGGGGATTGGCTGTGCATTAGACCCATCTGTAATATTTAGAAACAGACATCGTCTGTGTTGTCTTATTCATAAAGCTGAGCCTGAAGCCGGTCTTGGTCACTTCCTCTCGTTCCGTCCACATCGGTACATTTCAGGCCTCAGGAGCTTTTGGTCGACCCCATCAATTAATATAGCAACGCTTTTAAAAGCTCAGCAAGGCAGCATCGAACAATTCATTATGTTCTGATACCTGGTTGTAGATTGACCATGTTTCATAAAACTAGTCAACAAGACCATAGAAATACATATGGTCTTGTTGACTAGTTTTATGAAACATGGTCTGGTTGACTAGTTTTAGGCCTGTGATGGTCTGGCGGCCTGTCCAGGGTTTCTCCCCGCTTGCCAACCCACCCAATGACTGCTGGGATAGGCTCCAGCATCCCCGCGACCCTGAGAGCAGGATAAGTGGTTTGGATGATGGATGGTTGTAGATTGTGTATATTATGGCACCGTTATAACACCGTTATAACCAACATTGTTAGTTTTTTCAGTACGACTTCAAGAGCATGTGATTAGCGTTAGCATAGAGTCACATTAGCAGTATTGGTTGTAAGATGTTGCCTCCATCTACTGCAGCTGTTCTCCCCGCATGTTGGGAAAGGCTGCAGCCCTCCGTGACTGGAAGTGATTAGGCGGGAATAGAGAGTGAATGAATAGAAGGATGGATGGATGACAGGATGGACAGAATGACCAGGTCACTCGCTGCACTACGAACCAATGTGTCGGAGGCTTTCCATTCTCCAGAGTCTTGTGTGAAACACAGGTATACATTCCCCCTTATCTCATGAAATCAAATGAGAATTTATAAGTGTGCTTATTGAGTATTCCTCCTGCATCCCAGCTTTGAGAAGACATTAAACTTCATGTCCCCTGTCAACACAAGTGGCAGGAAAAAAAACATCCATCCATTATCCGAACCGCTTATCCTGCTCTCAGGGCCGCAGGGATGCTGGAGCCTATCCCAGCAGTCATTGGGCGGCAGGCGGGGAGACACCCTGGAGAAGCTGCCAGTCCATCACACAGGGCTGACACACATATTCACACCTAGCAGCAATGTAGTACGGCCGATTCACCTGACCTGCATGTCTTTGGACTGTGGGAGGAAACCGGAGCACCCCGAGGGAATCCACGCAGACACGGGAGAACATGCAAACTCCACACAGAGGATGACCCGGGACGACCCCCCCAAGGTTGGACTACCCCGGGGCTCGAACCCAGGACCCTCCTGCTGTGAGGCGACTGTGCTAACCACTGCGCCACCGTGCCACCCTGTTATTTCAATGTTATTTTTTAAAAACTATTCATTATCATTTGCATGATAACAATGCAATGTAAAGGCTAGCTGATATCACTAAAATGCACACCCAGCTGAGTTATTAATGGAGCTCGTAAAATGATGCCCAGGCCACACAGACCAATTATGTCTAGATTTGACCACATAATGAGAATATCACCTCTCCTCATCCCTGCCTGTGCATGTGGGTACCCTGACTGACATGATTTGTACTTTTCTATCCAGGAAATAGACAATACAAGCTGAAGAGACCATGCACGAGCCGCCGCTGAGTTTGTCATGTGTCAGCAGTTTGTGTATTGAAGATTTATGAAAAAAGTTTTCCATTTCCATTTCCCTCAGACCCATGTGACATGCTGAGTGACTTACTGGACACAGGGCTATATCTATATATGTAAAATATGTTGGCTAGTTGGTTTAAATTCCTTCATCTTGAAAATTGTCTGTATTTGTGGCTCTGCACAGGGAGATAGCCTCATTTCAGTGGTTGTTGGTAATATTGGATTTAATAATATGGAGTTATAAAAGAGATGTCAAAGTTGCCAGTGATGTGCTTGGTTATAACATCCATCTGAAAAAAATAGAAACAAGAAAAAACAGAAATAAAAGATCCATCCATCCATTATCTGAACCGCTTATCCTGCTCTCAGGGTCGCGGGGATGCTGGAGCCTATCCCAGCAGTCATTGGGCGGCAGGCGGGGAGACACCCTGGACAGGCCGCCAGTCCATCACACAGGGCCGACCCACACACACACACACACACACACACACACACTCACATTCATACCTAGGGACAATTTAGTAATTTAGTACAGCTGATTCAGCTGACCTACATGTTTTTGGACTGTGGGATGAAACGGGGGCACCCGGAGGAAACCCACGCAGACACGGGAGAACATGCGAACTCCACACAGAGGACAACCTGGGACAAACCCCAAGGTTGGACTACCCCAGGGCTCGAACCCAGGACTGTCTTGCTGTGAGGCGACTGCGCTAACCACTGTGCCAATGGTTATAACACTGGTCACTGAAAACTCCCAGTAATAACACTGGTCTTGAAAAAACGTCTGGCCATTACCGCCATCATGACTTCAGCCAATATTAACAGGGTGCTCCAGTGAACACACCAGGGCCATCTCTGTGAATTTTCAGGCCTCGGAGTATCTGTCCACGGCAAATATCATTTACATCAAAAAAGGGTTTTCTGTACTTCCTGTGCTGTGGATGTTGCTGGGAAAATGTAGGGAAATTTTGATTAATAGATTAAATTAAAAGTAAGGTTTACGTAGAGATCGGCGCACTTGATTGGCTGATTTGACGTTGGTGTCATGCGTTCTAGATGTCCACCTGGGTCAGACACTACAGGGCACATTCTCACTTCCTCGTTGACCTTTTGACCCGTTGACTGAGCCAACCAAACGTCTGTCTGCAGGTACGAGGATCAGCACCTTCACTCAGGCTGACCTGGCGTCACGCAGCATCCAGTACGTCCACACCAGCGAAGAAGAAAAGCACGCCGACCAGTTTTCCTTCACCGTGTCTGACGGGGCAAACGAGGTGAGTAGACAGACAGACAGCTATCTGTCACACGGACACACACAAATACACCGTCAGGATAAATACTCTAATATTCCCGGGGGGGGGGGGTAGTGTAACAAGCACGGATGACTAGACTCGCGAGCCGGTCAGCTAACAGCTAACGGGTTGGACCCTTTAGTTGACTGGTTAATGTAGTCGCCTGTGGTGCAGGAGACCTGGGGTCGCATCCTGGCTCCGGCGGTTCCCGGCTGCCCCCTGAATTTACTATCTATCTAGTATCTATCTATATCTATATCTCTATGAACTTAGCACAAAAGGTAAGGAAATGTGTGTTTGGTAGATTATGTCTTTGTTGTAACAATGCTTCCTGGCAATAAATCTTATATCAGGCAGCTGATTGTCAGCACCTGGGGTACAAGAAGCTCAACACAAGGGTCAATAGCAGCAGCAAAATAAGCTGTTTGGCATTGGCACAGAAGATTTGGCAAATTTTTCATGGGCGCAACCCACATACTCAGCTCTGCTGCTCGTCCCACAAATGCATGTTCCTTACAAATGTGGCGCCATTTAAAAGGCAAATAAACAGGCTTTCCAATGGTGTAAGATTTATTGCCAAGAAGCATTGTTACAACAAAGAAATAATCTACCAAACACACATTTCCTTACTTTTTGTGCTTAGTATTCATCTATCTATCTATCTATCTATCTATCTATCTATCTATCTATCTATCTATCTATCTATCTATCTATCTATCTATCTATCTATCTATCTATCTATCTATCTATCTATCTATCTATCTATAGATAGTGTGTGTGTGTGTGTATATATACTATATAGTGTGTGTGTGTGTGTGTGTGTGTGTGTGTCAGTAAGTTAAACAGGTACTACCACACATACAAACACGCATGACATTTACTGGGACATGGATACACTTTAGGACATGACTACTACAGGGGTGTTTCAGAGAGTTTAAGTGATAATTTTATAAGGTCTGGTGGCGAGGGATTGAAAGTTATTTCATACCAACACACACACGGTCTAGTGTTTGGTCACTGACCGCTGAAACTCACACATGTATGAAAGCGTAGCAGCTAATTAAACACAGGTGTTCATCACTGAGCCACATCTAATTTGACTTGCCTCTAAGCCAGTGCCCCCATCACATCCAGCTGGCTACGGGACTCCTCTGGGGTTCATTCAGGAGTGGTTCGTTCTATTGTCCGACTTTGAAGTGTTGAAGTTTTGGCTCCTCGGTTTTATATAGCCCAACGGAGGTTCCCTCCACGCTCCCCTTTCTACCCACTTCCAGGCAGACATTTGCCTTGCAAATCCCGGCTAATGAGGACTATGAGGACTCGAGTAAACATGTTGAAGCAGTCGTTTGGCCTTCATGCTTGGCTGACTGCGGTGAGCAGGGGATTTCACTCGGCCGCTGTAGCGGTCTGGTCGGTGTTTGGTATTAGTCCAGTGGTTTGGCTCGTTTGCTTCATTTGTGGCTCCATTATCTTCAGCTGGGCTGTTGGGTAGAGCAGTTTATTATGAGGACTATTTCGTGCGGTAAAATATATTCTTGTTGGTAATGACAGCTGTCGGAGAACAAGCACTTTCAGGAATCAGGAGGAACGCTTTGTAATTTCACTTCATGGACTTGCGTACATGAAATAAAACGAAATACCGTTTCCCCCCAGCCCACAGCAGCGCAACACAAAGACAACAGCACATCCAAAAACCACAAGAACACACATACCCAAACTAACACATATATCCAGTCTAAACAAGAAATCACTGTCCGAGGGAACGGACGCCAGCCAGGATGACTGTCGGAACCGCCGGTCTGCTTGGGCTAGCAGTTAGCTTAGCCTGCCACCCGCTTCTGCATCCTGTCAGCACGCCCTCGGCGTTTCCTTCTTGGGTGCAGCTCCAGGCAGGGGCTGTGGTCCCCGGCCCCACTGGACGAAGCAGACCAAGCTCTCCCAGCCGATCCAGCACCAGCTCTCCCAGCCAGAAACCCTCGACACACCTCCCCGCACTCCTCACGACGACATCAAAAACACCACATTCAACACAAGGTGAGGCCGTCACCAGACCGCCCTCGGGGTTATCGGAAGTACCGGTCTGCGTCGGCTAGCAGTTAGCTTAGCCTGTCCAACTCTCCCAGCCGATCCAGCACCAGCTCTCCCAGCCAGAAACCCTCGACACACCTCCCCGCACTCCACATGATGACATCAAAAACACCACAGTCAGCGCTAGGTGACGCTGCCGCCAGACCGCCCTCTGTGTTATCGGAACTGCCGGCCTGCGTTGGCTAGCAGTTAGCTTAGCCTTTCCCGCTCTCTCAGCCAATCCAGCGTCAGCGCTCCCAGCCATCAAACGAAGACAAAACTTAGACATAGGCGTGGACAAAGACACTGGATGGACAGCTCAGGGCGAGGCTGCCGCAAATGAATTTGCACCGCCATCTTCCCACACCGGAAGCAGAAATTTTGCTCTTCGCCCCCAGTTTTTCCATTTGTGGAGCACTTTCTCAGACAATCTGAAAAACATGAAAAACCTGAAAAGGAAAGGAGCATGCTGTCATAACTAATGATGTGATAGTGACCGAGGCAAATTCAGCGAGACTACAGTGAGAAAGAAGGGAGCAGTAAACATGGTCTGTCCTATCTGTAAGGCTATGCCTCAAAAACATGACTAGATGTCATCACTTTTCAAGAACTGGTTCACAGGGAAGAAATTTGAAAAAAGCTGAGAGGGAATTGGTGTCCACATGACTGTCTGAGTAGTGCTGCAGTGACTATAGAAAAGATTGGTAACAGAAATGTTTTACTCAGTGGCTCTTATCTTGTTTCTTATAGCTGGATAGTTTGTCGTTGTATAGCATTTTGGCCAAAAACTTATTGTTGTATCAAAGTTTTTACTCTATTTACGGCCAGGAACCAAAAGGACATGCTTCTGTTTGGTGGTGTATTTCAGCTAGCCAAACGCTAGGTTGGGCAGCACAGTGGCACAGTGGTTAGCGAGGTCACGTCACTGCAAGAAGGTCCTGGGTTTGAGCCCCGGGGTAGTCCAACTTTGGGGGTCATCCCAGGTTGTCCTCTGTGTGGAGTTTGCGTGTTCTCCCCGTGTCTGCGTGGGTTTCCTCTGGGTGCTCCGGTTTCCTCCCACAGTCCAAAGACATGTAGGTCAGATGAATTCACCATACTAAATTGTCCCTAGGTGTGAATGTGTTGCCTTTTGATGGACTGGTGGCCTGTCCAGGGTGTCTCCCCGTCTGCCGCCCAATGACTGCTGGGATGGGCTCCAGCTTCCCTTAACCCTACGTAGGACGAGGGGTTTGGATAATGGATGGATCGATAAATGCTAGGTTACGATGCTGTTGTCTGCCAGTGGGCAATTAAGCTTGCCTTGTGAAGCCAGCCTAAGTCTCACAAGCTCAGCTCAGTTTGTTACAATGTATTGGTCTAGAATGGATCCATTGAGATTCAACTGAGTCTGGCAGCTGGACACTGGACCAATCAGTGAAATGCCAGGAGGGGTTTAGATGACCAACAAGCAGCGATGTATTTTTAAAATGACAGCGTGGAAGCGCTAGGAGAGGCTAGCGACAATGCTGCTATAGGATTTTTTTTTATCAAAGACACTTACAAAGACAGCAAGAATTGTGTACAGGCATAATAACTAGTCACATGGACTGACTGGCTTGTGGTAGCACTGTTTACTACTAGCAGACTGGCGTGTTTGAAAATGTGGCGCTCCAGTTCTACATCATGGGGTTTGCAGCTCTGTCTGATTGAAGACTGATCCATCCACCTGCGAAGTAATTTTGGTCCCTAACACTAACAAATGCCTTTTGAGACCCCCCCCTTTTCTCCCCCAATTGTAACCGGCCAATTAATTACCCCACTCTTCCGAGTCATCCCGGTCGCTGCTCCATCCCCTCTGCCAATCTGGGGAGGGCTGCAGACTACCACATGCCTCCTCTGGTACGTGTGGAGTCGCCAACCGCATCTTTTCACCTGACAGTTTCACTAGGTGGATGTAGCACATGGGAGGATCACACTATTCCACCCAGTTCCCCCTCCCCCCCGAACAGGTGCCCCGACCGACCAGAGGAGGCGCTAGTGCAGTGACCAGGATAAATACCCATATCTGGCTTCCATCCCACAGACACGGCCAATTGTGTCCGTAGGGACGCCTGACCAAGCCGGAGGTAACATGGGGATTCGAACCGTCAACGGAATGGACCGCTACGCTACCCGGATGCCTGCCTTTTGAGACTTACCAGACCACAATGATTTTATGATTTTTTTTTTTAAAACTACTGTTCTGTGTGTGTTGTGTCTAGGTCGCCCAGACGTTCTACATCACCATCAAGCCCGTGGATGACTCCCTCCCACTCCTTCAGGTTCCTGGCATGAGGGTACAGGAGGGAGTGAGGAAGACCATCACAGAATTTGAATTGAAGGCCACAGATGCCGACACCGAGGTAAGAACGGCTGCTGTCTGTGAGGATCACTGCCGTTTAATCCGGGGCTAAACCAGGAGAAAAAAATTAAGGCCCCATTTACACAAGGCATTTTATGCAACTTGTGCCTCGCTTGCATCAGGATCGGCTAGTGCTATGCTTACGCCACTTGGTCCCAAGATCAGCCTAGCGCTTATAGATGGTTTTTCACCTTTAGATGCTACCTAGCTCAGACTAGTGGCATCAGGTTTAGCTGGTCTTTAAGTGAATAAGCTCGACTGGTTGGTGCCTGATCACCTGGGACACATTTCAGTGCCAGGTGTAAATGGTGTCTAAATTTTCCAATGGCAGAACAAGTCCAAAAAACCCATCAACTTCCTTTTAGTATTTCAGTACTAATGTTCTTTTTGGAGCTGAACCTGCAGTTAATGCTCTGGTGGTAAATTTGTGGGTTTATCAGTATCGATCATAATTTACCAACACTGGGCTGGCTGGTTGTAATTTTACCATTTCGCATTCACCGTTTTTCAACGGAGGGTTAATTTGAATGGTCTTTGCTTTTTGTTATCACCTGCTACGATTGAGGTTATTTCTTTTTTATTCCATCATCAGCTGACGTGGACAAATACCAGTTTAAATGAGTTTAGATGGGAAATATCGGGGAAGTTTACCTCCTCGTGGTGGAAGATACATTCCCTACTTGTATTGTGGCGCATGACAGAATGACAGGACCATTTGACATCAACACTGTTCTCATTATCCGAAACAGAAAATGGGTGATTACGATGGGTGATACCGTCTCTAATTTTGTAGTTGTTCTAGAAAAACCATCAAACAGGAAGCATAACAAAATACTGCTCCCAGTGGGTGCATTACATTTTTAAATGAGTAATAAGTAATGGTGGCTTGCTCCCTCCAGGTTGGGGAGGAGTTTTTGCCTCAAGTGAAGGAGTTCAAGTATCTCGGGGTCTTGTACACGAGTGAGGGTAGGATGGAGCGGGAGATTGACAGGCGGATTGGTGCAGCATCAGCAGTAATGCGGACGTTGTACCGGACCGTTGTGGTGAAGAGGGAGCTGAGCCGGAAGCCAAAGCTCTCAATTTACCAGTCAATCTTTGTTCCAACCCTCACCTATGGTCATGAGCTCTGGGTAGTGACCGAAAGGGTGAGATCATGGATACAAGCGGCTGAGATGAGTTTCCTCCGTAGGGTGTCTGGGCTCAGCCTTAGAGATAGGGTGGGGAGCTCGGACATCCAGAGGGAGCTTGGAGTAGAGCTGCTGCTCCTTTGCATCGAAAGGAGCCAGTTGAGGTGGTTCAGGCATCTGATCAGGATGCCTCCTGGCTGCCTTCCTTTGGAGGTTTACCAGGCACGGCCAGCTGGGAGGAGACCCCGGGGTAGACCCAGAACTCGCTGATAATGAATGAATGAATGAATGAATGAATAAGTAATGGATTCTTCTGATTAAAGAGCCTGGTGTCTTCTGTCTCTCCAGGCAGAGTCCATCGTCTTCACCATCGTCCAGGTGCCGCGACACGGGACCATTGAACGCACGAGCAATGGGCAGCACTACCGGCAGACCAGCAGCTTCACCATGGACGACATCTACCAGAATCGCGTCAGCTACAACCACGATGGATCCAACTCCCTCAAGGACCGCTTCACCTTCAGCGTGGCTGATGGCACGAACCTGTTCTTCATGGTGGAGGAAGGGGGCAAGGAGGTGAGGCTGTGTGTGCTTGTGTAAGTGTGTATGAATTATGAATGACCTTGTTGGGAAGATAGTGGGCAAATCTTTGGCTATACGTGTGTGTGTTTCTGGAGGATAATGTGTGTGTGTGTGTGTGTGTGGGAGGTGGGTGGGTGGCATTTTAATTATGGCAGTGGAAAATTAGTGTGTACGAATGTGTGTGCTTGTGTGTGTGTATAGAGGTTTTTGTGTGTGTCTTTGGATATGGCGGTGTAGGTCTTTCTGTGTGTGTATGGGGGGGGGGGCAGGTGGGGTATGACATTTCTAGTACGGCATGAGGTGGGGGTTAAAAAGTGTGTGTTTCTGTGTGTGTATGAGCTCAGAGGATGTGTCTCTGGGAAGTCCTCTGAACATTTCTTATGATCCGAGGAGAGGTGGCTAAGGTGTGTGTGTGTGTGTGTGTGTCTGTGTCTGTGTGTGTGTGTCTGTGTGTGTGTGTGTGAGTGAGCATGTTTTACTTGTGTGAGCTTGTGTGTTTTCCTGATTCCCTGACCCACGCGTATGAGGGTGCTTTGGCAGTCGTGGGCCATCAGGGCCGCCAGGGGCTTCTCTACCGGCCCTGTCAACATCATCATTTGTTTTTCATAGTTAAACTGAAGTGTGTCCGGAGTGTGTCTGAATGCAGTTACTTGTGTTCTTGTGGGGCTGAGCAGGGACGTCCCGTGTCACCTGACCTCATCACAGCTCCTTGGACCAGCACTAATTTGTACTGCTAGCCTTTCGTGGACGCCTTAAGCTGCAAACTGATTGAAACTTTGAATTACTGTATCGTCAGCCAATTAAAAAAAAAATGGACCCCCCCCCCAATTGTACTTGGCCAATTATCCTATTTTCTGAGCGGTCCCGGTCTCTGCTCCACCCCCTCTGCTGATCCGGGGAGGGCTGCAGACTACCACATGCCTCCTCCCATACATGTGGAGTCGCCCACTGCTTCTTTTCACCTGACAGTGAGGAGTCACACCAGGGGGACGTAGCACGTGGGAGGATCACGCTATTCCCCCCCCAGTTCCCCCTCCCCCCTGAACAGGCGCCCCAACTGACCAGAGGAGGCGCTAGTGCAGCGACCAGGACACATACCCACATCCGGCTTCCCACCTGCAGACATGGCCAATTCTGTCTTTAGGGATGCCCGGCCAAGCCGGAAGCAGCACGGGGACTCGATCCAACGATCCCCGTGTTGCTAGGCAACGGAATAGACCGCCACGCTAACCGGACGCCCAGCCAATCAAATTTTGATGTAGTTTCGCGTCACATTTCTCAGATCCAAACAGATTCAGGTAAAACTACTGACCCTTTAGAAATTAACAATATTTTTAAGGAATTTTATGTATCTCTTTACTCTTCTGATCAAGGTCCATCTCCTCCTAATTATGTTACCTTCTTTGAAAATTTAGATATTCCCTCTATTTGTCTATCAGACGTGAAAGTATTAGAGAGTTCAATTACTATTTCAGAACTTCACGCAGCTGCTACATCTCTGCAAAATGGGAAGTGCCCAGGCCCAGATGGTTTTCCATCTGAATTCTATAAGAAGTTTTGGCACAAGCTGGCCCCTTTACTATTAGATATGTCTAACGAATCACTTGTCGCTGGATGTCTTCCTCAAACTCTTAATCAAGCCTCTATTTCTCTCCTCTTGAAAAAAGACAAAGATCCCTTAGCTTGCTCCTCTTATCGCCTAATAAGTTTACTGAATGCTGACTTTAAATTGTTATCCAAATAACTAGCACTACGCCTTGAATCTGTTCTCCCTTCTATAATTTCTCAAAATCAAACAGGATTTATTCGAAATAGGCATTCATTCTCTAATCTTAGATGTTTGTTCAATGTAATTTATAATACTCCGCCTTCTGACACTCAATAGGCTTTGATATCTTTAGATGCCGAGAAGGCGTTCGATAGAGTGGAGTGGAATTATCTTTTCTTCACTTTAGAGAAATTTGGCTTTGGAAAAAACTTTATTTCATGGATTCGGTTACTCTATTCTTCTCCACATGCTTCAATCAGGACGAATAATATTAACTCTGACTACTTTCGCCTTTTCCGCTCTACAAGACAGGGCTGCCCCTTAAGTCCTTTGTTATTTGCTATTGCCATTGAACCCCTTTCAGTAGCGCTCCAATCCAATCCCCATATTACAGGCATAGTAAGAAATGGCATGGAACTGAACGTCTCGCTTTACACGGATGATCTCCTTTTATACATTTCTGGCTTGCCCACCTCTGTCCCTGCTATACTCGCCACTCTTCAGTCGTTTAGCCTGATATTGGGATACAAACTGAATTTGAGCAAAAGTGAAATATGTCCTATTAATACCGCCACTAAAGATGATCCCTTGCATACTCTACCCTTTAAGATTGCCCAACACAGTTTCACATATTTGGGAGTTAAAGTCACACAAAAAATGGAGGATCTTTATAAAGCAAATTTTGCCCCTTTGCTGACCCGAATTAAAGGGGATTTGGATCGCTGCTCCGTTCTTAATCTTTCTTTGGTTGCACGAGTCAATACGGTCAAAATGAATATTCTCCCACGCTTTTCCTATCTATTTCAATGTATACCTCTTTTCCTCCCTCAGACGTTTTTCCACAAAGTGGACAGCATGATCCTGGAGTTTGTATGGAATAAGAAAGTTCCTAGAATGCGTAAGCAATATCTACAAAGGCCTAAACTGCTCAGTGGCATGGCACTGCCTAACTTTAGATTTTATTATTGTGCTTCCAGTATAAGAATTTTTCAATCCTGGCTTCAACTTGAGGCCTCTCAACCCCCTCCAGAATGGCTTATCATAGAATCCAATTCGGCTAAACCTGCATCGTTAAAAGCTTTGCTACACTCCCCTATCCATTCCTCCACATGTCCATATACTAAGAATGTAATTGTTAAAACATCTCTTAGAATCTGGGTTCAGTTTAAGCGCTTCTTTGGCCTACAGACTTTTTCTACCTATGCTCCACTAGCCGCCAATCATGTTTTCCCTCCTTCCCTGATGGATAGTGACTTTTTAAGGTGGGAAAGGCTTGGCATCAACAAATTTAAAGACTTGTATATTGATAATGTTTTTGCCTCTTTTCAGCAATTGTCAGACAAATTTTCACTTTCTAAGCAACATTTTTTCAGATATCTGCAGGTCCGGAGCTTTGCTCATAACATGTTTCCCATGTTCCCCCACCTACCTAACGATTCTGCTCTAGATAGTTTCCTGACACCAATCCCAACCTTAAAAGGCTCCATCTCATATAGTTATAACCAAATTTATCTTTTACGTCCGGACTCCTTAAATTCCATTAAGTTGTTATGGGAGAAGGATCTGGGGGAGGCAATATAAGAGGAAATTTGGGCGGAGATTTTAAGACGAGTTCATAAATCCTCTATTTGCGCCAGGCATAGCCTTATTCAGTGTCAATCGGTTCATCGCACCTATTATACTATTGCCCGTTTGTCAAAGTTCTATGATGGGGCGTCCCCTGCATACAACAGATGCCAGCATTCACCTGCGGATCTTATACATATGTTCTGGCTTTGCCCATCTTTGCATAAATATTGGACAGAAGTTTTTAATATAATTTCTGTAATAAGTGGGGAAAAAGTTGAGCCTGACGCTTTTGGTGCGTTGCTTGGAGTCTTTCCTATGTTACCAACTCTCTCTGCAGTTAAAAAAGACCTCCTCGCTTTTACCACTTTTTTGGCAGAGAGACTAATAGTGATTAAATGGAAGTCACAGGTGTCACCTTCTTATTTTCACTGGGCTCAAGGCGTTCTCTATTTTCTCAAATTAGAAAAACTTCGACTTTCACTGAGTGGTTCTGCTGATAAATTCCAGAAATTATGGGGTCCATTTTTTCAATTTATTAATCACATAAGTTTCCCATTTATCCCGGACTGATACACTTTTTTATGGTTTACAGTGCTACTGATGCTGGGCAGCGTGCAGTTTAACTGCTGTTATACCAATGTATTGTGGCGTGCGTGGGTGGGTGGATGCGTTGGTCCTTGGCTGGTGGGTCGGGCCCTTTAGTCGGGGCGCTGGCCCGTGTCTCCTGCTCCGCGGGCGGCGGCGTTGGCCGGTCGGCTGGGGGGTCCGGCCCGTTGGTCGGGGGCCGGCGTGTCTGCTTGTCCGTGTGCATTACGGTATTGTCTAGTGGGGACACCACTGTTTGCTGACTGATGTCTTGTTTTTGGGTTTTTTTTGTTTTGTTTTTTTTCTCCCTCCTCTCTCTTTTGGCTGTGTTTTTGTTTTTGTTTTAATTTTTGTTTTTTCCTTTTTTATTGTTATTTCCAGTTTATTTTCTGAGGCAGTAATGCTGTTTTTGTTTACAGCATTTTTGATTGTCACTTTTTTACAGTATTTTGATAATAGAGAAGTTTATCGTGTATGTACATATACATATATATTTACACCTGTTTTGGATGAAAACATTTTGTAATGCACTGGTGGCGCACTTGTATTTTCATGTAAAACTTAATAAACAAAGTAAAAAAAAAAATTTTTTTTTTCTGTAGTTACAGAATGCCCCAGAGGCCCTGCGACGTATCGGTACTAGCCCCGGTGTCGTCATCAGCTTTGAGCTTGACCTACTACGCACAATGGCCGCCGCTTTCACAGCTACTGACGAGTTTGTTGCCGATCTACATAGTGTTTTTTTTTTTTTGTGAATCTGGTACGATGGTTCTGCGTTTTTATACGTTCTTCCAAACAGGCTAAACTACTGGGTGAATTTTGTGAGAGAAGGCTGCCACCGGTCTCAGGTGAGGGGGCGCTTCGACTCCAGGTTGGTGGGCACATTGTCGTTTTTGAACTGAAGGCGGTGCACTAGTCATATTGTTGCTATGCTTTATTGCATTTGTTGAAGGGTTGGTTTGTCACCGAGTCCGAGCACCGCGGAAGGGGAGATACGCCTGGTGGAGATCTGCGCTCTGCCGAGTGCCCTCTTCTAGCTGTTTTAGTCTTGTGCTGTCTGGTTGCTGAGGGACATGAAGGGGGATGTGGTGGTGATGCTGCAGCAGCTGCTCTAGTGCGAAGTGGTGTGCACCGTGGTTGTTGAAGATCAGCTGTGTTGTTGGTGTTGATCCATATAGTGTGTGATAGTGTGTTTTATATGTGGCTGTGTTGGGGGGCGTCCGGGTAGCGTAGCGGTCTATTCCGTTGCCTGTTAACATGGGGATCACCAGTTTGAATCCCCGTGTTACCTCCTGCTTGGTTGGGTGTCCCTACAGACACAATTGGCCTTGTCTGCAGCTCCTGGTTGCTGCACTAGCGCCTCCTCTGGTTGGTTGGGGCGCCTGTTCGGGGGGGGGGACTGGGGGAATAGCGTGATCCTCCCACACGCTACGTCCCCCTGGTGAAACCCCTCACTGTCAGGTGAAAGGAAGCGGCTGGAGACTCCACATGTATGGGAGGAGACGTGGTGGTCTGCAGCCCTCCCTGGATCGGCAGAGGGGGTGGAGCAGCCGTGGCCATGAAGAGTGGGGTAATTGGCAAAGTACAATTGGGTAGAAAAGGAGAGGGGGTGGGGGTTTAAAAAAACATGTGGCTGTGTTGGCTGTATCGGCACCCATATAAGAAATGTGTGTGTGTGTGTGTGTGTGTGTGTGTGTTGGGGGGGGGGGCAGTTCGTTACTGAAGGGCCTGACTGAAACCCCACGGTACACTGCTGTGCTTTGGTGTATTGCTTGTGTCTTTTCTATGACAGTTGTTTAAGCCTGAGGCGGAATTGACATTTCAGCCCCCCCCCCCCACCTGCCATCCATCTCTCTCTTTCTTTTGCTCGCTCTCGCTCTCGCTCTCCCCCTCCCTCTCTCTCTCTCTCTCTCGCTCTCTCTCCTTTGATTACCTGTCCTTCACCAGGGGAGATGTTGTACAGCAGTCATACGTGTGTTGTTGTTTAATTTGTAGAAGGTGGCGCTGATGTGTTGGAGTCGGGAGCTCCAGGCTGCATCTGCTCAGCATGTGGATGTAGTGGTGTGGATGTGATGTGGATGTGATATGGATGTTGTGTGGATGTGATGTGGATGTGGATGTGATGTGATGTGAATGTGGTGTGGCCATGATGTGGATGTGGTGCGGATGTTGTGTGGATGTGATGGGAATGTGATGTGGATGTGAGGTGGATGTGATGTGATGTGATGTGGATGTGGGGTGGATGTGATGTGATGTGATGTGGATGTGGGGTGGATGTGGTGTGGACGTGATGTGGATGTGGTGTGGATGTGATGTGATGTGGATGTGGATGTGAATGGGGGGTGGATGTGATGTGGATGTGGATGTTGTGTGGGTGTGGGGTGGATGTGATATGAATATGATGTGGATGTGGGTGTGGTGTGGATGTGGGGTGGATGTGATGTGGATGTGGATGTGATGTGGACATGGTGGTGTGAGACCAGATGTGTTGTGGTATTGTGGTTGTGGTAATCTGGTGATAGAACTTAAACGTCGTCGTTCCCTGGTCTTAAAGGCTGCATTACAGTAAGGTGAGACAGTTTCTGGACTTCTTCCACTGTTTTAGTGAAAGGAACGATGAACGTGTCTACCTGCTGGGTCATCGTGTCCGCATTACTGATGATCATTTATCATCTGCCTGTACTGCTGTGTAGATATCTCATGACATCACCGATAGCCTTCCACTACACATCACCACATTATCCATACGGAGGTGTTCAGTCAGAAGTGCTGTGATGTCTGATTTTGTCGCTATCGCTCCGACCTTTTCCTGTCCCTGTGTAACTTAGATGCCGGAACACGGCGCGCTGACAGGATTCGCTAGTTCACTTCTATCAGGAGCCAAAACGTAGTAAAAAAAACGTAAAGCTGAAATCTGAGCAGGAGTCACGGCGCTGCAAGACACTCTTGATAAAATCAGACTCGTGTTTGCCATGTTGGGTCTTAACAAAGCCGGCTGGTTGACAGGCTCGTTGTCAAAACATCCCGGTAATCCTACTTTCAGTCCCGGGATCTGAGGATCCTCTCGGCTACGACGGACTGTCGTTTCCCACCAAAAAAACATGTTTGTGTTTCTTCCGTCTTTGAAATGGGTTTCTTTATTTCCTTTTTGAAAGATTACCCCCCCCCCTTTTTTTCTCCCCAATTTTACCTATCCGATTACCCCACTCTTCCGAGCCGTCCCGGTCTCTGCTCCACCCCCTCTGCCGATCCGGGGAGGGCTGCAGACTACCACATGCCTCCTCCAGTACATGTGGAGTCACCAGCCGCTTCTTTTCACCTGACAGTGACGAGTTTCACCAGGGGGACGTGGTGCATGGGAGGAACACGCTATTCCCCCCAGTTCTGCCTCCCCCTCGAACAAGTACCTCGACCAACTAGAGGAGGCGCTAGTGCAGTGACCAGAACACATACCCACATCCGGCTTTCACCTGCAGACACGGCCAATTGTCTCTGTAGGGACGCCCAACCAAGCCGGAGGTAACACGGGGATTCGATCAGACGATCCCCATGTTGGTAGGCAACGGACAAGACCGCTATGCTACCCAGACACCCTTTTTTAGTATTTTATAACTTTATTGGACCGTGACAGTGAAAGGCAGACAGAGGGGTATGACATGTCAAAGGTCGCTGGCTGGAATCGAACCGGCGACGTTGTGACCATGTGGTATGCTCTCTAACCATTTGGCTGTGGATATGCCCTGAAACGAGTTTTTGACACTTCGGGATCTCTGCTTTGTCTTTCCAGGTAGTGACGGCGGCTCCACAGAAGTTTAAGATCGACATTCTGCCGGTGGACGACGGCACGCCGCGGATCGTCACCAACCTGGGACTCCAGTGGCTGGAGTACATGGATAACAAGGTTCTCATTTCTGTTTGTCTATTTGCTTTGTTTTTAAATAAACGGGTGACAAATCTTAAGAAATGCAGGAGAGGGCGACCTTAAACAAGGTTCCAGATGATCATTCCCTCCAATTTGTTATAATACAACACAACGTTGTGTAACACCGTGCAATCTACACTAGAATACCAAGCAATGTCACATTTTATAGGGTTGTAGTGTTTGCTCATGGACCATGGACTTGATTCCATCTTGAACAGTGTAGATTTATGATCATTTTTCAAGACCAGTTGATTTCAAGACTTGGATTTACTTTTTTTTAAGTTTAGAAATTATTATCAAACTTCCCCGACAACATCAATGAAGGGCAATCTGATGTGGACTCCGCCAGCGCTGGCACATGCACACTTTAGTCTTTAATATGGTTTTAACTGCATCGACTTGTTTAACTATTCATGTTTACTTCCTGTTCCTTGTATTTTCCATCCATCCATTATCCAGGCCGCTTATGGCTGTTGCAGCTAGAAAAGCGCTATATAAATGCAATCCATCCGTCCATCCATCCATCCTGCTCTCAGGGTCGCGGGATGCTGGAGCCTATCCCAGAAGTCATTTATTTTGTGTAACCTAAATGTGTTCTAATGGTGGGTTGCTCCCTCCGGGTTGGGGATGAGTTTTTGCCTCAAGTGAAGGAGTTCAAGTATCCCGGGGTCTTGTTCATGAGTGAGGGTAGGGTGGAGCGGGAGATTGACAGGCGGATTGGTGCAGCATCAGCAGTAATGTGGACGTTGTACCGGACCATTGTGGTGAAGAGGGAGCTGAGCCAGAAGACAAAGCTCTCAATTTACCAGTCAGTCTTCGTTCCAACCCTCACCTATGGTCATGAGCTTCGGGTAGTGACCGAAAGGGTGAGATCGTGGATACAAGCGGCTGAGATGAGTTTCCTCCGTAGGGTGTCTGGGCTCAGCCTTAGAGATAGGGTGAGGAGCTTGGACATCTGGAGGGAGCTCGGAGTAGAGCCGCCGCTCCTTTGCAACGAAAGGAGCCAGTTGAGGTGGTTCAGGCATCTGATTAGGATGCCTCCTGGGCGCCTTCCTTTGGAGGTTTACCGGGCACGTCGAACTGGGAGGAGACCCCGGGGTAGACCCAGAACTCGCTGGAGGGACTACATGTCCAATCTGGCCTGGGAATGCCTTGAGATCCCTCAGGAGGAGCTGGAGGGCATTGCTGGGGACAGTGATGTCTGGAGTGTCCTACTTAGCTTGCTGCCACCGCGACCCGACCCCGGAGAAGCGGCTGGTGATTGAATGAATGAATAAATAAACGTGTTCAGCTGCTGTCTTGGTCAGGACTCTTGATAATGAGACTCCTTATCTCAATGAGAACTTCCTGATTAAATAAAGGTCAAATAAATAAAAATAAGCATAGGAATGAAAACTAGATCTGAGACATTCCTTGGCGCAGAAAAAGAAAGCCTAAATAAGTATTACAGTGTAGTGAAATCTGTGTTTAACTGGACTTGTACTGTCCTAGTGTCAGGCTTTACACAAGTTTTTGCCACGTTGGTCTTGATTTGGGCGGCATGGTGGCACAGTGGTTAGCACGGTCGCCTCACAACAAGAAGGTCCTGGGTTCAAGCCCCGGGGGTGGTCCAACCTTGGGGATCGTCCTCTGTGTGGAGTTTGCATGTTCTCCCCGTGTCTGCGTGGGTTTCCTCCGGGGGATCCGGTTTCCTCCCACAGTCCAAAGACATGTAGGTCAGGTGACTCGGCCGTACTAAATTGTCCCTAGATATGAACGTGTGTGTGTGTGTCGGCCCGGTGTGATGGTCTGGCTGCCTGTCCAGAGTGTCTCCCCGCCTGCCGCCCCATGACTGCTGGGATAGGCTCCAGCATCCCGTGACCCTGAGAGCAGGATAGGCGGTTTGGATAATGAATGGATGGTCTTCATTTGGACTTGCCACCTCAAAGTCTTGGTCTGGACTTGGTCTCACCTTGGATGGTCTTGACTGCAAGGTTTCGACAATAAAACATCATACAGGACCATACATAGTACATACATGACACTAACAGACTCACACACCCTTCATCTTATTTCACATGTCACACCTTCACCTCTTCTCCAGTGAAGACCAGAACACACTGGTGCCGGTCAGCATGTGCCATCTTGGATGATAACACCATTTACATCTAGCCTCTGTCAAGACCCATACTGGTTTCCTGTTAAATGAAGACATGAGGTTGTGAAAAAAGTAGTCCGTGGTTTGAATGCCGTCTGTCATCGTGCCAGTGAGCAAGGCATTCAACCTGGAACTCCTCAGTGATCCAGTAGTTGGACCGAATGTAATTGATCATAAAATGGGTGAGGAGTTTTCATCCGGTCATCACATCACACTTGAAATACTGAGGAAGTTTAAATACTGCGGTGATGAACCGGTACCGTGAAAGCTCCGTTCTCTGTTGACTGAACCGGACTAATTTAACTGGTGTACTTCAACTGTGTAAAGAGGCGACCCAGTGGAGAACAGCTGCAGTGCATGATTAAATATCGTCCCCTAGTGGTCTTAAGTAGTAACCACGCCGGTCTTTTAGAAACACAGATATTGTAGAAGTATGCGCTCCCTCATCAGTTTAGATAAATAATTACTGAGTGATACACAGCAGAAGTTCATTTGTGGGACTGATACTGTTTCAGTCTAAGTCCACTGTAAAAGTGACAGTTTTTGCACTCAGGGAAGTGCCTTGTACCAGTGATGCTGCAGGGAGGGTTTGATAATAACCTGTGTACATATGGACCTCCGTGACCTGTGATTGGACAGTAAGCCAGGTGTCCAGCGCACTGCTAAAGCAAATGTCAGCAAACTTTTGAAAAGCTGAAAGAAACGTAAACGTGGCTTGCTAGAAGAAAATAACGGATCTCTTGTTTTGCCCAGGGCAGGGTGTCTCCCCGCCTGCCGCCCAGTGACTGCTGGGACAGGCTCCAGCATCCCCGCGACCCTGAGAGCAGGATACGTGGTTCGGACAATGGATGGAAAATGATTCTGAGCTATCTGCCAGTGGAGAAATTTGAAATTGGTTCCCTTTACCCCCTCTCATCTTGCAGTGTTTCAAATAATTGTTTCCAGGTTTTCAGATTTCCATTCAGCTTTTCTTCTTTACAACCTGGAAGTTCTCAGAAGTTGCAGCGTGGTAGCTTTAGCTTGCGGTGTAGGCGAGTCTGACTGGCCTCTGTGCGTCCTCAGGCCACCAACCTCATCAGTAAGAAAGAGCTGCTGACGGTGGACCCAGACACGGATGATGGACAGCTGGTGTATGAGGTCACCACCGCACCCAAACACGGCTTCCTGGAGAGCAAGCTCAAACCTGGCAACCCGGTCAGCACCTTCACACAAGGTACGAATCCACACACGGAGGGAGAGACTAAGAATCAGCCCTTCATTATACGGCTCTAATGAGTACTCGATTCTGATTGGTCAGTTAAAAAGCATCCTGCAGTCTGTTATTTCTGAATAGCAGGCTGTTGTCAGGCTGCATCCTCATCACCCGTCCTGTCCCCGTCCGAATTAGTGTAAGCTAATGCTTTGTAAGCTAATGTTAGCGAGCTAAGTGTGCAGAAGGAAGTCCGGTCAGACTCCTTTCAGATGGTGACTCTGTCGGTTTATTCACTACGCGTCAGGAGGTTCTCGGCCTCGGCGCCAGTCATTATTTCTGGATGGAGCACCGCCTCATCGTGGATTATTCTCACTTATTCGCCAAGTACAGTTAGACACACTGCTCCCTCAGCACACAAACACACACACGGGGACACACAACAAAAAAGGTTGTAGGAAAAAAATTGAAAATAAAGCGACTGAGCAGATTAAATAACTACTTGTAAAACTGCACTTTGCAAACAAATAAAGAGGAGAAGCAGATCCAATTTTTAAATGTTGGACTGCACAGAAATACACCAACTTCTCGTTCCCTGGGTTGTTTTACTGCCAGTGCTCTCCACACTGTGGAGACCCCACCACACCACAGGACACAGTGTAGAGTGGACCGACCCATCATCTCTCTCTCCGTCTCCCCATCACTCCATCATCTCTCTCTCTCCGTCTCCCCATCACTCCATCTCTCTCTCGCCACCTCCCCATCACTCCATCATCTCTCTCTCTCCGTCTCCCCATCACTCCATCTCTCTCTCGCCACCTCCCCATCACTCCATCTCTCTCTCTTCATCTCCCCATCACTCCATCGTCTCTCTCCCCGACTCTCCATCACTCCATCGTCTCTCCCCGTCTCCCCATCACTCCATCATCTTTCTCCTTCTCCCCATCACTCCATCGTCTCTCTCGCCACCTCCCCATCACTCCATCGTCTCCCTCCCCGTCTCCCCATCATTCCATCGTCTCTCTCGCCATCTCCCCATCACTCCCATCATCTCTCTCCCCGACTCCCCATCACTCCATCATCTCTCTCCATCTCCCCATCACTCCACCATCTCTCTCTCTTCATCTCCCCATCACTCCATCGTCTCTCTCCGTCTCCCCATCACTCCATCATCTCTCTCTCCCCGTCTCCCCATCACTCCATCGTCTCTCTCCCCAACTCCCCATCATTCCATCTCTCTCTCTCCATCTCCCCATCACTCCATCTCTCTCTCTCCATCTCCCCATCACTCCATCGTCTCTCCCCGACTCCCCATCACTCCATCATCTCTCTCTGTCTCCCCATCACTCCATCATCTCTCTCTGTCTCCCCATCACTCCATCATCTCTCTCTCTCCATCTCCCCATCACTCCATCGTCTCTCCCCGACTCCCCATCACTCCATTATCTCTCTTCATCTCCCCATCACTCCATCATCTCTCTCTGTCTCCCCATCACTCCATCATCTCTCTCTCTCCATCTCCCCATCACTCCATCGTCTCTCTCCCCGACTCCCCATCATTCCATCGTCTCTCTCCCCGACTCCCCATCATTCCATCTCTCTCTCGCCGTCTGCCCATCACTCCATCGTCTCTCTCGCCGTCTCCCCATCACTCCATCGTCTCTCTCCCCAACTCCCCATCACTCCATCTCTCTCTCTCCATCTCCCCATCACTCCATCGTCTCTCTCGCCACCTCCACATCATTCCCTCTCTCTCTCTCATCTCCCTATCACTCCATCATCTTTCTCCATCTCCCCATCACTCCATCATCTCTCTCACCACCTCCCCATCACTCCATTATCTCTCTCCATCTCCCCATCACTCCATCATCTCTCGCCACCTCCCCATCACTCCATCATCTCTCTCCGTCTCCCTATCACTCCATCATCTCTCTCTCCATCTCCCTATCACTCCATCATCTCTCTCTCCATCTCCCTATCACTCCATCATCTCTCTCTCCATCTCCCTATCACTCCATCATCTCTCGCCACCTCCCCATCACGCCATCATCTCTCTCGCCGTCTCCCCATCACTCCATCATCTCTCTCCGTCTCCCTATCACTCCATCATCTCTCTCTCCATCTCCCTATCACTCTATCGTCTCTCTTGTCATCTCCCCATCACTACATCAAACACAGTGAACACATTCCACACTTCCTTTTTTCTTTCTTCATTCCTTCCTTTCTTTCTGTCCCTCCATTACAAAGCCTTTTCAGACCCACCAAACAGGAAGCTTCATCTTGGACTGTTTGTTTTCTACTGACGAGGCTTTAATGTGCTTTTATTTTACATTACCGCACCCGTTTTAAATAAAAGTGCACAGCAAACAGATTTATTTAAGGAGCGTGGCGGCTGAGCTCGGCTCTCCTGGTCCGGCTTCAGAAAGCTCATTACTATTCTGTGTGAAGCGTCTGTGAGTGTCAGCAGGGTTTTCTTTATTAAGCCTTCATCAATCTGGGGAGATTGTTCCGGCACAGAGAATCCTGATCAGCAAGCCACCGCTTCATATGTACACACTTCCCAGGTTTTTTTTAAAAAATTTAATTATATATATATATATTTTGGGGGGGGGGGGATTTATCCCTTTTTTCTCCCCAGTTGTATCTGGCCAATTACCCCACTCTTCCAAACTGTCCCAGCCGCTGCTCCACCCCCCTCTGCTGATCCGGGGAGGGCTGCAGACTATCACATGCCTCCTCCCATACATGTGGAGTCGCCAGCCGCTTCTTTTCACCTGACAGTGAGGAGTTTCACCAGGGGGACGTAGCGCGTGGGAGGATCACGCTACTCCCCCCTGAACAGGTGCCCCGACCAACCAGAGGAGGCGCTACTGCAGTGACCAGGACACACACCCACATCCAGCTTCCCACCCGCAGACATGGCCAATTGTGTCTGTAGGGACGCCTGACTAAGCTGGAGGTAACACGGGGATTTGAACCAGCAACCCCCGTGTTGGTAGGCAACGGAAGAGACCGCTACGCCACCCTGACGCCCCCCACAGTTCCCAGTTTAACCACTGAGAAGCTGTACTGGGATACCTGAGGGTTCTGACTCCTTTGTGCGAGCTGTCAGTTCCAGTCTGTAGCTGACTGCGTGTCTGGTGTTTGGATCAGCAGCCGGGTTGCCGGCTGGTTTTTGGAACACGCCTTCAGGCGGTTAATTATTTTACTCGCGAGCCGACATTCATCACACAGATTTACAGGATGAGGGCGCGGTGCTGTGGTGGAAATGTTAATTGCGGTATTAATATTAAAGCCTCGGGGTGGAGCTGTTGCTCGACTCTCTGAGGTATTCTTCAACCCTCCGGCAGCATTTGGTTGATTAAAAATACAGCAAAAAGAAAAAAGTCCACCACTTTGTTCCTTGATAAAAATGAGATGATCATTACGACAAAATTCCCCTTTGTAAACACAAGTGATGAAATGTTATGACAGATACACTTCTTCATAGCTTGTTCGTAAAGGTGAACTTTGATTTTGTTAATATATTACACACTGGTTTACAATGTTGAGTAAAAAGATAAATCAAGTTCAGTCATGTGGTCAGAATCCTGCCTGTCGCCCCGTTTGCATTATGGAAACGAGGCGATGTACGAGTATTTTTCATCAGCGCCTCAGTCGGCGGAGTGAACGTTGCCCTCAGATGGAGTGGCACTCTAACCTTACCGTCAGTCTCTCCTCCGTTCCCAGCCGACATAAACCTGGGTCTGATCCGCTACGTGCTGCACCAGGAGAGCATCCAGGAGACCACCGACAACTTCAAGTTCTCGGTGAAGGACAGCAAGCCCAACGTGGTCAGCGACAACGTCTTCCACATCCAGTGGTCCCTCATCAGCTTCCAGCACAAAAGGTCAGAGGGTACAACCCAATAGGGTCATTTACTTCCTGTTTAGGATGAGTCCCCCGTTTCACAAAAGAACTTGAGATTCAGTAAGTTTGGTTCCCAGGGTGAGGGTACATACAAGTCTGGTCTTTGGCTTAAAGGTCAAGAAAAAACACACCAGCGATCTTTGAGATCTGGTCTCCCTTTGCTTCACCGCAGCTACAACGTGAGTGAGAAGGCCGGCACGGTGGCGGTGACGGTGAAGAGAAGTGGGAACCTGAACCAGTACGCCGTGGTGCTGTGTCGCACCGAGCCGGACACAGCCACCTCCACCGCCAGCGTGGGCTCCCGACCCGGCCAGCAGGACTACGTGGAATACGCCGGCCAGGTAACCATGCTAACACTGCCATGTGCTAATATTGATTTGTTAGCTTAAACTAAAAGTCTGTTTGTCTGTCTGTTGACATCTTTCTCTTTCATGATATTGTCTTTCCAGCTGTCTGTCTGTCCACAGGTAGTCAGGCTATATAGGCTAAAACTGCCAAGCGCTTATATCAAATTATTAGCTTCAGCCACAGTGGATATGGGCGTCCGGGTAGCATAGCGGTCTATCCCGTTGCCTGCTAACACAGGGATCACCGGTTCGAATCCCCATGTTACCTCCGGCTTGGTCTGGCGTCCCTACAGACACAATTGGCCGTGTCTGTAGGTGGGAAGCCGGACATGGGTATGTGTCCTGCTCGCTGCACTAGCGCCTCCTCTGGCCGGTTGGTGTGCCTGTTCAGGGGGGAGGGGGAACTGGGGGGAATAGCGTGATCCTCCCACGTGCTACGTTCCCCTGGTGAAACTCCTGCCGAAAGCCACATGTGTTTGTCTGTCAGACAGTATATATATATATATATATATATATATATATATATATATATATATATATACTATGTATGTATATATCCATCTAGTAAAATCTTTCTATTTGTGTATTTAAAGTTGTGATTGATGATGACCTTCAAGTAGAGTTATACTGAGCAGTCTAGAAGTCGAGAAACCTTGATCTATAAATCCCATTCATCTCAAATCATTCCCTCCTCCTCCTCCGTGTATTTCTCAGTGTTTCTGCTAAGTGTAGTTTCTCTTTCATGGCCTCTTAAAGCGTCGCCTCCTCCGTCCGCAGGTCCAGTTCGACGAGCGCGAGGATACCAAGGTGTGCACCATCGTCATCAACGATGACAAGGTGTTCGAGGGCGCCGAGAGCTTCCGCGTCGAACTGAGCATGCCCGTGTACGCCCTGCTGGGCGGAGTCACACGCGCCACCGTTAACATAAACGACACGGACGACGAACCCACGCTGCAGTTTGACAAGAAGACCTACCACGTCAACGAGAGCACCGGTCTCATCCACGCTCCCATCGAGAGGAAAGGTATGCTTCTGAACGCCGGAGGTCCATTAAAGGCTCCTGTTGGAGCCGGTCGACAGATTTGCTGTCACCAAGCGAGTCAGCATCAGCAGGGAGGAGCTGAAGGAAGGGCAGCTTAAACACTTCCATCTTCTAACATCACCCATTACTTTGACCATCGTACATGTTGTACTCTCCTATTAAAGGTAGAATTCAGTTTTTCTGTTTTTAAAAGTTCCCACCAGATGAACTTCACCTAACCAACGCTTCCTTCAGGTCACTCATGATGTCATCAGTCATGCACATTTACATACAGCCAATCAGATCGACCCATCAAAACGTGAAACCCCACCCACTCTCACACCAACCCTTGCTTGTACTTGTCACTCAGAGTTCAGCTCATGAATATTAATGAGGACCAGACCACTCCCTCACGGTTCTTTGGATGATTGAGGACAGTTATGAATAAAGCTAACAAACAAAATATTAGTAATTTCAAATTTAAAACAGTGTTGAATGTCTTATTGTGAATAAAAATAGAAAAACTGACCTCTAACTTGTATACTTTTATATTTCTGTGTGTAGAACGAGAGTCCAAAATGCATAACAACTAATATAGATGATGTTAGAAATAATTAGTGTTTCAATCTTGGTCCGAGTTGCAAATGTTCAACCCCTCCTGTTATCGTTCCCTCTCCCTCCCTCTCTCTCGCTCTTTCTCTCTGTCTCTCTCCCTCCCTCTCTCTCTCTGCCTCCTCTCTCTCCCTCCCTCTCTCTCTCGCTCTTTCTCTCTGTCTCTCTCCCTCCTCTGTCTCTCTCTGTCTCTCTCTCTCCCTCCCTCTCTCTCCCTGTCTCTCTCCCTCCTCTGTCTCTCTCCCCCCTCTGTCTCTCTCTCCCTCCTCTCTCTCCCTCCCTCTCTCTCTCGCTCTTTCTCTCTGTCTCTCTCCCTCCTCTGTCTCTCTCTGCCTCCTCTCTCTCCCTCCCTCTCTCTCCCTGTCTCTCTTCCTCCTCTGTCTCTCTCCCCCCTCTGTCTCTCTCTCCCTCCTCTCTCTCCCTCCCTCTCTCTCTCGCTCTTTCTCTCTGTCTCTCTCCCCCCTCTGTCTCTCTCTCTCCCTCCTCTCTCTCCCTCCCTCTCTCTCTCTGTCTCTCTTCCTCCTCTGTCTCTCTCCCCCCTCTCTCTCTCTGTCTTTCTCCCTCCTCTGTCTCTCTCTCTCCCTCCTCTCTCTCCCTCCCTCTCTCTCTCTGTCTCTCTCCCTCCTCTGTCTCTCTCTCCCTCCCTCTCTCTCTTTGTCTTTCTCCCTCCTCTGTCTCTCTCTCCCTCCCTCTATCTCTCTGTCTCTCTCCCTCCTCTCTCTCCCTCTCCCTCCTCTCTCTCCCTCCCTCTCTCTCTCTTTCACTCTTTCACTCTCTCTCTCTCTCTCTCCTCTCTCTCCCTCTTTTTCTTTCACACTCTCTCACCCTCCCCCCTCTCTCCCTCCCCTCTCTCCCTCTCCCCCCCTCCCTCTCCCTCTCCCTCTCTCTCTCCCTCTCTCTTCCTTCCCTATCCAAGGGGACACCTCCAGCACGGTGTCCGCTCTCTGCTACACAGTGGCCAAGTCGGCGCAGGGCAGCAGCCTCCATGCACTGGAGTCCGGCTCCGACTACAAGAGCCGCGGCATGACGGGCGACAGCCGCGTCATCTTCGGCCCTGGCGTCAGCATGTCCACCTGCGACGTCAAGCTGATCGACGACAGCGAGTACGAGCTGTCGGAGGAGTTTGAGCTGATCCTGTCGGACGCCTCGGACAACGCCCGCATGGGAGACGTGACGGTCGCCAAGGTCATCATCGACGGGCCCAACGACGCGTCGACAGTCTCTCTCGGGAACGCCACGTTCACGTTCAGCGAGGACGCGGGTACGAGTTGTCCCAGACACACAGACGTGGTCGCCGTGGAATTACCTTTTCAAACGGCATGCCATGCTGTTCTGTGGCGGTGTACACAGCATGGGAGGGGATATTCTTGGAAAAAAGTCAAGATCTGAAAATAAAATCAGACATTTTCAAGGCAAACCTGTAGGAATTAGTGTAATTAAACTTGGAGCATTACAAAAAAAAAAACCTCAACCCTATCAAATTATGCTTTGAAATCAGGTTTAGCAGTGAAGAAGTAAATAGTCTGTATTATGACCCGTATAGGGGCTTTGGAGAGACATTATCATGACTTGGTAATTTGGCGTTTCCAGAAGAGGAAATAACCATGCAAAGCCGGATGAGCTGCGCCTTGCAAAGACGTGTAGTTCTCCTCCAATTATTCCAAGATTTTCTCGTAAATTTCCGACTTTAACCTCAGACATTTTGAATTTTTTATCAGAACATCCTCTTCCCATGTGCTGCGTATTCCACGGCCCTGTTACACCATCGATCTGGCCAAACACCACCATGAGTGACAAGCACTGTTATTGCGCAAGAAGAATTGGGCTTATTTGGGAAAATTTTAGGCTTGAGAATTCAAGTCCAGTTTATTTGTGTATCACCGTGAATCACAATTCAGTCCCAGAAGACTTCACAGTCACATCACGCTCTCCAGTAGTTGTAAAAAGGATGGATGACGATGTATGGCAGCCATTATACTTAGACCCTCAGTTCGGATGAGGAAAAACCCCACAGAAAAAACAAACTTCATGAAAAAGACAAGATGGGAGAAACCTCAGGAAGAGATTGAGAGGAGGGATCTCTCTTCCAGGACTGATAAACATGCAATAAAGGCCACATGGATAGAGTAGACAAAATGTAATGCATGTATAATTACCATTAATGTGGCACTTAATGAATACACATCATTAATAAATAAATACAATAATAGAACTTTTTACTTGCTAGAACTTAATAGAAGGTCTTTCGATGTCTGGTAACTAGTTGGTTAGGAGAAATGTTGTTTTAATACAGGACAGAAGCAGTAACACATGTAAATTCTGCACTGGGTACATACTGAACATTAAAATAAAGAGACGGCGATCCTCAGCTTTATATTCTAGATGTGATTTGTGAAGTTGTCTTGAACCATAAACTCCTCCCTGTAACAACGGCTGTTTGTTCCTCCCACACCGCTGTCCCAGGCACAATCGAAATCCCCGTTCTGCGTCATGGCAGTGACCTTACCTCCGTGACATCCGTGTGGTGTGCGACCCGACCCTCGGACCCCCTGTCGGCCAGCCCGGGGGTCGACTACATCCCCAGCTCCAAGAAGGTGGAGTTCAAACCGGGGAAAACGGAGGAGGTATGAAGCAATAATATTTTGTTGTCAGTTGACGACTTGGAGATAGATGTTTCATATCGAGAATGATGAAGACCTGTTTTGACATCATGAGGAGGGATTGTCTTTGGGATGGGATAAGATTTTGTTATCAATGAGCCAGTGTTAACTAGGATGTAGTTCAAATCTGGCAAAGGAGATTTTAGCAACTTTCGTGGAGTGAAAAAAAGGAAAATGTCAATCTCATGTTTTATTTAGCAGAATGTAAGAGCTGAGGCAATCTACATCAGCAGGGCCACACCATTAAAGTCATTCCAGAGAAAAAATAAAATTTGCATATTTCTTTTATTGATTATCTTCACTAACATGTCAACTTTTCCATCTAAAACGAGCATGAAAAATGCATTTTGTGTTACTACTGTGTTTTTATTCAGTTTTTTAATTTACTACTTCAGTTTGGTGGAAATGCAGTAATTCGGCTGTCGGTTCAAGTTTAGGTTAATGATTGACTCCCATATCATAAAAGGACCAAATTTGGCAGAATTGCTCCTGAGTAGGTTCTAGATTAAAGATATCATTTATTTTTAAGATACCAGTCTTTAGTTAAAATTAGTTATTCTCATTTAGTTAATTCATTAGTCACAAGGGCCTCTTTTCCCCAAGTAAATGACAATGATAGAACGGTAGAAGGATCGATAGATTCTCTATTGTTCTACTTGAGGAAAATTGTTTTCTTGGCCTGTGTATCTATATACGAGTTCACCTTCAAACACACTTTTATTTTTTTTCATATTACTTACAAACGTGCATGATATTTAATGGGATGTGTACAAACACATGAACAAGGACTATTGATGGGGTACTTTATTTAACACCGCTGTGGCAGAGGGGCAAAACTTCTACCAAAACAGGCTTTATTCCAGGTTATGGATGTGTATCTGTGGCCCAGTGGGAATAAAGTGAAGGTTGAAGGGGGTTCGGGGTTGTGTGCTGTAGGAAGTGTTTGGGTTGAATTTGTTCTTGATTGCAGGGGAAACAGATAGAGTACTACAATACTATGGGTTGGATTATACTTTTATAAAGCAGCAACAGAAAGTGCTTTGAGTTTGTGGACGACAGAGAGTATCTGCCAGCACTGTTTTAGGTCAAATTAAAGCTAAATTCATTGCTAATGTCTTTGCCTCTCTGGTTTCAGACATGCAGTCTGACCATTATGGATGACATCCAGAACCCAGCCATCGAGGGTCCTGAGTCCTTTGTAGTCTTCCTCAGTTCGCCCCAGGGTGCCGTCCTCCAGGAGCCCTATGAGGCCAACGTGGTCATTACAGACACCTTCCAGGACAGTACGTATACGCTGGAATTCATAGGACTTTTGAAAATTCCTATCTAGTGGTGTTTCTTCTTTTTTAGCTAGAATGTAAAAATAATGAACATTTTATTTAAAGGCATCTTTCATGACACTCAAGGTCACCTTACATCAAATACAATAAAACAAAGCAGTAAAAAAACCATCAGTGCAATCAACAATAAAATACAATAAGTAATAGAGCATACGTCGGCAGGAGTTTAAGGAAAAAAAAGAATTTGATGGTGTTAATGCTGTTAAAGTGAGTATGCTAGTTTAAAAAGGTGGGTTTTAAGAGCAGTTTTGAATTCTGTAATGGAGTCCAGTAAGCGGATGTGACGGGGAATGGAGTTCCAAAGTTTGGGTGCAACATAGGGGAAAGCCCTGGCACCCATTATGCTGAGGTTGATGGCTGGTAGTGCCAGTAGACCTGCTGGTGAAGACTGCGGGGAGCCAGATGGAGTGTATGTCTGAAGGAAGTCTGTGAGATAAGCAGGGGATAGATTATGAAGAGCTTTGAATGTTAATAATAAAATGTTTAAATTAATCCACTGTGACACAGGAAGCCAGTGTAATTGTATCAGCAGGGGAGAGACATGCTCAGTGGATGATTACACGTTCAAAGACAGTGGACTTTGAGTGTGTAATAATCTGTGCTGCAGAATTCTGAATGAGTTGAAGTCGGTGAATAAGTTTGTAGGGGATGCCTGCCAGGATCACATTGCAGTAGTCAATGCATGTTGTGACCAAAGCATTGACTAAGACTTTCGTGGTGTGTTGTGTTAAAGCAGGGTGTCGTCTGGAGATGTTTCGCCGATGGAAAAAGGCAATCCGGGAGACATTGATCATATGATTGGAAAAGAAACGGTTACGATTTAGGATAACACCAAGGCTCTTAGCCTGAGTGGAGACAGTTATGGGTGGTATGGGGAGTGAGCAAATATTCGTTTTGAGAGTGTAGATTTAATGCCAATGAAGAGTAGCTCAGTTTTACTACTGCTGAATTTCAGATAATTGTTAGTCAGCCATTATTTGCAAATCATGGAGCCAAGCAGTGAGGGTACTGGAGGGGAGAGTGGAAGTGGCCTTAGTGGACACATAAAGTTGTGTATCATCAGCATAGCATTGGAAATGGATACCATAGTGTCGGAAGATGTTGCTAAGAGGGAGGTGGTAAATGATAAACAGGAGTGGCTCCAACACTGAACCCTATGGAACTCCACGAGGAACTGTCAAACTTTCTGACCGGCAATTCTGAATTTGTACAAAATGTGTCCTGTCTGTAAGGTAGGAAGCAAACCTCTGATACACAATTCAACACAATGTTCAACTCCAGTACTAGCCAGACGATCCATGAGGAGCTGATAGGATATAGTATCAAAAGCTGCGGTGAGGACAAGGAGGATGAGGATAGAGAATAGACCAGATTCAGCTGCATGAAGGAGGCCATTAGTGTTCTTACCCAGGGCTGTTTCTGTGCTATGTTTGGGGCGAAAGCCAGATTGAAATTGTTCAAAGAGATTATTGTTATCAAGGTAGGTCCGGAATTGAGATGCAACTACCCTCTCAAGGATTTTGGAGATGAATGGTAAATTGGAAATAGGTTGGTATATGACAAGAATATGGCAGAGATTGAAAGGAAATATGGGAAACTAGAGACTTTATAAAGAAACGTGATCTCTCGAGTGACTGTTTGAATGTAAAAGTGCCAGGACAAAAGCAAACCTTGTTCAGCATTTACACCTCAAACAGATGAATGGCCATGTGGTGAAAAATCATTGCATCTCACTTAAATATTTAGAATTTGACCTTCATCAACTGTTCTTACTACTGATTTTTCTGTCATTGACCTCTCCCAGTTCCCAGTATGCAGTTTGAGAAGAGTGCATACACGGTGAAGGAGAAGGAAGGGGTTCTTCACATCCCTGTCATCCGTAGCGGCGACCTGTCCTTCAGATCCTCGGTTCGCTGCTTCACACGCACCATGACCGCCATGGTGATGGATGACTTCGAGGAGAGGAGGAACGCCGATGAGTCACGCATCACCTTCCTCAAGGGGGAGAAGGTAAGTCCAGGTGGAGGATATATTAAAAGAAGTTGAAATTTTCAGTAAGCCAGGGCTGAAGTCAGCTTAAAATTTCCCGATGAGCATAGTTTGATGGAACTGTCTTAAATCATTAAGGTATCAATTACTATGATGAAGTTAATTCATACATACGCCGTGCTGATATTTCTGTCTTGAATGCAGGGCTGTTGATTCTGTTGGCCTGTCTTTAGTTAATTTAATTACATTTCTGCTCCATTTGAATTTCAAACTTTTCTGTTTTTAAACTTTTCAGTTTGTAACCTCCAAGAACAAACAGTTGCAACCACCTGTATGAGATGATTTTCATGTTGCTTTATTAACCATTTGAAAAAGCCTAAAAACTAAAAATCACATTTTGGCCATGTCTTTAGTGAGCAGTGTGTGGTAGGTTAACAGGAATTTACGTTTTGTTTACAGTTTTGCTCTTTTTGTTTGATTCGTCTTCCAGGTGAAGAACTGCACGGTCCACGTCAACGACGACTCTGTTTTCGAGCCTGAGGAAGAGTTCCAGGTGCATCTTGGGACGCCACAGGGTGACCACTGGAGTGGCGCCATGGTGGGGATGAGTGACATTGTCACAATCACCATCACCAACGATGAGGATGGTAAGCAGGCGTTCAGTCCCCAGTGTCTTGCTTTCCTGTCCACAAACACGTAGATTAGATAAGTGGATGGAGTCATCAAAGAATCCCACCATCTTCTACAGTTTTTGTTCGCACTATACTTGACTGTGGTTCTGTAAAAAGTGGAATTGTTGTGATCCAGTTTTCATGGTATAGTGTAATAAACAGTAGGTTGAGAAATGTTGAAATGTTTTTTAAAAACATAAATCTTCTTCGCAAAGAATTGTTTGTGGTATAACTGGAGCTTGAAAATGTCTACAATCCTCCCACTGTATGAGACAATTCAGACATTTCCATCAGTCCAGGGCTGGAAAGACGTCTTTACTGACGGACACATTTCATTTCCATTTCCTGTGATTGATCCCTTGTTTCTGTTAGGTTGAGCTGTGTTGTAATGAACTTGCAGAAGTTGATAATTCACGGGTCAAACTAATTAACAAATTTCATCTTTAAAACAGAATTAATTTTGAAGATGAACCAGCAGCTCCTGATTCTGCATATTGAGGATTTTTTTTCTCCCACTGAACGGTTTCATAAGGGATGTATGAGATGCTTCCCCCATGTGTGCCTTTTCACAAAGCATCTTATCGTTCCTCTTTCACTGAATGTGCAAACGTACAAACTCAACTAAAGCCATACCACTAGAGGGCAGCACTGTGACCTGCGCTGTGTACTCTCCTCCCTCCCCCAGCCCCGACCATTGAGTTTGAGCAGGCGTCCTACCAGGTCAGAGAACCCCCCGGTCCAGATGGCATCGAGGTTCTGAACATCAAGGTGATCCGCCGGGGCGATCTGGACCGCACCTCCAAGATCCGCTGTAGCACCCGGGATGGATCGGCTCAGTCCGGGGTGGACTACAACCCCAACAGCCGTGTGCTCAAATTCACCCCTGGTCAGTGCTGATAGTAATCACGTTTCTCCATCAGAAAGCTCTTTTCCTCTGAGACGTGTAAGTGTCTCTACATTTATAAAACATGTGAAAACATCGATGACTCGATTCTGGAGTCTCTCAAGAATTACTGTTGCAACCCATCAGCAGGGGGCAGCTAACCTCTCCCACGATGGCCGTGGTTTTTTCTTTCAAGGACTTTTGTGAAAGTCTATTAAACCTAGAATGAGGAAACCTACTTGCTGCTCACCCCCTTCCACATGGAGGTCAGGGGTCATGGTTAGTTGCAAAATGGAACTTACAGAGACCCAGAATCAGTTTTATTTGGCTAAGTATGTGTAGGCCTACACACTCACACACACACACAAGGAATCTGACTCCGGTTCCTCCATTGCTCCCTATGTACTTACACAGAATAGACATGCAGCTAAAACCAACAAGGTAAACATATAACTACTATATACAGATACAAATATATATATATATATATATAAAAAGTACATTATAAAAAAGGGAAGACAACAATGATGTAACAGGAAGACAGTAGTGCGGTTGTGCAACGATGCTGGAATAAACATGTTAACGGGTAACTTCTTATACATGAGGCAGGTGGACAAGACAGAATATGCATGTATAGAATATACAGTATATACACAGCGTGCTTAGATTTATGTTTGACAGTGATGACGTGTTAAAACTTCTTAAACTACAGGATATACAATTATATGCATAGTATTAAGTAATATATGTAGTTTAGTATTTGTAGGTACAGTGGGTGTTCAGTGTTACAGGTATATTGCACGGGGATTGTTTCTGACACTGTATGACTGTTTTTTTTGAGGGGGGGGTTCCACATTTTTCTCCCCCAATTGTACTTGGCCAATTACCCCACTCTATCCGAGCCATCCCGGTCGCTGCTCCACCCCCTCTGCCGATCCGGGGAGGGCTGCAGACTACCACATGCCTCCTCCCATACATGTGGAGTCGCCAGCCGCTTCTTTTCACCTGACAGTGAGGAGTTTCACCAGGGGGACGTAGCGCATGGGAGGATCATGCTAATCCCCCCAGTTCCCCCTCCCCCCCAAACAGGCGCCCCGACCGACCAGAGGAGGCGCTAGTGCAGCGACCAGGACACGTACCCACATCCGCCTTCCGGCCCGCAGACACGGCCAATTGTGTCTGAAGGGACGCCCGACCAAGCCGGCGGTAACACGGGGATTCAAACTGGCGATCCCCATGTTGGTAGGCAACGGAATAGACCGCTACGCTACCCGGACGCCCCCATGGTGTATTTTTAAGGATCTGGCGGCCTTTTATTGAATACATGGAAACATTGCCTCTATCAAGCGTGGACTCGCTGTAACCTCTGAGCTGGCTCTGATGCAGGCCGGTACCAGGTCCACCAGGTACAGTGGTGGAGGTATCTCAGTAAAAAGTATGCCATGCTTATAAGAATTGTTTTTTTATGTTATTATTATTTATTCATTTGTGGGTTGTTTTGTGTTTTTCCATTTCATTTTTGGGTTTTTAGTGGGAACAAGTTGTACAGTTTTTGCATATTTGAAAATTCTAAACTGAAACAAAAAAAAGGGTTGGGTCATCGGTGCAGTAATACCCTCGAGATTCCCACAATATAACGGCCTTCCTGCTGGCTTCCTCCGCAGGGATGGACCACCTCCTGTTCAAAGTGGAAATTCTGTCCAACGAGGACAGGGAGTGGCATGAATCGTTCTCACTGGTCCTCGGCCCCGATGACCCCGTGGAGGCGGTGCTCGGGGAGATAACCACGGCGACGGTTACGATTCTGGACCAGGAAGCGGCAGGCAGCCTCATCCTCCCCGCCCCGCCCATTGTAAGACGACGAGGTTTAACATGCAGCTCTGTCACTGGGTCTTTACAGAAGGATTTTGAGCTTTACAAGTTTAAAATCGTCTGTCTACCAGAAACTTTTCTATACACACTGCCGCCGTCTTTTAACCTTTCTTATATCAGCTCAGAGACGGTGCCTTTGTAGCGCTCCAGCCCCTCTGGGCGTTGGCTGTGTTTTTGAGCTCAGAGAGCAAAACTCCACAAATTAAGAATATTTCACCTTTAAGCAAAGGCGTGCCAAGCTTCAAGAAAAGGATTTTCAGTCTCCTCACAACAGCAGAACCGTTTGTCCATAGCTAACCCGTCTCTGGTGCCAGTCCAATGAGAGTTTGTCTTTTTTCACGGTCCATTAACATACGTAACAGCATCCATTAACTTAATTGACACTTTATCTGGAGTTTTCCTGCACATGGTAGCGTGCATCTTGAGTACGAGTAACCCCAGTGAGAATGAACCCTGACACTGAACCCTTCAGGCTGAGTTCCTGTTTCTCTTCACCGTCTCTCCCTCCGTCTGTCTCCTCGCCCACTCCAGGTAGTCTCCCTGTCTGACTATGATCACGTCCAGGAGGTGACCAAGGAAGGCAGTAAGAAGACGCCGTCGCCGGGATACCCCCTGGTGTGCGTCACCCCCTGCGACCCCCACTACCCCAAGTACACCGTGATGAGGGAGCGCTGCGAGGAGGCGGGCATCAACCAGACCCAGGTCCACTTCTCCTGGGAGGTGGCGACGCCAACCGACACCAGCGGAGCCCGCTCGCCCTTCGAGACGGTCACGGATACCACCCCCTACACCAGCGTTAACCACAAGGTACGCGAGTCACCGGGGTCCCCTTACCTCAGAAGTAGACGCAGCTTTTGTTGGTGTCCATTGCTAAAGAATGAAGAGATTGTTCAAGAGTGACGTGTTCATGCTGCGTTGAATCAGGAATTAGACTGAACCATTTATTCTGACTTGCGGCAGTAGCTCAGCAGTAAGTGTCCACAGTCATTTTTGAGTAAAAGCGGTTCAGTTGACCAGCTGACATGGGACTTGGCAGGTGATTGACACCTTTTATTTGTCAGAGGGATTAAACCTGCAGGCTTTTATCGACGGTGCCCCCTGTCTTTCCTCCAGGTCCTGGACAGTATTTATTTCAGTCGGCGGTTCCACGTGCGCTGTGTGGCCCAGGCGCGGGACAAGGCGGGCCACCCGGGCACGCCACTGAGGAGCAACATCGCCACCATCGGCACCGAGGGCTCCATCTGCCACACCCCGGTTACCACAGGAACGGCCAGGGGCTTCCAGGCCCAGTCTTTCATCGCCACGCTCAAATACCTGGACGTCAAGCACAAGGAGCACCCCAACCGGTGAGCAATGACTAGGACAGGAAGTAAGGGGGCGGCGTTCAGGGCTCGCTCACAAATGAAGCCATTGCAGAACCAATACTGTAGAAATGTACACACACATTAATACATTAGGACTCTTGCATGGCGATAAATATTATTACCAAATGTTATTTATTAGTGCAGGGGTGTAGCACCACCCCAGAAGGGGTAGGTTGTGTTTTTAGGTACATGTATTCAGAGTATTCATTCAGAGTGCAGGATGTCTTATGCTGGTTAGGCTTTGACCAACTACAGGGGACTAACACACTATTTACCATCGCATCTTTTTGTTTCCCAGCATGCATTTCTGCTACATGCAGCTCATTATGTTCAGAAGGTAACTGTTGTGTGGTGTAACTGGGCTTGTTTTGGTTTGGGTGTGTGAGATGTTTTAATTTTTGTGTTTGATCAGATACAACCCCCAATATGATCTCTCTTTCTCTCTCTCGCTCTCTCTCTCTCTCTCTAGCATCCATATCTCAGTGCAGATCCCGCATCAGGATGGCATGCTCCCCCTGGTGTCCACCATGCCTCTCCACAACCTGCACTTCCTGTTGTCAGAATCCATCTACCGCCAGCAACACGTTTGCTCCAACCTGGTCACGCTGAAAGACTTGCAGGGCCTCTCTGGTCAGTGGATACACACACACACACACGCACACACACACACACACGGATATAAAATGTCTACACACCCCTGTTAAAATGGCAGGTTTTTGTGATTTAAAAAAAAGGAAAACAAGATAAATCATGTCAGAACTTTTTCCACCTTCACTGTGGAATTTCAAAAAAGAGTGTTAAAGGTTCTGGCTGGAGGGGCATCTGGGTAGCATAGCGGTCCATGCTGTTGCCTACCAACACAAGGATCGCTGGTTTGAATCCCCGTGTTGCCTCCGGCTTAGTCGAGCGTCCCTACAGACACAATTGGCTGTGTCTGCAGGTGGGAAGCCGGATGTGGGTATGTGTCCTGATTGCTGCACTAGCGCCTACTCTGGTCAGTCGGGGCGCCTGCTCAGGGGGGAGAGGAAACTGGGGGGGAATAGCGTGATCCTCCCACACGCTATGTCCCCCTGGCGAAACTCATCAGTGTCAGGTGAAAAGAAGCGGCTGGCGACTCCACATGTATCAGAGGTGGCATGTGGTAGTCTGCAGCCCTCCCCGGCTCAGCAGAGGGGGTGGAGCGGCGACCGGGACGGCTTGGAAGAGCGGAGTAATTGGCCAGGAACAATTGGGAGAAAAAGGGGGGGGGGGGAATCCAAAGAAAAAAAAAAGTTTTGACATGAATTATCTTGGTTTCATTTTCTTACATCACAAAAACCTGCCAATTTATCAGGGTGTGTAGACTTTTTATATCCACTGTACACACATACATACATACATACATACATACATACATACATACATACATACATACATACACACACACACACACACACACACACATTCACGTACTTATATGCATACATACATACATACATACATACATACAGACATACAGACATACAGACATACATACAGACATGCATGCATGCATACATACGTGCATGCATACATACATACATACATACATACATACATACACGTACTTATATGTGTGCATGCATGCATGCATACATACATGTACTTATGTATATTCTCATATATGTATTTTAAGTATTCCATTATTCTGATTAAAGATCAGACATGGAAACGCTAATAGATATTTTATTGATGTTTTTATGATATTTAATAGATATTTTATTTGATATATATATGTGTGTGTGTGTATAGAATAGATAATATATATAATAGATATTTTATTATATGTATAATAGATATTTTATTAGTGTTTTCATATGTAATATATTTTATTATATATATAATAGATAATATACACTACCGTTCAAAAGTTTGGGATCACATTGAAATGTCCATATTTTTGAAGGAAAAGCACTGTACTTTTCAATGAAGATAACTTTAAACTAGTCTTAACTTTAAAGAAATACACTCTATACATTGCTAATGTGGTAAATGACTATTCTAGCTGCAAATGTCTGGTTTTTGGTGCAATATCTACATAGGTGTATAGAGGCCCATTTCAAGCAACTATCACTCCAGTGTTCTAATGGTACAATGTGTTTGCTCATTGGCTCAGAAGGCTAATTGATGATTAGAAAACCCTTGTGCAATCATGTTCACACATCTGAAAACAGTTTAGCTCATTACAGAAGCTACAAAACTGACCTTCCTTTGAGCAGATTGAGTTTCTGGAGCATCACATTTGTGGGGTCAATTAAACGCTCAAAATGGCCAAAAAAAGAGAACTTTCATCTGAAACTCGACAGTCTATTCTTGTTCTTAGAAATGAAGGCTATTCCATGCGAGAAATTGCTAAGAAATTGAAGATTTCCTACACCGATGTGTACTACTCCCTTCAGAGGACAGCACAAACAGGCTCTAACCAGAGTAGAAAAAGAAGTGGGAGGCCGCGTTGCACAACTGAGCAAGAAGATAAGTACATTAGAGTCTCTAGTTTGAGAAACAGACGCCTCACAGGTCCCCAACTGGCATCTTCATTAAATAGTACCCGCAAAACACCAGTGTCAACATCTACAGTGAAGAGGCGGCTGCGGGATTCTGGGCTTCAGGGCAGAGTGGCAAAGAAAAAGCCATATCTGAGACTGACCAATAAAAGAAAAAGATTAAGATGGGCAAAAGAACACAGACATTGGACAGAGGAAGACTGGAAAAAAGTGTTGTGGACGGATGAATCCAAGTTTGAGGTGTTTGGATCACAAAGAAGAACGTTTGTGAGACGCAGAACAAATGAAAAGATGCTGGAAGAATGCCTGACGCCATCTGTTAAGCATGGTGGAGGTAATGTGATGGTCTGGGGTTGCTTTGGTGCTGGTAAGGTGGGAGATTTGTACAGGGTAAAAGGGATTCTGAATAAGGAAGGCTATCACTCCATTTTGCAACGCCATGCCATACCCAGTGGACAGCGCTTGATTGGAGCCAATTTCATCCTACAACAGGACAATGACCCTAAACACACCTCCAAATTGTGCAAGAACTATTTAGAGCAGAAGCAGGCAGCTGGTATTCTATCGGTAATGGAGTGGCCAGCGCAGTCACCAGATCTGAACCCCATTGAGCTGTTGTGGGAGCAGCTTGACCGTATGGTACGCAAGAAGTGCCCATCCAACCAATCCAACTTGTGGGAGCTGCTTCTGGAAGCGTGGGGTGCAATTTCTCCAGATTACCTCAACAAATTAACAGCTAGAATGCCAAAGGTCTGCAATGCTGTAATTGCTGCAAATGGAGGATTCTTTGACGAAAGCAAAGTTTGATGTAAAAAAATCTTATTTCAAATACAAATCATTATTTCTAACCTTGTCAATGTCTTGACTCTATTTTCTATTCATTTCACAACATATGGTGGTGAATAAGTGTGACTTTTCATGGAAAACACAAAATTGTTTGGGTGATCCCAAACTTTTGAACGGTAGTGTATATATAATAGATATTTTATTAGTGTTCTCATGATATTTAATAGATATTTTATTATATAATATATAATAAATATATTATTAGTGTTTTCATGATATACATAGATATTTTGACATCATGCCAAAGCAAAAAATTCAACCTAAACCCACTGACATTACAAGCAGAGTCCAGTTCCCTTCCTTTCCCGAGCTCCAGTTCTTGCAAACACTTTCCCGCGTTTGTGCGTCCACAGAGACGGGTTTCCTGGACGACGTTTCCTACGACAGCATCTCTCTGGGCCCGGGCTATGACCGGCCGTACCAGTTCAACCCCAACGTGCGTGAGGCTAAGAGCATCCAGCTGTACAAGCACCTCAACCTCAAGAGCTGCATCTGGACCTTTGACGCCTTCTACGACATGACTGAGCTCATCGATGTCTGCGGGGGCTCCGTCACAGCCGACTTCCAGGTATGAAGCTACGAGGGTGAAGGAGAACCTGGTCTTAATGTCCTGTGTACACACAGTAACAGTGTAGCGTGTTAATGTAGCATTTCACATTAAAGAACTAGGGGCATCCGGGTAGCATAGCGGTCTATTCCGTTGCCTACCAACATGGGGGTCGTCGGCTCAAGTCCCTATGTTACCTCCGGCTTGGGTCAGGGGTCCTTACAGACACAATTGGTCGTGTCTGCGGTTGGGAAGCCGGGTGTGGGTACGTGTCCTGGTCGCTGCACTAGCACCTCCTCTGGTCAGTCGGGGCACCTGTTCGGGGAGGAGGAGGAACTGGGGAGAATAGCGTGATCCTCCCACGCCCTGGTGAAACTCCTCACTGTCAGGTGAGAAGAAGCGGCTGGCGACTCCACATGTATGGGAGGAGGCATGTGGTAGTCTGCAGCCCTCCCCGGATCAGCAGAGGGGGTGGAGCAGAGACCGGGACGGCTCGGAAGAGCGGACAAGGCTCAGCATTTTCGGTTTTTACCAATTTTCACCGAAAAATACCCAGATTCTTTAAAAGGAGCAGATCGGTTTAAGCTGGTTTCCACGGATCCAGACGTTGTTCCTGTTCGTGTGAGGTTATGTAACAGTGTCCTCTTGTGGCGAGATTCGGCATGCTGGATGGCTTTGAAAAATAAAAACTGAATACGCTGAGCCTTGAGAGTGGGGTAATTGGCCAGGTACAGTTGGGGAGAAAAACAGGGAAAAATGTAAAAAAAAACCCAGTCAAAACAGAACCGTATAAGCACAAGTCATGAACGATGTCCTTGAAAAGTCCTGGAAGACAAATTGTATTCTGAGCCGTGCTGCGGTTGTTCTCTCAGGTGAGGGACTCGGCGCAGTCCTTCCTGACGGTGCAGGTTCCTCTCTACGTGTCCTACATCTACGTGACGGCGCCGCGGGGCTGGGCGTCGCTGGAGCACCACACTGAAATGGAGTTCTCCTTCTTCTACGACACTGTGCTCTGGAGGACAGGTCTGTACGGCACGCCATCTTACATTCCCCCCGCCAGCTTGAGCTTGAAACCTACGTTCATCGCGAATCAAGGCCGCCGTCGCCATCGGTTCTGTTGTGAAAAGAGTTTTACTTTTCTTCCTTCTTCCAGACAACATCAGAAAGGAAAAGTAATCAAATAAGATTCGTGAAGAGTTGAAGGTGTTTCAAGTTGTACCCATGTTGATGTGTTCAGGTTTTGGTGGTATTTTGTTTGTGTCTGTTAAATCTGTTTAAATTTAATGGACTTAATACTGTGGTTGCACCAACAGCTAAATTGAAAGGTGCAGTATCCGAGTTTATCTGCTTAAATAATGAAATGAAAAGAACACATAGACAGAAATAGTGTGGGTATACTAATAAGAGTATTGCTCGTCCCCAAAAAATTACATTACTCGTTTATTTATACATTTAAGAAAATGACGGCGCTACATAATCCATTATGTTGTCGTCTGAATTCAAGCACAGCGGCGGGTTGGTTCCACGTGGGAATGGGCAACTTTACAGCCAGTTAAAGTTCTTGTTTCCGATGGATCCCAATGAAACCTGCTGCTGCGGCGGCACGCGTTCCCATGTGGGGGCCGCTGTTGTGTTTGAATTAAGATCACAACTTAACAGACTTTCTCTGCCAGATGTAGGTATTAGTTATAGATTTAACACACACAAACGCACACCAATGAGGTCTGTGGTCTCACAGACCTCATCGGTGTCTGAAACATGCTTTCGTTTAATTCAGAAGGAAAACTCTAGCGGACTTCCGTCGTGTCGATTCCGTCTGAAAAGCGGAGGTGTGACTCGTCTGATTCACCCCGTGTTCCTTCTGACCTCCTGCAGGCATCCAGACGGACAGCGTGCTCTCCGCCCGGCTGCAGATCATCCGGATCTACATCAGAGAGGACGGACGACTGGTCATTGAGTTCAAAACCCATGCCAAATTCAGAGGTTCGTCCACACATCAGCGCTGCTCCTCTTCCGTTTCCAGAGGAACAGTCCTCCAGTCCAGCCTGCGCCTCCTACCATACGATGCTGCTTTGGGACTTACCGACTTTCTCTTCACTTTAACAGTTTATTGATTTGCGTTTAAGTGTGCATGTGCTGTTTAAGGGATTTGATGGTATAGACATAAAACATACAGGGGACCCAATGTAACTTTTTAAATCGTGTCTTAGCATATTTAGAAAAGTATCTATGAATGCAGGAGTATTAAGCAGGGGGGGGAGTAAAGGGCCTTAGAGAGGAACAAGTATCTTTGTAGCTGGAAACAAACTACTAGTGAAAGAACATTTACATGAACTGAATTTGCTTGAAGTCCAGAGCTTAGCTCCTAGTAGGACTGGAACCGTACTTGGCGAGACAGTAAAATCCTGATGCAAATATGTGGCGATTCAAACCAGTGAGATAAAACGTGAATCCCCGTGTTGCCTCCGGCTTCGTCGGGCGTCTCTACAGACACAATTGGCCGTGTGTCTGCAGGTGGGAAGCCGGATGTGGGTGTGTGTCCTGGTCGCTGCGCTAGCGCCTCCCCTGGTCAGTTGGGGAGCCTGTTTGGGGGGGGGGATTGGGGGGAATAGTGTGATCCTCCCACGCACTACGTCCCCCTGGTGAAACTCCTCACTGTCAGGTGAAAAGCAGCGGCTGGTGACTCCACATGTATGGGAGGAGGCATGTGGTAGTCTGCAGCCCTCCCCGGATCAGCAGAGGGGGCGGAGCAGCGACCGGGACGGCTCGGAAGAGTGGGGTAATTGGATGGATACAATTGGGGAGAAAAAAAGGGGAAAAATTCACCAAAAAAAAAAAAGAATCGTGGTACTCTTTTTAAACAGGAGAGGGCGCTATCTACTTCTGAGGTCTCTTGTTCGACATCATCACTGGCATCAGTAGCTGTATCCAGTCATACAGACCTGGTGGCTGCAGGTGGGAAAATGTAGACGTGCTGATATTCCTCGAAAAAACCCTGTAAAGTCCAGGCTGGGACCGCAGGCTCGGCCCTAGCTTGTTTATCTGGAGACCTTTTCTTCATTTTTATTACTCATTTATTTATTTGATTTGGGGTTTGTTTTAAAATTCAGTTTAGTTTTTTTTGTTTTTTTTGTTATTTAAGACAAAAGATATTTTCAGTTTTACTTGACAACGAAAAGGAAATATGGGTCGTTTTGCATGGTTTATACCCTACCTCAGAAATAAAAACAGGATTCTTTAACTCGATAAAGAAAACATAAGAGAAAATACATTTGTCGGTTTTTATCTGAGAAATAAATGAATCTTTTCAGTCATAACTTGTCCCCAATCTTAATTTGTTTAAAAACAAATCCGGAGCACATGGTATCGTGAACCCGGTATCGTGGACCGCGCCGAGTCGTTACATCCCCGGCTCCTCCTGAAACCCAAACCAGATTCCGAAGTTAAAAAAAAACAAACCAAATTCTCCCTCTTTTTATTCGTCATTTATTTTCTCGGTGAATCGACGAGTTCAAGTTTCTTGACGTTGGTCATTCAGAGAAAGAACAACAGAGAATTTTAAAATGTTGGTTCTCACGGTTTCTTCTTACCCCCGTCCACTCCTGCAGGTCAGTTCGTCCCCGAGCACCACACCCTCCCAGGCCACAAGTCCCACCTGATGGCCCCCGACCACCTGGGGGGCATCGAGTTTGACCTGCAGTTGCTGTGGAGTGCCCAGACGTTCGACTCTCCATACCAGTTATGGAGGGCCACCAGCTCCTACAGCAGGTCAGTGTTTGAAGGTCCGTTTCAGCCACAGACGTCAAGGAAGAGGAAGCACAAAATAAAAATAGTCAGTAAGGTTTTTTTTTTAGATTTTAAGATTTTTTTATTTCTTTTTAATGATTAATAGTTTTTTATTTTTTTCACAATAAACAAAACATATATATATATATATATATATATATATATATATATATATATATATATATATATATATAAGTTGTTCAATTACAAATAACATGGACATTAAATCAGAATGCGATAGAAATGAAACAAACACAGCCAGACCAAAAATCAATAAAAGATAGGAGAGACATCCTGAAATAAGGAAAGAAAAAACAAACAAACAAAAGAAGAAAAAACATGGCTGTGATGCGTGGAGCGCTTAAAGGTTTACAGCATCGCTTGTCAACAGGTATTCCAACCAAATGTATCTCAGTTATTTGCATTACGTGTGATATGTTACTGTTATTTGTATGAGCGCGAAACGCCATTAAACGCTCAATATATAAGAATGGCACTGCCCCTGTTTCAAGTGATATTCCTCCACCTTATCAAGCAGCCTATAGGATAACTGTTCTAGGGCAGCCAGCTGACCAAGAGAAGTGTGCCACAAAGATGGCGCTGGTGCAGAGGAGGCTTGCCAGTCTTCGACTACGAGTTTCCGTCCTAACATAAAGGCAGTCTGGATCCAGTCAGCAAGCGGCGGAGTCAAATCACTTAATGCAGAGGGGTCACCCAAAATAAACAGACTGGAAGAGAAAGGCATGTCTAGGCCGGTAAATTTTTTTAAAATCGATGTGTATAGCAGACCAGAACTCCTGTATTTTTGGGCAACTCCAAAGCGTGTGTACTAAAGTACCATCTTTGTCAAGACACCTCCAGCACTCTGAGCCGTCCACCAAACCCACTCTACGCAGCCTAGATGGCGTCCAGTAGACTCTGTTTATAATTTTGAATTGGATCGGCCGTGTTCGCAGTTCCCTTGACATTTTTTCCCCATTCCTAAGTCTTCTTCCCCGTTGTGCCTCTGAAAATGAAACCTTTAAATCCGTTTCCCATGTCAATTTTAGGGTCAGTATATAGGAATCTGAGGCTGTAAGGATCATAGAGTAGTAGACAGAAGCCTCACGACCACGTCCAAAGATCTTTAGGACCCTTTCTAGAGTGTCACCACTTTAAGATACTTCATTGATCCCGGTAGGGAAATAACGCTCTGCATTTAGCCCATCCTAGCTGTGTAGCTAGGAGCAGTGGGCAGCCGCCGTGCAGCACCCGGGGACCAACTCCAGCTGGTCTTGCCATGCCTTGCTCGGGGGCACAGACAGGAGTATTAACCCTAACATGCATGTCTTTTTGATGGTGGGAGAAACCGGAGCACCCGGAGAAAACCCACCGCAGACACGGGGAGAACATGCAAACTCAAGACAGAGGACAACCTGGGATGACCCCCAAGGTTGGACAACCCCGAGGTTCGAACCCAGGACCTAACCACTGCGCCACTGTGCCGATTGTAATATAATTAAAGATTCGTATGAATGAATGAAAATAAAGAGTCCAAACAACTCAACTGAAAGTCAGTTTTGATCAGGATGTCCTCATCATGGAGGATTCTGTGAGGGTGTCAGAGAAATCCCCCGGATGTCTTGTGTAAATGCTATGACATCACGTGGGCTCAGCACATGGCCAGTAAGACTGGGAGTACGGGGATGGCAGCTCAAGTGTTTTTTTTTAAAATTTATTTCTGATTTTTCCCTTTTTTCTCCCAATTTAGTGGCCAATCGATCCCTATTTTAATTCAAACACCCACCCTCGTACTGCATGCGTTCGCCAACTCCGTCTCTCCGGCCGGCAGTCTCGAAGGAGACGCCTCCCCACTTTCGTGACAAGGCGACTCCAGGCCGAACCACTGCTTTTTCCGACACCCAGAGACGCATTCACATGACGAACACAAGCCGACTCCGCCCCCCTCCTGAAGACAGCGTTGCCAATTATTGCTGCTTCATCGAGTCCGGCCATAGTCGGATCTGACGAGACCGGGCCGCGAACCCCGGTCCCCAGTGGGCAACTGCATCGACCCAAAGCCGATGCTTAGACCGCTACACCACCGCGGACCGCATATCAAGTGTTTTTTAAAGGACCCTGTTGGTCTGATTCATGCTGGCTGCCTTCCCAGCAGTCACTTTCCACCAGCTGGTCTGTGGAGGCTGATTTGGGCTTTACTTGCTTTGTCTCTTCTGTATTGAAGAGTGACACCGGTGGGGTTTCTCAGCATTGAGTCCATGTGACGTCATGCATCGCTCTTCCAGCAGACTGCATGGCGCCTCCTAGTGGCATTACAACAGACATACGGAAACACTCACTGCTTTATCACTAATGGACGGAAACGTTACAAGCTACCAACCCATGTGTGTCTTCACATTACATGTGCTGCTCCTTTAAAGCACAGTGACTTCCGCAGCCATTTTAGCCCAAATAAAATCTTAAGGACATCTCTTGTACCCTTTTTACAACAAAATTAGCGTGTATAAGCGGGTTTTTTAAACGCGGGTAAACCCGCCAAAATTAGGCCACTGACTCCTTTCACAGTGCCAGCAGCCCCGGGTCTGACTGCCAGCAGATGAGCTTCCCTCTCTATTTTTTCTTCTGTAGCGTCACCTTTGACGTCATGACATTTGTGATGTCACGAACGTGCCAGAAAACAGGGAAGTAAACAGTAGAAAGCAGCATGGAAGCCGGAGAGACAGTGGTTAACGTTACTTTTTATATCTTGTACCTCAGTCTCTCTTTCAAACCATACACACTCAACGCAGACTGAGCGACGTTCGAGCGCTGCTTGAATGAAGACGGATGGAATTTGTGGCTGAGATGCCACAAAAGGTGGCATATAATAGATATGGGCGCGATTTTATGACGTGCGGACAATGGCGCTACGTCATCGTGCAAATTAGCGTGTCCACCCGGGTGTCGCGTTTACGTCGGTGCCGATTGGCGGTGGAGCTGATAAATACCCGGGACTACTGCAGAGTCATTTGACCCGGGAGTGAATGCCGATTGTACACTTTCACATTGACCGCCAAAGGTGGATGTTAGCGGGTTTTTTGGCCAGAGTGAAAGGGGCTTTGCTCATATTTTTTGTCAGCAAAAAGAGGCAGATTTTTGGACAGCTGTCCAAGTTGGGAAATGTACGAGGACTTATAAGAATGCTTATGGTTTCTTCAGAATTCCGTCATCTGGGAAAGCCACAGGGTTTTTTGAACAACCCTCTTCATAAAGGGTTTTTGAAGAATGAGAAGAGCAGTACGGCTCCTGTCTTCTCTGGAAAAGAACCTGGTTTTCCAGCACATCTCACCTTCTGCTAGAGTGACAGTATTTCTGTTTCCTTTGTTTGTTTGTTTGTTTGTGGCATTGAACAGGAAGGATTATTCTGGAGAGTACACAGTCTTCCTTATCCCCTGCACTGTGCAGCCCACCCAGCCCTGGATCGACCCGGGAGACAAGCCGCTGTCCTGCACCGCCCACGCTCCAGAGAAGTAGGTCAACGCACCACCAACAAACTCAACAACCAACCCACATTTAGGCATACAAATACACAGCTTCTACACATCAGTTACAGCGTGACGCTATTTCAATTTATCCTGTTTCACTTGCTCAGTACTTACACATTTTGTCCTTTTTGGAAAGCAAGAGAAGTGTTGATACCGATAAGGAAACTGTAGTGCGCTTGCACTCGGACTCAAAGCAATACAACAGGACCTAAACTATATTGTGTATTGGCAAGAATTTGGTGATACAATTTGCATCATGATACAAGTGTCACGATTCAATAGATTGGGATTTGTTGTGATGTTGTAAACACTGCGATGTAGAAGAAGCATACTGGTACCAATTTTTTTAAGAATAAGGGTGATGTGCAGAACCGTAGCATAAAGGTGATCAGCCACAGCATGAAGATATGGGAAAGAGTAATAGAAGCTAGGTTAAGAGGAGAGGTGATGATCAGCGAGCAGCAGTATGGTTTCATGCCAGGAAAGAGCACCACAGATGTGATGTTTGCTTTGAGAATGTTGATGGAGAAGTATAGAGAAGGCCAGAAGGAGTTGCATTGTGTCTTTGTAGATTTAGAGAAAGCATACGACAGGGTGCTGAGAGAGGAGGTGTGGTATCGTATGAGGAAGTGAAGAGTTGCAGAGAAGTATGGAGGAGTGGTGCAGGATACGTATGAGGGCAGTGTAACAGTGGTGAGGTGTGTGGTTGGAATGACAGATGGGTTCAAGTGGAGGTGGGATTACATCAAGGATCGGCTCTGAGCCCTTTCTTGTTTGCAATGGTGATGGACAGGTTGACGGACAAGATCAGGCAGGAGTCTCCGTGGACTATGATGTTTGCGGATGACATTGTGATCTGTAGCAAAAGTAGGGTGCAGGTGGAGGAGAGCCTGGAGAGGTGGAGGTATGCACTGGAGAGAAGAGGAATGAAAGTCAGTAGGAGCAAGACAGAATACCTATGCGTGAATGAGAGGGAGGACAGTGGAATGGTCAGGATGCAAGGAGTACAGGTGACGAAGGCGGATGAGTTTAAATACTTGGGGTCATCTGTCCAAAGTAACGGGGAGTGCAGAAGAGAGGTGAAGAAGAGAGTGCAGGCAGGGTGGAGTGGATGGAGAAGTGTGTCAGGAATGATTTGTGACAGAAGGGTACCAGCAAGAGTTAAAGGGAAGGTTTACAAGATGGTTGTGACACCAGCTATGTTGTCTGGTTTGGAGACAGTGGCAGTGATGAAAAGACAGGAGGAGGAGCTGGAGGTGGCAGAGATGAAGATGATAAGATTTTCACTGGGAGTGATGAAGAAGGACAGGATTAGGAAGGAGTATATTAGAGGGACAGCTCAGGTTGGACGGTTTGGAGACAAAGCAAGAGAGACAAGATTGAGATGGTTTGGACATGTGTGGAGGAGAGATGCTGGGTATACTGGGAGAAGGATGCTGAATATGGAGCTGCCAGGGAAGAGGAGAAGAGGAAGGCCAAAGAGGAGGTTTATGGAGGTGGTGAGGGAGGACATGCAGGTGGCTGGTGTGACAGAGGAAGATGCAGAGGACAGGAAGAGATGGAAACGGATGATCCGCTGTAACGACCCCTAACGGGAGCAGCCAGACGTAGTAGCAGTAGTAGTAGTAGTAGTAGTAGTAGTAGTAGTGGTAGTTATAAACACTGCGATTTATGGAAATATTTTATCAAGATTAAACATCCATCCATTCCCCACCTTACCTAAAGAATCATCTGCTGCAGTAATTTTTCAGAGAAACATACTGATGGACAGACAGACAGACAAACAATGCACAATACTGACATCCATCCATCCGTCCATCCATCATCCAAACCGCTGATCCTGCTCTCAGGGGGGTGGGGATGCTGGAGCCTATTCCAGCAGTCATTGCGCGGCAGGCGAGGAGACACCCTGGACAGGCCGCCAGGCCATCACAGGGCAAAATACTGACATGAAACCATGAATGTAAGAACCCCCCCCCCCCCCCGTGTCTCATCTGTGTTTCCCCCACTTTTCAATGTCTCTCCACCTGAAGGTTCCTGGTTCCCATAGCCTTCCAGCAGACCAACCGGCCGGTGCCGGTGGTCTACTCCCTCAACACGGAGTTCCAGTTGTGTAACAACGAGAAGGTTTTTATGATGGACCCAGCCATCACTGATGTCTCCATGGCCGAGATGGACTACAAAGGAGCCTTCTCTATGGGTAAGACAGGAGCTCGGTGCGCACAAATCTGTCTGTGGACCTAGTTCACTTTAAGAGTCTGTGCCTTGAAAAAAAAAAAAAAAGTAAAAATGAAAGCTTAGGTGTCTTCGAGTTGTAGTAGAAGGTAAACGATATAAGATAAACTTTGGTAGTCCCCTTAGGAAATGAGTAACGATCCTCTAGCCACCAGGGAATCCTAGTTACCTTTGAAAGCCTTTAAAACCATCCGGTCTGTTTTAGTGGAGATGAACCTCATGGTGCTTATTGGTTCCCTGTTGATGTCTGGGAAATCACCTGTGTACCCATGAGCTCGCTGACAGCCATCACAGTATGCCGAGTTGGTTTGACTCTCAAAACGCCATCGCAGAGAAGGACTGATTTGTGTTTCTCGTTCTTTCTGCTCCCCACTGCAGGTCAGACGCTGTACGGCAGGGTGCTGTGGAACCCCGATCAGAATCTGAATGCGGCCTATAAACTGCAGCTGGAGAAGGTGTACCTGTGCACAGGAAGGGATGGATACGTGCCCTTCTTCGACCCAACAGGAACACTTTACAATGAGGGGGCACAATATGGCTGCATCCAGCCCAATAAGCACCTCAAACACCGATTCCTCTTACTGGTACAGCAAATACACATCACATAGATTTTGTGCGTGTGCGTGTGTGTTTCTGTTTTACAGTGGTTAGGACATCCAGGATTGTAGGGTCAAACTTGCCCCAACTGTCAATGCTTTGGAAGTTTTTTGTGGTTTATATTTGAAGAGAGGGGCGGCACGGAGGTGCAGTGGTTAGCATGGTCACCTCACAGCAAGAAGGTCCTGGGTTCGAGCCCTGGGGTAGTCCAACCTTGGGGGTCATCCTGGGTCATCCTCTGTGTGGAGTTTGCATGTTCTCCCCGTGTCTGTGTGGGTTTCCTCCGGGGGCTCTGGTTTCCTCCCACAGTCCAAAGACATGTAGGTCAGGTGACTCGGCCTTAATAAATTGTCCCTAGGTGTGTGTGTGTGTCGGCCCTGTGTGATGGCCTGGCAGTCTGTCCAGGGTGTCTCCCCGCCTGCCGCCCAATGACTGCTGGGATAGGCTCCAGCGCCCCTGAGAGCAGGATAAGCGGTTGGGATAATGGATGGATGGATGGATGGATGGATGGATGGGTATTTGAAGAGAGCTGCGGTATAATAGAAAATGCTGTTTCTATTTTGAAGAGAGAAAATAATTTCTGGAAGTTGATGATGCTGAGCTGAAGATTTTTTTTAACTTATCGACCCCCGTGGTGAGCCTGTCGATATCATCCTGGTATTACAGAAGGCCATGTACGACTTAATCAGCCGTTTTTGTCAATGTTGCTCGTTGAGTATGAGAAGTATTTTCATTTTCTTCAACCACACATGTTGTGTGTTGTGATGCTGCTCATGTAGTTTTGCTGTGTGAGAAGACCGGCCTCCATCCAGTCACCCGATAGACCAGTTTAACCACTTCCTATTAGGGCGTGGCTGGACATTTAAAGAAAGACTGTGTGCTATTCAAATAACTGGCATTCTTATGCAAACACTGTCACTGGTGGCTGGTTATTATTCGTAGTATTTGTACTTTAGATTTATACTGCGCTGACCTCTGTAGAACGTCCCCCTTCGTCTCTGTGTCCTGCATTAGTGTGGAATGTGAGACACTGTAGAAATCCATCTATCCTGCAGAAATAATGCAGAATGTACTTAATGAATATCCCTCCATAGATTCTAGTATGTGTGTTCCAAAACAAGGTTTAAAAGCCCCTCAACAGCCCAGTCACCACGTCATCCCCTTTAACTTCTGATGGTGGAAGAGAGAAAAGCAGAACTTGACTTTTCTAAACGTTATCTCGACAATGCAAGATGGCGGCAGTTGCGTATTGAAATTGCATGAAGGGAATTGATACATCTGTCACTTTTCGTAGCCGGTGTGCTCATGTGCACCGAGCACCGGACTACAGTAGCTATCCGGTTAAACTGAGGATGTTCTCCTGTTGGATGCCCCCGCAGGACCGCAAACAGCCGGACGTTTGCGACAGGTACTTCCATGACGTTCCCTTCGAGGCGAGCTTCGCCTCCGAAATCCCTGACCTGCAGTCCATGACGGCCATGCCTGGGGTGGATGGCTTTACCATGAAAGTTGATGCCCTCTATAAGGTAAGTCTGCAGCTTTAGTGCTATGGTGTGCTCTGCTGGGGGACGGTAATGTTGGAGGACATCATGTTTCTTTCCCTTTCCACCAAGGCAGTTTGAGGGCTGGTTCGGAGCTGGTGCCTAATCTCTAGCCAGTTCTTAGTGTTTCAACAGCCAAAGTACCAGCTCTCGGCCAGGAAAACTGGTTTCAGAATAGCACCAACTCTTTGCTGGGCTAGAAGAAAGAAACGCTCATGTCAGGGGCTGGGGCGGGATTATCGTCATCGACAAGACCAAGGGGGCATGCATTACTTGGCAACAACAATCAGTTCTGCCGAATAATGCGTGCACCCCTTAACACTCAGTAATGACACTTCAAATCAAAGTTTGATAGGACTCAAATGGTTTTATCAGCACGCACTTTATTTGATCAACTTTGACAAAGGGAATTTGACACCTCACATTATTTTTTCTGTTTAAAAACTTCATTTTAGTATAACTATCTGAAATCTTATGCTTAAAATCCTATGCTTCCGCTTGTGCTGTGGGAAGATGGCAGCACGAATTCACATTTGCAGCAGCCTTACCCAGTACTGGTGTGGGATGATGGCAGCGTGAACTTAAGTTTGCGGCAGCCTCACCCAGTTCTGTCCATGCAGTGTCTTTGCCCACATCTGCATCTAAGTTTGTTTTGTCTTTGTTTGATGGCTGGGAGAGCTGGTGCCGGATCCGCTGGGAGAGCTTGTTCTGCTGCGTCCTGTGGGCCCAGGGACCACAGCCCTGGTGTGCCCGAAGAGGAAACACTGAGGGCGGTCTGACAGGATGCGGAAACGGGGCAGGCTAAGCTAACTGCTAGCCCATGCAGACTGGCAGTTGCAACAGTCATCCTGCATTCGTTCACTTAGACAGTGATTTTTTGTAGTTTGATATATGTGTTCTCGTAATTTTTGGATATGTGTTTTTGTCTTTGTGTTACACTGCTGTGGGCTGGGCGAAACGATGTTTTGTTTCCTTTCATGTACTTGCATACATGAAATGAAACGACAAAGTGATCCTGATTCCTGAAAAACACATCGACAAAGAACACCGACGAGTTCGCCCTAAGAAATATTAAGACCTACACAGTTAATTTCTCGCCTCGTGTTGCTGGGAAAGAGGAGACATATACAGACGTATGCAGTGACATAATGACGTGGCTCTCTGGCCAGCTCTAACCTGTGGAAAAGCAAACTGGTTCTTAGAAGGTGTGCAAGTTGAACCAACTGCGAACCGGCACTAGCGCTAGCCCAGAGCTAGAACTAGGTTCACATTGGTGGGAAGGGGTTATCTGACCCAAGAGAGGTGGACATTATTGAAGCTTCATTTAACTCTAGGGGGTACTGCATGGCGCCAGCTTTGTCCTGGATTTAAGGGAGTTTTAAGTAATAGTGAAATATATGCTAACAGTCCATGCTAAAATGTAATACATTATGAGACTGTGCATCCGACATAAAATGTTGTCAAATCAATATGCAGATTGACTAGACCATACTGAATCGGTCGAAGCTCCATAAGGGATCGGCTGAGGCCCAGGCTAACAATGGCCGCCATTGATGCTGTGCTTTCATAGGGCAAAGAATCTTATTATGTATATTGCCTTTATTATATTATAAGGCCATTGCTATAATCCATCTAAGATGTTGCTGAAACAGTGTGGAGACCTTTACATGTTTTCAGCATTCAAATATCCAAAAAGATAAAAAATATTGAATCTTTTGGTTGTAAATTTGAAACTAGCAGAGGTACCCAGCGTTGCCCGGAGAAAATGTTCTCACCAATACAACCAACATGATCTGATCTTTACGATATAATCGATGATGAAATATAGGATAATTTATGATATGATACATGTGATAAATGAATGTCAAATAAACATCATAATTTTCAATCCATTCATCAAGCTTCTTTGCTAATGTGTGTATTAATCGCTCAGTGCTCAAGCGCCGCAGGGTAAACCACATTGCGTGTCTTACTATTTAGCACTAGGATAGAAAGCTTTTCTGCACTACCAGTTCTGGAGGCAGCTACATACAACTGGCTGTGTGAGAAATATGGAGCAGAAAGATTTACTCCAATCGTTTTAAAAAGTCTGTGTCGGTTCATAGTAAACATCAACAATCAAATGTTCCCCATTACAGACACTCACGCCCATTACAGCGTGAGTGTCTGTAATAGAACCCAATTTCCCCTCAGGGATGAATAAAGTATTCTGATTCTGATTCTGATCACCAATTGCAATTTCACAGTCTAAGAATAAATCAAAATTTTTACTTGGCTTTTGAACATTTTTGAACTGTGCAATCCTTGGAAAGTGCTGGTTCTAGAGATACCTTTCTTTTTGTTCTACAATGAGTATTTCTGGAGTTTTAAGTGAACATACAAACATACATTTTCACTTTATCTATGTATAGAAGTCCTTAAGCAACAGTGTGTGAACAATGACCAGAGCATCTTTTAAGCATCTACTCAGCGCCACTTTCAAAAAACAAGATGTGTGGTGAACTACAGGGCTAACTATGGACTAACTTATCTTTCCTTATCTCCGCCCCCTCTGTTTGATTGACAGGTAGAAGCAGGGCACCAATGGTACCTGCAGGTGATCTACATCATTGGTCCAGAGTCTCGGGCCAGCCCCAGGATCCAACGCTCACTGATCCACCAGTTGAGCAGCCGGTCCAGACGCGACCTGGTCGATCGCAGCGGGCGGCTGATCCTGGATGAGTCACTCATCTACGACAATGAGGGCGACCAGGTAAAGAACGGTACCAACATGAAGTCGCTCCGCCTGGAGGCGGCGGCCTCAGCCACCTTCAACCCACACATGGGTAGCTCTGTGGGCGGGGGTGTGGCCGCCGTGACCCTGCTGGTCCTGGTGCTGCTGGCCTCCTGCTTCCTGGTCCGCCGGTGCCGTCGGTCGGGCAAAAAGAAGGGCAAGAAGTCAGTGGGGGCGTATGAGGAGTACCCGCTCAACACCAAAGTGGAAGTGTGCATGGACAAGTGCCTGGAAAAGAAGTTCAGCAGCAAGAACTGCACAGTGCGGAACATCAACATACTCAACCGCACAAAGGTCAGCAGCAAGCCCAAGGTCAAACAGTTTAATCTGGAGGTCAAGCTCCGCAACAACCTCCATGACGGCACTGAGGTCTAAACATGCTTCATCGTTCTACTTCCCGCACGATGATGGGAAGAGGAAAAAGGTGCAGCTGGGGGTTTATTGGGGGAGGTAGTATTTTCTAACAGAGTTCGTACTTACTGGAGCGAGATGCAGTTAAATGTATTTTTATACCGAGTCTGAAAAAGGGAAGCGTGCGAGTGCAGTCTGGTATGCGGCGCTGAAATCATTTCTCAACTGGGCTACCTCAGGAATCCACAAACCACCCGACCACCGCCGGACCTTACACGCTCATTATAATCCGGTGTCAAAACTCAGCTGTGTCGGAAATATTCATCAAAGAAAGAAACAAAAAAAAATAAATAATGCTTTAAGTTAAAATGTCAATTTTAACATCACTGAGAAGACGACTGGTAGCTCAGACACTGGTGATTGTTTGAACAAAAAAAATTTTCTGCTGTATTATCGTCGTATCACTGCTACTGTGTCAGTACTGAACGTTGGTGGCCATTGTAGAAGTCCTGCTCCATTCATTTTCATTTGCTCGTAGTTTCTGATGGCTGAGAAGAAGGGGATGGATTCCTCTTCTTCAGGTTGATTCCTGACGTTCCCAGGAATAGTTTTCAGGCTCTCTGGAGGAGCAACACGCTGGAAATGGTGCACCAACTCCAGAATGTGTCATGCGTGAGGTTCTTTAAAGCTCCGGCATTGAATCGACTGCAAATCATTATTCAGTGTTGATCCACTGTCTTCAGTTCACTTTTTTTCTTTTTGGATTTCCCCCCTTTTTTTCTCCCCAATTGTATCCGGCCAATTACCCCACTCTTCCCAGCCGTCCCGGTCGCTGCTCCACCCCCTCTGCCGATCCGGGGAGGGCTGGACACTACCACATGCCTCCTCCCATACATGTGGAGTCGCCAGCCGTTTCTTTTCACCGGACGGTGAGGAGTTTCGCCAGGGGGGTGTAGCACATGGGAGGATCACGCTGTTCCTCCCAGTTCCCCCTCCCCCCCGAACAGGCGCCCTGGCTGACCAGAGGAGGCGCTAGTGCAGAGACCAGGACACATACCCACATCCGGCTTCCCACCCACAAACACCGCCAATTGTGTCTGTAGGGACGTCCGACCAAGCCAGGGGTAACACGGAGATTCGAACCGGCGGTCCCCATGTTGGTAGGCAACAGAATAGACCACCACACTACCCGGACGCCTGTCTTCAGTCAATTTGTCTGGGGAGTTGAGCGGTTCTTGCTAACAAACAACACAACCCATCCATCATGTCCACAAAAGAGGGATTTGTACAATGGCCACGTGTCTACATGACTACTATGAACATATTGAGCACAGACAGGAAACGGTCACCCGGCGCTGACTGACTAGATAGAGAGTGTAAATAATGACTGATGCCTGTTCAAGTGCAATTAATGCCATAATCTTTAACCCCTCCCTCATGCGCAGCTATTTTGTTCGCATTTGGAAAAAGTGTATTTTCAAGCCTTACTTTTTTGATATATACCGCCACAGTGTAAATGATATAAACTGCTTGTTTCGTGTTCAGGTGATATTAATATTATTATTATTATTATTTTGTTTTTACATCTAGACAGGTGCCAATATTAAGTGCCATGCAGTATTCTCACAAAAATGTCAAAGCTAAAATCATCCAAAGTAAATTTTTTTTTTTTTTTGCTTTGTTATCCCAAGAGCAAAGAAAACGAGACTACTTGTGATTGTAACACACATCGCTGTGCACAATATATATATATATATATATATTTTTTAGAGTGTTGTAGCCGACCGACCGCGTGCACTTTGAGTACGACTCGCGGTTTAGTTTTCCCGGTTGCAGTTCCTTCACGCGTCACACGACTGAATTCTTTCGCCTTACTGCTCTTCAGCCGATGCTGGGTTCTCCGTCACGTCGGTCCGTGTTTGAACTGATGTTGCGTGTCCACATGTTGCGCGTGTCCACATGTTGCGTGTGTCCACATGATGTGCATGTCCACCGTCTGCCTTCAGCGTGCCCAGGGACACACAAACCCTGCAGTTTGTAAAGCTCCGAGCCGTCCAGTATCGGCGTCACGCCTCTATCTCGCTTTTGTTCCATTTGTGTATCCCTGTATGTTAATCTCATATGATGTATCGCTGATGTCTCCTCTGCTGATGACGCTCATTTTTATTTTATTGCTTTGTGACGACGCCCCCCCCCATCCAGCAGCCCCCTACCCCCCCATCCAGCAGCCCCTCACCACACTGAATGTTCTGCAGAGGGAAAGCTTTTCTTGAATGTGGGACGTCCCTCTCTCTCCCCCCCCTTTCCCCATCTCTCTCTCTCTCTCCCCCTTCCCCCTCTCCCTCTCTCTCGCTCCACATTGAAATGTGTGCCTATCAAGACAGATGGGATTGATTTGTCGGGGAAAATGGCGTTATATTTTCGGTGCTATCATTTTGTGAAACAATAATTTCAACGCTGTAGACATGTGTAGACATGATGCTCGTGTAGACAGGAGGCCTGTGTAGACAGGAGGCCTGTGTAGACAGGAGGCCTGTGTAGACAGGAGGCCTGTGTAGACAGGAGGCCCGTGTAGACAGGAGGCCTGTGTAGACAGGAGGCCTGTGTAGACATGATGTATTTGGTGCCTTTTTTAGTCATAAAAAAACCCCTGAATCAATCATGTCGTGTGCAGAATGTTTATTTCTTTGTTTGGTGTGAAAAACGGGATTGTCGGGCGGCTGTGAAACATGGACGTGTGTGTTGGTGTGTGTCTGTGTGTATAAAGATGGTGGGCTTTACGCCGTACAGTCAGTAGATTGTTTCAAGGTGCAATAAAACATTTCTCTTCCACACACACACACACACACACACAGGTGACGGATGAAAGACCTGAATGCTTGACCCCTACAGCGAGGGGGTCCGGGGCATTTGTTATGTTGTGGGGGGGCATATTCCTGGTATGGTTTGGGTCTACTTGTCCCCTTAGAGGGAAGGGTCACTGCAGATCCTGATGGGAGGGGTCTCTTCCAGGAGGACAATGCCCCCATCCACAGGACACGAGGGGTCACTGGATGGTGTAATGAGGATGAAGATGATGTAAATCACATGCTATGGCCTTCACAGTCACCACATCTCAACCCAGTTGAAAACCTATGTTGATTTTGGACCGAAGTTTGAGGCAACGCTCTCCACCACCATCATCATCAAAACACCAGATGAGGGAATATCTTCTGGAAGAATGGTGTCCATCCCTCCAGTAGAGTTCAGACTTGTAGAATCAAGTTTCCTTTATTAATCCCCTTGGGGAAATTCACTTACTGCAAATTAACCCATCCTAGCTGTGATCTGTGTAGCTAGGAGCAGTGGGCTGTCACCGTGCAGCACCCGGGGACCAACTCCAGTTCTCTTGCCATGCCTCGGGAGTTGTGTATGGGACCAGTAGATCACACTTTACTTACTCTGATAAGGCACACAAGATCAAGCCAGCTTGGAATAAGTATGTGTGGCTGCACATCGTGCAGAAGCTAAAGAGGCCTTTAAGGCTTGGGTCCTGGTAGGTCGGCCCAGACAGGGGCCTGTCCTGGATTACAACATGCTCACCAATGCGAGGTATAAATATGCAGTTCATTATGTTTGCAAACACAAACAAGTTGTGAGAGCGGACTCTATGGCTGAAAAGCTGCTTTGTAACAATGATACTGACTTTTGGAAGGAGCTGAGAGCTCTGAACAGGGGCAATAAATGGCTCTGAACAGGGGCAATACATGGCTACCATGCACTATGGAGGGAGTTTCTGGAGCCGATAATATAGCCCAGTTGTGGGGGCAACATTATTCTGCTTTATTTAACGGTGTTAAAAGTGACCCCTACAAAGTGGGCAATATTGCCAACAGTGACACATTGGGAATCAAAACCAATGACGTTTATCAAGCAATCTGTCAGTAAAGCAAGTGGCTCAGGACACATCACTGCAGAGCACCTTAAGTTTGCAAGCCTAAATGTTGTTGCTCTGGCCATTTGTTTTACTGGCTTCATGATTCATTGACTTGCTAGACTCTGTTGCCTGCTACTCTTGTGCCTGTCATCAAGGACAAAGCTGGCAAGGCTGGGAGCCTGGATAATTATTCGTCAGCTGCACAAGCCAGTGTGGTATCCAAAATCCTGGAAAGGATTCTATTAGATCGTTTATATGTAAATATATTGGTACCACAGACAGCCAGTTTGGTTTCAAAGCTAAACATGGTGCTGATTATCTATGCCTTGAAAGAAGTAGCTGAAATGTATAGCGGGCAAAACTCCTCTGTTCTAATCAGATTTACGGATGCCTCTAAGGATTTTAACCGAGTTAATCACCAAAAGTTGTTTCTGAAACTGAGTGAAAGGGCTGTGCCTGACAGCATGATCAGACTCGTGGCATACTGGTATGCCAACCAGCGTATGCAGGTCAAATGGATCAATAGAATCTCTGCTCCACTGGTGTTGGTAATGGAATACGGCAGGGGGGGCTACTTTCACCAGAACTCTTTAACGTGTACATGAATGATGTATCTGACCAACTAAGAGGCTGCAAAACTGTCTGTATGGTTAGTAACACCCCAATAAACCATCTTACGTATGCTGACGATCTGGCTGTTCTTTCTCCTGGCAGTGCTGGTTTCAACAGCTGCTGAACTATATGCTCTGGTTAATAAATGCTCTGGTTAATATATGCTCTGGCTAATATATGATCTGTTAATATATGCTCTGGCTAATATATGCTCTGGCTAATATATGCTCTGGTTAATATATGCTCTGGTTAATATATGCTCTGACTAATATATGCTCTGGTTAATATATGCTCTGGTTAATATATGCTCTGGTTCATATATGCTCTGGCTAATATATGCTCTGTTAATATATGCTCTGGTTAATATATGCTGTGGTTAATATATGCTCTGTTAATATATGCTCTGGTTAATATATGCTCTTGTTAATATATGCTCTGGTTAATATATGCTCTGACTAATATATGCTCTGGTTCATATATGCTCTGGCTGATGCCCTGGCTAATATATGCTCTTGTTGATATATGCTCTGTTAATAGATGGTCTGGCTAATATATGCTCTGGTTAATATATGCTCTGACTAATATATGCTCTGGTTAATATATGCTCTGGTTAATATGTGCTCTGGCTAATATATGCTCTGGCTAATATATGCTCTGGTTAATATATGCTCTGGCTAATATATGATCTGGCTAATATATGCTCTGGTTAATATATGCTCTGGTTATATATGCTCTGGCTAATATATGCTGTGGCTTATATATGCTCTGGCTAATATATGCTCTGGCTAATATATGATCTGGCTAATATATGCTCTGGTTATATATGCTGTGGCTAATATATGCTGTGGCTAATATATGCTCTGGTTAATATATGCTCTGGCTAATATATGCTCTGGTTAATATGTGCTCTGGCTAATATATGCTCTGGCTAATATATGCTCTGGCTAATATATGCTCTGGCTAATATATGCTCTGGTTAATATGTGCTCTGGCTAATATATGCTCTGGCTAATATATGCTCTGGGTTAAACATGATGTGCAATAGCCTGTTTGCAGTCAGGTGGTTCTGATGACGCGCGAGGTTCGGATGGAGGGCAGGAAGTGAAAAGCAGAATGGACGAGATGGGTCCAAACTGCAACAAAGCAAAGAGAAACAGCTTTAGCGCAACAGAGTAAGGTGCAGGAATGTTAAGCTACACAAACACAGCCGCATAACATCGCTTTGCTTTACCTGTGGCGAAGTGGTCACTGCACACACGCGCATTATCCGACTCCGCGACGGCGGCTCGAAATCCATCTTCCGGCGTTTCCGGTCAGCGTCTTTTATTTCCGCCCCTCACGAACGGCAGCTTCCGGGACCGGATAAACACGCCTTTCCGGCGTTTCCGGTCAGCGTCTTTTATTTCCGCCCCTCACGAACAGCAGCTTCCGGGACCGGATAAACACGCCTCGTAGTTTCTGGGTTTAATCGATGTGAGCACGCGGCATTTTGAGAGTTTGTGACAGCAGCGCTTCCTGTGTAGGAAATCACTTCCTGCCCTCCACCTACAGTTGGCGCGTCATATGCAAACAAGCTACACAACGTGTGCCGTCATGACGTGTAGAACAAAGGGGGCGCGGACCCCAACTTTCCAGATTTGTGTCTGTCAGGACAAGTGTTGTGTGTCTGTGATGAGATATATCTATATATGTGTGTGTCTGTGATGAGATATATCTATATGTGTGTGTTTGGGATGAAATATTAAAGCATCTATATGCTGATCACGTCTGATGACGATGACGCGGATAGGCTGACATGTTCAGACCATGTTAAGACAAGTCTCTTTAGAGTGTATCGAACTGCTCTTTACTGCCCCCTTGTGGGCCAAGTTTTAAAAGGCAAGAATACGCAGGCTTCCGGGTCGCCTATAATGTCGGTATGCGGATCTTTAAAAAAACAAAACCGAGGTGTAGTCAACTGGCTCGTCTTGTAACGCGGGACTCGGCACTTTCCAGGCTCCATAAACCTGATGTACCAGTTTATCTGTCGCCTGAATGATCCTCATATCCCCCGTGAAAGCATTGGGATCACTGTATTTTATAAAAACTAGCAATGTTTTATTTCTATTTTTTCCGGGCTGCCCCCCGAACTCGCTGCAGTATGTATTGTAGTTTGTGTGTTGTATGTTTGCTAATGGACTCTTGATTCTGACAATAAAGCTGAACGGAACTGAACTAAACTGAGCTGAACCTAACTGAACTGAGCTGAACCGAACTGAGCTGAACTGAGCTGAACCGAACTGAGCTGAACCGAACTGAGCTGAACTGAGCTGAACTGAGCTGAACCGAACTGAGCTGAATTGAGCTGAGCTGAGTTGAACTGAACCGAGCTGAGTTGAACTGAACCGAACTGAGCTGAACTAAACTGAGCTGAACTGAGCTGAGTTGAACTGAGCTGAACTAAACTGAACTGAGTTGAACTGAACTAAATTGAGCTGAGCTGAACTAAACTGAACTGAGTTGAACTGAACTAAACTAAACTGAACCAAACCGAGCTGAACTGAGTTGAACTAAACTAAATTGAACTGAGTTGAACTGAAACAAGCTGAACTGAGCTGAACTAAACTGAACTGAACTGAGTTGAACTGAGTTGAACTAAACTGAACTGGGTGGAGGTGAGCTGAACTGAACCGAGTGGAGGTGGTGGCTCGGCGTTGATCCTCCGGTTTACATGAAGGCGTGGTCTGGTCTGTGTGCAGGTCTTCCGGCTGGAACGCAAGTCCAGGTGAGCTGCTGCGACACGTCTGTATGTTAACTCTCGTCCGTCCCTCTGTTGACCGGATATAATACCGTAAACTACTAAGAAGACGCGGTCACAGCGCTGCTGTGAAGCGGCTTGGCGGTGTTGTGTTCTTGACTACTTTTAAAACCAGTTCACTGAACCGGAACAAAGAAACGCTGCAGGCGCGCTTTGTTTGTATTGAGCTGGCGAGCCCACGCCATCTTACGACGCACGCGTGCGTAACGATACCAAGCGCGTATTCTGTGTAAAGCGATCACTATGACGTCACGTCCTGCCAGCCGCAAGACACGCGTATCAGCGTCGCGACGCGTGTGAGCAGACGGAAGGTAAAACGGCGGCGGCGGTTCTCACGTTAAAGTGTTCTTGTTGTGACGTCCTGCAGAGGCGTGGGTCCGTCGTCTCACCGTAAGGACAATAAACCACAAATGCTGTTTAATAGAAGTAAACAAGTGCATTAGAGTTTATACTACAATCCAATACTGACATCACACCAAAGAAGAAGAACACGCCTACAGCGTTACGTCACATGTGAGTTACGTTACCTTTTAAATGTGGTTTACTAAACAGGAAGTGACGACAGAATTGTGGAGTTCTTCATCATCATCATCATCACCACCTGTCAGTCTGAACGTGCCATGGCGTCTTTACTGGTAAGCCGCATAACGTGTTTTTATTTCAAAACGCTCTGGACGCTTCAAACAAACACGACTGTCGGCTGATTCTTCCATCTGGGGCACTTTTGGCTTTTATCATGAGTTTGTTTTCTCCCCCAACATTTGGAAAAAATAAAAAATAAATGTCTTTCTTTCTATTAAGCGATCTTAAACAAGTATGTTAGCATAGCTTTGATCGTCCTACATAATAACTTTGATATTATGATGATTTTCTTTGCAAAGTTGTAACAGCAAAATCTGACGTAATGACAATTTTCACCTTTTTGGAGAAAAAGCTGGCTGTCTTAGACTTGCTAAGCTAACTTGTTAGCTAGCATACAATGTACAATGAATATACGTGAATAAAGTGAGATTTCTTATTTCTGAACTAAGATACTCAATTAGTAACTTGTTTGGTAACGACGACTAATAACCATTGCTAGGGATAATTTAGTAGCGCCAGGTCACCTGACTGCTGGACCAGGCTGCAGCATCCCCGCCACCCTGACAGCAGGATAAGCGGTTAAGACAATGGATGGTTAGATGGACTAATAAACATCCTCTCAGATCAGCACACAGAAATCTTCACATGACATTTGTGGACATGGAAAAGTCATGTTTCTGCCATGACCGCTCATGCGCCTCTGGCACTTCTCAGATGTATGAGGGACAGCCATATTTAACGATAAGAAAATCTGCAAATTGCACATAACCCAAATGAATTTGAAATATGTCTTTTTAAATTATGCAAAGTAAAGCTTTAATGAATGTAACTATTTTGGTTACTTTATTATAGAGGGGAAGTTGAAACGTCTGGGTAGGAGGGGACAAGCCCAAAACAGTGAAATTCTGCCACATTTAAATTTTCAACACACTGAAAAAGTATTGAAATGTCATCACCGAGAGACAAATCTTTTCATAGCTAACACAACCTAACAAATACTGTAATAGTTTTTTCTTCTTCTTGGAAATCTACCATGGGGACAGAAAAACCCCCTTAAGTGAAGAATCACCCATATATTTCTGTCCTGTGTCTGTGTGCAGGATGAGCTGGACAGTCTCGTCGCGTCTCCGTCCTTCAACGCAGCGGTAAGTTGGTCTCTGTTGGGATCTGAGCCTGTCTACACTTGATTTGGACAAATGATTTTGAGACTGAAAAAGAACAAATTGTTTGGTTTAAATGAAATAAAGGGTTTAAGGCAACAAATCAGCGTGTTGGAGAAGGGACCAGAACCAGAGGGCAGAAGTAACAAGCGAGTGAACGGGGAGTTTAGTGGGTGGGGGACTTGGATGAGAATGACCTTTTTTTTAAATTTCAATTTGTTTCCTGTGTTTCACCGTCCAGCCTGGTGGGAGGGGGACCATCAAACCAAAGGCTAACTTTGACGCAGGCGAAGATGCTGTGGCCCTCAGGAAAGCTATCGAAGGACTCGGTACAAATATTCCTCTGTTTGTCTCTCTCTTGCTCTCTCTCTCTCTCTCTCTCTCTCTCTCTCTCTCTCTTTCTGTGTCTCTCTCTCTTACTGTCTGTGTGTGTGTGGGGGGGTCTCCCTCTCTCTGTCTCACAGTGTCTGTCTATCGAAGGACTTGGTAGTATCAGAAATATTGTGTTTGTGTGCATGCGCGTGTGCCCTTTTGTGCACAAGTCCAGGTTTTTTTTTCTGTTTTAACGTCGTTTTGTTGTTCTAGCAGCGGTCATCAGAGACAGTGTTATACCATCTTGACCATTACCTCTTTAGTTTTCCTGGCGATGAGGCGCCAACCTGCAGTTCTCCATGCCTTCTCGCTAGCGATGCACGATACTGATACTGGTATCGGAAACGGGGCCGATACCCGGCTGAAATGGAGCATCGGTGTCAGAGTTTACCCAAAACTAACCTCCAATACCAAGAGTCATGAGTAACTCTCATAAATAAAAGCAAAATGTATTGAGCTACTGCATTTCTGGCACATGGAAGCCTGTATTTGGTGGCACGGTGCCCCAGTGGTTAGCGCAGTCGCCTCATAGCAAGAAGGTCTAGGGTTCGAACCCCGGGGTGGTCCAACCTTGGGGGTTGTCCCGGGTCATCCTCTTTGTGGAGTTTGCATGTTTTCCCCGTGTCTGCGTTGGTTTCCTCCCACAGTCCAAAGACATGTAGGTCAGGTGAATCGGCCGTACTAAATTATCCCTAGTTGTGTGTGTGTGTGTGTTGGCTCTGTGATGGCATGGTGGCCTGTCCAGGGTGTCTCCCCGCCTGTCGCCCAATGACTGCTGGGATGGGCTCCAGCATCCCCGTGACCCTGAGAGCAGGATAAGCGGTTTGGCTAATGGATGGATGGATGGATGGATGGAAGTCTGTATTTCTATAATGGTGGAAAAAAAAACTGATTTAGTCTCAATTATTTTTTCTATTGACCCCAGAACTAATGGTCTAAATTTGCACTGTTCAGTAAAAGTAATGGATCGGATCGGTACTTGGTACCAGCCGATATCTGAAGATTGTTCAGTCATCATTCATATATATGTATATGTGTGTGTGTGTGCGTGTGTGTGTGTCTGTGTGTGTGTGTGTGTGTGTGTGTATATATATATATATATATATATATATATATATATATATATATATATATATATAATACGTGTATATATGGCACAAACTTGTGCCAAGGAAGAGTTCAGATAGAGGACGGACGCAGGTTTGGCAGAACACAGGCGTTTTTATTGACAGAGTTTAATTTACATGGTTTGATGTCTGCACGCTGGGCGGGCCGGTGCTGTTGACCTGCTCTCTGCTCTCCGCCTTGCTCTGTCTGCCTTCTGTCCGTATGTCTTCAGTGTCGGTGCAGCACCCAACTGTACTGCAGAGTAAACAGAGCAGGTTGTTGGTGTGACACACCTGAGGCTCATCATCATTCAGCTTCAGTATCATGTCTGCTGCCCGTGACCCACGCCCCGCCTCTCTCCGCGTGCAGTCGAGGCCCGACCGCGCCCCACCACCACAATGTATAATAGGAAGTGATGCTTTATGCCATAACTGGAGTTTGATGTGTGTACTTCCTTCTGTTTCAGGCACAGAAGAGAAAACCCTGATCGATATTCTGACCCACAGGAGCAGCGGGCAGAGACAGCTCATCTGTCAGGCTTATCTGGACGCCACAGGCAGAGTAAGACGTGCATCTGCTCACCCCATGAAGGGCATCCACACACACTATATCACTGTCTCTATCCGTGTACATACTGGGGAAAATTACTTATTTTCTCCCCAGTTGGAAGAATGGGGTGATTAATTGGCTGGATACAATTGGGGAGAAAAGGGGGGGGTCCACCCCCCCCAAAAAGACATGGGTGTGGGTTTATGAGAGTATGCCAGAAACGTGTGCATGTGTGTTTGTTTACCCTAGACATTGGTGGAGGACCTGAAGGGGGACACCCACGGTGACTTTGAGGACCTGCTGGTGGCGCTGGTCACCCCTCCTGCTGTGTACGACTGCCACGAAGTTATCAGGGCCATGAAGGTTTGTTTTCACCTTCTTATTCTTTTTCCCACATCCTTTCCTGTCTTTTGTTTTTCTTTGTCTGATTTCATGGATCCTTTATAGGTGAAGACAGAGAGAAGACACCAGAAACTCATCACACAATAGTTCCTAAACATTCATCTCAGACCAGCCAGTACATTTAAACTGCTGTGGTCCCATGGAAGACATTTGCATACAGGTTTTCAAATAACACGCGACCAAATCCCAATGCAAAGCACAATGAGATCAACCAGACTATACACCATACACTCACATGTTGTTTCTTACCAGTGGTGGCTGATGCTAAAAAAATTTTTTTTTTGGGGGGGGGGGGTGTCGCAATTTACCTTGGTGCAGCACACCTGACAGCTGCTTTAATGTCCACACAGTCACAGAGTTATTAGGAAGGACGATGTAGCCTATAGATTTTATCAGGGTTCGTACACGGTGGATGATTGACAGTCAAGACGAGGCGTGGTGGTGGGTGTGAACATGATTGACAGCCAGGAGAATTGTCCAATCACATTAGATGAGAAAACATTAAAACAATACCAGTTCACTGCCAATAAAAGTGGGGGTGTCTGGGGTGCACAGAACTGCGCCCCCTGGAAAATCTGAAGAAACCAATCAGACGGCAGCCTCAGGTCACCTGCTCGCCACAGGTTTGAGGGCTTACATAAGGTCTGGTCTGGCCGGCGCCCCTCACCCAGGAAGTATATGTATTCAGGCAGAAACCAACCAAATACCATTTGAACCAACATTTAATGGCTGCTGACAGGCGCTCACAGACTGAAAACACTTGTATTTCATCATTATTTGCATCATACAACTAAATTATATTTAACATGTTTAAGTAGATTTTCATCTCTTGATATTTGGAGGGGGCGGCACCTCAGCGCCCTGTACTGGTCAGCCGCCACTGTTTCGTACACACTTTTAAACACCTAAACTAGAAAACTTCTGGAGGTCTTCAAATAGTCCAACACTCCACTGGTGGGCGTATAAGAAGAACCAATAGGCAGGATCATATCAGCCCTGTTTTAACCCTAATTCAGCGGTTTCTGTACTTTAAGAATTGATTTTGACATATTGATTTTAATTCACATCTACATCATATTCTTCTAACATTATGAGCCAGCTGGTTCATCTGGTGATGATGTTAGAGCTATTCCTACCCTGAACCTCAGAGACATTGGAGACTAACCCTTTTCCCGAAGAAATTAATCAGATTTGACCTTGTGATGTTTACAGGGAGCTGGAACGAAAGATGGCATCTTGATTGAAATCCTCGCCTCGAGATCCAACCAGCAGATAAAAGCTCTGTGTGATGCCTACCTGCAGGGTAAAGACCGGCTCTACATTCTGAAACCTGATCAGTCATATTAACGCAGAGGTTTGGTGAAATGAAGTTTGGTTCAGCGTTAAATTCTCGTTGTCACAAGCTCCATGTGATAACTTTATTATTTATTTTTGTAAAATATGAACTTTTAAGTACCATTATCGTTATAATCAGGTTGTTCGACATTCAACAACACTGATCAGTTTAACTTGAGACCCTCTCTATTGCCTATTCTAATTGCTGGTGCACCAGTAGATACATTCATAAATACGGCAGTGGAAAAAAAAAGATCTGCTCAAAGCAATAAAGGGAATATGATAGGCGGCTATCAGAAACACCGGTTGTACAGAATCTCTGGACGTCTCCATCTTCTCCTTCATCAAACGTATCGTGCTCGCATGTGAAAGATGGAACAAGTCTACAAATGGGCGAAAATGAAAAGCGTGATTATGCATAATTGCCAGGTAAAGTTACCCAACTAGCCATGCCAATTGTGCATTTATATTTGCGTTAGCCAGCTCTACCAACTCAATTTCCATTATATTATGGTCTGTCGTTTTGGTACCTGTCTTTTGTTAATGTAGTTTATAAGAACACGAGTTACTTGTCACTGCCATGCTGCTGGTTTGTGTTGATCCACCCTGCACGTTTTGTCACTCTCCACGTTTGTGTGTTGGTTGTCTGTCGTCATCCCCAGTGTGATTGCAGTATGAGCTGCCGTTGTGGATCCTGACCAGGGGTGGCGCTGCTGTGACAGGTTATCACATGGAGTCACTAGTGAACAGCTCAGTTCTGACACTGACACCGTTTACATGATGGTAGAAAAAGTGGATTTATTGTGTTAGTCCGACTAAAACAGGACTTTAAAATACATGTAAACGTGTTGGTCTGACTGAAATCGTACTAAATCGAATTTCTCGAAGTGGGACTAACACACCTAGATAACGCGGTTGGGGGTGGATTTACTCTGGCCTGTATACGCTTCATTCGGCCCCGAACTGGCCTAGGTGTTCTGCGCGTGATCCATAGTTCCTGCGGTGGTCTTTCATCCAATAGCAACCAGCTGAAAGGGGGCGTATCGCCACCTACTGTACCGGAGTCGGACATACTTCCGTCAATAAATCGATTCTCCCCCGGTTCTTGTATACTGGGACAACGACAATAGTCCAATTACATGGCCTAATGGAGCTGTAACCGTAGCTCGACTTAACTGTGCATGTAGACCCACTGCGTGTGGTGGATTTGTCAGTACTGCAGGGAAACAAACGATTTCGTCTCAAAAACACGAAGCACAAGTTGTCAGATGACCTCAAAACGTGTTGCGACCCATACTGTTGTTAGAGAGCACGTTAGGTTTTTTTCTCTAGTGTTATCGGTGAGATTTTCATAGCAGCGGTGTGACCGGACGGTTTGTTCACTACAACACACAAATACAAAGGTAAAGAAAGAGAGGTGAGCCATGCTGCCTGTACTTGTAAGAGCTGGTTTAACGATATTTTTCCATAGTGACACTCCTGATGTTGACAGTCATGTGTTCTTCGCCTCCTGGCAGAAACGGAGAAGAAGTTGAGTCTTGATCTGAGGGGGGAAGTTTCTGGAAAGTATTCCAAAGCCCTGCTCATCCTGGCTGAGGTTTGTCAAATCAGATGACAGCAGACTGTCTGGACTTCTCCATCTTCCCTTTTCTCAAACTTCATGTTTGTATCGTGGTTTGGGGGGCTGTTCATCACCTCCGCTCGTGTGATGATGAATTACAGTCGGTAAATGAAGAAAACATGGTAGCTTATTGACAAAACTAGACAGGTGGAACAAACACGTTCATTTTTCTTATCGAGAAGTGCAACTGGATGTGGAAGCTGCTGCAGCCAAGTGAAAATCATCCCATTGCATTTAGTTCCAGGAGAGATAATCATGTAAAACTAATGGGATTAAACTCGTTAACATGTTCACTGGTTAACAGCACAGCTCTTCTTCTCAGTCCCTTTTTATTCCAGTAGGCATGTGGGACAGCCGTCCAAAGAGATCTTTAAAATCTACATTCAAACACTGTGGGCAGCGCGGTGGCGCAGTGGTTAGCGCTGTCGCCTCACAGCAAGAAGGTCCTGGGTTCGAACCCCAGGGTAGTCCAACCTTGGGGGTCATCCCAGGTCGTCCTCTGTGTGGAGTTTGCATGTTCTGCCCGTGTGTGTGTGGTGGGTTTTCTCCGGGTGCTCCGGTTTCCTCCCACCATCAAAAAGACATGCATGTTAGGGTTAATACTGCTGTCTGAGCCCCTGAGCAAGGCATGGCAAGACCAACTGGAGTTGGTCCCCGGGCGCTGCACGGCGGCCGCCCACTGCTGCTAGCTACACAGCTAGGACGGCTTAAATGCAGAGCGTAATTTCCCTACCGGGATCAATAGAGTATATATATATAAAAAAAGTCAAATTAAGAGCACTTTGGCCTTTTTAAACCTGGATGTGATTATTATTATTATTATTATTATTATTATTATTTTGTTTCATTTGCAGGGCAAAAGAGACGAGAGCACGGCGGTGGATTTGGTGAAGGCCAGAGAAGACGCCAAGGTGAGATGAGATTCTAGTCTTTCCCACAAACTTGTTCGCTTGTGGATGAGAAACACTTGTCGTGTTTTTGTTTTGTTTTTCTCCGGGGAAAAAAAATCCAGTTTCCTCAATATAACTGTGTCAGGGGGCATCCCGGTAGCGTGGCGGTCTATTCCGTTGCCCACCAACATGGGGATCGCCAGTTGGAATCCCTGTTACCTCTGGCTTAGTCGGGCATCCCTACAGACACAGTTAGCAGTGTCTGCGGGTGGGAAGCCGGATGTGGGTATGTGTCCTGGTCACTGCGCTAGCGCCTCCTCTGGTCAGTCAGGGCGCCTGTTCGGGGGGGAGGAGGAACTGGGGGGAATAGCGTGATCCTCCCACGAGCTTCGTCCCCCTGGTGAAACTCCTCACTGTCAGGTGAAAAGAAGCGGCTGGCGACTCCACATGTATGGGAGGAGACATGTGGTAGTCTGCAGCCCTCCCCGGATCGGCAGAGGGGGTGGAGGAGTGGAGCAGTGGAGCAGCGACCGGCACGGCTCAGAAGAGTGGGGTAATTGGCTGGATACAATTGGGGAGAAAAAGGGGGACCCCCCCCCCCCAAAAAAAATACATAACTGTGTCCAAATGATTGTTCTGGTTTTCTTTTGGAAGTTTCAGTGTTTTTTCTTTCTTCTCTCCGTCTGTTCTGCCAGACTCTGTATGATGCAGGGGAGAAGAAATGGGGTACAGACGAGTCCAAGTTCATCGAGGTCCTCTGCCATCGCAGCATTCCACAGCTGAGACAAAGTAAATGGTGCTTTAAACTGATTTTTGTACAGGTTGACAAAGAATACTGTTGCTTTTACGAAGACGCTTATCTTTCTTGCTGCCTTTGTTGTGATTTTTTTGCAGCTCTTGTGGAATACAAGAACATCAGTGGAAAGACTTTACAAGAGAGTGTGGAAGGAGAGATGTCTGGGGAGCTGGAGGAGATCCTTATGGCAATAGGTATTCCAGTTGATACGCATGAGACGCTGTATTTGAAATTGCTTCTATCTAAAATGTTACATATGTATATTAGGTGGGGGGAGGTTCTTTGTTTTATATTTCATATACGGAAATCCCGACTCAATCCCGAGGTGATGGCTGCATTGGAATGTGATATAGAAAGTTCACTTTGTGTTTTTAACACGTTTTTTTTTCCTCCAGTGAAATGTGTCACGAGTGTGCCGGCCTACCTCGCTGAGCTCCTGTATGCGAGCATGAAGGTGAAATTATGTATAAAACAAGATATGATATGTGATATGTATATATATCTATATATATATAGATATATATAGATAGATAGATAGCATTTTTCCCCCGAAACTGTTGATGGTGTTATAAATGCTCAACTAATCAGGAGCGGAATATCTATATCTATATATCTATCTATATATCTATCTATCTATCTATATATATATATATATATATATATATATATATATATCTATATATATATATCTATATCTATCTATATATAGATATATATCTATATATATCTATATATATAAAATCTAAATATAAGCATTATATATGTTTCATTAATTTTATCAGATATCATATCGTCACCTTCTTAAAATAATGGCCTAAGTCATATTTTCAAGTTTTTCAAAAAACAGAATCAACTGAAACTGAAACAAAATTTGTCAGTTTATTCTGGTAGGGAAGGAGCCTGAGCTGGTGCAAGAGGTGGAGTGGTACCAACTAGACATAGAGTCAGCTGAAACTGAAACAAAATTTGTCAGTTCATTCTGTTTTTTGAAAAACTTGAAAATATGACTTAGGCCATTATTTTAAGAAGGTGACGATATGATGTATCATATTTCCATCATATACACATATATATATAACTTCATTAAATGAAACCCTCAATGGTAGGGAAATTGCTCAGCAAACAAGGAGCAAAATAATCCAGATTATTGGATTATATATCTAATCTGGATAATCTGAATTTTATATAATCGAGGTTAGATATATAATCCAATAATCTGGATTATTTTGCTCTTTGTTTGCTGAGCAATTGCCCTACTGTTGAGGGTCTCATTTAATGAAGTTATATATATATATATATATATGATGGAAATATGATATATGATGAAATTAATGATACATATATAATGCTTACATCTAGATTGGACAGAGTGAAAGAGCAACATATACTTAAAAAGATGTATGTAGTCCTCCAAAATGGATGCAGAGTAGATGCTTTGTAAGAGACTTGTGCAGTGGGAACAACTGTAGATCCACTGAACACAGGCAGAAGAAAATGAGCCGTGTTCATGCGACGCTCTTTAACAAGGTGAGTTTTGTGGGTGCATGTGTCTTAACGCTGGTTCTGAGTTCAGGGCGGTGGGACCGATGAAGCCACTCTGAACCGGATCATGGTGACTCGTTCTGAGGTCGACCTGCTGGACATCAGGGCCGAGTTTAAGAAGCTCTCTGGCAACTCGCTGTACTCCGCCATCGAGGTGAGGAACTCCAGATCACGATTCAGCTGAACCATGTATGATTATCCCTGTTTCACCACCTCCCCTCCAGCAGACACAACGCACCAAACACACGGCTGCCGTTAGACGTTGGTTCGTTTTCAGAGAGAATCTGTTGGCGCTACAACAACAACATCATAAATGTGGTGGATGTGCAGGACGTGTTTGATTCAGTCTGGCAAAGTGTTGGTTTTGGCACATTTTACCAGACTCTTACAGTTTCTCTGGTTTTTATGAAAACATTTCATTTTTGTACGGAAGTTGCAATTACAATTTATGTTATAATAGTATAAAAAACATTTTGTGCCAGTACTATTATACCACACAGTCCTTCTAAAGGAGCCTACTCATCTGCATAAACAGAAGTCCATCGTGGAAAAATGGTGGTCCTTGCATTTGGCTCGTCTCCAAAGCTGTAGTTAAGAGTATTCCTTTCACTGAAAGCAGTGCAAGACAGAAGCTTTATCTTTAGGGTTCAACCAGAGTGGCGTCCAGGTAGCATAGCGGTCTATTATGTTGCTGGGTAACACGGGGATCACCGGTTCGAATCCCCGTGTTACCTCCGGCTTGGTCGGGCGTCCCTACAGACACAGTTGGCTGTGTCTGCGAGCGGGAAGCCGGATGTGGGTATGTGTCCTGATCGCTGCACTAGCGCCTCATCTGGTCGGTCGGGGCACCTGTTCGGGGAGGGAAGGGGAACTGGGGGGGGGGATAGCGTGACCCTCCCACACGTTACGTCCCCCTGGTGAAACTCCTCACTGTGAGGTGAAAAGAAGCGGCTGGCGACTCCACATGTATGGGAGGAGGCCTGTGGTAGTCTGCAGCCCTCCCCGGATCAGCAGAGGGGGTGGAGCAGCGACCGGGACGGCTCGGAAGAGTGGGGTAATTGGCTGAGTACAATTGGGGAGAAAAATCCGCCCCAAAAAAAAGGTTTAACCAGAGTTTGATGCGTCAAAGAGAAATTGAAAACACTTCCTGGCTTGGTGCTTCACATTATTTATCGTTGAAGCCAAACAAGCTGTCGTGTAAAAAAGCCAGATGCCCTGACTGACCACAGACTGTGTAACATGAAAACGTGCCCCCCCCCCTTTTTTTTTCTCCCCAATTGTACCTGGCCAATCACCCCGCCCTCTGAGCCGTCCCGGTTGCTACTCCACCTCCTCTGCCGACCCGGGGAGGGCTGCAGACTACCACGTGTCCTCTGATACATGTGGAGTCGCCAGCCGCTTCTTTTCACCTGGCAGTGAGGAGTTTCACCAGGGGGACGTAGCACGTGGGAGGATCACGCTATTCCCCCTAGCTCCCCCTCCCCCCCGAACAGGTGCTCTGACTGACCAGAGGAGGCGCTAGTGCAGCGACCAGGACACATACCCACATTCGGCTTCCCACCCGCAGACACGGCCAATTGTGTCCGTAGGGACGCCCGACCGAGCCGGAGGTAACACGGGGATTTGAACCGGCGACCCCCGTGTTGGCAGGCAACAGAATAGACCGCCACGCCACACGGACGCCACATGAAAATGTGTTTAAGCGTGTAAGAAGAAAAGGAGCCTGCAGATCTCTTTCTTATTAACTAGCTGATTTTTCGCTAACATCTGGGAGGTGTTTGTGGATCTCACCGACGATATAGAAGTACACACTGTAAAAAGTGAGGCTTCATCTGCAAAGATCCACACTGAACCAAAAGACACTTCAGATTGATAAAAGTCCCTGTAAGGGTTCATGAACCTGCTCTGACGGGGTTCTTTAAGGAATCAAGTGGGTCTCCCAAATGGCCTCCCAGAGGCTCCTCACGTCGCTCTTTCTTTTTACAGTGTAAACTTCAGGGGAGGGTCAGTGGTTCTTTCTGGTGTGTCCTGTTTTTCCCGTCCTCTTGCAGCTCAGGTGGGCGGCGTCTTGACTCCTAGTCCAATAATAGACGAGGGGAAAAAGACACCGCCTACCTGACGGACAAGAGGCAGATGAAGATAACGGTGATGATCTGTTTGGGGTAACTAACGCTGGCAAAAAGCAGATTAAATATCGGCTTGAGCTGCTCATCATGTCTGTTGATGCCACCAGCTTAAGTTCGGAGGTTCTGCTCCAGAAACCTTAATAGACTCAGAAAATACTGAAGGCGGCAGGGGAATCTTGGGATCTTATTCGTACGAGTGGTTGATGGATGTAAAAGAAAGAAGTATATTGGTGCTTTGGTTTTGTCGCTCTGTCCAACAGTCAGATCTGTCGGGTTGCCACGGCGAGTGTGTGAAGGCCATCTGCGGCGGGGACGACTAGCTCGCTCTGCAGCCACGGCCGAGTCGAGCCCCGCTTCTACTGCCACCAATCTCTCGCTGTAGGCCTACCATCTCTTTTCTGCTTCCGCCGTCTATAAACTCGGTCCGTTTCATCCTCACTCTACTAACTCACACTTGTTGACGGGCGTGGGAGTCAGCGGCTTTTGGGAAGTTCGGGCGATCCGCTGAAAGCGTGCTGGAGGACGTCGCCATACAGCAGACATGCCCGCAGTGCGTGGAAGGTTTGGTTTTGGACACGCGGCAGGGGGTCGGAGCAGAGCGGCACGCTGGCTGGAGGGTTCATACCAAGTTCTGTCTTGTGTGTCTTTTCAGTCCGACTGCCGTGGGAGCTACAAAAAAACACTGCTCAGGATTTGTGGAGGAGATGACGATTCTTAACACCACCCTCCCGTGATACCCCACCCTGCGATTCAAAACACGATGTTTATTTCTTACATGTCATCCTCTCTGTCCATCCACCCATCCATCCATCCTCCATCCTGTTGTCTCACCATCCTGGAGAAGTTCTGTCAGCCCAGACATTGTGTTCACGACTATGAGGGAAGGAAAGTGAATTAAGCTGAGCTGTGTCTCCACCTGTGGAACAGTGTTGTAAATGAAGTAGTCCTCTGTCTTGCTCTTCAATGTTGGACATTGTTAAAGTCAGTAGGGTCCAAATTAGTATATTTTAACACGTGCCAAAAAGAAAATAAACATCAACATCTTTTGACCAACTACAGTAGTGAGTTGATATTTACTTGCAGCATCCAGTTGTTAAAAAGAACCAAATCTGGCTTCTTTCTTCTTCTTGCTTTTGCATCTGAAGGCGATGGAAGACGTAGTCATAAGACGTAGCCATGAGACCTAGTCCTGAGGTGGTTTGAAGAAGCACAATGCAGGAATTTTGTTTATTTGTTTGTGCACTAAACTCACATTGTAATGTTGTCGAGTGTAAATACCCTACGGCCTACGCCATGTACCAACCTTCATTTACAGTTTACATAATTATATTCTGCACAAAGGTGTTGTGTTGTGATAGACTGCAGTGTGTTGTGTTGTGATAGACTGCAGTGTGTTGTGATGTGATAGACTGCAGTGTGTTGTGTTGTGATAGACTGCAGTGTGTCGTGATGTGATAGACTCCAGTGTGTTGTGTTGTGATAGACTGCAGTGTGTCGTGATGTGATAGACTCCAGTGTGTTGTGTTGTGATAGACTGCAGTGTGTTGTGATGCGATAGACTGCAGTGTGTTGTGTTGTGATAGACTGCAGTGTGTTGTGTTGTGATAGACTGCAGTGTGTTGTGTTGTGATAGACTGCAGTGTGTTGTGTTGTGATAGACTGCAGTGTGTTGTGATGTGATAGACTGCAGTGTGTTGTGTTGTGATAGACTGCAGTGTGTTGTGATAGACTGCAGTGTGTTGTGATGTGATAGACTGCAGTGTGTTGTGTTGTGATAGACTGCAGTGTGTTGTGTTGTGATAGACTGCAGTGTGTTGTGTTGTGATAGACTGCAGTGTGTCGTGATGTGATAGACTCCAGTGTGTTGTGTTGTGATAGACTGCAGTGTGTTGTGTTGTGATAGACTGCAGTGTGTTGTGTTGTGATAGACTGCAGTGTGTCGTGATGTGATAGACTCCAGTGTGTTGTGTTGTGATAGACTGCAGTGTGTTGTGATGCGATAGACTGCAGTGTGTTGTGTTGTGATAGACTGCAGTGTGTTGTGTTGTGATAGACTGCAGTGTGTTGTGTGGTGATAGACTGCAGTGTGTTGTGTTGTGATAGACTGCAGTGTGTTGTGATAGACTGCAGTGTGTTGTGATGTGATAGACTGCAGTGTGTTGTGTTGTGATAGACTGCAGTGTGTTGTGTTGTGATAGACTGCAGTGTGTTGTGTTGTGATAGACTGCAGTGTGTTGTGTTGTGATAGACTGCAGTGTGTTGTGATGTGATAGACTGCAGTGTGTTGTGTTGTGATAGACTGCAGTATGTTGTGTTGTGATAGACTGCAGTGTGTTGTGATGTGATAGACTGCAGTGTGTTGTGTTGTGATAGACTGCAGTGTGTTGTGGCACCTTTAGTGACTGTTGTGTTGTTCTGCATTTTACTCAACACTGTTACATGTTTTGTGTTACTCCAGCATCTTTGTCACCTCCAGCAGTAATAAACTATTTAAACTGCTGCTGGTGGTGTCTTGTCATTCATACCTGTGATGACACACGTCACACATGTCCTTCCAGTAAAACACCGAGCAGGAGCTCTGGTGTCCAACCAGCAGGGCTCCTAGGTTTTGTTTTGGGGTTTTTTTTTTTTGTGTGGATTTTCCCCTCCTTTTTTCTCCCCAATTGTATCCGGCCAATTACTTCCGAGCCGTCCCGGTCGCTGCTCCACCCCCTCTGCTGATCCGGGGAGGGCTGCGGACTACCACGTACCTCCTCCGACACATGTGGAGTCTAATGGATCAACACAAACCGTCTCCACCAGCCACTCACCAGACCTCGTGCATCACATGAGCTAAAAAGTGGCAGCCTGTTTTCTGTGTTTTTGGTGGAGGTTCAGGCGCTCCCCAGTTTCTGACCTCTACATGGTGTCCGCATGGTCACACTCGGTGCTCGGAGCCACAAGTGGGGTAAGGCAAAATAAAGGGAATATTGTCTCAAAAGGAACCCATGTGGGTCTGATAGTTTCTCTCCTTAAGCGAGCAGGTGACCTACACAGAATCTGAGGTCTGAGTCACTCCAATTTAGACACCGAGTGTTTAGGAGTCTTGTCAACTTGAAGGAGTGGCACGGTGGCGCAGTGGTTAGCGCGGTCGCCTCACAGCAAGGTCCTGGGTTCGAGCCCCGGGGTAGTCCAACCTTGGGGGTCGTCCTGGGCCGTCCTCTGTGTGGAGTTTGCATGTTCTCCCCGTGTCTGTGTGGGTTTCCTCCGAGTGCTCCGGTTTCCTCCCACAGTCCAAAGACATGTAGGTCAGGTGAACTGGCCCTGTTTGATGGACTGGCGGCCTGTCCAGGGTGTCTCCCGCCTGCCGCCCAATGACTGCTGGGATAGGCTCCAGCATCCCCACGACCCCGAGAGCAGGATAAGTGGTTCGGATAATGGGTGGATGGATGTATCCGGCCAGTTACCCCACTCTTTTGAGCCGTCCCGGTCACTGCTCCACCCCCTCTGCCGATCCGGGGAGGGCTGCAGACTACCACATGTCTCCTCTGATGTGATGTGGAGTCACCTGCTGCTTCTTCTCACCTGACAGTGAGGAGTTTCACCAGGGGGACGTAGCTCATGGGAGCATCACACTATTCCCCCCAGTTCCCCCTCCCCCCACCGAACGGGCGTCCCAACCGACCAGAGGAGGCGCTAGTGCAGCGACCAGAACACATACCCACATCTGGCTTCCCACCCGCAGACACGGCCAATTGTGTCTGTAGGGACGTCTGACCAAGCCGGAGGTAACACGGGGATTCGAACCGGCGATCCGCATGTTGGTAGGCAATGGAATAGACCGCCATGCCACCCCGACGGCCCGGTACAGTGCATTTCTGTTATTATTTTGTTGCTATAAAATTCAACCTCATCTCCGTCCGTCTCCAACAGGGTCGCGCCTGAAAACAGCTGCAGTTCCCCGTCGTTTCTGCATCTGTGGAGCAGCGGCGACGGAAACAGAGTCTTTTAAGTCACCGCCAAATTGACATGTGTGCTGACCGAGTTTGTTAAGTCGCTGAAGCTTGTCATATTTTACTTTTGACAAAATCAAATGTGAAGTGTCCCGGCAATCACGGCACGTTTAAACCGACAGCACCTCGACATTCGCAACACGCATTGGTGTGTGTGTGACCGAAGAAAAGAAACGGACTTTTACGTACAAAAGATCCTTCAGATTTATTTACAATAACTTAAAGTGTGTTACTTCGTCTCTGTAAGGGTGTCATGAAGACAAACAAGAACATCGAAGTAGCGGCGAGGAGAAAAACATGGGATGGCGCTGTAGCCGTTATTGTCCGTATGTGGTGTGAGCAGTATATGGCAACCAGCTGCACCTCCTGACTCGTAGTCGTCGTCACATTCAGCAACTCTCTCACCTTCATCCAGACAGCTGAGAAGTGGCTGTGACGCTTCACGCTGCCGTCAGGGAGAGGAGCATGACGAGGCAATGCCACGGGTGCCGAAAAAAAAGAGTCCAAACAAGAGTCCTTCGTTCCCAGCCAGGCGAGTGTCCATCCATGTTCTAACGCGTGCATGTTGTGGCGGTATAACCGGTAGCATGTGCAGAAGTACCGCCATGCGCGCTCATCCACAGCCGACGGGGTACGCTGCATGGGTTCACCTGTGGGGACGTGTCGGCTCTACCACAGAGTCCATGGAGGTTGTTTGAGGGGAAAGGAGGCCAAAGAAGAAACATTGACGGGGATGGAAATAACCGCCCAGGGCATCGCTTGTCTCTGCAGGGACCGTCTGATCATCAGCCTGGACAGAGGGGAAAGGATGCAAAAAATATTACACGAGCGCCCGTTTTTGAATAGGAGGCCTTTGGAATAAAGCAGTCTGAAGAGCCCTACATACACACAGTGTGTGTGTGTGTGTGTGTGTGTGTGTGTGTGTGTCCCTTACCCATCTCGTCCCAGCAGGAAGAGCGCCGGGATGCTGGGCTTGGCAGTGCTTCCATCGGCAATCATGTCCAAATACTGACTGTCATTATCGACCGCGTTGTCCGCAATCAGTACTGCTTTCCCACCCGCCTCCTCCACTTGTCGAGCCTTACAGACAAAGGAACAGCCCCTGCAGAGCACACACATTACACAAACCATTACACAAACCCATCCATCCATCACCCGAACCGCTGATCCTGCTCTCAGGGTCGCGGGGATGCTGGAGCCTATCCCAGCAGTCATTGGGCGGCAGGCGGGGAGACACCCTGGGCAGGCTGCCAGACCATCACCCAGGACCTTCTTGCTGTGAGGTGACCACTGTGCCGCCCTTTATGCAAACCAAATAGGGAAACGTTGTTTGCAGAGGTTTATGGACACTCGGAGCACACAGTTCCTTTACCCCTTCCGGTCACTGTCTTTGTCCGCTGTGGAGGAGGAGAAGTGTCGGTATTCGTTCGGAGGCAGTTAGATTTAGCTCTGCTGAGCTTGAGCTGATCCTCCCACTCCCACTGTCACGGGGAATTCTACTTACTCGTGCTTTACAGGTGTTTCTCTGAACATTTACAAACGATCCCCATGAAATGCCAGCCCCACCGCACTGGCTGTCCTTTCTGCTCGTCTAGGACGACGTTTGTATGTTGGCATGTGTGTGTAGGAGAGATAATGGGTGACTCTCACGCTTGAACTATATTTACTTTTCACAGATTTGTTTCTACTTATAGAGACAGCGGGGGGGAAGAAAAGGGGGGGGGGTTGAGAGAAAAGGTGTATGCAGTCAAAATGTCTGCATATGCATGCTACGCTGCTTTGTCTTGAGAAGTTGCTGCAGTTTTCAGAACTTCCCCCACACCGGCCAAACTAACGCCATGCAAGGTGGAGCAACCTCGGAGCTCAGAGTGCGACTGGCCAAGCTAGCGCTGAGCGGGATTGTCTTCCTGCTGTTCAAGAAGCTAGTGGCGCAAGTTTAACTCCCATCTACGGTGGTAACCAAGGCTGGGAGATGGCATTTGGTGATGACAAGTGAAGAGGAATTTACCTTTAAATCACTTCTCTGCAGCAAGGCTGTGATCACAGGTAACTGTTTAGTGGTCCTTGTAAGTAGTGCACGTAGTGGTTAACAGCAGGTGGTTGGACATGGTATATGCTGCCATGACTTCCCAATGGTAAAGGACTGTGTCAGAATTCCAGGAAGATCTAGAAGACCTAAAGTTGAACTGATAGAATAAACAAGTGAAAGGCCCGTCTCTGGAATGCTAAACCATGATAGGAAGTGCCTTGATTTAGACGAAGTTAGGTCTGTTCACAGCATAAATGTTGTATGTGTGTGTGTTTGGGGGGGGGGGGTTGTTGACCACCCATGTGGCCTTGGTAAGGTGCCTCTCAACCAGATCATCTCATTCTCTATATGTCCTCCCTGAACTCTTCCTTGGGGAGAGAAATCTCAGAGCAAATTTCAGAGACTTCATTCCGACACCTTTGCATCTCGTTTCTCCCATGTGCATTTGAAGCTTCCATTTTGAAATGAAAGTCATGAGTTTAAATACTTGGGGTCAACTGTCCAAAGTAACGGAGTGCAGTAGAGAGGTGAAGAAGAGAGTGCAGGCAGGGTGGAGTGGGTGGAGAAGAGTGTCAGGAGTGATTTGTGACAGAAGGGTACCAGCAGGAGTTAAAGGGAAGGTTTACAAGATGGTTGTGAGACCAGCTATGTTGTATGGGTTGGAGACAGTGGCACTGACGAAAAGACAGGAGGAGGAGCTGGAGGTGGCAGAGATGAAGATGATACGATTTTCACTGGGAGTGATGAAGGAGGACAGGATTAGGAACAAGTATATTAGAGGGACAGCTCAGGTTGGACGGTTTGGAGACAAAGCAAGAGAGGCAAGATTGAGATGGTTTGGACATGTGTGGAGGAGAGATGCTGGGTATACTGGGAGAAGGATGCTGAATATGGAGCTGCCAGGGAAGAGGAGAAGAGGAAGGCCAAAGAGGAGGTTTATGGATGTGGTGAGGGAGGACATGCAGGTGGCTGGTGTGACAGAGGAAGATGCAGAGGACAGGAAGAGATGGAAACGGATGATCCGCTGTGGCGCCCCCTAACGGGAGCAGCCGAAAGTAGCAGTAGTAGTAGATTTTGAAATGAAAGTCACTTTATTTGACATTGTATTCTTATAATTTCTTCTCTGTCTTTAACCATCCTATTGTATAGCAGCAGTGGGTAGCTGCAGCGCCTGGGGACCAACTCCAGTTCTTCTTTCCACTGCCTTGCTCAGGGGCACAGGCGGGAGTATTAACCCTAACATGCATGTCTTTTTTGATGGTGGGAGGAAAGCCACGCAGACACGGGGAGAATATGCAAACTCCACACAGAAAGGACCTGGGACGGCCTGGGGTTCAAACCCAGGTCCTTCTTGCTGTGAGGCAACAGCACCAACCACTGGGCCATGGTGCTGCTAGAGCTGTTTTGGACCTGTTCTGTGTTCTCTTTTTAGTCTAAACAGACCTTAAACTTAGTAGTTGGATCTTTTTGAACCCAAGTGAAGACTGCATTTCTTTCTGCACCAAGCTCACATCCCTTTGTACGTTACCCATTTTGACCTAGCTCTTCAGTTCGCTTGAGTTCAAGCTTCTTAAAACCAGCCAGCCATGCATCGCTTTATTCAGCTCCACTTCCACCTTCCGCATCCTGGGGGGGGGGTCACCAGTTTGTGTCCCCACTCACCGCGACCTGCAGCAAGTCAACAGGCGAACATGCACATGGACGCACCCGCCGGCGCTTACCCTCTTTCCAGCAGGATCACTTGGCCCTCGATGTCGTCTTTGTTCCGCAGCTCCGAGCAGCCGTCTGCTGGCTCCGCCGGCACCAGCAAGATCTCCTCATACGACGAAGTCTGCGGGCGAGAGGAGGAAAGGCTGAGAGGCGGACACACGTGGCTGACAACAGCAGCAGCGGAGAGGTCAGAGGGCACTTACAAAGTCTCCCCCGAAGTCTTTAGCGGGGGCTGCGCTGAAGATGTACCCGATGTCCTTGGGGCTGATGATCCGGAAATAAAGCAATTCGTTGACCCCAAGACCTGGAGCAACGTAGTTGTAAGAGAAGTCAGACAAAGGAACACCACCCGCACCACCTGGAAGGTGGTGGCAGCGTTATTAACGCGACGAGCTGCGAGGCTTCGCGCAGCCCGGCTACGTCACCACACCCCCGCCCCGGTCTCTCACCTGACACGCCGCTCAGGTGCGAGAAGACGCCGCAGAGGCAGAGCGTCCACGCCGCCGCCTGAGCCGCCGCGGTCCTGCCGAAGACGCCGCCGAGGCAGAGCGTCCACGCCGCCGCGGTCCTGCCGAAGACGCCGCAGAGGCAGAGCGTCCACGCCGCCGCCTGAGCGGCCGCGGTCCTGCCGAAGACGCCGCCGAGGCAGCGCGTCCACGCCGCCGCGATCCTGCCCGCAGAGCTCCGTAACGGCACAGTGATCCACATCGTCCCTCTCAGCTTGGCTCGGCTGAAGAGCATTTCCGGGTTTCTTCTCCTCTCGCGCATGCGTACTAAGACGTCGCTGGAAGGCGGGAGAACGAGCAACGTCACAGCCAGAGGAAACCGTGAAACGTGACCAACGGTCCCGCCTTGCGTTACTAAGACAACGAGAGAACCAAACTCTTCTGCTACTCGGACAACATCTTCCTTCATTTGGTGACTTACTGCTTCTTTATCCCGATGTTTATTTTCCATTTCAATGCAATTGTTTTTCTTTCTTTTTATGATTTTTTTCTATTCAGTTCATGCGTTTCTTCGTGATGTAGCGCAGTGTTTCTCAACCGGGGGTCCGCGGACCCCTAGTGGTCCGTGGTGTAATTGCAAGGGGTCCGTGAAAATAAAATATCTTTAAAAAAAGATCCTATGACACTTATAGAAACAGGATTATTTTACTCAAATGTGACTGAGACCTTTATCTACCTAAACTATAAAGGGTAACAGGACTTTTTTCTCTAATTACATCTGTTTCACAAGTGTAATTTATTGTATTTTAATAAGAGATCTCGCTCCCGTTTGCATTGTTAAAAGTTACTGCATAAAAATTCTGTTGTTACATATATCTGAAAGTTACTGAATACATATTCTGTTTTGTTACATATATCTGAAAGTTACTGAATACATATTCTGTTTTGTTACATATATCTGAAAGTTACTGAATACATATTCTGTTTTGTTACATATATCTGAAAGTTACTGCATAAGAATTCTGTTTTGTTACATATATCTAAGTTACAACTGAAAGCTCTTATTTTTGCCCCAAAGAGTGAATAAATGCTATAATGCAATTTAAAATGCAGTTTCTACTGTTTCTATCAAATTGCAACCCCCCCCCCCCAAGATCAGGTGGAGGGGTCCTCAGGGTAGATCAAAAATACGCAGGGGGTCCAGGACCCCAAAAAGGTTGAGAACCACTGATGTAGAGCAGGGGTTTTCAAAGTGTGAGGCGCGCCTCCCATGGGGGGGCGCCAGAGAGCTTCAGGGGAGGCGCAGCGTGAGGGGGGGAAAACGTGAAGAAAAAGTAACCGGAAACACCTGGCTACATTTAGTTAACCTCAGCAATGCTTGGAGCCAAATGGATCGATTTTTAGTAACATGACCTACAACACCTGAAAATGTTTGAAAAAGATGTTTAAAACGTTTAAAAAGATGTTTAAAACATAAAGATAAAGATGTTTAAAAATGTTTGAAAAATATGTTTAAAAAAATAAAAGATCATCTTCAAAGATGTATCATTTATTGTTGAAACCCGTTTTTATACCTGAGTGGAACATGCATTATAGCAACAACAATAATAGTAATAAATATATGTATATAGCCGCAAGCGGCGATTAACGGGGTCCAAGCAGTATTGCAGCCGCCATGAGTCCGATCTGTTTCATATTTGGGACATGGCTTCTATGGGCCACAAAGAATAAGCCTATCAAGTTTCATGAAGATTGGCCATTCACACTAGCAGCTATTAGCTGCGGAATTTTGATTGGCTGTTTGGCGGCCATTTTGGTAATCCAGCCAATCAGCACTTTAGGCCACGTAGCCAAATGGGTCCAAGTATAAGTATACCAAATTTCAGATTTTTAGATCAAGCGGTTTTTGAGATGTCGGATTACTTCGGTCGCCTGTGTCCTAGACGATTACCGTAATTTGTTAAAATGTCGTAACACTTCCATTGCTTCAGAAACAAGCCAGAGTTTCCAGAACTGGACCAGACGGTGTGTGATTTCTTGCGTCCTAGCCGACTGCCGTAAAAAGAAAAAGTATGTCGTGAAACCCAGGTGGTGTCCTGGCGTGTGGTATGTAGAGCTGCAGCGCTTCCACACCAAATAAGTCAAAATAGCGGGCAAACTATATGACTGACATAGTTGGTCCCAATAGTAAAGTTGTTGAGCACATTGAGATGCATGGGTCGATTACGTTTTGTCTTGATCTGACTTATGCTGTGGGAGTTACGGCCTTTTAAGCATGACCCTTTGTTATAGCGCCACCATCTGGCTGACATGGGTGGTTTGTAGTGCCAGAGTAGTGGGGGGCCGTATGAATGCACCTACCAAATTTGGTTGGTCTAGGACTTATGGCTGCTGAGCCTCAGACACTTTTAGCTGAGAAACCGCGCCCAAACTAATACAAGTCAAAATGGCGGGCAAACTATATGGCTGACATATGTGGTCCCAATAACAAAGCTGTAGAGCACATTCAAATGCATAGGTCTGTGTAGTTTTGTGTTGTTCTGACTTATGGTGTGGGAATTACGCATGACCCTTTGTTATAGCGCCACCATCTGGCTGACATAGGTGATTTGTGGTGCCTGGGTAGTGGGGGGCCATAGGAATCCACGTACCAAAGTTGGTTGGTCTAGGACTTAGGGTTGCTGAGCCTCACACACTTTTAGCGGAGAATAATAATAATAATCCTAACAAATACAATGGACCCCTAATAATTGGGAGGGGGGGGCGCAGCAGTTTTTATGTTCTCTGAGGGGGGCTCACTTTCCTACACTTTGAAAACCCCTGCTGTACAACACTGTTATGTGTCAAATGGGGAGTGTTTTGTTCATTGTGGGTTTCTGCTGGAAGTTGTATACGTTGCTGTTTGATTCCTGTACGTCAGTGGTTCCCAACCTTTTTGGGGTCCTGGACCCCCTGCGTATTTTTGATCTACCCTGAGGACCCCTCCACCTGATCTTGGGGGAGGGGGGTTGCAATTTGATAGAAACAGTAGAAACTGCATTTTAAATTGCATTATAGCATTTATTCACTCTTTGGGGCAAAAATAAGAGCTTTCAGTTGTAACTTGGATATAGTTAACAAAACAGAATTCTTATGCAGTAACTTTCAGATATATGTAACAACACAGAATATGTATTCAGTAACTTTCAGATATATGTAACAAAACAGAATATGTATTCAGTAACTTTCAGATGTATGTAACAAAACAGAATATGTATTCAGTAACTTTCAGATGTATGTAACAAAACAGAATATGTATTCAGTAACTTTCAGATATATGTAACAAAACAGAATATGTATTCAGTAACTTTCAGATATGTGTAACAAAACAGAATATGTATTCAGTAACTTTCAGATATATGTAACAAAACAGAATATGTATTCAGTAACTTTCAGATATAGTTAACAAAACAGAATATGTATTCAGTAACTTTCAGATATATGTAACAAAACAGAATATGTATTCAGTAACTTTCAGATATAGTTAACAAAACAGAATATGTATTCAGTAACTTTCAGATATATGTAACAACACAGAATATGTATTCAGTAACGTTCAGATATATGTAACAAAACAGAATATGTATTCAGTAACTTTCAGATATATGTAACAAAACAGAATATGTATTCAGTAACTTTCAGATATATGTAACAAAACAGAATATGTATTCAGTAACTTTCAGATATATGTAACAACAGAATTTTTATGCAGTAACTCTTAACAATGCAAACGGGAGCGAGATCTCTTATTAAAATACAACAAATTACACTTGTGAAACAGATGTAATTAGAGAAAAAAGTCCTGTTACCCTTTATAGTTTAGGTAGATAAAGGTCTCAGTCCCATTTGAGTAAAATAATCCTATTTCTATAAATGTCACAGGATCTTTTTTTTAAAGATATTTTATTTTCACGGACCCCTTGCAATTACACCACGGACCACTAGGGGTCCGCGGACCCCCGGTTGAGAAACACTGCTCTACGTGTATTTTATTTTATTTTTTTGCAATAAAAGAAAAATACCAACAATACAGAAAATAAAATACGGTACTTACATCGTTAAATCAAATATTGATAAGTAGCTTTATACATTTTATTTATTTCAGCATTTCAGACCATGCGCAGATGACGGACGGCCAAACAACTGAAATGAACAACCGACAGCTTTGGTTTGTATTCCCTCTCATAAATAACGACTCTACCCAGCAAAACTCAACACACGCACAATGTACTGACAGATGCTCTTTGAGATTGTGTTATAAAATAAGCAAGAAGGTCCTGGGTTCGAGCCCCGGGGTAGTCCGACCTCGGGGGTTGTCCCAGGTCGTCCTGTGTGGAGGCTGCATGTCCTCCCCGTGTCTGTGTGGGTTTCCTCCCACAGCCCAAACACGTGCAGGTCAGGTGACTCGGCCACACTGTGTGTGTGTGTGTGTGTGTGTGTGTGTGTGTGTGTGTGTGTGTGTGTGTGTGTGTGTGTGTGTGTGTGTGTGTGTGTGTGTGTGTGTGTGATGGCCTGGCGGCCTGTCCAGGGTGTCTCCCCGCCTGCCACCCAATGACTGCTGGGATAGGCTCGAGCATCCCCGCCACCCTGAGAGCAGGATAAGTGGTTTGGTAAGTGGATGGATGGATGGATGGATAGATGGCTGGATGGAGGATAGATGGATGGATGGATGGATGGATGGATGGATGGATGGATGGAGGATAGATGGATGGATGATGGATGGATGGATGGATGGATAGAGGGATGGATAGATGGATGGGGGATAGATGGATGGATGGAGGATAGATGGATAGATGGATGGAGGATAGATGGATGGATGGATGGATGGATGGATGGATAGATGTATGGAGGATAGATGGATGGATGATGGATGGATGGATGATGCATGGATGGATGGATGGATAGATAGATGGATAGATGGATGGATGGATGGATAGATGGATGGATGGATAGATGGATAGATAGATGGATAGATGGATGGATGGATAGATGGATAGATGGATGGATAGATGGATGGATGGATAGATGGATGGATGGATGGATAGATGGATGGATGGATGGATGGATAGATGAATGGATGGATAGATGGATGGATAGATGGATGGATGGATAGATGGATGGATGGATGGATAGATGGATGGATGGATGGAGGGATGGATGAATGAATAGATGGATGGATGGATAGATGGATGGATGGATGGATGGATGGAGGATAGATGGATGGATAGATGGATGGATGGATGGATGGATAGATGGATGGATAGATGGATGGATAGATGGATGGATGGATGGATGGATGGATGGATAGATGGATGGATGGATAGATGGATGGATGGATAGATGGATGGATGGATCGATGGATAGATGGATGGATGGATGGATAGATGGATGGATGGATAGATGGATAGATGGATGGATGGGTGGATGGGTGGGTGGATGGATTCTGTCAAATTAAAATATATGCAAGGGTAATACAAGTTGTGATGTGTTAAATGACTGATTTAGCCAAGGATTGCTACTTAATTTGCTGCCTTGAATTAGTTTGGGAGAGATTTGTTCAGTCTGTGACTGGCTGGTGAGGGGATTCTTTAAACCCACTTGTATTCCAGTCCAGTTGTTCTAACCTACTGGTAGTGGGACAACAGGGTGGCGGGGATGCTGGAGTCTATCCCAGCAGTCATTGGGCGGCAGGCAGGGAGACATCCTGGACAGGCCACCAGGCCATCACAGGGCCCACACACACAGTTTAGTACGGCTGAGTCACCTGACCTACATGTCTTTGGACTGTGGGAGGAAACCGGAGCCCCCGGAGGAAACCCACCCAGACACGGGGAGAACATGCAGACTCCACACAGAGGACGACCCGGGAAGACCCCCAAGGTTGGACTACCCCGGGGCTCGAACCCAGGACCTTCTTGTTGTGAGGTGCCCACGCTGACCGCTGCTGCCCATGTCAAGTCAAGTCAATTGTATTTGTACGTATAGCCCAATATCACAAATGACCCATTTTTATTACAAAATTACAAATGGAGTCGCCAGCCGCTTCTTTTCCCCTGGTAGTGAGGAGTTTCACCAGGGATAGGCCTCCAGGAGCAGGGGCGGGCACTCTTGTCCAGAAAGGGCCGGTGTGGGTGAAGGTTTTTGTTCCAGCCAAGCATCTGATCCCACTCATCAACCAGCAGAGTCCTTGCTGGGGAACTTGATTAGGAGAACCAGGTGTGTAACTGCTTGGTTGGAACAAAAACCTTCACCCACACCGGCCCTTTCTGGATCACACTGCCCCCCCTAGAGGATACAGAGGGACCGCAGGTGACTGCACTTCCGGAAGAGTTCTTCAGTGAAACCCCGGAGATGCTCATCCAACCAAACCGCCTGCCTGCCTCTGGTCGGGCTCAGAGAAGCCAAGCACGCAAACCAACGGACCCCCAAACGGTCCCGGCCCATCAGCGTAAGGGTCCATCACGACCAGGTCAGGCCAGCAGATGTTGGCCGTCAGGGGGCTGTGATCCAGAATGTCGAAGCAAAGCTGGAAGACGGGCCTGGTGTTCGGTCCACTCCCCACTGCACAGATGCAAGGGGCTTTTCCAGGTCAGAGAGCAATCTGACAAGCCCGAGGATGTGGAGGCTTTCTGCAGCCGAGCTGCTGCCCCATGCTGACAGCCCCGGTAGACATGGACATGGGGGGAGAACAGCTACACACCAGCGTTACAGGTTCACTAACCGCTGTTGGACATGTTTTGACTAATGGTGATGTGTGTAACTGGGTGATTCTCCAATTAAGGGAGTTTTTCTGTCCCCAGGGAGGATTTTCAAGAAAAAAACTGTTATAGTATTTGTTAGGTTGTGAAAAAAAAAGATTTGTGTCTCAGTGATGACATTTTACTACTTTTTCTGTATGTTGAAACTTTAAATGTGGCAGAATTTCACTGTTTTGGCCTTGTCTCCTCCTACCCAGACTTTTTACTTCCCCTCTATAATAAAGTAATCAAACTGGTTAAGTTCATTAAAGCTTTACTTTGCATAATTTAAAAAGACATATTTCAAATTCATTTGGGTTATGTGCAATGTGCAGATTTTCTTATCGTTAAATATGGCTGTCCCTCATACATGTGAGAAGTGCCAGAGGCGCATGAGCGGTCATGGCAGAAACATGACTTTTCCATGTCCACAAATGTCATGTGAAGATTTCTGTGTCCTGATCTGAGAGGATGTTTATTAGTCCATCTATCCATCCATTGTCTTAACCGCTTATCCTGCTGTCAGGGTGGCGGGGATGCTGCAGCCTGGTCCAGCAGTCAGGTGACCTGGCGCTACTAAATTATCCCTAGCAATGGTTATTAGTCGTCGTTACCAAACAAGTTACTAATTGAGTATCTTAGTTCAGAAATAAGAAATCTCACTTTATTCACGTATATTCATTGTACATTGTATGCTAGCTAACAAGTTAGGTTAGCAAGTCTAAGACTCAGCCAACTTTTTCTCCAAAAACTGAAAATTGTCATTACCGTCACGTGTCATGACGTCACATTTTGCTGTTACAACTTTGAAAAGAAAATCATCATAACATCAAAGTTATTATGTAGGACGATCAAAGCTATGCTAAGATACTTGTTTAAGACCACTTAATAGAGGTTTGGGGAAAAAACTGATTTTAAAGATAATTTTAAAAGCCAAAAGTGTCCCAAATTGAAGAATGAGCCAAGTGTGTTGTGTTGGTAGTTGTTTAACTACTAAGGGAGGGAAATCTGTCCCCGGCAGGTGGACATGTAGCTACGCCATCTTTTCATGTAATGCTGGCAGCACTCAGTGCTCCGCTCATTACACCGCCGTCCATCTTCTCTGAAGACATTTCTTCTCTTCAGTGTTTGCACATACTGCTGAAGACAAACAGGGGAGCCGTTTGTACGGTCTGCTGTGTTTATATAGACGGGTGGCGGACGTAAGTGGGGCCCACAGGTAGGTGAACGTTGACTTAAACGTTTCGGTGCTGCACGCATGCGCGAAGGGATAAACTCACTAGCGATAGCCTTAGAGGGCGGCGCCTGTACGAAATAGAACGTGACAGAAGCCGCCAATCATAAAACCCCGCCCATGATTCCAACAAGTCTCGTCCAATCACGGAGCTCCACGTGGAAGGCAAGTAATAAAAGCGGAGCGGCCGCCGCGCAGCTGCACATTGACACGATGGACGCAAGTGAGAAGAGAAGCAGCAGACACAGAGGTGGACGGGGAGAGAAGAAGAGCGAAGACCTTTCTCAGCGGCAACCGCGGCGAACCCAGAGAAGAAGAGCGGGTCCGCCCGGTGAGGCGCCGCAGGCTGAATGCCGCAGACGAGAATCAGGAGTCCGGCAGGGGGCGCTAGAGCGAGGTGGCCCAGCCAGACAGGTAAGAAACGAGCTGAACCAAGCGAACCAAGTGTTCTTGTGAGTGACAGGCGCAGTATTTAGTGTGGTAACACTGTGTGTGCCGCACAGCTGGTTCACATCTGCTGACTAGAACCAGCAAGACGCTCATTAGGGCCGTTTAGATTCTCACTTTAGTTTGTGTTGCCGAGGCAACGCTGGCCAGTCATTTTCCCGCCTCAAAAACGTCACGACAAAATCTACCCAAAACGACCGTAGACGGTCAAAATGACGGCTGGTAATTTGCGCGTGATCGCGCGCGTCATGCCACTATTCATTAGGCGTGTTGGTTGGTCGCATCGTTTCCTTCGTGAAGTTCACTGCTCTGTCCTACACACTAGCGCCCTCCAGTGGACACAAATTGTCTAAACTTTTGACGCCTTTTCAGACGCACCATGACAACCACCGACGCGCTGCAGCATTTACAGGCGTTGGACAGCGGCCATTTTAAATAGTTTGGAAAATAGTATTAAAGTTGTTAAACTGTTAATTTTGGTGCCAGTTAGTTTCAAAACAGACATACTAACATATGTACTGCATTAATATGTCAACTGGGTATTTATCTTGACAGAATATAGAGTTTAAAAACTGCGGCGGTCGAAAGGACTGCCCACGGTCGTTCTAGTAGTTTTAAGTCCCGCTCGTTGTCTAGGACTGTTTCAATAGTTATTTTCTATTGTTTTGTTTTGACATTTCACCTTTTATAGGCCTTGTTACCTTTGTTAGAATAGCAGTGTGTTTTCCCTTTTGTATTTCAGGTCATATTTTAACTTTCTCAGCTTTGCTATTCAAGTTCGACTATGTCTCTCTGAAGTTTAAATGGTTTAAAAATGGAAATAGTATTATAGTTGTTAAAATGTTAATTTTGGTGTCAGTTAGTTTAATAGCAGACATGCTAACATGCAATGCATTTCTATCTTAATTTGGTACTTATCTTGACAGAATAGAGTTTAGAAACCGTGGGCGGTCATTGTGGACCACTCATGGTGGTTTTAGGTAGGAGTGACATCCCGGTGGTTCTGGTGTTAAATGACTTCTCTGGTGTCTCTGGTTTGGATCAAACACTTGACTGACATTTCTGTCAAAGTCCTGCTACAGTGTTTCCACACTACATACAAGACACATGGATTTACACACATTTCAACACATTTAACAGAAAATGTGACTTTGTACAGATTGTCAGCAGACATTTGGCAGTCACGTTCAGTTGGTTCTTCTTGCTGATTCCACACACACACACACACACACACACACACACACACACACACACACACACACTGGTACAACGTAAAAAAAATCAAACCATCTGTGTCATGATACACTTCATCTGTGTGATATTAATATAAAGAAATTCCATTTACAAAGTTTCAAGGTATTTCAGTTCTACTTCCAGCTTTGGCAGTATATAATTTTTTCATTTCATATACAATTTAGTTTCAGATTTTCATATAAGTTTTTTTCAACTCTGATCCTTCAGCTGATACGCTCCAGCTTTTCTTTTAGTAATGCACTTCAGCTCCCAATTCTGCCTGTAGGCGAATATGTTCCAGCTTCCAGTTAAGATTACAGCATATTCAGCTTCATTAGATACTGACTTCAGCTTCCAACTGCCACTACTACACTTCAGCGTGCATGATTTTTTCCCCAGCAATTTTCAGCATTATTTCAGCAATTTCCTTCAGCTTTCAGCGTCCTAGTTTTACTTTTACAATTCAGCTGTTTTTGCAGCAATTGTCAGCATTCCTTCAGCAATTTCTTTCAGCTATCAGCATTCACATGCATTTTCTGCAGGATCTGCATTTTTTGGTTTTATATGAGCTGTTAAGAAATGGACTCCACATAAATCAAAATTCAGTTTTTATTATTGGAACAAGTTGTGGAACATAGAAAATATAAATGTTGAAAATAATCCCCGATCTTAAAGTTGTATAAAGTAATTAAAATAATGGAGGTAATTAAAAGCAAGTGCAGCGTTTCTATTATAGTTATAGGGTGGGTTACATAGAATTACCTGATGTCTTCCGTAGGGGTTTGGATTCATGTGACCTCAGTGTCATATTGACATGTCAGAAACTGCCATTCAAAGGAATGAGCTAATTATATATGAACTAACTCATTTGAGTTAACTCTTTGGAGTCTTACAAGTACCCAAAAAGTAACTCTTTAATGTTGACAAGTTTGTATTCTGAAGCAATGCGCACTCAATACATTTAGATTCCTTCAGTTGGCTGAAATCAGATTCCAAAAAAGTTTTAACTAACCTCAACTTTTGTTTTACTCTATTTTGCAGTATGTTTATAGAGGGGAGCACGAAGACAACAGGAGGGAGAGATCCTCAACTGTTACGGAGGCAGACAAGAGGAGGAGCAACAATGTCAGGAAACCAGATGAAGTCGCTCTTCTGAAAAGCCGGGTGGAGGACTTGTCTACGCTCCTGAAGGAGCTCCAAAACAAGACCTTGCACTTGCAGAGGACTCTCAAAGAGAGGGAGGTCAGCCACAACAATTGGCAGAAGGAGAGGGAGTCTCTCCTCCAAGACAATGAGGAACTTGAGAAAATGAACCAGATTCTCAAAGAAGAGTCTCTTGTCAATGCTAAAATGTTGAAGGAAGCACTCGATGATAAGGAGACATGCCTTAAGACCTGTGAGAAGGAAAAAGGTCTCCTCAAGGACCAAGATTCACTTCTGCAGCAGTTAAACTTCCTGCAAACAGAAGGGCTCCGTAAAGAGAAGGACTTTGAAAGAAGGCTAGCTGAAGAGAATGTGGAAGTACAGATAGCGCTGAACAAGCTCTTCACCTTGGAGCTTTCACAACAGATGGAGGAAAGTGAGCAAAGGATCACGGCTGTCCTCAGTCAAGTCGAGCAGGAGTTAAGGTGTAATCTTGAGCAGTGGCAGAAGGAGAAAGCTTGTATCCTAGAAGAGAACAAAGAGACTAAGCTGCTCCTGCTTCAGGCTCAAGAAGAAGTTCAGCTGCTAAAACAGAGCAAGGAGGAGGCAGAGCTGAAATGGACTGCTCTTCTTAGCCTGAAGGAGGAGCCCTCGCAGGTCCCAGGTACCGACTCGCTGGCCTCAACAACAAAGGCACGCAAGAGTCGGGAGGACAAGGAGTCATCAAGGAAAGAGCAGAAGGAGCAGAAACTGTTGGCCAAGAGAGAGAAGCAGGAGAAGAAAAGGCTGTTTGAGAAGGAGACAGAAGGCAAGAAGATGCCCAAGCAACCGAAGAACTTCTTTCTTTCTTTCTTTACCAAGAAAGTAAGGGTTTTTTCAAATGGTTAATTCGTATGTAGTTTCAAACTGTTAAGATTTTTCATGTTGAGTTCTACTGTAAATAGTGTAAATAGTTCTAGTGTTAAAAGCTCTAGTGTTGAGCATTGTTACTGTTAAGAGTTCTACTGTTAAGATTTTTCATGTTAAGAGTTTTAGTGTAAATAGTTCTAGTGTTAAAAGCTCTAGTGTTGAGCATTATTACTGTTAAGGGTTCTACTGTTAAGATTTTTCATGTTAAGAGTTCTACTGTAAATAGTTCTAGTGTTAAAAGCTCTAGTGTTGAGCATTGTTACTGTTAAGAGTTCTACTGTTAAGATTTTTCATGTTAAGAGTTCTAGTGTAAATCGTTCTAGTGTTAAAAGCTCTAGTGTTGAGCATTGTTACTGTTAAGGGTTCTACTGTTAAGATTTTTCATGTTAAGAGTTTTAGTGTAAATAGTTCTAGTGTTAAAAGCTCTAGTGTTGAGCATTATTACTGCTAAGATTTTCATGTTAAGAGTTCTAGTGTAGATAGTTCTAGTGTTAAAAGCTCTAGTGTTGAGCATTGTTACTGTTAAGGGTTCTAGCGTTAAGATTTTTTCATGTTAAGAGTTCTAGTGTTAAGATTTTCCGTGTTGAGTTTTCGTGTTAATAGTGTAGTAAACCTGCGGCGGGAGGTGATTGACATGAGACTTGGCTCCTTAATGAAGTGATTGCTTGCAGCCGCGCAACTAGACTGGAGGAGGCGCAAGTTAAAAGAGAGGGCTAAGCTGTCCCTCGGGGTTGTTGGAGAGAGCTGACTTGGTTGGTTTGCGAATACACTCATTGGGGGGAGGCGGCGTTCGCAGTTTATAGTATTGCCGGCGCTGAAGACAGAAAGGTAGGGGAGCTGTTCCAGATCAGGAGGGGAGGCTAGGTGCCTCCTTTAGTTAGAGAGGGCCGGGAACGCTTAAGAGTGTTTCCGCGGACCTCCGCTCTCCAGCCCGGGTTCCAGTGGTCGGCACGCCGCCGCCCGCTGACTGTACCGCCGACTGAACGCGATTGTTTCCCCGGCTGTCGGACGGTGCCCATAAAGCTGAGACCCTGGGGGAGGGTCTCGCCAGCCGAGCGAGCTAAGTTTTAACTCTTGCTATTTCCCTATTCCTGTTGTACTAAGTTTTATATATGGATTCACTGGTGAGTTTTATTGTGCCGGCTTTTTACAGAGGAGCAGAGGGCTAGTGGGTGGCTCAAGTTACCCGGGTGGTGAGGACGTTTACTGTCTTATTTGCAGTGTCTGAGCAGGCGTTATAGCCCCGTTTGCTCCTTGGGTGGAGGTGTAGCCTAGTGTTTCATCCCCCGTGTGCAGTGTCTCCAGCGGGCGGAGCGTAAAGGGTGGGGTGTTTGCATTCAGGCGCACCGTGCCTGATCTTAAAGTGTGCCCTATTCCATGTGCGTGGTTTGTACTACAGTGAACAGACTTTACTTACCTGTGAGTAGTCGCCGGTCCTCAGGCCTATCTGTTCAACTCTGTATGCCTTTTAGTATAATTTGTGATGAAATAAAGGTTTATCTACTTTTCCATATTCCTCGACTGGGGTTGTGTGTCTTTTAGGTCTCTGACAAAGCCCATATCGGGCTTGTTTATTACAATATATTGTAAGAAATATGAGGCAGAAAGAAGGCATCTGATTCAAAATCTCAGAAAAATAAAAATACGATTTGATTAAGTAGACGTTAAATAACAGAACTAAACTCAGTGTTATAACTTCTTGTCTCAGTTTCGTGGAGTAACTAATTTAATTAAGAAGATTTGAGGGGTATTTTTTGGGGGGGGATAACCTAAATAATAGACACTGATCCACACGAGATACCAGCTGGTGGCGGATTGTTGCAGCTGCCATCAGGACTGTGTAGGTAACACATAGCTAGCAGAAAGCACTGTTAACGGGGACAAACTGATACACGGTAGCCATCGGATCCCTGGTCTCACCGGAATGCCAAACAAGGGCAACCGGCCGTTTATTTATTGAAAAGCATAATTAGCAGCACCTGTAGAGTAATCACCCGCCCCCCTCTGTACAGTGACGTCAGCATAAGGGCATTCAAGACACAGTGTTCATCGGTGTTCAACACCCCCACTTGCTCTTAGGCTGATTACAGTATGCAGTTGTCAGGTACATCTAGCAAAGAAAATAAAAACATCTTACATAACAAAAACAAAAGAAACTTGTCAAGCAGAGCTTTAGTTACAGGTTTAGTCAACATATCTGCAACCATGTCTGATGTGGGGCAATACTCAATAGTTATCCTTCCATCACTAAGTGCAGACCTAACAAAATATTTGATGTCAACATGTTTACACCTTTGACGACATACAGGATTCTTGGACAGAGCAATGGCACCCTGGTTATCCTCATGGATAGTCACTGGTGTATAATCACACCCCATATCCATCCCATTCAACAGTTGAACAAGATACATACTCTCCTGTGTAGTAGCCGCCAAAGCCACGTACTCGGCTTCACATGTGGATAAAGGAACAGTGGGTTGTTTCTTAGACTTCCAAGAGATAACAGGACCCGTTTCAGAGAGGCAAAAACAATAACCACTAATACTACTTCTGTCATTCTGGTCTGCGGCCCAGTCCGCATCACTGAATGCAATAAGGTTAAGGTTCACATCACTTCTCTTGTAACACAATTCATGGTTAACAGTTCCCTTCAAATATCTGAGCACATGCTTTGCAGCTACCCGATGCTGCTCTCTTGGGTCAGACAGGTGTTGTGACAGTTTACTTACAATGAAGCTAAGGTCTGGTCTAGTACTTGTCATTACATAGATCAAACTGCCAACCATTTCTCGGTACCTCCTCGAATCAACAGGGTTACCTTCATCATCAAATTCCAGTTTGTTCTCACATGGGGTCGATCTTGGTCTGCAGTGAGTCATGTCAAACCTTTCCAGGATTTTTGTGATATACCTCTTGTGGTTCATCTTTATTTCACCATCTCCCTGTGTAAAGTCAATACCAAGGAAATGTTTTAGTTTACCAAGATCTTTCATCTTGAATTGGTCTCCCAATAGCTCTTTCACATTCCTGAGGGTTTGACTGTCACTCGCTGCAATAAGAAGATCATCGACCCAGATAATCAAAATGATTCTCTCACTCCCAGTTTGTTTGCTGTAAACACAGTGGTCAGCTGGGTTCTGAACAAAACCATTTTGGCAAAGGAAATCATGCAGCATTTTATTCCAGTTTCGTCCTGACTGTTTCAGGCCATAGAGTGACTTGTTGAGCCTACAGACTAGTCTCTCACCAGCTAGAGACTTAACCTCAAAACCTTGTGGCTGTTCCATGTATAGCTCACAGTCAATGGGAGCATGTAAATATGCAGTTTTTACATCAATTTGGTGCAGCTCCAAACCATATTGTGCAGCAACCTGCATTAAACTGCGTACAGAGGTCATATCAGCGGTTGGGGAAAAGGTCTCACTATAGTCTATCCCTTCAATTTGACTATAGCCTTTACGCCATCTTTCGTGTAATGCTGGCAGCACTCAGTGCTCCGCTCATTACACCGCCGTCCATCTAATTCTCTGAAGACATTTCTTCTCTTCAGTGTTTGCACATACTGCTGAAGACAAACAGGGGAGCCGTTTGTACGGCCTGCTGTGTTTATATAGACGGGTGGCGGACGTAAGTGGGGCCCACAGGTAGGTGAACGTTGATTTAAACATTTCGGTGCTGCACGCATGCGCGAAGGGATAAACCCACTAGCGATAGCCTTAGAGGGCGGCGCCTGTACGAAATAGAACGTGACAGAAGCCGCCAATCATAAAACCCCGCCCATGATTCCAACAAGTCTCGTCCAATCACGGAGCTCCACGTGGAAGGCAAGTAATAAAAGCGGAGCGGCCGCCGCGCAGCTGCACATTGCCACGATGGACGCAAGTGAGAAGAGAAGCAGCAGACACAGAGGTGGACGGGGAGAGAAGAAGAGCGAAGACCTTTCTCAGCGGCAACCGCGGCAAACCCAGAGAAGAAGAGCGGGTCCGCCCGGTGAGGCGCCGCAGGCTGAATGCCGCAGACGAGAAACAGGAGTCCGGCAGGGGGCGCTAGAGCGAGGAGGCCCAGCCAGACAGGTAAGAAACGAGCTGAACCAAGCGAACCAAGTGTTCTTGTGAGTGACAGGCGCAGTATTTAGTGTGGTAACACTGTGTGTGCCGCACAGCTGGTTCACATCTGCTGACTAGAACCAGCAAGACGCTCATTAGGGCCGTTTAGATTCTCACTTTAGTTTGTGTTGCCGAGGCAACGCTGGCCAGTCATTTTCCCGCCTCAAAAACGTTACGACAAAATCTACCCAAAACGACCGTAGACGGTCAAAATGACGGCTGGTAACTTGCGCGTGATCGCGCGCGTCATGCCACTATTTATTAGGCGTGTTGGTTGGTCGCATCGTTTCCTTCGTGAAGTTAACTGCTCTGTCCTACCCTCTAGCGCCCTCCAGTGGACACAAATAGTCTAAACTTTTGATCATTTCCAACACGTCTGGTTACAGACGCCGTTTCAGACGCACCATGACAACCACCGACGCGCTGCAGCATTTACAGGCGTTGGACAGCGGCCACTTTAAATAGTTTGGAAAATAGTATTAAAGTTGTTAAACTGTTAATTTTGGTGCCAGTTAGTTTCAAAACAGACATACTAACATATGTACTGCATTAATATGTCAACTGGGTATTTATCTTGACAGAATATAGAGTTTAAAAACTGCGGCGGTCGAAAGGACTGCCCACGGTCGTTCTAGTAGTTTTAAGTGCCGCTCGTTGTCTAGGACTGTTTCAATAGTTATTTTCTATTGTTTTGTTTTGACATTTCACCTTTTATAGGCCTTGTTACCTTTGTTAGAATAGCAGTGTGTTTTCCCTTTTGTATTTCAGGTGATATTTTCACTTTCTCAGCTTTGCTATTCAAGTTCGACTATGTCTCTCTGAAGTTTAAATGGTTTAAAAATGGAAATAGTATTATAGTTGTTAACATGTTAATTTTGGTGTCAGTTAGTTTAATAACAAACATGCTAACATGCAATGCATTTCTATCTTAACTTGGTACTTATCTTGACAGAATAGAGTTTAGAAACCGTGGGCGGTCATTGTGGACCACTCATGGTGGTTTTAGGTAGGAGTGACATCCCGGTGGTTCTGGTGGTAAATGACTTCTCTGGTGTCTCTGGTTTGGATCAAACACTTGACTGACATTTCTGTCAAAGTCCTGCTACACAGTGTTTCCACACTACATACAAGACACGTGGATTTACACACATTTCAACACAGAAAATGTGACTTTGTACAGATTGTCAGCAGACATTTGGCAGTCACGTTCAGTTGGTTCTTCTTGCTGATTCCACACACACAACACACACACACACACACACTGGTACAACGTAAAAAAAATCAAACCATCTGTTTCATGATACACTTCATATGTGTGATATTAATATAAAGAAATTCCATTTACAAAGTTTCAAGGTATCTCAGTTCTACTTCCAGCTTTGGCAGTATATAATTTTTTTCATTTAATTTTCAATTTAGTTTCAGATTTTCATATACGTTTTTTTCAACTCTGATCCTTCAGCTGATACGCTCCAGCTTTTCTTTTAGTAATGCACTTCAGCTCCCAATTCTGCCTGTAGGCGAATATGTTCCAGCTTCCAGTTAAGATTTCAGCATATTCAGCTTCCAACTGCCACTACTACACTTCAGCGTGCATGATTTCTTCCCAGCAATTTTCAGCGTTATTTCAGCAATTTCCTTCAGCTTTCATCGTCCTTGTTTTACTTTTACAATTCAGCTGTTTTTGCAGCAATTGTCAGCATTGTTTCAGCAATTTCTTTCAGCTGTCAGCATTCACATGCACTTTCTGAGGATCTGCATTTTCTGGTTTTATATGAGCTGTCAAGAAATGGACTCCACATAAATCAAAATTCAGTTTTTATTATTGGAACAAGTTGTGGAACATAAAAAAAATAAATGTTGAAAATAATCCCCAATCTTAAAGCTGTATAAAGTAATTAAAATAATGGAGGTAATTAAAAGCAAGTGCAGCGTTTCTACTATAGTTATAGGGTGGGTTACATAGAATTACCTGATGTCTTCCGTAGGGGTTTGGATTCATGTGACCTCAGTGTCTTATTGACATGTCAGAAACTGCCATTCAAAGGAATGAGCTAATTATATATGAACTAACTCATTGGAGTTAACTCTTTGGAGTCTGACAAGTACCCAAAAAGTAACTCTGTAATGTTGACAAGTTTGTATTCTGAAGCAATGCGCACTCAATACATTTAGATTCCTTCAGTTGGCTGAAATCAGATTCCAGAAAAGTTTTAAGGAACCTCAACTTTTTTTTTTTACTCTATTTTGCAGTATGTTTATAGAGGGGAGCACGAAGACAACAGGAGGGAGAGACCCTCAGCTGTTACGGAGGCAGACAAGAGGAGGAGCAACGATGTCAGGAAACCAGATGAAGTCGCTCTTCTGAAAAGCCGGGTGGAGGACTTGTCTACGCTCCTGAAGGAGCTCCAAAACAAGACCTTGCACTTGCAGAGGACTCTCAAAGAGAGGGAGGTCAGCCACAACAATTGGCAGAGGGAGAGGGAGTCTCTCCTCCAAGACAATGAGGAACTTGAGAAAATGAACAAGATTCTCAAAGAAGAGTCTCTTGTCAATGCTAAAATGTTGAAGGAAGCACTCTATGATAAGGAGACATGCCTTAAGACCTGTGAGAAGGAAAAAGAAGTTCTCCTCAAGGACCAAGACTCACTTCTGCAGCAGTTAAACTTCCTGCAAACAGAAGGGCTCCGTAAAGAGAAGGACTTTGAAAGAAGGCTCGCTGAAGAGAATGTGGAAGTGCAGATAGCGCTGAACAAGCGCTTCACCTTGGAGCTTTCACAACAGAAGGAGGAAAGTGAGCAAATGATCACGGCCGCCCTCAGTCAAGTCGAGCAGGAGTTTAGGTGTAATCTTGAGCAGTGGCAGAAGGAGAAAGCTTGTATCCTAGAAGAAAACAAAGAGACTAAGCTGCTCCTGCTTCAGGCTCAAGAAGAAGTTCAGCTGCTAAAACAGAGCAAAGAGGAGGCAGAGCTGAAATGGACTGCTCTTCTTAGCCTGAAGGAGGAGCCCTCGCAGGTCCCAGGTACCGACTCGCTGGCCTCAACAACAAAGGCACGCAAGAGTCGGGAGGACAAGGAGTCAGCAAAGAAAGAGAAGAAGGAGCAGAAACTGTTGGCCAAGAGAGAGAAGCAGGAGAAGAAAAGGCTGTTTGAGAAGGAGACAGAAGGCAAGAAGATGCCCAAGAAAACGAAGAACTTCTTTCTTTCTTTCTTTACCAAGAAAGTAAGGGTTTTTTCAAATAGTTAATTCGTATGTAGTTTCAAACTGTTAAGATTTTTCATGTTAAGAGTTCTACTGTAAATAGTGTAAATAGTTCTAGTGTTAAAAGCTCTAGTGTTGAGCATTGTTACTGTTAAGGGTTCTACTGTTAAGATTTTTTCATGTTTAGAGTTTTAGTGTAAATAGTTCTAGTGTTAAAAGCTCTAGTGTTGAGCATTGTTACTGTTAAGGGTTCTAGCGTTAAGATTTTTCATGTTAAGAGTTCTAGTGTAAAAAGTTAGTGTTAAAAGCTCTAGTGTTGAGCATTGTTACTGTTAAGAGTTCTACTGTTAAGATTTTTCATGTTAAGAGTTTTAGTGTAAATAGTTCTAGTGTTAAAAGCTCTAGTGTTGAGCATTGTTACTGTTAAGGGTTCTAGCGTTAAGATTTTTCATGTTAAGAGTTCTAGTGTAAAAAGTTCTAGTGTTAAAAGCTCTAGTGTTGAGCATTGTTACTGTTAAGGGTTCTAGTGTTAAGATTTTCCGTGTTGAGTTTTCGTGTTAATAGTGTAGTAAACCTGCGGCGGGAGGTGATTGACATGAGACGTGGCTCCTTAATGAAGTGATTGCTTGCAGCCGCGCAACTAGACTGGAGGAGACGCAAGTTAAAAGAGAGGGCTAAGCAGTCCCTCGGGGTTGCTGGAGAGAGCTGACTTGGTTGGTTTGCGAATACACTCATTGGGGGGAGGCGGCGTTCGCAGTTTATAGTATTGCCGGCGCTGAAGACAGAAAGGTAGGGGAGCTGTTCCAGATCCGGAGGGGAGGCTAGATGCCTCCTTTAGTTAGAGAGGGCCGGGAACGCTTAGGAGTGTCTTCGCGGACCTTCGCTCTCCAGCCCGGGTTCCAGTGGTCGGCACGCCGCCGCCCGCTGCCTGTACCGCCGACTGAACGCGATTGTTTCCCCGGCTGTCGGACGGTGCCAATAAAGCTCAGACCCTGGGGGAGGGTCTCGCCAGCCGAGCGAGCTACGTTTTAACTCTTGCTATTTCCCTATTCCTGTTGTACTAGGTTTTATATATGGATTCACTGGTGAGTTTTATTGTGCCGGCTTTTTACAGAGGAGCAGAGGGCTAGTGGGCGGCTCAAGTTACCCGGGTGGTGGTGGGGACGTTTAATGTCTTATTTGCAGTGTCTGAGCAGGCGTTATAGCCCCCGTTTGCTCCTTGGGTGGAGGTGTAGCCTAGTGTTTCATCCCCCGTGCGCAGTGTCTCCAGCGCGCGGACCGTAAAGGGTGGGGTGTTTGCATTCATGCGTGCCGTGCCTGATCTTAAAGTGTGCCCTATTCCATGTGCGTGGTTTGTACTACAGTGAACAGACTTTACTTACCTGTGAGTAGTCGCCGGTCCTCAGGCCTACCTGTTCAACTCTGTAGGCTTTTAATATAATTTGTGATGAAATAAAGGTTTGTCTACTTTTCCATATTCCTCGACTGGTGTTGTGTGTCTTTTAGGTCTCTGACAAAGCCCATATCGGGCTTGTTTATTACAATATATTGTCAGAAATATGAGGCAGAAAGAAGGCATCTGACTCAAAATCTCAGAAAAATAAAAACACAGTTTGATTCAGTAGATATTCAATAGTAGAACTAAACCGAGTGTTATAACGTCTTGTTTCAGTTTCTTAGAGTAACTAATTTAATTAAGACGATTTCAAGGTTTTTTTGGGTGGGGGGATAACGTAAATAATAGACACTGATCCACACGACATACCAGTTGGTGGCGGTAATGCACCATTTCGTTGTTTGCCGACCGACAAAAACCAAACGAAGAAGTAAAAGAAGCAGAAGAAGAAGACTATCGTCAAAAAGGCTGCCATCTAAGTAAGCGCGTTTTATGGAAAAAAGAAAGGTAACCGTGATATTCATGAATTAAAAAAAATAACGTTATCTTTCGATTGTTTCGAGTAAGTAAATGTAACCCGCACTTTGCGTTCGGCCGTCGTCTCCCTACACGCCCTGGGACTCTGCGTTGTGTTTGTTGTAGTATGATGTTTGCGTGGAAAAGGAAGGAGGCGGAGGCTTGGGATCGTGGCTGAGACCTGGACACTTGATTGGCACTCGCTTACACTTCACCTCTCATCAATCAGCTGGCCGCTGGCCTCATCATACTCAGCTTCCGGCAGAAGAAACAACAAAACATTCTCTTTCTCAATAAAATTAAAATAAAAAGTGCAAATGTGCAAATAAACACATCTCATATCAAAATGCTACCTTACGGCAAAACCAAAGCAAATGTCATCCATTATAAATTAAATAAGGCACTTATTGCCCATAAAATTAAACAAAAAAACCATGGATAATCTGCTCAAATGATACTGCATCCTGCGTTATATGCCATGCTAATGCTCAACAGGCTAGCCAACACTTTTTGCCACATTTCTCTTGCCAAATACAATGTTCGACATCAAACTTTAACTAGGTTATAAGCAAACTTGTCTATTAACACCACAGAATAAACAGACAACATGTGGGATATAAATCAATATTTTTATGATAATGCAGACCGCCAGTAACACTGCTCACCTTCCGGCAGAAGAAACAAAATAAAACATGTGATCAACGTAGCCTTTTGCCCGGGACAAGACATAGGGGTACGGTGTTGCAAGAGGGACAAACATCGCCATTTGCGGCATTCCCAGGGGAACATACAGCGTAACAGTGCCACCCTGTGGCGGATTTACATTACTACCTTACATCTACCCCTTCTATAATTGATGGCGTCCCAGCCATCAGACCAAACAAAACAAAACAAATAAAACTTATGAGCATAAACATTAAAACAGATCACACTGAAAGTGACGTATTAATACCATGAGTTGCATATGAAATGTAGATGTGTAAATGCAATCAAAGTAAATAAACCATTAATAAAACTTGTTTGTTTTTTCCGTGGATTATACGTGCCCGGCTACTCTCTCTGCTATGGCCCTCTGCCACAATGTCCAGCCCCTCTCTATCTTCTGCTGTTCCTCTTTTGATCTCACCACCTGTGACTCGTAAGACAGTTTCTTTGGGGGACGTCGAGTTCTCTGTGGGTTCCTCCTCAGGCTGGGGCCATCAAGTGCGTTGGTGTCACTGACATTTATGTCCTCTTCCCCCCCTTGACCACTTTTTCGGTTTCCTCCCCCATTACCTCCATGCCATCCACCTCCCTGTCCCCCGTGTCAGACTCAACTCCTGCACTTGTTGCTGCACCAGCCCGCTCCACCGGAAGACACATACACTGTGTAAGAAGGTTGCGGTGAACCACTCTCTCTTTTTCACCATCCTCTGTTCGGACCACATACACAGGTATACAGGGTTGTTTCTTCACCACAATGTATGGGCGTGACTCCCATCTTTCTCCCAGTTTCTGCCGTCCCTCCACATGACATATTTTGACCAAGACTCTGTCCCCTGGGCTGAAACCTTGACTCTTTGCCTTTTGATCATAGTACCTTTTCTGCTGCTCTTTTGCATGTCGCGAGGCCTGGTTAGCCTGAGTATAAGCTTCCGACAGACAGTCATGCAGGGTCTGGACATATTCACTATACTCACATGGCTCTTTGGTGGTAGAAAGCCCAAAAATCAGGTCGACTGGGAGTCGTGGATGTCTACCAAACATTAGGTAATACGGTGGGTACCCAGTAGAGTCATGTTTGGTGCAGTTATACGCATGTGTCATTGCATCCACATACTCATGCCAGCGGGGTTTCAGGTGAGGCTCTAGTGTCCCCAGCATGTCCATGAGAGTCAGGTTGAACCTTTCGGTGGTGCCGTTACCCTGGGGGTGATAGGGGGTTGTGTGTGTCTTAGTGACACCAGTACACTGACACAGCTCTTTCACCACAGCACTTTCAAAATTACGCCCCTGGTCTGCATGTAGTTTTGCTGGGAATCCAAACCGACAGAAAAAGTTCTTCCACAGTACCTTCGCCACTGTACAGGCTTTTTGGTCTTTAGTGGGATAGGCCTGGGCGTACCGGGAGAAGTGGTCAGTGACAATAAGCACATTTTCTATGCCTCCCTTTGATTTCTCCAGAGTCAGAAAGTGTACACACACAAGTTCCATAGGAGCGCTGCTGTGAATACTGACCAGGGGAGCCCTGAGGCCTGCAGTTGGAGTCTTTCTGAGGCAGCACCTTTCGCACTGCTCACACCAAGCCTTGATTTCCTGGAACATCTTAGGCCAGTAAAATCTCTCCCTTATCATCTGCAGCGTTCTCTCAAACCCTAAATGCCCTGAGTCATGATGAAGTGCAGTCTTGACGGATGTGTGAAATCTCTCTGGTAGTACCAGCTGCTCTACTACTCCCCTTTGACAGTCTTGGACCTGACGATACATTATTCCATCCCTTACTAATAACCTCCGCCACTCTTTTAAGAGAAGGCAAACCTGCCTGCCACCACCAATCCTCTCGCTGCGGCTCGGTTTTTGGTTCACACTTTTAAAGTGCAAAACGGGACCGATTACAGCATCCTCTTTTTGCCCTGCACGAATCTCCTGTTTTGTCAATGCAGGTAGAGAGTCCATCCCCACATCTTGATAGGATTCACCGAGCGTGTGTGACAGAGGTTCTTGATGCTCAGGTCCCTCTGAAGCGGAGCTTTCCAGTTGTTGGGGAGATTGTTCCTCTACACACCTTTGTACTTTGGCTGATACAAGCTGAGGGCAGGTTTGCAGGACTTGGGTGACCTGGTTAGACAGCCGGGAGAGGGCATCAGCGTTCGCATTATTCTCTCCCCTTCGATACTGCACATCAAAATCAAATGCTGACAGCCGAGACACTCACCGCTGACCTGTAGCATCCAATTTTGCAGACGACATGACATACTTGAGGGGGTTATTGTCTGTCTGGACTGAGAACTTGCGCCCATATAGATGGTCATAGAACTTGTCGGTCACTGCCCATTTCAGAGCGAGGAACTCTAGTTTGTGTGCAGGATACCTCGTCTCTGCTGGGCTCAAGCCTCTGCTGCCATAAGCTATGACTCTCTCGACTCCATCCTGAACTTGGGCTAATACAGCACCAAGCCCCTCCCCCGAGGCGTCAGTCTGGAGCAGAAAGGGTAGGCTGTAGTCTGGATAGCCTAACACTGGAGCAGTTGTCAATCTTTCTCTCAGTGACTGAAAAGCCTCCTCACACTCATCAGTCCAGACAAAGGGCGGGTCAGGCACTAACCTCTTCTTCCCCCCTCTCCGTTTCTTTCTAGGGTCACCAGCGGTAAGGCGGTACAGGGGCGCGGCTAAGGTGGAGTAACTGCACACAAACCGCCTGTAATATCCGGTGAATCCCAGGAACTGAAGCACCTCTTTACGATTCGTGGGCCTCGCCCAGTCCTTGACTCTGCTGATCTTCTCTGGGTCTGTCCTGATGCCCTCCGCAGACACCAGGTGACCCAAGTAGTGCACCTCCTTTCTCACAAGCTGACATTTGGAAGGCTTCAACTTCAAGCCATGCTCCTTCAGTCGATCGCACACCAGCTGCAGCCTCTCCAGATGCTCATCAAAGGTTTTAGAGAATATGATCAGATCATCAAGGTAGATCAGGAGATGGGTGAAGTTCAGATCGCCAAAGCAGCAGGTCATGAGTCTCTGGAAGGTGGACGGAGCGTTTTGAAGGCCGAAAGGCATTCTGTTGGCTTCAAACAGCCCCATGGGAGTACTGAATGCTGTTTTGTGTTTGTCCTGCTCCGCCACCTCTACCTGCCAGTATCCAGATGTGAGATCAAGTGTTGAGAAATACTTTGCTTGACCCAGAGCCTCCAGGGCCTCCTCTATTCTGGGCAGTGGAAATGCATCTCTTGTGCTGCAGGCGTTAAGCCTTCGGTAATCGATGCATAATCTTAGTGATCCATCTTTCTTGGTAACAATCACTACCGGCGAAGCATATGGACTCTTACTAGGCCTGATAACCCCTGCTGTTTCCATTTCTGTCAGCAACTTCCTCACATCCTGCCACTGTGAAGGGGGACTCTTGCGGTACGGGAGTCGAAAGGGCTTTGAGTCGACCAGGGGGATTTCGTGCTGCACTGTTTTTGTGTGGCCGTAGTCCATTGAGTGCTGTGAGAACACCCCCATATTCCTCTCCACAAGCTCTTTTAGGAGGACGCGCTGGTGCTCGTTCTCCACTGCTGCTTCACTTATGTCCACCCCACCACTGCTCACAACTTGGTTCAGACACCGGTATGTCTCTTTGTTCTCCTCATTTTGATGACAACCCTGTTCCGTGGCTGAAAAATCCACAACACTGTCCACCAGGAAGGCGCTGGCCAGCTGTGTGTGTGGTTTGATTGTGACAGTTTGTTGGTACAGGTTCATCACTCTGACAGGAGCACAGCCTTTCTTCACATCTGCAAGAACTTTGGCGACCATAAGGTCCTGAGGAAGCCGAATGGAGGCGTGGCCTTCAATTAGCGCTGTGTATGTCTTTCTTTGTGGGCCGGCTTTGATTTTGCACATTAAGTCCATCTCTTTCCCTCCCGGGATGCGTATTTTACGGCCAGTGTACACAGCAGGGCCCACCATGTCGTCTGCTCCTGTATATTCAGTGTCGCCAGTTTCCAGTAAAGCTGTGTACCACTCTGGATGGCTTTCCTTCACCCGCTGAAGATATTGCTCCCCATAGGTTGCTTGGAGGTGCCTCCTGGCGGCACGGACGACATTAGTTCCCACAAGCAGTGGGACGGAGGAGCGATACTCGGAGTCAGGGACAACAAAAGCCGGCACACTCTGGAACTCCTTCCCCAGCACTATCAACTTAATGCGCAGGACACCAGAGTAAGGCACATCCTGACCTGCTGCACCTGCTATGGGTATTTTAGAGGGCCGTAGTTTCTGTCCATGGAGGTCAGGGTGGTTGCACCAGTATCCGTGAGTAATACTGGTTACCTGAGAGCCGGAATCAATAAGAGCCCTGCACTTTAATCCATTGACTTCCACCTCACCCTCATTCCTGGGACCCACAATAGGAATGTCCTCTACTCCATCATCAGTATCGCTCACCTGCAGTGGGGGGTCTTGCTGCTTGCCCATGCTTGCCCCAGTTACCACAGGCCCTAGGCGTTTAAATGCTGCGTTGAGTGGGGCGTGGTGCTCTCCGCGGAGGTCGCAGGCTGGGGTCGGTGAGTCCAGGGCGGACTGGGATCTGGGAGCACCGCTCGACATACTCGGGCTATATGCCCTTGCTTCCCACACCGGTAGCAAACAACACTGGAGCCCTGAGTAACTGTTCTGGGAGATGGTTGGGGCCTTAGTGGGGGTGCAGGGGCTGGTGCAGGGGTAGGTGCAGCAATTCTCAACTCAAGGTGAGCCAACTTGGTCATCTGTTCTTCTTGGCTAAGAGCTAATTTCTTGACCATATCTTTAAGCTCTGTCCACTCTGAAGTGTGTTTTGACCTTTCTGACCTCATATTGGTATCACATTCTGATGTGACCTGCACCTGGGCGAGCGCTTTCTTTGTCTTGTGTTGTGACTGGAACTTCTGAGTCTCTTTTGCAAGGTTTCTAAGCTCTGCTTGCAGCTCCCGGAAACTCAAAAGCCTGGGCTTCATTGGTGCGATCCTTGCATACACCATCTCATCCATAAGCCCTCTTAGAAACTTTCGAGTGAGTTTACTATCACGATCAGGAAATTGCCTGCCCCCTCTCTGACTTTCCTCTACCGCTCTCAGTGTTGCCTCCAGAGCAATAGCATAAGAGCAGGCAGACTCTCCGGACCTCTGGCTGCGCTCATAGAAGTCGGCTAGTGGATCAAGTGAGCCTTGTGTGTCGCTGTATTCAGCCCTGAGCACCTCATACGCCTTCTCTGGAGTCTGGTCGTGGGGGGGTATGTTCAGGACTAGCTTCCTGGCCTCACCGCTCAGGTGTCGCACAACAGTCGGAAAGTGGAGGTGTGTGAGGAGCTCGATTGCCTCCAGAAGGTACTGCATATCACGAACCCAGTCTTCTACAAGTATTTTGCTGTCTGGATTGCCAGTGAAGATTTGGACATTTTTCACCTGATGAGTTTGCATGAACCCACCATATGCAGCTGGTGAAAGGGTTGTGTTGGCTGCGGCTCTGACGGCAGCATTCATTGGGGGCTCATACGGACGTGGGTGCTTGTGCAGGGTGGTGGATGGGTGTGGTGGAGGGTGTTGTGGGAGTGTGTTGTGGTACATGACAGCTCGAGGGTCTGAGGCGGGGGCTGTGTGGTTAGGGGCTACATGTTGCACTGCTAGTGGGGTGGTCACCTCTTGGGGGTAGAGGGCAGCAGGCTGTGACATATGCAGCTGGGGGATTGATCCATGCTGCAAACTTTGAAGGATCTGGCCAGTAGAAGAGGGGTAGCTCATAATGTTCATCATTGGTGGCATTTGAAAGCTTGGCATGAGGGCCTGGGGCACAGGGGGATTATATGCAGGACCAGTGTAGACCTGGGGTTTAGGCTCGGCAGCAGGGCTTTGGTAAGGAGGGGTGTCTGGGTGAGTCATGGTCGGCCGCTGTACAGTTTGCATTTCCGTGGAGGTGGGGCACGAGAGGCTGTGAATGGGCAAAGGGTGTGTGTGCTGGTTCACACTGGCTTGGGCCGGGGGATTAGGTTCCACTAATATCTGTGCAGCTGGAAGGGATGCACTGGGCAGGCTGTAGTCTGGCCTGCTGTTTCGGTGGATTGGTTTGGCAGCTGGGCTGCTGTCAAAACATAGTGAGGGTGCTTGCATTGGAGCTCTAGAGGCTGGCAAGGTGGGTGCATGAGCTGGAGTGGAGTAGTGAATAGGGTAAGGTGACAATATTGGGGGTGGTGGAGTGAGTGGTGCACTTAGTCCTGGGTATGGGGGCTGCTGACTGCTGTGGTGGTCTTGAGGGAGGATCAGCTGTTGGGTGGTGGTGGGGCTAGTGAAGTAGTTATTAAGCTTTGGCCTCACTGATTGCTGTTGATTTGCAGCACTGGTGGTTGTTACGCCCTTGCTTGAAAGGTGGGGTTGTGTCTGGGCTGGAGTGTCACAGTTGTGGCTGGCTGTGGGCATCGGGGGCAGTTGGGAACCCGGTGTGGCAGCAGAGGCACCTTCTTGCTTTGACTGATAATCTGCATAGTCACTGAACATTTTGATATATTTTTTTCTAAATCACTATGACTGGTGTAACTGTTGGTGTCAAAACAGATGACTATTAATGATTCACTGTGTTCACGGAATAAGTTTAGCTGTGTATGCAAAATCTCCCTTTTTTCCAGTAAATATATCAAAAAACAATAATCATTATCAACTCAAAACTCACATTAAACTTGAGTCAAAATCAGATGGTCAATACACAACCCTTAACCAAAACCAAAAAATTATGAATGATATATATCAGCATAATGTTAAACACAGTGTTCCTATAGCAGGATCTCACATAGCACACTTTTACACAACTCAAATAACAGTTACGTTTATCGAAATATCATAAAAGTCCTCAAATGGATATAGCAAGCTTTCAACAGTCTTTAAAGGATATTTGAAGAGGTGAGTATCTTGCCAATGCTGCAGCGCCGATGACAGTAGTTCAGTCCACCACACTGTCCAGTCACTGAAGGTCACGCAGTTCAATGCAGCAGCAAAGGCGAGGACGCGAGTCTCTGTATCTCCTTGGATCTCGAAGCACCACGATCCGGGTCACGGCACCATGATGTAACCCGCACTTTGCGTTCGGCCGTCGTCTCCCTCCACGCCCTGGGACTCTGCGTTGTGTTTCTTGTGGTATGATGTTTGCGTGGAAAAGGAAGGAGGCGGAGGCTTGGGATCGTGGCTGAGACCTGGACACTTTATTGGCACTCGCTTACACTTCACCTCTCATCTATCAGCTGGCCGCTGGCCTCATCATACTCACAGCTTCCGGCAGAAGAAACAAAAAAACATTTCTCTTTCTCAATAAAATTAAAATAAAAAGTGCAAATGTGCAAATAAACACATCTCATATCAAAATGCTACCTTACGGCAAAACCAAAGCAAATGTCATCCATTATAAATTAAATAAGGCACTTATTACCCATAAAATTAAACAAAAAAACCATGGATAATCTGCTCAAATGATACTGCATCCTGCGTTATATGCCATGCTAATGCTCAACAGGCTAGCCAACACTTTTTTGTCACATTTCTCTTGCCAAATACAATGTTCGACATCAAACGTTAACTAGGTTATAAGCAAACTTGTCTATTAACACCACAGAATAAACAGTTAGACAATATGTGGGATATAAATCAATATTTTTATGATAATGCAGACCGCCAGCAACACTGCTCACCTTCCGGCAGAAGAAACAAAAAAAAAACATGTGATCAACGTAGCCTTTTGCCCGGGACAAGACATAGGGGTACGGTGTTGCAAGAGGGACAAACATCGCCATTTGCGGCATTCCCAGGGGAACATACAGCGTAACAGTGCCACCCTGTGGCGGATTTACATTACTACCTTACATCGACTTAAACGTTTCAGTGCTGCACGCATGCGCGAATGGAAAAACCCACTAGCGATAGCCTTAGAGGGCGGCGCCTGTACGAAATAGAACGTGACAGAAGCCGCCAATCATAAAGCCCCGCCCATGATTCCAACAAGTCTCGTCCAATCACGGAGCTCCACGTGAAGGCAAGTAATAAAAGCGGAGCGGCCGCCGCGCAGCTGCACATTGACACGATGGACGCAAGTGAGAAGAGAAGCAGCAGACACAGAGGTGGACGGGGAGAGAAGAAGAGCGAAGACCTTTCTCAGCGGCAACCGCGGCAAACCCAGAGAAGAAGAGCGGGTCCGCCCGGTGAGGCGCCGCAGGCTGAATGCCGCAGACGAGAATCAGGAGTCCGGCAGGGGGCGCTAGAGCGAGGAGGCCCAGCCAGACAGGTAAGAAACGAGCTGAACCAAGCGAACCAAGTGTTCTTGTGAGTGACAGGCGCAGTATTTAGTGTGGTAACACTGTGTGTGCCGCACAGCTGGTTCACATCTGCTGACGAGAACCAGCAAGACGCTCATTAGGGCCGTTTAGATTCTCACTTTAGTTTGTGTTGCCGAGGCAACGCTGGCCAGTCATTTTCCCGCCTCAAACACGCTACGACAAAATCTACCCAAAACGACCGTAGACGGTCAAAATGACGGCTGGTAATTTGCGCGTGATCGCGCGCGACATGCCAATATTTATTAGGTGTGTTGGTTGGTCGCATCGTTTCCTTCGTGAAGTTCACTGCTCTGTCCTACCCACTAGCGCCCTCCAGTGGACATAAATAGTCTAAACATTTTGATCATTTCCAACACGTCTGGTTACAGACGCCGTTTCAGACGCACCATGACAACCACCGACGCGCTGCAGCATTTACAGGCGTTGGACAGCGGCCATTTTAAATAGTTTGGAAAATAGTATTAAAGTTGTTAAACTGTTAATTTGGGTGCCAGTTAGTTTCAAAACAGACATACTAACATGTGTACTGCATTAATATGTCAACTGGGTATTTATCTTGACAGAATATAGAGTTTAAAAACTGCGGCGGTCGAAAGGACCGCCCACGGTCGTTCTAGTAGTTTTAAGTCCCGCTCGTTGTCTAGGACTGTTTCAATAGTTATTTTCTATTGTTTTGTTTTGACATTTCACCTTTTATAGGCCTTGTTACCTTTGTTAGAATAGCAGTGTGTTTTCCCTTTTGTATTTCAGGTCATATTTTCATTTTTTCAGCTTTGCTATTCAAGTTCGACTATGTCTCTCTGAAGTTTAAATGGTTTAAAAATGGAAATAGTATTATAGTTGTTAAAATGTTAATTTTGGTGTCAGTTAGTTTAATAACAGACATGCTAACATGCAATGCATTTCTATCTTAATTTGGTACTTATCTTGACAGAATAGAGTTTAGAAACCGTGGGCGGTCATTGTGGACCACTCATGGTGGTTTTAGGTAGGAGTGACATCCCGGTGGTTCTGGTGTTAAATGACTTCTCTGGTGTCTCTGGTTTGGATCAAACACTTGACTGACATTTCTGTCAAAGTCCTGCTACACAGTGTTTCCACACTACATACAAGACACATGGATTTACACACATTTCAACACATTACACAGAAAATGTGACTTTGTACAGATTGTCAGCAGACATTTGGCAGTCACGTTCAGTTGGTTCTTCTTGCTGATTCCACACACGGACACACACACACACACACACACACACACACACACACACACACACACACATATACTGGTACAACGTAAAAAAAATCAAACCATCTGTTTCATGATACACTTCATCTGTGTGATATTAATATAACGAAATTCCATTTACAAAGTTTCAAGGTATTTCAGTTCTACTTCCAGCTTTGGCAGTATATAATTTTTTCATTTCATATACAATTTAGTTTCAGATTTTCATATACGTGTTTTTCAACTCTGATCCTTCAGCTGATACGCTCCAGCTTTTCTTTTAGTAATGCACTTCAGCTCCCAATTCTGCCTGTAGGCGAATATGTTCCAGCTTCCAGTTAAGATTACAGCATATTCAGCTTCATTAGATACTGACTTCAGCTTCCAACTGCCACTACTACACTTCAGCGTGCATGATTTGTTTCCAGCAATTTTCAGCATTATTTCAGCAATTTCCTTCAGCTTTCAGCGTCCTTGTTTTACTTTTACAATTCAGCTGTTTTTGCAGCAAGTGTCAGCATTGCTTCAGCAATTTCTTTCAGCTATCAGCATTCACATGCATTTTCTGTAGGATCTGCATTTTCTGGTTTTATATGAGCTGTGAAGAAATGGACTCCAAATAAATCAAAATTCAGTTTTTATTATTGAAACAAGTTGTGGAACATAAAAAAAATAAATGTTGAAAATAATCCCCAATCTTAAAGCTGTATAAAGTAATTAAAATAATGGAGGTAATTAAAAGCAAGTGCAGCGTTTCTGTTATAGTTATAGGGTGGGTTACATAGAATTACCTGATGTCTTCCGTAGGGGTTTGGATTCATGTGATCTCAGTGTCATATTGACATGTCAGAAACTGCCGTTCAAAGGAATGAGCTAATTATATATGAACTAACTCATTTGAGTTAAGTCTTTGGAGTCTTACAAGTACCCAAAAAGTAACTCTTTAATGTTGACAAGTTTGTATTCTGAAGCAATGCGCACTCAATACATTTAGATTCCTTCAGTTGGCTGAAATCAGATTCCAGAAAAGTTTTAAGTAACCTCAACTTTTTTTTACTCTATTTTGCAGTATGTTTATAGAGGGGAGCATGAATACAACAGGAGGGAGAGATCCTCAGCTGTTACGGAGGCAGACAAGAGGAGGAGCAACGATGTCAGGAAACCAGATGAAGTCGCTCTTCTGAAAAGCCGGGTGGAGGACTTGTCTACGCTCCTGAAGGAGCTCCAAAACAAGACCTTGCACTTGCAGAGGACTCTCAAAGAGAGGGAGGTCAGCCACAACAATTGGCAGAAGGAGAGGGAGTCTCTCCTCCAAGACAATGAGGAACTTGAGAAAATGAACAAGATTCTCAAAGAAGAGTCTCTTGTCAATGCTAACATGTTGAAGGAAGCACTCTATGATAAGGAGACATGCCTTAAGACCTGTGAGAAGGAAAAAGAAGTTCTCCTCAAGGACCAAGACTCACTTCTGCAGCAGTTAAACTTCCTGCAAACAGAAGGGCTCCGTAAAGAGAAGGACTTTGAAAGAAGGCTCGCTGAAGAGAATGTGGAAGTGCAGATAGCGCTGAACAAGCGCTTCACCTTGGAGCTTTCACAACAGAAGGAGGAAAGTGAGCAAAGGATCACGGCCGCCCTCAGTCAAGTCGAGCAGGAGTTTAGGTGTAATCTTGAGCAGTGGCAGAAGGAGAAAGCTTGTATCCTAGAAGAGAACAAAGAGACTAAGCTGCTCCTGCTTCAGGCTCAAGAAGAAGTTCAGCTGCTAAAACAGAGCAAGGAGGAGGCAGAGCTGAAATGGACTGCTCTTCTTAGCCTGAAGGAGGAGCCCTCGCAGGTCCCAGGTACCGACTCGCTGGCCTCAACAACAAAGGCACACAAGAGTCGGGAGGACAAGGAGTCAGCAAAGAAAGAGAAGAAGGAGCAGAAACTGTTGGCCAAGAGAGAGAAGCAGGAGAAGAAAAGGCTGTTTGAGAAGGAGAAAGAAGGCAAGAAGATGTCCAAGAGAACGAAGAACTTCTTTCTTTCTTTCTTTACCAAGAAAGTAAGGGTTTTTTCAAATAGTTAATTCGTATGTAGTTTCAAACTGTTAAGATTTTTCATGTTAAGAGTTCTAGTGTAAATAGTTCTAGTGTTAAAAGCTCTAGTGTTGAGCATTGTTACTGTTAAGAGTTCTACTGTTAAGAATTTTCATGTTAAGAGTTTTAGTGTAAATAGTTCTAGTGTTAAAAGCTCTACTGTTCAGCATTGTTACTGTTAAGAGTTTTACTGTTAAGATTTTTCATGTTAAGAGTTCTAGTGTAAATAGTTCTAGTGTTGAGCATTGTTACTTTTAAGAGTTCTACTGTTAAGATTTTTCATGTTAAGAGTTCTAGTGTAAATAGTTCTAATGTTAAAAGCTGTACTGTTGAGCATCGTTACTGTTAAGAGTTCTACTGTTAAGATTTTTCATGTTAAGAGTTTTAGTGTAAATAGTTCTAGTGTTAAAAGCTCTAGTGTTGAGCATTGTTACTGTTAAGGGTTCTAGCGTTAAGATTTTTTCATGTTAAGACTTCTAGTGTTAAGATTTTCCGTGTTGAGTTTTCGTGTTAATAGTGTAGTAAACCTGCGGCAGGAGGCGATTGACATGAGACGTGGTTCCTTAATGAACTGATCGGTTGCAGCCGCGCAACTAGACTGGAGGAGACGCAAGTTAAAAGAGAGGGCTAAGCAGTCCCTCGGGGTTGCTGGAGAGAGCTGACTTGGTTGGTTTGCGAATACACTCATTGGGGGGAGGCGGCGTTCGCAGTTTATAATATTGCCGGCGTTGAAGACAGAAAGGTCGGGGAGCTGTTCCAGATCAGGAGGGGAGGCTAGTCGCCTCCTTTAGTTAGAGAGGGCCGGGAACGCTTAGGAGTGTTTCCGCGGACCTCCGCTCTCCAGCCCGGGTTCCAGTGGTCGGCACGCCGCCGCCCGCTGCCTGTACCGCCGACTGAACGCCATTCTTTCCCCGGCTGTCGGACGGTGCCAATAAAGCTCAGACCCTGGGGGAGGGTCTCGCCAGCCGAGCGAGCTAAGTTTTAACTCTTGCTATTTCCCTATTCCTGTTGTACTAGGTTTTATATATGGATTCACTGGTGAGGTTTATTGTGCCGGCTTTTTACAGAGGAGCAGAGGGCTAGTGGGCGGCTCAAGTTACCCGGGTGGTGGGGACGTTTACTGTCTTATGTGCCGTGTCTGAGCAGGCGTTATAGCCCCCGTTTGCTCCTTGGGTGGAGGTGTAGCCTAGTGTTTCATCCCCCGTGTGCAGTGTCCCCAGCGGGCGGACCGTAAAGGGTGGGGTGTTTGTATTCATGCGTGCCGTGCCTGATCTTAAAGTGTGCCCTATTCCATGTGCGTGGTTTGTACTACAGTGAACAGACTTTACTTACCTGTGAGTAGTCGCCGGTCCTCAGGCCTATCTGTTCAACTCTGTAGGTCTTTTAATATAATTTGTGATGAAATAAAGGTTTATCTACTTTTCCATATTCCTCGACTGGTGGTGTGTGTCTTTTAGGTCTCTGACAAAGCCCATATCGGGCTTGTTTATTACAATATATTGTCAGAAATATGAGGCAGAAAGAAGGCATCTGACTCAAAATCTCAGAAAAATAAAAATATAATTTGATTCAGTAGATATTCAATAGAAGAACTAAACCGAGTGTTATAACGTCTTGTTTCAGTTTCTTAGAGTAACTAATTTCATTAAGAAGATTTGAGGGGTTTTTTTTGGGTGGGGGAATAACGTAAATAATAGACACTGATCCACACGACATACCAGCTGGTGGCGGTAATGCACCATTTCGTTGTTTGCCGACCGCCAATAAACACCAAACGAAGAAGTAAAAGAAGCAGAAGAAGACTATCGTCAAAATGGCTGCCATCTCAGTGAGCGCGTTTTATGGAAAAAAGAAAGGTAAGCATGATATTCATGAATTAAAAAAAATGTTATCTTTCGATTGTTTCGAGTAAGTAAACATCTCAGGAATATCTGCGTGAGTCTTCAGAGCTGAGCTTATTTATTTTCATTTGAAAAACGCTAGTTTATAAATCTTTTCTGTAGTGGACATCAGGACTTGGTGCTTAGTTTGTTTCTCATTGTTTTCAGTAGACAGCTCTATGACGGAGGCAGAGAGGATTCTTAACAGAACAACTGAGGGAGATTCTGACATCGATTTATCAGGGGATGAGAGTCCAGAGAGAGTACGAGACAGAAGAGGGTGAGAGTTTGGATGAGGAGGACCCAGATCAGCTAGCTTTCTCCACCGGTCAACCGCGCCCCCTGGTGCCTACTTCATGGCGGCGCCGAGTTTTCGACACCGTCCATGGCCTTTCCCACCCGAGAGTGAAGGCCTCGACCAAGCTGGTGAGCGTCAAGTTCGTTTGGCCTGGGCTCCGTAAGGATGTTAGAGCCTGGGCCGGCTCGTGTGTGGCGTGCCAACGCGCCAAGGTGCACCGCCATACCAAGGCCCCTTTGGCGCCGTTTGTGGTTCCAGAGAGGCGGTTTGACCACGTCAATGTTGACCTGGTGGGTCCCCTGCCCCCCTCCCGTGGTTATACGTTCCTCCTCACTATTGTGGACAGGGCCACCAGGTGGCCAGAGGCTATTCCCTTGTCCTCCACGACGGCAGCAGAGGTAGCGCGGGCGTTCATCGGCTGCTGGGTGGCCCGTTTCGGCACGCCTGGTGACATCACGAGCGACCGGGGCTCCCAGTTTACCTCGGAGCTCTGGACGGCGGTCGCTGAGCACCTGGGGATGAAGATCCACCGCACTACGGCGTACAACCCGCAGAGCAACGGACTTTGTGAGCGGTTCCATCGGGACATGAAAGCCGCTCTGCGGGCAAGCCTCACTGGCTGCGACTGGATGGACCGGCTCCCGTGGGTCATGCTCGGCCTGCGTTCGGCCCCGAAGGAAGACCTCCAGACCTCCTCCGCTGAGCTGGTGTATGGCCAGCCCCTGCGGGTTCCGGGGGAGTTTCTTCCGGATGCTACGGCTCCCTGGTCGGCCGCCTCTCACCTCAGTGCGTCCCGGAGCGCTGCCGGTGCCTTCGCTCCCGTTCCGATGTCTCAACACTGCCTCCCCCGGTCCTACGTCCCCAAGGATCTGCCATCGGCGAGGTACGTCTTCATTAGGCACGACAGCCATCGGTCCCCGCTGCAGCCCCCATACGACGGGCCCTTCCGCGTCCTGGAGGCGGGGGATAAGAACTTTGTGGTGGACATGGGGGGCAGGCCGGAGCGGGTCGCTATAGACCGTCTCAAGCCCGCTCACTTGGACATTGGGGAGCCAATGCAATTGGCCCTACCCCCGCGGCGGGGGCGCCCTCCTAGGTCGGCCCCGGCACCTGCCTCTGTTCCTGCTTCGGCCCCGCCTATGGCCCGGGTTTCGGCCCCATCTGTTTCCCCTCCTGTGAAGCGCAGCCGTTATGGCCGCAGGGTCCGCCCTCCGACTCGTCACCTGTTTTCCCCGTGACTTTGCACTATGTCATGGACTGTTCTGTTGTAGAGTCTATTTTTATGTTCATGACTTGCACTTTTGCTGTTTTGCATTGTTTTGTTTAGGTGAATTCTGGGGGGGCCTGTGTGGTGACCCACATCTATATATCGAGAGACACTCACCTAAGAGGACGGTGTACCTTTAAGGGAAGAGGCGAGGGGTCAGATAATGCACTTCCGCTTCCGGTTCACAGTAAGTTCAGTGTCGGTGTCGAACGTATGACATGCAAAGTTGGAGCTAGTAAACTACCTCGACTACGTCTACTCTCACGTCTCCTGTCTCGTTGTTTTCTAACTCCACAATACAGCTAAAATTAAAACAGAATGGGAGAATGACTGTGGTGTTGAAGAGTGGGATGATATGTGGTCCACCTATCCAGCTGTTTTGCCACTAATGGAGCAAAAGAACTGCAATTTAAGATAAATCATAGACTACATATTACCCCTGTGAGACGCAATAAAATGAATCCAGATCTATCAAAGTTTAGTAATAAGTGCAAGACTACAGAAGGCACATACATTCACTGTTTACTAGAATGTGTATATAGTCATACAAATTATAGAAAGATGTTCTTAAAGAAATCAGTGACATAATTGGTCAAACAGTGAGCATTACTCCTACATCATGACTTGATGCATGCTCAGTAATCCAGGTAAGCGAATCAAAGAAGCTTGAATCAGTTCACCCTACCTACCTACCTTTGTCGTGTGGAGCTCGAAGCTACGCCTGTGGTATGAACACGCCTGTTGGACACGGCCGGGTCAGACCAAGCACTTAAAATAAGATGTATAAGGAATAACCTCACCACTGTTCATTTTTTACCACCTTTTTCCTCCAACATGTGGACTCTAGTAAATATGTCCCACAGCGGATTATACTTGGTGGAATGTCAGTAAACACGGACCCTTTCCGCCGGAATACATTTCAGGATTGGCTCCGTAGAAGCAGGTAAGGCAAGGGTTGTGGGAATGTGACGTCGTGTCAGTAAAGCGGTTACGTTACGATTCTCTGTGGAAATGCTCTCAAAGTTACATCCCCACTGCCACCTAGCGTTAGCTACCTCTCTAGCCACTTTGTTTAGTGTTACTTAGCTAACATTAAGTTCATCTATTCATATTTTGCAGTTAATATCCAGAAATACATAGCTAAGGCGAGCCAGTTTGACATGCTAAATAAAGGCACATGTTTGATGTTTCTTAAATGGGATGTATGACAGCATGGAGCTGTTTTGGCTTAATTAGCCTGAATGGTGTCTGTGCTGCGTCTGGGAATCTGCTGCAGATTTCTCTACTGTATGTTACACCTCATACTCGCATGCGCATCACTTTGCAGATGATAGGCTAGCAGCAAGCCCTCGAAAAGGGCTTTAGTTTTCGAGATACCCCTACCCGAGTTAGAACAAAACACAACCATGTTTTTCCAATCCCACATGTGTCCCATTAATGAAATGGATGGTTGTGGAACTTTATGTTTGTGGGAAATAAGTTTTTTGTTCTATTCTTTAGACCTACCCTAATATCTGAAAAAGAGCCAAATTAGTCCAGTCCGGACAGGGGTGAGGTGACAAAAAAGCCCATAATTTCATAATGCTCACTAAGAATTTCCTCAGATTTGCTGTGGTATGAAGTAGGTATCTGCCCAACATAACCAGAGAGCGATTTTTATATTTATACATAAATAAATACTGATATAAGCTCATATAAACATAGCTTCAACTTAGGCGGAAATTGCATGTTTATGGATAGGACAAGAGCACTCCTTAACCTTTCTCTTATTCACTGGGAAAACATAGATTCCCATGGGCTATACTGGTACTGGTTGGCCTCGGGTGCTATTGAACTAAAACCAAATGGTTGTGTGGGTATATATTTTGTTTTTTATTGCAAACAAGGTGAATTAAGACCAACTACTTCTCTGGAACCAAACAAATTAGATGATTACAAAATGCCCATATTTGGAGAGGGAAAGGCCAGGTGCTGTAGGCTGCACCAAACAGTCAGGATGTGAGCAACCCAATAAAGCTTAACTAAATTACAAACATAAAGATCTAAGGTGTAGGTAGAATAACTTTTATTGAAATAATCCATTTAAATCAGAACCAAGAACAAGAACATACCATACAAAAATAGAACAGATAAAATAAAGTGTGTGTGTGTGTGTGTGTGTGTGAATGAGTGTGGAGCAAATGCTACTTCTCCAGCCTGATGCGGCCCCTAAAGTATCTCCCCAGTGCCTCAGTCCGGCGGCCCCTAGCTCATATTCTCCGTGTCCTAGACTGACGTCCACTCCCCTCGTGCCCGGGTGGCCTTCCTCCCCTCACTCCTTGCTTGTTCTCCTTTTGAAGCTTCCATGTTTCCGTGGGTCTTTGCCCGGTCCTTTTTGCTCCATGCATTTTGTGATCCCCAGCTTTCTCCAGTATTTTAGTCCCTCTGGTTCCTCTGTGCTTCTGTTCCTTGTTCTGCAATGCTCCAGTCTTCCTGTGTGTAAGTCTGACATGCTGGAAGACAGCTGGACATGTCTTTTCCGAGTTTGTCTGCTATGGTGTTGATGGGGACATACCTCTCTCTCATCCCATGCCCTGCATGCATGTAGACTTGAGATGATCCAAACACACCTTTGCTTGCATAATACACCAGCAGTACTTCTACATCTGTGTCATCACACCTCACAATGATGGAAGAATATGAATCGGCAAGATGTATGGCATGTAAGACCATTCTCGTATCGGCCTCCTCCTGATCACTGTAAAGTGATGTGAGAGTGCTGACTCCTGCTCTGCTTATGCTCCTCACCTCCTCTCCTTTCTCAAATCCACCTGCCAGGATGATGGAGCCATCTGATTGGATCCTCTGTGGGCCTGTAGAGATGATGTAACTGCTCACAAAATGACACAGTGTAGTCTTGTTTCCACTGCTCCTCAGGTACCTTCTGTAGTTTGGAACATTTGCGTTACCTGTGATCACATGTGTGGGCCCATCAGTTGCTCCTCTCCTTTGTCTCTCCAGGATCTTTATTGACTGTGGGTTGTCATATCTGTCAAAGACTATGACGACACATTTTATCTCTTGCTTCTTTAGAAGAGACAAGATCTTCTTGAGGATGCATTCAGCAAGGCCACTAAAAGTCAGGAAAGCTGAAATCAGGAAGACTTCGGAGCAGAGCCATGCCATCAATGATATCGGCCGATTTTGCTGTGATCTCAGGCAGCTCTTGCATCACCTCCACCACAGACTCCAGTTTCTTTGCTAGGTCAGCTTTTGTGGTTTTCCTCATCTCTCCATCATCATAGAAGAGAGAGAGGGTGGAACGGCAGCCAACTCGTGAGACATTACATTTTCCAATGACACGTCTCTTTGTTGTGATACGGCCAGGAGTCTCCTGAAGAGCACATCTGAATCCATTTGAAGCTTCGTAGATTTACTGGTTGCAATGCATGTTTTCATATCAGTGAATGTTGCCAATGTGTGTCTTTTCTCTGGGTTCCAGAAACTTGTTGGTTTTTCACTCTTTAGTCGTTCCTCTATGAAGGCTGTATTTACCTTTTCTCCATAGTCCAGAAAGCTTGAGAGATCTTTTGTCACTTTTTGTGATGCTACTTGTCCACTTGCAATGTTGATTAGCTCATCAGGAATTTTCTCCAAATCAAAAGGGTTCTGCCTGTCTTGTACATTATCTGTGCTATTGCCCTCTTATCCCTGTCCATGCGGGCTGCTCCATGCTCTTTGTGGGATTTTGGTGTACCTGTATGTGTGTCTCCATCGCAAAGCTCTATCGTTGCATTGCGGTGCTCACTGGTGACATGTCTTGTGATGAGCCATCTTTTCAGAGCTCCTTTTCGTAGGGTGAAGCCGACAATACCTCCTTGACTCTTTCCTTCTCTGTTGATAGTTTGTTCAAGTGCTTGATCAGTGCCCACACAGTTGAAGTTTCTGTTGTCTGAGCGCCGCACAACAAACCCTCCCTCTCTCAGGAATCTGTAGGATTCTGGTTGGCTTTTTTCGAGAGCTTTCATCTCAGCTATGTACACTGGCATGCACTTTGCATAGTTCATCCTGCCAGCAGCCCGGAACCATGGTATTGCTTCGGACATGCAGTTGAGATGAAGTTCAAAGTTAGCCTCATGCTCTGAACGCAGCATTCCAAGTAAGGTTGGTTGTGCTGGAGTAATTTGCTCTGCATGACTTGTGGTATGACACTTTCACTTTGAAGGAGAGTAGGTCACTTGAGTGGAGAGAGAGTCTCTTGTGAACCTCGTCATTTCGTTCCTGGGCAATTTTCAATATTGTTTTTAGTCCTTCCAATTTGGGATTCTTAATATATGGATTTTTTTTTTATCTTCTCGCAGAGCTTCTCCACATATCAGGCATAGCTTTTCATTTAGTGCCAGTGTTTGGCTTGTTGACTGTGCTGGCTCTGTTGGTTCCATAAGTGCACAGCTGGACTCGGACACAGCTGGTGAATACGGAAAACACAGTTAACATATTTGCCACACAGACACACACACACACACACACACAAACACACAGTCAAGAGTTAGCTTTGTGCATAACTGCCATTAGCACTGTGCAGTGGTATGCTAGCTAGCTAAAGGGATAGTAAGCTGGCTAAGCTAGCTAAAATAATAATTCTTTCAACACAAAACATGTTATACTCAATTTAAGAATATAAAAATGAATCAGACATTTGTATTACCTGATCTGTCATTAGACTGGTGGTGATGGTTTCTTCTTTCTGTTTTTATTTCTGCCACATAACGTTGACAATCCTCTGGATGAGGCAGTTTAAAAATGGCAGTTGGAATTTAACAAACAAGGGAAAAAACAAGGAGGCACATCAAAGAGCAATCAACCCATGTTTGAGAGTGTGAATGGACTGTGGTGCTGTATTTTGTTCATTACCCTATTGACTTTAGAGGGTGATATGGATTGCATATCCCAAATTAACACTAAACAATGAACATATCTCTCTCAGGAAGGGATAGCTTCCGGTAAATGAAAAGGATATTGACTTCCAAAACCTTTTGATTTTGTTCAAATTAAAAGGTTTTGTGTTGTTCACCATGAAAAAGAATTTACTTGTGCTTTCCCCCTATTCATCACTGTGTTTAGAGGTCAACAGTACATAATTAAAACAAATTATCAACATAAATTCAGGTAATCCATGTGCACAAGATACCTGACTACTCTCACACAAAACTATAGGTGGATCAGAGCTTCCTCTGGAAAACTAGACTGCGCATTGTAACCCTTGCACCCCCAGAAAGCTCTTTATTGGCTCTATGGGGTGCATCACTTCTTCAGTTGATTTCACTAATTTCCCACAGCAGTGCATTTCTTGAATGGGAGACCCTGAAGATAAAAAGAAACCATTGTTGTGTTTTGTCCTAACTTGGGTAGGGGTACAGTACATCAAAGTCAGAGGGCCCCTCCTGCTAGACTAACAATTCCCGCCTACACTAAAGTCATGTTTGCAGGACAATGTTCTAGTATTTCTTTGGAAAAATTACATTTTAACTCTTTGGTGTTGTTGGACAGTTACCTGGGTCAAACCACAGCAAATTTGATGCAAATTTGAGAAAACATTATGAAATTATGGACTTTTTTGTCACCTCACCCCTATCCGGACTGGCCTAATTTGGCTCTTTTTCAGATATTAGGGTAGGTCTAAAAATAGCCCAACAAACTTATTTCCAACAAACATAAAGTTCCACAACCATCCATTTCATTAATGGGACACATATGGGATATGAAAAAACATGGTTGTGTTTTGTTCTAACTCGGGTAGGGGTACCTCAAACTCTGAGGGCCCCTCCTGCTCGACTAAGAAGCGCTAAGACGGAGCCAGCAAAAAAGGAAAGGTGGGAGGGGTGGGGTGGATCAAACCATTTTCGAAGCCTACGGGGGTGCTGTATTTTTGTTGTTAAAATATTACGTTTAAATCATATGCTGGATATGGTTTTGACATTTCTTCAGCTTATTAAACATGGACATACAGTAAAAAATAAAAAAAATCTCTTAAATTTTAGGGGTGCTGGGGTTCAATTTAGGGGGTGCTGCAGCACCCCCAAAAATGGGCTAGAAACGCCTATGCTTCATGTAATGCTGGCAACACTCAGTGCTCCGCTCATCACACCGCCGTCCATTTTCTTCTCTTCAGTGTTTGCACATACTGCTGAAGACAAACAGGGGAGCCGTTTGTACGGCCTGCTGTGTTTATATAGACGGGTGGCGGACGTAAGTGGGGCCCACATGTAGGTGAACGTTGACTTAAACGTTTCAGTGCTGCACGCATGCGCGAAGGGATAAACCCACTAGCGATAGCCTTAGAGGGCGGCGCCTGTACGAAATAGAACGTGACAGAAGCCGCCAATCATAAAACCCCGCCCATGATTCCAACAAGTCTCGTCCAATCACGGAGCCCCACGTGGAAGGCAAGTAATAAAAGCGGAGCGGCCGCCGCGCAGCTGCACATTGACACGATGGACGCAAGTGAGAAGAGAAGCAGCAGACACAGAGGTGGACGGGGAGAGAAGAAGAGCGAAGACCTTTCTCAGCGGCAACCGCGGCGAACCCAGAGAAGAAGAGCGGGTCCGCCCGGTGAGTCGCCGCAGGCTGAATGCCGCAGACGAGAATCAGGAGTCCGGCAGGGGGCGCTAGAGCGAGGAGGCCCAGCCAGACAGGTAAGAAACGAGCTGAACCAAGCGAACCAAGTGTTCTTGTGAGTGACAGGCGCAGTATTTAGTGTGGTAACACTGTGTGTGCCGCACAGCTGGTTCACATCTGCTGACTAGAACCAGCAAGACGCTCATTAGGGCCGTTTAGATTCTCACTTTAGTTTGTGTTGCCGAGGCAACGCTGGCCAGTCATTTTCCCGCCTCAAACACGTTACGACAAAATCTACCCAAAACGACCGTAGACGTGTAGCCGGGTGGTAAATCTGTTAAATATGTTAAATGATTTTCCACTTAAATTTAGTATAGTTTAACTGTTAATATATGTAATTGTTACACTGTCAAGCCATGTAAAATGTCATTTGATGTATTTAAATTGTGAGGCAGATTGTGAGTGTATTTTTATAGTTTTGGTTGTCATTGCATGTTTTGACCAGTAAGTGGCAGTGGCGGACTTTTATTGTAACTCCGTGCAAGTTATCCAAGTGCATCTTGGGTATTCTTTCTTTTTTTCTTGTGTGGGGCGCCTGAAGATTGCGGTGTGACGAGGCTCTGACTCCGTAGTAAACGCTACTGGAGTTGATGTTCGGTGATTTTGGGCGCGAGCCGTCGACCGCTGTTCGCCATTGCAGGCATGACAAGGTAATGTTGGCGTGAATAAAGCCACACCATGCCATTGTATTTGGGATGTAAAGGTTTTATATGCATTTTAATTCTGTTTAAAGGTAACTGACAGAGTGAGAAGTTGCGCGATCTTCAGGAAGTTCCACATGTCTTTGTTAAACCCTGTTTAACGTACATAGTCCACTGCCGTATTTTGCACCGTATTTTGTATTTATTATTTCCCTTTTTAAAATCTTTTCTGTTAAACTTGCCACATATGTGAACATTTATGAGCTGTTTGCTCGAAAGACACAGGAATGTATGCACTCAGTAAAACGATCTGCATTCGAAGGTTCAAACAATAAAATTAAAGCTACAAGAACCCCGGAAGTAATTGTGTCCTGTGTGGTATCTAATTCCACGGGCTACATAATTTTGGTACCAGGAGTGGGGTGTAGCTAAAACATTTTTTTTAAAATTGGCAACAGAGTGGCTTATTTTTACTTAAAAAAAAAAATACGGCAGTGGTGAAGATTGCTGGTGACGTCCGTTGGTGTTGAGTCTGAAGCCATCCTGCTGTGGAGGTGGTGACCAGCGAGAGAGGACGTGAGGGCATCTAAGAGGTTCTGGTGCTTCCTGTTTCACACGACTCAGCCGTACCAGCGCAGAGGACTCCAGCGCTAACTTCAGCTACAAAGACCAAGATCCAGCAAGGCTCCAAGTTAAAGACTGTCCTTGTAGTATCCTTGAACCAGGTTTTGAACTAAATATCCTCATTTATACTGGACTGAGTAAAGATTAATATATCATTATGTCTAGTGATTCTGGTGATGAAGGGAGTTCACGTAATGATAATGGCCACACCTCAGGTGGCATAATGGGTATAGGTGAAGGTGCTACAAAAGAAATGCAGACCACCATGCAAGAGCTTGCCAGACTGCGAGATGAGCTCACCAGGTTAAATGGTGAAGCAAGGGCTCAGAGAGCAAGTGATAACAGTGCACCCACACGTTCATACATCTACGTTCCAAGAGAACGCCAGATCCAAGCATTTAGTGGGGAGTGTGGTACAGACAGGAGATCTGTCGAAGAGTTTATTGAAGAGGTTGAAAGGGTTTTAAGATACAGAGAGCAAACAACAGAGGAACAATGTGACTATATACTATCTCTATTGCATGGCCCTGCATTGGAAGAGGTGCGACTATGCATGAGGGGTCAGTCAGTGGGGCCCAGTGATTTATACTCTTACCTGAGCAATGCATTTGGGGAAAAGCGCAGTTCCACACAGCTTTTGCAGACCTTTTACAACCGTAACCAAACTGATGGAGAAGACCTCCGTGACTACTCCCATGCACTATCCCAGATTTTGAGCTCTGTAGTGAAACAGTCCACAGATGTAATACCTAATGAGAAAACTGTGCTCAGAGACCGGTTTATTGAGGGTTTAAGAGAAGCAGCACTCAGGCGTGAACTCAGGAAAATGGTTAGGGACAAACCAGAGAGCAGTCTTCTAGATGTGAGGAACGAGGCCCTCCTGTGGGAGATGGAGGACAGCAGGTCTCATCGTCCCAGGGTCATAAAGAGCAACCAAGTTACATTAGAGGTTCCGGAAACCCAGTGCTCTATTATTAAAACAAACAATGACCAAGGTATTGCATTAAATGATGTTCGGAGAGCAGTAGCCCATCAAGAAAAACAGCTAGCAGAGTTAGGCAAAACACTCGCTGATCTAGCCTTTGCTGTAGGTGAACTGAGTAAGCGCAGCACTCAACAGACATTCCTAGAGCCCAAGCCACGACCTAGACCCCAGCCAAAGTTCACACCAGATGGTCAGCCTATCTGTTTCAAGTGTAGAGGCATAGGTCACATTGCAAGAAAATGCTCACAGGCCAGAGGGGGTCAAGGGGACGCAACACCTAGTTCTTATGTAGTGCAGGAAAACTCGCACCCTCAGTTGTCATGAGCCACACAACTCGAGGGGAGGAAGCTGGCTCACCAAAAGAGACTCCAGACAGAAGCAGGATCTTAGAGCGTGCAGTCGGAGAATGTAAAACTGTTGAGGTGAAACTACGAGGTGTTACAGTGTCCTGCTTACTTGACACTGGTAGCCAGGTCAGTACAATTTCTGAGAGTTTTTTCAGGGAACACCTGTCAGTGAAAGGTGAAGACATTCACCCGGCATTTGAGTGGTTAAAGATCACTGCAGCTAATGGATTAGACATACCCTATATGGGTTATGTGGAGCTTGATGTAGAAGCCATGGGTCTGACTATCCCAGAGCGAGGTTTTCTGATAGTTAAAGATTCTGAACACTCTTCCTCTGTTCCAGGTCTAATAGGGATGAACATTGTCAAAAAATGCAGAGAGCTAGTACACACTGAGTTTGACACCACACTGCAGGAGAGGTTTGACTCAAACTGGAGAGAGGCTTTTAATCATCTTCATGCAGTACATGCAACAGACAGACTCTCTTTCGCTAGCGTAGCTGGTAAGGATGTAGTCCATGTACCTGCTTCATCTGCTGCTACAGTTATGGCCAGGGGACTCAGGACCGTGAGTGAGGATGGTTCTTTTTTGTTGCTGGAGTCTGTGGGTGTCCCCGTTCCTGGAGGTTTGGTTGTTGTGCCTACTTTGGTTTCATCGGGCAATCACATTTTTCCAGTCCGAGTCATGAACATGTCTGATGAAGATATCTGGCTAGGGCCACGGACTAGGCTAGGGGTTTTGACTCAGGTAGACTGTGTGAAAAGTGATGAGCTTTGTGAGGTACAGTTCCAGAGAATCTCAGCGGACACTGAACAAGTGAGTATCAGTGAACACCCCGAAACACCGACAGATGTGCAGGAAATTCTCGGCAAGCTCAATTTTTGTGGTAGCCCAGAACAGCAAGCACAGCTGACTTTGTTACTGGAGAAGTACTCTTTTGTGTTTGCAACAGAAGATGAAGATCTAGGCCACACTGACAAAGTACAACATGAGATCCATCTGACAGATGACATACCTGTAACACAGCCATACAGACGAATCCCACCCACACAGTACAGTGAAGTCAGGGAACATATTGGCAAGCTGCTTAAAAAAGGGGTCATTCAAGAAAGCTCTAGTGCTTATGCTTCGCCCATAGTACTAGTGAGAAAGGCAGATGGTAGTCTGAGGCTATGTGTTGATTACAGGAAACTCAACTCAAAGACAAGACGTGATGCATTCCCGCTCCCGAGAATTGATGAGAGTTTTGATGCGCTGAGAGGGGCAAAGTTCTTTTCGACCATAGATCTGGCGAGCGGATACCACCAGGTAGCTATGCATGAGAGGGATCGGACTAAGACTGCATTTACTACACCGTTTGGTCTGTATGAGTACGTGAGAATGCCTTTTGGTGTTTGTAACGGTCCAGCTACATTTCAGAGACTTATGCAAGTTACTATGAATGATCTCATTTTTCAGATACTCCTGGTCTACCTAGATGACATCTTGGTTTTTTCAGAGACATTTGAGCAGCATTTGGAGAGACTTGAGACTGTGTTTAAGAGACTGGCAGAGACGGGCCTTAAGGTGAAGTTGCAGAAGTGTGCTTTTCTACAACAGTCAGTAAAGTTTTTGGGTCATCAGGTGTCAGCAGAAGGTATAGGAACTGACCCCTCCAAGGTCTCTGCTGTTAAGAACTGGAAGGTCCCAACCACTGCCAAAGAGCTGCAGTCGTTCTTGGGTTTCTGTAGTTACTACAGGAGATTCATTCGAGGCTTCTCACAGATTGCCGGGCCACTGCATGACCTAGTCAACAAATGTTCAGGTGTGAAAAAAACAGGGAAAGTAGGTCACCAGTTTTGTAATATGTGGACACCAGAGTGTGACTCTTCCTTTGAGCAGTTAAAGGAAAAACTTACCTCTGCTCCCATTTTGGGTTTTGCCGATTTCACACAACCATTTGTAGTTGAGACAGATGCTAGTCAGCATGGATTAGGCGCTGTATTGTGTCAGCAGCAAGGTGACACCAGACGTGTCCTAGCATATGCTAGCCGCAGACTACGCCAGGCTGAGAAGAATGACCGAAATTATAGTAGCATGAAGTTGGAGTTGCTTGCCTTAAAATGGGCAGTTGCTGAAAAATTCAGGGGTTACTTGCTTGGTTCAAAGTTTGTTGTCCTGACTGATAACAATCCCCTCTGCCACCTCAAGACAGCCAAGTTAGGTGCTATAGAGCAGAGGTGGGTAGCGCAACTGTCTGTTTTTGATTTCGAGGTTAAGTACCGTCCTGGTTGCAGTAATGCCGCCGCAGATGCTCTCTCTAGGCAGGAGTTTGCAGGGGAGCCTGAAACAGACCCTGACTCGGATTTTGACGACTGTATCACTGTGTGTAACTTGATTGAGCGAGGAACAGTTCTGGATCCTGGTCTTGTCTCTAGAGGTCTGGAGTGTTACAAAGTGAGACAGATCCGTGCTGGGGAGTCGAGGTCTGGTGAGACAGGTACTAAACAGGGCAACACCCCCACACTGCCAGGTTATACCAGAGAGGAGCTGGTAGGTTTTCAGGCCGGTGACCCCACCCTAAAAGAGTTTAGGGCATTTTGGGAGCGGGGGAGGAGGCCATGTCCCAGAGAGAGAGCAGCCCTGTCTAGTCAAGTGAAAAGATTGTTGAAACAATGGAGATGCATACAACAACGAGAAGGGTTGTTGTACAGGGTTATCACAGACCCACGTCATGGAGAAGTGTGGCAGTTACTTGTGCCTAGTTGTTTGAGGGACCAAGTTCTAGAAAATGTACATAACAACATGGGACATCAGGGCATAGAGCGCACTGTAAACTTGCTAAGAGGGAGGTGTTTTTGGGTAGGGCTATGCGAGGATGTTGAAAGCTGGGTTAAAAACTGCGAGCGGTGCATTTTGACCAAGATGCCTCAGCCAAAAATCCATGCTCCAGTTCAGGCATTCCTGGCCTCCCGACCTCTAGAAGTGGTGGCTGTTGATTTTACAGTGTTGGAGGCAGCTTCAGATGGCCGTGAAAATGTCCTTGTTGTGACCGATGTGTTTACAAAGTTCACACAAGCGTATGCTACCAAAGACCAGAAGGCTGACACTACAGCTAAAGTTTTGCTCAGGGAGTGGTTCATGAAATATGGGGTCCCAGAGAGACTGCACTCAGACCAAGGTCGAAATTTCGAGAGTGAAATTATAGCAGAGCTGTGCAAACTCTATGGGGTTAAAAAGACACGGACAACTCCCTACAGGCCACAGGGAAACGGTCAGTGTGAAAGATACAATCGCACACTCCATGACTTGTTAAGGACACTCCCACCAGAGAAAAAAAAGCGTTGGCCAGAGCATCTGTCTGAAGTAGTATATGCCTATAATGTCACTCCTCATTCCACCACAGGGTACTCGCCTTATTATTTGCTTTTCGGGGTACAGCCACATCTCCCAGTAGATGCTTTATTAGGGCGTGAGTGTGTGTCAGACAGGAAACAGGATTGGTTGTCTGTTCATCAGGAGAGACTCCGACAGGCACATGAGAGAGCCAGAGAGTACTCAGAGCAGAAGGCAGCTGAGAGGATCTCACTGCAAAATGAGAAGGTGTATTGTCCTCCTGTGGACATTGGTCAGTTGGTTTTCCTACGTCACAGACCCCCAGGTAGACATAAGATTCAGGACACATGGACCTCAACAGTCTACAAGGTAGTTGACATCCAGGGTACCACACACACTGTTGAACCTTTTGAGGGAGGTCCCATTAAAAGAGTTCATAGGTCAGAGTTGCGACCTTGTGCGAAACCAGTTCCCAAACCAAGAACTAGAACTAGGTTACAGACCACTACACAGCCTGTAGCTGAGGATGAGCCTGAGTCACCTGAGGCTGATTTTGTTATTGTTGAGGAAGTCATCCCTCGCCGGCTTGTGCAAGTACCTAACCTGCCTCTTGCAGCAGAAAGTGTTAGTTTACCTGTGACAGCACCCACAGATGAGAGTGACGGTGAAGGACCTGAGGAAGGTTATTCAGATATGAGAAATTGTGGCACAGAAACAGAATGTGTTAATGATGTGCATCCAAACGTTAGCGACAGTGACTTGCCCAATATTGAAAACAGGGACAGGCCCGCACTAACAGAGGATGCTGGTGGAGCAGGACGTAGAACCTATGCACCTAAACCTGCCATTAGGAAAAGCAAGCGGGAAATGGCTGGATTTCATTCAAACCCATTTCATCTGCCAAAGTCAGCCTGTAATGCAGTCTCAGTCAGCACAGACATGGTCTCTACGGTTTTGACAAGCTTGGGTGCTGCTCTCTTTGAAAAGGCCTTGCAGGGAGTATTTGAGTCAGTTCATGTTTCGTAGTCACCGAGGACGTTGACTATATTTGCAGGGGAGTATGTAGCCGGGTGGTAAATCTGTTAAATATGTTAAATGATTTTCCACTTAAATTTAGTATAGTTTAACTGTTAATATATGTAATTGTTACACTGTCAAGCCATGTAAAATGTCATTTGATGTATTTAAATTGTGAGGCAGATTGTGAGTGTATTTTTATAGTTTTGGTTGTCATTGCATGTTTTGACCAGTAAGTGGCAGTGGCGGACTTTTATTGTAACTCCGTGCAAGTTATCCAAGTGCATCTTGGGTATTCTTTCTTTTTTTCTTGTGTGGGGCGCCTGAAGATTGCGGTGTGACGAGGCTCTGACTCCGTAGTAAACGCTACTGGAGTTGATGTTCGGTGATTTTGGGCGCGAGCCGTCGACCGCTGTTCGCCATTGCAGGCATGACAAGGTAATGTTGGCGTGAATAAAGCCACACCATGCCATTGTATTTGGGATGTAAAGGTTTTATATGCATTTTAATTCTGTTTAAAGGTAACTGACAGAGTGAGAAGTTGCGCGATCTTCAGGAAGTTCCACATGTCTTTGTTAAACCCTGTTTAACGTACATAGTCCACTGCCGTATTTTGCACCGTATTTTGTATTTATTATTTCCCTTTTTAAAATCTTTTCTGTTAAACTTGCCACATCTGTGAACATTTATGAGCTGTTTGCTCGAAAGACACAGGAATGTATGCACTCAGTAAAACGATCTGCATTCGAAGGTTCAAACAATAAAATTAAAGCTACAAGAACCCCGGAAGTAATTGTGTCCTGTGTGGTATCTAATTCCACGGGCTACAGACGGTCAAAATGACGGCTGGTAATTTGCGCGTGATCGCGCGCGTCATGCCACTATTCATTAGGCGTGTTGGTTGGTCGCATCGTTTCCTTCGTGAAGTTCACTGCTCTGTCCTACCCACTAGCGCCCTCCAGTGGACACAAATAGTCTAAACTTTTGATCATTTCCAACACGTCTGGTTACAGACGCCGGTTCAGACGCACCATGACAACCACCGACGCGCTGCAGCATTTACAGGCGTTGGACAGCGGCCATTTGAAATAGTTTGGAAAATAGTATTAAAGTTGTTAAACTGTTAATTTTGGTGCCAGTTAGTTTCAAAACAGACATACTAACATATGTACTGCATTAATATGTCAACTGGGTATTTATCTTGACAGAATATAGAGTTTAAAAACTGCGGCGGTCGAAAGGACTGCCCACGGTCGTTCTAGTATTAAGTCCCGCTCGCTGTCTAGGACTGTTTCAATAGTTATTTTCTATTGTTTTGTTTTGACATTTCACCTTTTATAGGCCTTGTTACCTTTGTTAGAATAGCAGTGTGTTTTCCCTTTTGTATTTCAGGTGATATTTTCACTTTCTCAGCTTTGCTATTCAAGTTCGACTATGTCTCTCTGAAGTTTAAATGGTTTAAAAATGGAAATAGTATTATAGTTGTTAAAATGTTAATTTTGGTGTCAGTTAGTTTAATAGCAGACATGCTAACATGCAATGCATTTCTATCTTAATTTGGTACTTATCTTGACAGAATAGAGTTTAGAAACCGTGGGCGGTCATTGTGGACCACTCATGGTGGTTTTAGGTAGGAGTGACATCCCGGTGGTTCTGGTGTTAAATGACTTCTCTGGTGTCTCTGGTTTGGATCAAACACTTGACTGACATTTCACAGAAAATGTGACTTTGTACAGATTGTCAGCAGACATTTGGCAGTCACGTTCAGTTGGTTCTTCTTGCTGATTCCACACACACACACACACAACACACACACACACACACACACTGGTACAACGTAAAAAAAATCAAACCATCTGTTTCATGATACACTTCATCTGTGTGATATTAATATAAAGAAATTCCATTTACAAAGTTTCAAGGTATCTCAGTTCTACTTCCAGCTTTGGCAGTATATAATTTTTTTCATTTAATTTTCAATTTAGCTTCAGATTTTCATATACGTTTTTTTCAACTCTGATCCTTCAGCTGATACGCTCCAGCTTTTCTTTTAGTAATGCACTTCAGCTCCCAATTCTGCCTGTAGGCGAATATGTTCCAGCTTCCAGTTAAGATTACAGCATATTCAGCTTCATTAGATACTGACTTCAGCTTCCAACTGCCACTACTACACTTCAGCGTGCATGGTTTTTTTCCAGCAATTTTCAGCATTATTTCAGCAAGTTCCTTCAGCTTTCAGCGTCCTTGTTTTACTTTTACAATTCAGTTGTTTTTGCAGCAATTGTCAGCATTGCTTCAGCAATTTCTTTCAGCTGTCAGCATTCACATGCATTTTCTGCAGGATCTGCATTTTCTGGTTTTATATGAGCTGTCAAGAAATGGACTCCACATAAATCAAAATTCAGTTTTTATTATTGGAACAAGTTGTGGAACATAAAAAAAATAAATGTTGAAAATAATCCCCAATCTTAAAGCTGTATTAAGTAATTAAAATAATGGAGGTAATTAAAAGCAAGTGCAGCGTTTCTACTATAGTTATAGGGTGGGTTACATAGAATTACCTGATGTCTTCCGTAGGGGTTTGGATTCATGTGACCCCAGTGTCTTATTGACATGTCAGAAACTGCCATTCAAAGGAATGAGCTAATTATATATGAACTAACTCATTGGAGTTAACTCTTTGGAGTCTTACAAGTACCCAAAAAGTAACTCTGTAATGTTGACAAGTTTGTATTCTGAAGCAATGCGCACTCAATACATTTAGATTCCTTCAGTTGGCTGAAATCAGATTCCAGAAAAGTTTTAAGGAACCTCAACTTTTTTTTTTTACTCTATTTTGCAGTATGTTTATAGAGGGGAGCACGAAGACAACAGGAGGGAGAGACCCTCAGCTGTTACGGAGGCAGACAAGAGGAGGAGCAACGATGTCAGGAAACCAGATGAAGTCGCTCTTCTGAAAAGCCGGGTGGAGGACTTGTCTACGCTCCTGAAGGAGCTCCAAAACAAGACCTTGCACTTGCAGAGGATTCTCAAAGAGAGGGAGGTCAGCCACAACAATTGGCAGAAGGAGAGGGAGTCTCTCCTCCAAGACAATGAGGAACTAGAGAAAATGAACAAGATTCTCAAAGAAGAGTCTCTTGTCAATGCTAAAATGTTGAAGGAAGCACTCTATGATAAGGAGACATGCCTTAAGACCTGTGAGAAGGAAAAAGAAGTTCTCCTCAAGGACCAAAACTCACTTCTGCAGCAGTTAAACTTCCTGCAAACAGAAGGGCTCCGTAAAGAGAAGGACTTTGAAAGAAGGCTCGCTGAAGAGAATGTGGAAGTGCAGATAGCGCTGAACAAGCGCTTCACCTTGGAGCTTTCACAACAGAAGGAGGAAAGTGAGCAAAGGATCACGGCCGCCCTCAGTCAAGTCGAGCAGGAGTTTAGGTGTAATCTTGAGCAGTGGCAGAAGGAGAAAGCTTGTATCCTAGAAGAGAACAAAGAGACTAAGCTGCTCCTGCTTCAGGCTCAAGAAGAAGTTCAGCTGCTAAAACAGAGCAAGGAGGAGGCAGAGCTGAAATGGACTGCTCTTCTTAGCCTGAAGGAGGAGCCCTCACAGGTCCCAGGTACCGACTCGCTGGCCTCAACAACAAAGGCACACGAGAGTCGGGAGGACAAGGAGTCAGCAAAGAAAGAGAACAAGAGTCGGGAGGACAAGGAGTCAGCAAAGAAAGAGAAGGAGCAGAAACTGTTGGCCAAGAGAGAGAAGCAGGAGAAGAAAAGGCTGTTTGAGAAGGAGAAAGAAGGCAAGAAGATGCCCAAGAAAACGAAAAACTTCTTTCTTTCTTTCTTTACCAAGAAAATAAGGGGTTTTTCAAATAGTTAATTCGTAGTTTCAAACTGTTAAGATTTTTCATGTTAAGAGTTCTAGTGTAAATAGTTCTAGTGTGAAAAGCTCTAGTGTTGAGCATTGTTACTGTTAAGGGTTCTACTGTTAAGATTTTTCATGTTAAGAGTTCTAGTGTAAATAGTTCTAGTGTTGAGCATTGTTACTGTTAAGAGTTCTACTGTTAAGATGTTTCATGTTAAGAGTTCGTGTTAAAAGCTCTAGTGTTGAGCATTGTTACTGTTAAGGGTTCTAGCGTTAAGATTTTTCATGTTAAGAGTTCTAGTGTAAATAGTTATAGTGTTAAAAGCTCTAGTGTTGAGCATTGTTACTGTTAAGAGTTCTACTGTTAAGATTTTTCATGTTAAGAGTTCTAGTGTAAATAGTTCTAGTGTTAAAAGCTCTAGTGTTGAGCATTGTTACTGTTAAGGGTTCTAGCGTTAAGATTTTTTCATGTTAAGAGTTCTAGTGTTAAGATTTTCCGTGTTGAGTTTTCGTGTTAACAGTGTAGTAAACCTGCGGTGGGAGGTGATTGACATGAGACGTGGCTCCTTAATGAAGTGATTGCTTGCAGCCGCGCAACTAGACTGGAGGAGACGCAAGTTAGAAGAGAGGGCTAAGCAGTCCCTCGGGGTTGCTGGAGAGAGCTGACGTGGTTGGTTTGCGAATACACTCATTGGGGGGAGGCGGCGTTCGCAGTTTATAGTATTGCCGGCGCTGAAGACAGAAAGGTAGGGGAGCTGTTCCAGATCAGGAGGGGAGGCTAGTTGCCTCCTTTAGTTAGAGAGGGCCGGGAACGCTTAGGAGTGTTTCCGCGGACCTCCGCTCTCCAGCCCGGGTTCCAGTGGTCGGCACGCCGCCGCCCGCTGCCTGTACCGCCGACTGAACGCCATTGTTTCCCCGGCTGTCGGACGGTGCCAATAAAGCTCAGACCCTGGGGGAGGGTCTCGCCAGCCGAGCGAGCTACGTTTTAACTCTTGCTATTTCCCTATTCCTGTTGTACTAGGTTTTATATATGGATTCACTGGTGAGTTTTACTGTGCCGGCTTTTTACAGAGGAGCAGAGGGCTAGTGGGCGGCTCAAGTTACCCGGGTGGTGGGGACGTTTACTGTCTTATTTGCAGTGTCTGAGCAGGCGTTATAGCCCCGTTTGCTCCTTGGGTGGAGGTGTAGCCTAGTGTTTCATCCCCCGTGTGCAGTGTCTCCAGCGCGCGGAGCGTAAAGGGTGGGGTGTTTGCATCCATGCGTGCCGTGCCTGATCTTAAAGTGTGCCCTATTCCATGTGCGTGGTTTGTACTACAGTGAACAGACTTTACTTACCTGTGAGTAGTCGCCGGTCCTCAGGCCTATCTGTTCAACTCTGTAGGCCTTTTAATATAATTTGTGATGAAATAAAGGTTTGTCTACTTTTCCATATTCCTCGACTGGTGTGTGTCTTTTAGGTCTCTGACAAAGCCCATATCGGGCTTGTTTATTACAATATATTGTCAGAAATATGAAGCAGAAAGAAAGCATCTGACTCAAAATCTCAGAAAAATAAAAACACAGTTTGATTCAGTAGATATTCAATAGTAGAACTAAACCGAGTGTTATAACGTCTTGTTTCAGTTTCTTAGAGTAACTAATTTAATTAAGAAGATTTGAGGGTTTTTTTGGGGGGGGGGATAACGTAAATAATAGACACTGATCCACACGACATACCAGCTGGTCGCGGTAATGCACCATTTCGTTGTTTACCGACCGACAAACACCAAACGAAGAAGTAAAAGAAGCGGAAGAAGACTATCGTCAAAATGGCTGCCATCTAAGTAAGAGCGTTTTATGGAAAAAAGAAAGGTAACCGTGATATTCATGAATTAAAAAAAATAATGTTATCTTTCGATTGTTTCGAGTAAGTAAATGTAACCCGCACTTTGCGTTCGGCCGTCGTCTCCCTCCACGCCCTGGGACTCTGCGTTGTGTTTGTTGTAGTATGATGTTTGCGTGGAAAAGGAAGGAGGCGGAGGCTTGGGATCGTGGCTGAGACCTGGACACTTTATTGGCATCGCTTACACTTCACCTCTCATCAATCAGCTGGCCGCTGGCCTCATCATACTCACAGCTTCCGGCAGAAGAAACCAAAAAACATTTTTCTTTCTCAATAAAATTAAAATAAAAAGTGCAAATGTGCAAATAAACACATCTCATATCAAAATGCTACCTTACGGCAAAACCAAAGCAAATGTCATCCATTATAAATTAAATAAGGCACTTATTACCCATAAAATTAAACAAAAAAAACCATGGATACTCTGCTCAAATAATACTGCATCCTGCATTATATGCCATGCTAATGCTCAACTGGCTAGCCAACACTTATTGTCACATTTCTCTTGCCAAATACAATGTTCGACGTCAAACTTTAACTAGGTTATAAGCAAACTTGTCTATTAACACCACAGAATAAACAGACAATATGTGGGATATAAATCAATATTTTTATGATAATGCAGACCGCCAGTAACACTGCTCACCTTCCGGCAGAAGAAACAAAAAAAAACATGTGATCAACGTAGCCTTTTGCCCGGGACAAGACTTAGGGGTACGGTGTTGCAAAAGGGACAAACATCGCCATTTGCGGTATTCCCAGGGGAACATACAGCGTAACAGTGCCACCCTTTGGCGGATTTACATTACTACCTTACATCTACTCTATAATTGATGGCGTCCCAGCCATCAGACCAAACAAAACAAAACAAATAAAACTTATGAGCATAAACATTAAAACAGATCACACTGAAAGTGACGTATTAATATCATGAGTTGCATATGAAATGTAGATGTGTAAATGCAATCAAAGTAAATAAACCATTAATAAAACTTGTTTTTTTTGTTTTTTCCGTGGATTATACGTGCCCTGCTACTCTCTCTGCTATGGCCCTCTGCCACAATGTCCAGCCCCTCTCTATCTTCTGCTGTTCCTCTTTTGATCTCACCACCTGTGACTCGTAAGACAGTTTCTTTGGGGGACGTCGAGTTCTCTGTGGGTTCCTCCTCAGGCTGGGGCCATCAAGTGCGTTGGTGTCACTGACATTTATGTCCTCTTCTCCCCCTTGACTCACTTTTTCGGCTCCCTCCCCCATTACCTCTATGCCATCCACCTCCCAGTCCCCCGTGTCAGACTCAACCCCTGCACTTGTTGCTGCACCAGCCCGCTCCACCGGAAGAAACATACACTGTGTAAGAAGGTTGCGGTGAACCACTCTCTCTTTTTCACCATCCTCTGTTCGGACCACATACACAGGTATACTGGGTTGTTTCTTCACCACAATGTATGGGCGTGACTCCCATCTGTCTCCCAGTTTCTGCCGTCCCTCCACATGACATATTTTGAACAAGACTCTGTCCCCTGGGCTGAAACCTTGACTCTTTGCCTTTTGATCATAGTACCTTTTCTGCTGCTCTTTTGCATGTCGCGAGGCCTGGTTAGCCTGAGTATAAGCTTCCGACAGACAGTCATGCAGGGTCTGGACATATTCACTATACTCACATGGCTCTTTGGTGGTAGAAAGCCCAAAAATCAGGTCGACTGGGAGTCGTGGATGTCTACCAAACATTAGGTAATACGGTGGGTACCCAGTAGAGTCATGTTTGGTGCAGTTATACGCATGTGTCATTGCATCCACATACTCATGCCAGCGGGGTTTCAGGTGAGGCTCTAGTGTCCCCAGCATGTCCATGAGAGTCCGGTTGAACCGTTCGGTGGTGCCGTTACCCTGGGGGTGATAGGGGGTTGTGTGTGTCTTAGTGACACCAGTACACTTACACAGCTCTTTCACCACAGCACTTTCAAAATTACGCCCCTGGTCTGCATGTAGTTTTGCTGGGAATCCAAACCGACAGAAAAAGTTCTTCCACAGTACCTTCGCCACTGTACAGGCTTTTTGGTCTTTAGTGGGATAGGCCTGGGCGTACCGGGAGAAGTGGTCAGTGACAATAAGCACATTTTCTATGCCTCCCTTTGATTTCTCCAGAGTCAGAAAGTCTACACACACAAGTTCCATAGGAGCGCTGCTGTGAATACTGACCAGGGGAGCCTGAGGCCTGCAGTTGGAGTCTTTCTGAGGCAGCACCTTTCACACTGCTCACACCAAGCCTTGATTTCCTGGAACATCTTAGGCCAGTAAAATCTCTCCCTTATCATCTGCAGCGTTCTCTCAAACCCTAAATGCCCTGAGTCATGATGAAGTGCAGTCTTGACGGATGTGTGAAATCTCTCTGGTAGTACCAGCTGCTCTACTACTCCCCTTTGACAGTCTTGGACCTGACGATACATTATTCCATCCCTTACTAATAACCTCCGCCACTCTTTTAAGAGAAGGCAAACCTGGCTGCCACCACCAATCCTCTCGCTGCGGCTCGGTTTTTGGTTCACACTTTTAAAGTGCAAAACGGGACCGATTACAGCATCCTCTTTTTGCCCTGCACGAATCTCCTGTTTTGTCAATGCAGGTAGAGAGTCCATCCCCACATCTTGATAGGATTCACCGAGCGTGTGTGACAGAGGTTCTTGATGCTCAGGTCCCTCTGAAGCGGAGCTTTCCAGTTGTTGGGGAGATTGTTCCTCTACACACCTTTGTACTTTGGCTGATACAAGCTGAGGGCAGGTTTGCAGGACTTGGTTGACCTGGTTAGACAGCCGGGAGAGGGCATCAGCGTTCGCATTATTCTGTCCCCTTCGATACTGCACATCAAAATCAAATGCTGACAGCCGAGACACTCACCGCTGACCTGTAGCATCCAATTTTGCAGACGACATGACATACTTGAGGGGGTTATTGTCTGTCTGGACTGAGAACTTGCGCCCATATAGATGGTCATAGAACTTGTCGGTCACTGCCCATTTCAGAGCGAGGAACTCTAGTTTGTGTGCAGGATACCTCGTCTCTGCTGGGCTCAAGCCTCTGCTGCCATAAGCTAGGACTCTCTCGACTCCGTCCTGAACTTGGGCTAATACAGCACCAAGCCCCTCCCCCGAGGCGTCAGTCTGGAGCAGAAAGGGTAGGCTGTAGTCTGGATAGCCTAACACTGGAGCAGTTGTCAATCTTTCTCTCAGTGACTGAAAAGCCTCCTCACACTCATCAGTCCAGACAAAGGGCGGGTCAGGCACTAACCTCTTCTTCCCCTCTCTCCGTTTCTTTCTAGGGTCACCAGCGGTAAGGCGGTACAGGGGCGCGGCTAAGGTCGAGTAACTGCACACAAACCGCCTGTAATATCCGGTGAATCCCAGGAACTGAAGCACCTCTTTACGATTCGTGGGCCTCGCCCAGTCCTTGACTCTGCTGATCTTCTCTGGGTCTGTCCTGATGCCCTCCACAGACACCAGGTGACCCAAGTAGTGCACCTCCTTTCTCACAAGCTGACATTTGGAAGGCTTCAACTTCAAGCCATGCTCCTCAGTCGATCGCACACCAGCTGCAGCCTCTCCAGATGCTCATCAAAGGTTTTAGAGAATATGATCAGATCATCAAGGTAGATCAGGAGATGGGTGAAGTTCAGATCGCCAAAGCAGCAGGTCATGAGTCTCTGGAAGGTGGACGGAGCGTTTTGAAGGCCGAAAGGCATTCTGTTGGCTTCAAACAGCCCCATGGGTGTACTGAATGCTGTTTTGTGTTTGTCCTGCTCCGCCACCTCTACCTGCCAGTATCCAGATGTGAGATCAAGTGTTGAGTATTTCTTTGCTTGACCCAGAGCCTCCAGGGCCTCCTCTATTCTGGGCAGTGGAAATGCATCTCTTGTGCTGCAGGCGTTAAGCCTTCGGTAATCGATGCATAATCTTAGTGATCCATCTTTCTTGGTAACAATCACTACTGGCGAAGCATATGGACTCTTACTAGGCCTGATAACCCCTGCTGTTTCCATTTCTGTCAGCAACTTCCTCACATCCTGCCACTGTGAAGGGGGAATCTTGCGGTACGGGAGTCGAAAGGGCTTTGAGTCGACCAGGGGGATTTCGTGCTGCACTGTTTTTGTGTGGCCGTAGTCCATTGAGTGCTGTGAGAACACCCCCATATTCCTCTCTACAAGCTGTTTTAGGAGGGCGCGCTGGTGCTCATTCTCCACTGCTGCTTCACTTATGTCCACCCCACCACTGCTCACAACTTGGTTCAGACACCGGTATGTCTCTTTGTTCTCCTCATTTTGATGACAACCCTGTTCCGTGGCTGAAAAATCCACAACGCTGTCCACCAGGAAGGCGCTGGCCAGCTGTGTGTGTGGTTTGATTGTGACAGTTTGTTGGGACAGGTTCATCACTCTGACAGGAGCACAGCCTTTCTTCACATCTGCAAGAAAGGTCCTGAGGAAGCCGAATGGAGGCGTGGCCTTCAATTAGCGCTGTGTATGTCTTTCTTTGTGGGCCAGCTTTGATTTTGCACATAAAGTCCACCTCTTTCCCTCCCGGGATGCGTATTTTAAGGCCAGTGTACACAGCAGGGCCCACCATGTCGTCTGCTCCTGTATATTCAGTGTCGCCAGTTTCCAGTAAAGCTGTGTACCACTCTGGATGGCTTTCCTTCACCCGCTGAAGATATTGCTCCCCATAGGTTGCTTGGAGGTGCCTCCTGGCGGCACGGACGACATTAGTTCCCACAAGCAGTGGGACGGAGGAGCGATACTCGGAGTCAGGGACAACAAAAGCCGGCACACTCTGGAACTCCTTCCCCAGCACTATCAACTTAATGCGCAGGACACCAGAGTAAGGCACATCCTGACCTGCTGCACCTGCTATGGGTATTTTAGAGGGCCGTAGTTTCTGTCCATGGAGGTCAGGGTGGTTGCACCAGTATCCGTGAGTAATACTGGTTACCTGAGAGCCGGAATCGATAAGAGCCCTGCACTTTAATCCATTGACTTCCACCTCACCCTCATTCCTGGGACCCACAATAGGAATGCCCTCTACTCCATCATCAGTATCGCTCACCTGCAGTGGGGGGTCTTGCTGCTTGCCCATGGTTGCCCCAGTTACCACAGGCCCTAGGCGTTTAAATGCTGCGTTGAGTGGGGCGTGGTGCTCTCCGCGGAGGTCGCAGGCTGGGGTCGGTGAGTCCAGGGCGGACTGGGATCTGGGAGCACTGCTCGACATACTCGGGCTATATGCCCTTGCTTCCCACACCGGTAGCAAACAACACTGGAGCCCTGATTAACTGTTCTGGGAGATGGTTGGGGCCTTAGTGGGTGTGCAGGGCCTGGTGCAGTGGTAGGTGCAGCAATTCTCAACTCAAGGTGAGCCAACTTGGTCATCTGTTCTGCTTGGCTAAGAGCTAATTTCTTGACCATATCTTTAAGCTCTGTCCACTCTGAAGTGTGTTTTGACCTTTCTGACCTCATATTGGTATCACATTCTGATGTGACCTGCACCTGGGCGAGCGCTTTCTTTGTCTTGTGTTGTGACTGGAACTTCTGAGTCTCTTTTGCAAGGTTTCTAAGCTCTGCTTGCAGCTCCCGGAAACTCAAAAGCCTGGGCTTCATTGGTGCGATCCTTGCATACACCATCTCATCCATAAGCCCTCTTAGAAACTGTCGAGTGAGTTTACTATCACAATCAGGAAATTGCCTGCCCCCTCTCTGACTTTCCTCTACCGCTCTCAGTGTTGCCTCCAGAGCAATAGCATAAGAGCAGGCAGACTCTCCGGACCTCTGGCTGTGCTCATAGAAGTCGGCTAGTGGATCAAGTGAGCCTTGTGTGTCGCTGTATTCAGCCCTGAGCACCTCACACGCCTTCTCTGGAGTCTGGTCGTGGGGGGGGGGGGTATGTTCAGGACTAGCTTCCTGGCCTCACCGCTCAGGTGTCGCACAACAGTCGGAAAGTGGAGGTGTGTGGGGAGCTCGATTGCCTCCAGAAGGTACTGGATATCACGAACCCAGTCTTCTACAAGTATTTTGCTGTCTGGATTGCCAGTGAAGATTTGGACATTTTTTACCTGATGAGTTTGCATGAACCCACAATATGCAGCTGGTGAAAGGGTTGTGTTGGCTGCGGCTCTGACGGCAGCATTCATTGGGGGCTCATACGGACGTGGGTGCATGTGCAGGGTGGTGGATGGGTGTGGTGGAGGGTGTTGTGGGAGTGTGTTGTGGTACATGACAGCTCGAGGGTCTGAGGCAGGGGCTGTGTGGTTAGGGGCTACATGTTGCACTGCTAGTGGGGTGGTCACCTCTTGGGGGTAGAGGGCAGCAGGCTGTGACATATGCAGCTGGGGGATTGATCCATGCTGCAAACTTTGAAGGGTCTGGCCAGTAGAAGAGGGGTAGCTCATAATGTTAATCATTGGTGGCATTTGAAAGCTTGGCATGAGGGCCTGGGGCACAGGGGGATTATATGCAGGACCAGTGTAGACCTGGGGTTTAGGCTCGGCAGCAGGGCTTTGGTAAGGAGGGGTGTCTGGGCGAGTCATGGTCGGCCGCTGTACAGTTTGCATTTCCGTGGAGGTGGGGCACGAGAGGCTGTGAATGGGCAAAGGGTGTGTGTGCTGGTTCACACTGGCTTGGGCCGGGGGATTAGGTTCCACTAATATCTGTACAGCTGGAAGGGATGCACTGGGCAGGCTGTAGTCTGGCCTGCTGTTTCGGTGGATTGGTTTGGCAGCTGGGCTGCTGTCAAAACATAGTGAGGGTGCTTGCATTGGAGCTCTAGAGGCTGGCAAGGTGGGTGCATGAGCTGAAGTGGAGTAGTGAGTAGGGTAAGGTGACAGTATTGGGGGTGGTGGAGTGAGTGGTGCACTTAGTCCTGGGTATGGGGGCTGCTGACTGCTGTGGTGGTCTTAAGGGAGGATCAGCTGTTGGGTGGTGGTGGGGCTAGTGAAGTAGTTGTTAAGCTTTGGCCTCACTGATTGCTGTTGATTTGCAGCACTGGTGGTTGTTACGCCCTTGCTTGAAAGGTGGGGTTGTGTCTGGGCTGGAGTGTCACAGTTGTGGCTGGCTGTGGGCATCGGGGGCAGTTGGGAACCCGGTGTGGCAGCAGAGGCACCTTCTTGCTTTGACTGATAATCTGCATAGTCACTGAACATTTTGATATATTTTTTTCTAAATCACTATGACTGGTGTAACTGTTGGTGTCAAAACAGATGACTATTAATGATTTACTGTGTTCACAGAATAAGTTTAGCTGTGTATGCAAAATCTCCCCTTTTTTCCAGTAAATATATCAAAAAACAATAATCACCATCAACTCAAAACTCACATTAAACTTGAGTCAAAATCAGATGGTCAATACACAACCCTTAACCAAAACCAAAAAATTATGAATGATATATATCAGCATAATGTTAAACGCAGTGTTCCTATAGCAGGATCTCACATAGCACACTTTTACACAACTCAAATAACAGTTAAGTTTGTCGAAATATCATAAAAAGTCCTCAAATGGATATAGCAAGCTTTCAACAGTCTTTAAAGGATATTTGAAGAGGTGAGTATCTTGCCACTGCTGCAGCGCCGATGACAGTAGTTCAGTCCACCACACTGTCCAGTCACTGAAGGTCACGCAGTTCAATGCAGCAGCAAAGGCGAGGACGCGAGTCTCTGTATCTCCTTGGATCTCGAAGCACCACGATCCGGGTCACGGCACCATGATGTAACCCGCACTTTGCGTTCGGCCGTCGTCTCCCTCCACGCCCTGGGACTCTGCGTTGTGTTTGTTGTAGTATGATGTTTGCGTGGAAAAGGAAGGAGGCGGAGGCTTGGGATCGTGGCTGAGACCTGGACACTTTATTGGCACTCGCTTACACTTCACCTCTCATCTATCAGCTGGCCGCTGGCCTCATCATACTCACAGCTTCCGGCAGAAGAAACAAAAAACATTTTTCTTTCTCAATAAAATTAAAATAAAAAGTGCAAATGTGCAAATAAACACATCTCATATCAAAATGCTACCTTACGGCAAAACCAAAGCAAATTGTCATCCATTATAAATTAAATAAGGCACTTATTACCCATAAAATTAAACAAAAAAACCATGGATAATCTGCTCAAATAATACTGCATCCTGCGTTATATGCCATGCTAATGCTCAACAGGCTAGCCAACACTTTTTGTCACATTTCTCTTGCCAAATACAATGTTCGACATCAAACTTTAACTAGGTTATAAGCAAACTTGTCTATTAACACCACAGAATAAACAGACAATATGTGGGATATAAATCAATATTTTTATGATAATGCAGACCGCCAGCAACACTGCTCACCTTCCGGCAGAAGAAACAAAAAAACATGTGATCAACGTAGCCTTTTGCCCGGGACGCGATATTATGAACCCTACATAGGCCTCGCCAAAATCCCGTTTCTGGCTTTGTCACGTGTGCGCCACCGTAGCAACGCGAAAATATGTTACGCCTCGCCAAAATCCCGTTTCTGGCTTTGTCACGTGTGCGCCACCGTAGCAATGGGGTTAGCGCTCATCAAGGAAACGCTGTACACCCACAATTTAACCTGTCTAAGTTATCCACAATCAACATTAACGTTTTTAACTCAATCTTTGCTTGCTCCACGTTTGAGCATAGGATACTTCACCCCTTATCATGACTACAAACAAAACGAGCTCCTATATTGTAGTAATATGACTTTTACAAGTCTTACACATTAGCGCCACCTCAGACAACTAACGTTACTTACCTCCGTTCTGTTGTTGACAGCCAGCAGTCCAAAATTACAAAAGCAGCCAGCTGTCCAAAATTGCGAAAAATACAAAATTACAAAATTGAAGGTAGCTAACGTTAGCTTTGCTTCGCACCGAGTTGATAGTTGATTGTTTCCTTAGCAACGCAGCGGAAATCCGGCGTCCGTTCGCGAGATTTGGGACAGGGTACGGAATTTTGGCGAGGGCTATGTAGGGTTCATAATATCGCGCCCGGGACAAGACTTAGGGGTACGGTGTTGCAAAAGGGACAAACATCGCCATTTGCGGCATTCCCAGGGGAACATACAGCGTAACAGTGCCACCCTGTGGCGGATTTACATTACTACCTTACATCGACTTAAACGTTTCAGTGCTGCACGCATGCGCGAAGGGATAAACCCACTAGCGATAGCCTTAGAGGAGGGCGCCTGTACGAAATAGAACGTGACAGAAGCCGCCAATCATAAAACCCCGCCCATTATTCCAACAAGTCTCGTCCAATCACGGAGCTCCACGTGGAAGGCAAGTAATAAAAGCGGAGCGGCTGCCGCGCAGCTGCACATTGACACGATGGACGCAAGTGAGAAGAGAAGCAGCAGACACAGAGGTGGACGGGGAGAGAAGAAGAGCGAAGACCTTTCTCAGCGGCAACCGCGGCAAACCCAGAGAAGAAGAGCGGGTCCGCCCGGTGAGTCGCCGCAGGCTGAATGCCGCAGACGAGAAACAGGAGTCCGGCAGGGGGCGCTAGAGCGAGGAGGCCCAGCCAGACAGGTAAGAAACGAGCTGAACCAAGTGTTATTGTGAGTGACAGGCGCAGTATTTAGTGTGGTAACACTGTGTGTGCCGCACAGCTGGTTCACATCTGCTGACTAGAACCAGCAAGACGCTCATTAGGGCCGTTTAGATTCTCACTTTAGTTTGTGTTGCCGAGGCAACGCTGGCCAGTCATTTTCCCGCCTCAAACACGTCACGACAAAATCTACCCAAAACGACCGTAGACGGTCAAAATGAAGGCTGGTAATTTGCGCGTGATCGCGCGCGTCATGCCACTATTTATTAGGTGTGTTGGTTGGTCGCATCGTTTCCTTCGTGAAGTTCACTGCTCTGTCCTACCTACTAGCGCCCTCCATTGGACATAAATAGTCTAAACTTTTGATCATTTCCAACACGTCTGGTTACAGACGCCGTTTCAGACGCACCATGACAACCACCGACGCGCTGCAGCATTTACAGGCGTTGGACAGCGGCCATTTTAAATAGTTTGGAAAATAGTATTAAAGTTGTTAAACTGTTAATTTTGGTGCCAGTTAGTTTCAAAACAGACATACTAACATATGTACTGCATTAATATGTCAACTGGGTATTTATCTTGACAGAATATAGAGTTTAAAAACTGCGGCGGTCGAAAGGACCGCCCACGGTCGTTCTAGTAGTTTTAAGTGCCGCTCGTTGTCTAGGACTGTTTCAATAGTTATTTTCTATTGTTTTGTTTTGACATTTCACCTTTTATAGGCCTTGTTACCTTTGTTAGAATAGCAGTGTGTTTTCCCTTTTGTATTTCAGGTCATATTTTCACTTTTTCAGCTTTGCTATTCAAGTTCGACTATGTCTCTCTGAAGTTTAAATGGTTTAAAAATGGAAATAGTATTATAGTTGTTAAAATGTTAATTTTGGTGTCAGTTAGTTTAATAACAGACATGCTAACATGCAATGCATTTCTATCTTAATTTGGTACTTATCTTGACAGAATAGAGTTTAGAAACCGTGGGCGGTCATTGTGGACCACTCATGGTGGTTTTAGGTAGGAGTGACGTCCCGGTGGTTCTGGTGTTAAATGACTTCTCTGGTGTCTCTGGTTTGGATCAAACACTTGACTGACATTTCTGTCAAAGTTCTTCTACACAGTGTTTCCACACTACATACAAGACACATGGATTTACACACATTTCAACACATTACACAGAAAATGTGACTTTGTACAGATTGTCAGCAGACATTTGGCAGTCACGTTCAGTTGGTTCTTGCTGATTCCACACACGGACACACACACACACACACACACACACACACACTGGTACAACGTAAAAAAAAATCAAACCATCTGTTTCATGATACACTTCATCTGTGTGATATTAATATAAAGAAATTCCATTTACAAAGTTTCAAGGTATTTCAGTTCTACTTCCAGCTTTGGCAGTATATAATTTTTTCATTTCATATACAATTTAGTTTCAGATTTTCATATACGTGTTTTTCAACTCTGATCCTTCAGCTGATACGCTCCAGCTTTTCTTTTAGTAATGCACTTCAGCTCCCAATTCTGCCTGTAGGCGAATATGTTCCAGCTTCCAGTTAAGATTACAGCATATTCAGCTTCATTAGATACTGACTTCATTTTCCAACTGCCACTACTACACTTCAGCGTGCATGATTTGTTTCCAGCAATTTTCAGCATTATTTCAGCAATTTCCTTCAGCTTTCAGCGTCCTTGTTTTACTTTTACAATTCAGCTGTTTTTGCAGCAATTGTCAGCATTGCTTCAGCAATTTCTTTCAGCTATCAGCATTCACATGCACTTTCTGCAGGATCTGCATTTTCTGGTTTTATATGAGCTGTCAAGAAATGGACTCCACATAAACCAAAATTCAGTTTTTATTATTGGAGCAAGTTGTGGAACATAGAAAAATATAAATGTTGAAAATAATCCCCAATCTTAAAGCTGTATAAAGTAATTAAAATAATGGAGGTAATTAAAAGCAAGTGCAGAGTTTCTGTTATAGGGTGGGTTACATAGAATTACCTGATGTCTTCCGTAGGGGTTTGGATTCATGTGATCTCAGTGTCATATTGACATGTCAGAAACTGCCATTCAAAGGAATGAGCTAATTATATATGAACTAACTCTTTGGAGTCTTACAAGTACCCAAAAAGTTACTCTTTAATGTTGACAAGTTTGTATTCTGAAGCAATGCGCACTCAATAAATTTAGATTCCTTCAGTTGGCTGAAATCAGATTCCAGAAAAGTTTTAAGGAACCTCTACTTTTGTTTTACTCTATTTTGCAGTATGTTTATAGAGGGGAGCACGAAGACAACAGGAGGGAGAGACCCTCAACTATTACGGAGGCAGACAAGAGGAGGAGCAACAATGTCAGGAAACCAGATGAAGTCGCTCTTCTGAAAAGCCGGGTGGAGGACTTGTCTACGCTCCTGAAGGAGCTCCAAAACAAGACCTTGCACTTGCAGAGGACTCTCAAAGAGAGGGAGGTCAGCCACAACAATTGGCAGAGGGAGAGGGAGTCTCTCCTCCAAGACAATGAGGAACTTGAGAAAATGAACAAGATGCTCAAAGAAGAGTCTCTTCTCAATGCTAAAATATTGAAGGAAGCACTCTACGATAAGGAGACATGCCTTAAGACCTGTGAGAAGGAAAAAGAAGTTCTCCTTAAGGACCAAGACTCACTTCTGCAGCAGTTAAACTTCCTGCAAACAGAAGCGCTCCGTAAAGAGAAGGACTTTGAAAGAAGGCTCGCTGAAGAGAATGTGGAAGTGCAGATAGCGCTGAACAAGCGCTTCACCTTGGAGCTTTCACAACAGATGGAGGAAAGTGAGCAAATGATCACGGCTGTCCTCAGTCAAGTCGAGCAGGAGTTTAGGTGTAATCTTGAGCAGTGGCAGAAGGAGAAAGCTTGTATCCTTGAAGAAAACAAAGAGACTAAGCTGCTCCTGCTTCAGGCTCAAGAAGAAGTTCAGCTGCTAAAACAGAGCAAAGAGGAGGCAGAGCTGAAATGGACTGCTCTTCTTAGCCTGAAGGAGGAGCCCTCGCAGGTCCCAGGTACCGACTCGCTGGCCTCAACAACAAAGGCACACAAGAGTCGGGAGGACAAGGAGTCAGCAAAGAAAGAGAAGAAGGAGCAGAAACTGTTGGCCAAGAGAGAGAAGCAGGAGAAGAAAAGGCTGTTTGAGAAGGAGACAGAAGGCAAGAAGATGCCCAAGAAAACGAAGAACTTCTTTCTTTCTTTCTTTACCAAGAAAGTAAGGGTTTTTTCAAATAGTTAATTCGTATGTAGTTTCAAACTGTTAAGATTTTTCATGTTAAGAGTTCTACTGTAAATAGTGTAAATAGTTCTAGTGTTAAAAGCTCCAGTGTTGAGCATTGTTACTGTTAAGAGTTCTACTGTTAAGATTTTTTCATGTTTAGAGTTTTAGTGTAAATAGTTATAGTGTTAAAAGCTGTAGTGTTGAGTGTTGTTACAGTTAATAGTTCTACTGTTAAGATTTTTCATGTTAAGAGTTCTAGTGTAAATAGTTCTAGTGTTAAAAGCTCTAGTGTTGAGCATTGTTACTGTTAAGAGTTCTACTGTTAAGATTTTTCTTGTTAAGAGTTCTAGTGTAAATATTTCTAGTGTTAAAAGCTCTAGTGTTGAGCATTGTTACTGTTAAGGGTTCTAGCGTTAAGATTTTTCATGTTAAGAGTTCTAGTGTTAAGATTTTCCGTGTTGAGTTTTCGTGTTAATAGTGTAGTAAACCTGCGGCGGGAGGTGATTGACATGAGACGTGGCTCCTTAATGAACTGATTGCTTGCAGCCGCGCAACTAGACTGGAGGAGACGCAAGTTAGAAGAGAGGGCTAAGCAGTCCCTCGGGGTTGCTGGAGAGAGCTGACTTGGTTGGTTTGCGAATACACTCATTGGGGGGAGGCGGCGTTCGCAGTTTCTAGTATTGCCGGCGCTGAAGACAGAAAGGTAGGGGAGCTGTTCCAGTTCAGGAGGGGAGGCTAGTTGCCTCCTTTAGTTAGAGAGGGCCGGGAACGCTTAGGAGTGTTTCCGCGGACCTCTGCTCTCCAGCCCGGGTTCCAGTGGTCGGCACGCCGCCGCCCGCTGCCTGAACCGCCGACTGAACGCGATTGTTTCCCCGGCTGTCGGACGGTGCCAATAAAGCTCAGACCCTGGGGGAGGGTCTCGCCAGCCGAGCGAGCTAAGTTTTAACTCTTGCTATTTCCCTATTCCTGTTGTACTAGGTTTTATATATGTATTCACTGGTGAGTTTTATTGTGCCGGCTTTTTACAGAGGAGCAGAGGGCTAGTGGGCGGCTCAAGTTACCCGGGTGGTGGGGACGTTTACTGTCTTATTTGCAGTGTCTGAGCAGGCGTTATAGCCCCCGTTTGCTCCTTGAGTGGAGGTGTAGCCTAGTGTTTCATCCCCCGTGTGCAGTGTCTCCAGCGGGCGGAGCGTAAAGGGTGGGGTGTTTGCATTCATGCGTGCCGTGCCTGATCTTAAAGTGTGCCCTATTCCATGTGCGTGGTTTGTACTACAGTGAACAGACTTTACTTACCTGTGAGTAGTCGCCGGTCCTCAGGCCTATCTGTTCAACTCTCTAGGCCTTTTAACATAATTTGTGATGAAATAAAGGTTTATCTACTTTTCCATATTCCTCGACTGGTGTTGTGTCTTTTAGGTCTCTGACAAAGCCCATACCGGGCTTGTTTATTACAATATATTGTCAGAAATATGAGGCAGAAAGAAGGCATCTGACTCAAAATCTCAGAAAAATAAAAATACAATTTGATTCAGTAGATATTCAATAGAAGAACTAAACCGAGCGTTATAACGTCTTGTTTCAGTTTCTTAGAGTAACTAATTTAATTAAGAAGATTTGCGGGGTTTTTTTGGCGGGTGGATAACGTAAATAGTCACTGATCCACACGACACACCAGCTGGTGGCGGTAATGCACCATTTCGTTGTTTGCCGACCGCCAATAAACAAATGAAGCAGAAGAAGAAGACTATCGTCAAAATGGCTGCCATCTCAATAAGCGCGTTTTATGGAAAAAAGAAAGGTAAGCATGATATTAATGAATTAATAAAAATGTTATCTTTAGGCTGTTTCGAGTAAGTAAACATCTCAAGAATATCTGCGTGAGTTTTCAGAGCTGAGCTTATTTATTTTCATTTGAAAAACGCTAGTTTATAAATCTCCTCTGTAGTGGACATCAGGACTTGGTGCTTAGTTTGTTTCTCATTGTCCTCAGTAGACAGGTCTATGACGGAGGCAGAGAGGATTCTTAACAGAACCACTGAGGGAGATTCTGACATAGATTTATCAGAGGGTGAGAGTCCAGAGAGAGTACGAGACAGAAGAGGGTGAGAGCTCGGATGAGTAGGACCCAGATCAGCTGGGCCAAAACCAACACGTAGGGTTCTGAGGTTTTTAATCTATAAATATGGAAGTTTAACCTACAGCGATGTGTACCAGGAAATAGATCCCAACATTTTATTTTTGAACCTAATGAAACAACTCTCACTCTCCGTGACAGTAGAAGACAATACAGCTAAAATTAAAACAGAATGGGAGAATGACTGTGGTGTTGAAGAGTGGGATGATATGTGGTCAACCTATCCAGCTGTTTTGCCACCAATAGAGCAAAAGAACTGCAATTTAAGATAAATCATAGACTACATATTACCCCTGTGAGACGCAATAAAATGAATCCAGATCTATCAAAGTTTAATAAGTGCAAGACTACAGAAGGCACATACATTCACTGTTTACTAGAATGTTTATATAGTCATAGATTGTAGAAAGATGTTCTTAAAGAAATCAGTGACATAATTGGTCAAACAGTGAGCATTACTCCTACATCATGACTTGATGCATGCTCAGTAATCCAGGTAAGCGAATCAAAGAAGCTTGAATCAGTTCATCTGAATACAACGTTTATTGACAGTTTCATCACTCATCTAAGTGACCTCTTCAGTCTAAGCTGACTGCACGTATCCACACCCCTTATAAAAAAATACAGTTGCATAACGACCAAAACCATCGACCCGTTTCATACGCAAATATGGGTGTGACCATTAACTAGAGTTTCAATGGCAATGTGTACTATTCACAGAGGATTTGGGAATGTTTGCAATCACAGCATTGTAAGATGGCGACAGATGTACTCTTCGCCACCACCCCCACCGCCTCGGTTCAGGGATGGTCGTTCCCTCTTATAGTCCATGGGCCAGACGATATTTCGGTACACTGAAGGTGGCAAAACTTATAATTTTTGAAGGGATCCATGTCTGTAGATGATATTTTGGTATGATAACCATTCCTGAGTGGCAGCTGTATCACATTTATCAGCTCATGAAGTTAACCACCCGCTAAACTAAATTGCATTTTAGACGCTGGTGCATATCCTGGTTTAGCCTCATGGTCAGGACATTTTTCAATGTTCTATAATATTGTCTTTGGTATCATTTTAAAGGTGACCTTCTTAGCTTTCATTCAAGCCCTGTTGTGGATATTTCTCACAAATATAGAGGTCACTTGAGCTCTTCAACCCGTCAATAACACACATCTTTCTGCAATGTTCGCCTAAACTATATACTTTCTTTTAGCCCTGTGGCATCTAGGAATATCAGGGACACAAAACACAAAAACTGGAATACTCACAGGACTGTAAAGATTCAGGAAATGTATAATATACCCATACTATTTCATTGTGTGAGGTGATTGTGAGCCTTAAATGAGAACTAGACCAAAGCCAGTTAGGTCACAAACTGGTCTCTATACATTTGTTTAAATACACAATCAAAATACATGATAAAAAGGAATACCATAGTGAGGTAATGAACTATTTTAATATTTTAAACAACATTGACATTTACATATACTTAGTCAATGATACATGTAATCCCATATCATTAGTGGGTATATGTAATGGTAATGGGTAGGGTAATGGGTATATGTGAATATGGTTACATTATTGTTATCAAGCTCTGGGTAACCAAGTCCAGAATCAACATCCTGTGCATCAATAGATTACTACCACAGTAATACCATCAGAATCATCACACTGTGATTCATCAAGCTGCTCGTTTCTCTCATCATCTGACTCCCCAAGTTCAAAGTCCAGTTCTGGACCATCCTGCTGTTTTTGGTTACTGCAGGTCTGTAACCTGCGCATGTCTGTGCATGGAAGTCCATTTGACAGGCACATGCAGCTTGGCATTTTGCATGAATGCACACACTTGCATGTTAGCATTTCCAAGACCACATCTGGTGCAGGTGGGGAGTGCATCCAGTAAATGGCCAGCTTGCCATCATCGTCTGTCCATCCATACTCCGTAGGGCTTGGCACCACAGGGTTAGCCTGCAGACAGCACTTCCATATTGCTGCCTGATAGTTGGCTCGTTGAACATGCATAAAGAGACAGTCTCTACATGGTGGCAGCTGGCTGGACTCAACCTCTCCACTTTTGGTGCAGAAGAGCTGGTAACGCAGTTTGTTCACCTCAGCAGTGCTGCTATTAGCAACATACATCCGACAGGTGAACTGCTCAATTTTCTGGAACAGCTCATCACTCACATTCCATGTCTGTCCCAGTTGACTAAAAGTCTCTTGGCAGGAAGTGTGCTTTCTCACTATCTTCAGGGCATTCAGCTTCCCTCGACCAGCGAATGCACTGACAGTGTCGCAGCCTGTGAAGGCATGTAAGCCAATTAGGCTGTCACAGATGCTGTCTCCAAGTGAACTTGCCAGTTTGGTGATGTCGACAAACCGTGTGCGGTTCTGAGTCCCACACTTCTGGTAGATGGGACAGGTGATGTCCTTCTGGAAGCCAAGACAAAGCACCATGACATCAGTGTCCTCAGCTGTGATGATAACTGACTTTGAGCCCGCATTTGCTGCATGCAATGCATGCAGGAGCAGACGGGTGTCAGCTTCTTCATGTGTGGAGTGCAGTTCTGCTGCTTCCTCACACCCATCTTCTGTCAACTTGTAGCAGGTTTCCTCACAGGTCATGTACAACACCTTGCCATGCAGCATAGCTCTGTATCGTGGGAGTTTCCACTCTTCCACCAGAAACTTGATGAGACTGGTCTTGTTGGAGAAACTGCACATAAATTTTCTCCACTGCTGGATGTGGTGTCCCCCTGCAAGATTCTTGTACTGGAGAGTGATGTCTCCACCCCGGTTCAGTCGTTCAGCATCTTTGATCGAAGTCTGGTGATAGACATCAAAAACAACATCAATCCTCCCACTCTGTGCTCCCTCATGGAGGACCTGGGTCAAGGCTGACTCTGCCACCTGTGCAAAGGTTTTGTTGCCATTCATTTTTTGGACCAGGCTCATCCCATCAATGATGGAAGTAGATGGGATTGGGATGTCTTCTGCAGGAGATACATTCTTTTCAAGCCCCCTGGCAAGTGCAGCCTTGTTTGTTTTTCGTAAGGACCCATCAGCATTTGCCAGTGCCCATGGTAGTGGGCCCAATGGGTAGGCAAGGACATCCTTCAGATTCACCTTCCTGCTTTCAGCCACCAGGATCATGTGACTGAAAAGGTTTCTATCTGCCTTCAGAACCACATCCCGTGCTTTCTTTCCATGAGCTTGTTTTGTGCTGACATTGGAGAATGTTTTCAGACTTTGCTTGGTCATCTTGTCGTGGAATTTCACAGGTGGTGGGTCTGCATCTAACCTTGTTTGCTGGAATGCTTGGTAGGCCTCTTCTCCTTCCTCAAGAGCTCTCAAGAGATCTATGGTCATATCAGGTGGAGCCATGTTGCCAGTGGAGAGGCTAACCAAATCAATCTCATCAGCGGACATAGGATTGAGCCAGTTATTCTCCATAAGGTCCATGAGAGACTGGACATCTGCTTCATCTCTCTTGATCCTTGGACTCTGTAGATCTTGATGAGACCATTTGCACCTGCCTTGACCTGTCAGGTCTCTCAGCTGTCTGAGGTACATGCTTCTATATGTAACGGGGGCAGTCCTCCAGGTTAACCTGGTTACATATACTCAGCTGTGAGATAATATTTGGTCACAGCTCCTGGCTTCAAGCTGAATCCCTTTGTCCCTCCAGCTGTTTGGGTGTCTTTGTTCACCGTTTCTTCTATAGCTTGGTCAACAGGGATTCGGCCAAAGGGATTGGTGGAGCCCAGTTGGACTGAGAAGCCTCCTTCCATGAATTCTGTGTACACATCTGGGTGTGTGATGGGCAGCACAGACATCTGGGCGTAGTAGTAGGGGAGGTAGCGTGCATAATTCATCCTGTCATAAGCAAAGCACCATGGGATCATTGCTCGAATGCTAGCCAAGTGTAGCATCCAGTCTCCCTCTCTGGATGCTCGGACGAGCCCCAACAAGATTTCAACCATGTCCAAATAGGACATCCAGAAGTTCGAGAGGCTGCCGTTTCCACATCTAAGGAACTCACGGTAGATTTCAAATAGATCCATGATGCGTGTACAAGAGCTGTTCTCGAGGACCTCCTTCAAAGCATGTTGTGAGACTTCTTTCCCAAGGCTGTCAATGGTCTTCAGTGTCTCATTCAGGTGAACCATGTCATTCCTGTGAGTTTCTTCCAACCAGGACAGGAAACCATTCAAGGTCAGTCGCGTGAGAGCCTCATACAGGAGCTTGTGTAGTCGCACTGCCCTGTTGTACTTGCGGCCATCCATAACACCAGCAATTGAGCCTTCTGCAATCATGCCAGACTCAATGCAGAGGTCTTTGAGTCCAGCATCTTGGAAACGCTTTCCTATTATTGCCAGCAGTGTGCAGATGGTGTGGAATACCCCAAGCCTAACGATGATATCATGGAACTTGTCATGGTGTTTCCATGTGATCTCGACAGCCTTCGCATACAGGGCTTGGTCAAAGACACAGACAATCTTCCTCAGGCCTAAGCACTGCATGATGCTCAGTGACTGGTTAAGCACCTCGTTGACAGTAGACATTTGTGTCGCTGGAGCATTGATGGTAGGCAGATAGCCTATATTGTCGGGGATGACCGTCATCTCTCCTCGAGTCAGGATGTTGAAGCCTGTCCAGCTGCTGACTGACTGTTCTTCTTGTTGTGACATGCGTGCTAGGACCCAAAGAAGGTTTTTCTCTCTGGCAAGCTTAGTATTGGCTGCAGTATCGGCATCTGACTTTTTGCTTTGTGGTGGCCCTACCCGTTGTCCAGCATTGTAAGTTGGTAACATTGGTGGGGGTCCATCAATGCTTCTCTTCTTTGTTTTGGGAACAGTGGGCATGGGTTGGACAGGAAGTGGGTTGACTGGCTTTGCTTGCACAGCAATCCCATTGACTCTGTGAGATGTTCCCTCACCACTGACAGTTTCTTCAAGACGGTCGATATTGTCCCAGGCTAAAGTTGTGAATATGCCAGGATGGATGTTAGCTGGAAGGGCAATGCCACTCCCTGATGATGAGAGTTTCTGGAGACACAGGGCAGTGTTGATCTCTTCCATCTGTGAATAGGACACACTGTGACCAAGTCGGTTGAGGATGTTTATCAACTCTACATTTCCTGTCAACGATTTGACACTGAATGGCAGAACAATGTGCTTGGAAGGCTTGGTATTTCCACATGTCACTGCATATACTATGTCATGGCCAAATGACTGCAGAAGGCACTGCACTCTCTGGGATGCATGATCAGGATCATTTGAGCCTGTGAGTAGAGAGTACAGGAAGATAATGAGCGACTCTGGAATGGTAGGACATTCTGCTTCTGGTTTGACTTCAGGCGGCCAGGTTTGAGGAACATCTTGACTTTTAATGTCTGCTCTCAATTTGATGGCTGCTTTGGCTATAACATCTTGTGCACTGACACTTTTCAGGGTCTGCAGCTCCCTTTTGAGAGACTGATTTTCTTTGGCAAGTTCCCTCATGGACAAGTTATCGGGATAGAGGAGGAATTTTCCTTTCTCATCAGGGAATATCTGCAAGGCTCCAGCAAACTCACTCTCCAGGTTTCGCCTTATGTGCTTCTTGGTTGATTCCTTGACTTGGGCAATGCCTTGGGAGTTCATTGAAGCTACCAGTCTAGAAGAGAGATCAGTCATTGTCATCACTTGAGGATTGCCAAAAAGCTCCATCCTGATGAAGAGGAACAGCTCATTGTATGCCTTATTCACAGCAGCTTCATACTGGGCTGCAGCATCATCATCTTCATTGCTGGCAACCTCTCCTTTGGAAACCTCTTCTTTGGTGTAAAGTCTATAGCATGACCTGTGGTAGTGCCCTTCAGCTGCTACAAGGTCTCTACTCACAATGGCAAGGATTCTGCTGTCCCTTTTCTTTGTGGCTGCACTCCTGATCTTTGCATCAGCTCGCAGTTCTCGACACTGCACCAGTACTTCTCTCGTATTCTGTCTCTTGGAATATTTGCTGTTTTTCTGACAAAATATGCACTCTGCATCATAAGTCCTAGATGTACTTGGAGCATGTCGAGCTACTCTCTTAGATTGTTTCTCTTCAGCAGAGACACAACTTTTCTTTTCTTTTGCAAGGAGGCCATCAAGAATTTGCTTCATAGTGAAGATACTGCGACACTTTCTGTGGTAGTAGATTGCTGGAATCTGTCCCTCAGGAATGTCTTTTGCCGGTTTCAAAACTGGTGCATGATTTCGTATCTGAGCTGCCCTGAGCAGAGTTCTCCATGAGTCGACACTTTGTAGTGAAACCAGCTTATCTGTATCATCAGAACAGTGGATAATGCACTCCACCCGTGGGCGCTTTGGTATTGGGTAAAAACTTGCTTGTTCACCAGTGGCCATATTCAGTCAGTTTTCACCTGCCACATACAAACAAATACATGTAACTTAGGTGTATGAACACTACTAAAACAAAGTTTACTTTGCTTCACCAGCGTCATATTACCATTATTTATCTTACATAGCCACAAATAGATACATTACCTAGTTGCTATGCAACAGCTGTATTTTGTCCACATGAGGCCGCTAAAATCAACACAAGATGAAAGTTCCTCGTAGCAAATTTAACTAATCATATTAACATATACATTAAAAGAACATGCTAACATTATGGGAAATTAGCTTACAATCTTCTCCAGAGTGAGACAAGAAGATAGATACCAGTTTCCTCTATATGTGTTTAGTAGAAAGCTATCTGGCTGCACGTTAGCCTAGCTTAGCACAATGAATGGAAGTACACAGTACTGGTTATCCTTGGTTGTTGGCCAACTAAGAACTGTCCCAGAGTTTAAGCTAGGCTAATCAGTACCAGGGGTGTTGAAATGCTATATTTGTAAAAATCTGGGCAAATACACAATCGTGAGAGGCACAGAAACAGGTTTCCTGAAAGAAAAATGAAATAGCTGCTCATTTGGAAAGGTTATCATGTATTATTTTACTTCTGTTAGTGTACCAAATAAAATGGCACCAGTGAAGTTGTGTCACCTTGGGTGATATCGATATCTGGTCTGACCCATGGACTAACTGGCTTTGGTCTAGTTAGTTTCTTAGTAATAATGCCCTTCTAATTTAAGGTTCACAATCACCTCACACAATGAAATAGTATGGGTATATTATACATTTCCTGAATCTTTACCGTCCTGTGAGTATTCCAGTTTTTGTGTTTTGTGTCCCTGATATTCCTAGATGCCACAGGGCTAAAAGAAAGTATATAGTTTAGGCGAACATTGCAGAAAGATGTGTGTTATTGACGGGTTGAAGAGCTCAAGTGACCTCTATATTTGTGAGAAATATCCACAACAGGGCTTGAATGAAAGCTAAGAAGGTCCCCTTTAAAATGATACCAAAGACAATATTATAGAACATTGAAAAATGTCCTGACCATGAGGCTAAACCAGGATATGCACCAGCGTCTAAAATGCAATTTACTTTAGGGGGTGGTTAACTTCATGAGCTGATAACTGTGATACAGCTGCCACTCAGGAATGGTTATCATACCAAAATATCATCTACAGACATGGATCCTTTAAAAAATTATAAGTAAATTTTGCCACCTTGAGTGTACCGAAATAGGAAATTTTGGGCTCTGGCCCATGGACTATTAACATAGATGGTCTCTTTGACGCCCCGTTCAAACCAGCGTTCCTCCCTATCAAGAACGTGCACATCCTCAGCCTTGAAAGAGTTGCCACTGGCCTGTAGAAGGTGTAGACTGTGGAGTCCTGCCCTGACGCATTAGCTCTGCTGTGTTGTGCCATCCTCTTGGCCAGCGTCTGTTCAGTTTCCCCAATGTACAAGTCACGGTAGTACTCCTGGCACTTAACAGCGTACACTCTATTGCTCTGTTTGTGCCAAGGGACCCAGTCTTTGGGGTGGACGAACTTCTGGTGCAGCGGGTTTTTTGGGTTTGAAAGCAATTGAGATGCAGTGTTTGGAAAATATGTGTCTCAGCTTTTCTGACACTCCTGCCACATTCAAAATCACCACTGGTTTACGCTTAGTCTTAATTTACGCTTAGTGATTGGTCTCACTCCTTCTTTACACAGAATCAAGCTAGCTGTAGCGACTCTGCTTGGCTTTGTGAAGCCTGAAACCCGCTCGTTGACGCTTGTGGCTTTAATTCTGGCAGATTGAGCTCCTTCCTTCTGTTGACCAAAGGAGTTGAATCAAGTGCAACTGGACTTGGTATATATCCGTGAAGACGTTTCGCCTCTCATCCAAGAGGCTTCCTCAGTTCGTGCCTTTCTGACTAGACCAAGCTAGTCTGACTGGCTGGTGATGAGACTCAGAATGTAGCCTCTTTGGAGTCGTTGTCAGAGCTATAGATGTCCATGGCTCTTTGTATTCCGATGTTTACCATCGCCCGTTGCTAACAGAGCCATAGATATGAGTGGCTCTTTTGTGTGCCGATGTTTGGCGGCGCCCGTCGTTATCGGAGCTGTTGATTTGCATTTGTTTAGCAGCGACGGTCGTTGGGGGTGTTAGTTTCGACTTCCTTATTCAGTGGTCATGAGAGTCGTTGGAGCCGTTAGTGAACGACTGTTGTTGTTGGAGGCTAGGCTTCTTGAGTCTCCTGGGTAGACATGAAAGGACGGCATTGTAAGTGGGAGATAGGTGGTGTCGCAGACCTCTTCCTCTGTTGAAGGATGGTTTTTCCAGTTTCACATACGTAGATGGCTTCCTTCACCCCTCTTTCAAACCATCTATCTTCCCTGCCCAAAATGTGTACGTTGCTGTCCTCGAAGGAGTGTGTCTTCTCCTTTAGGTGTAGATAGACTGCTGAGTCTTGTCCTGAGGAGTTTGACCTTCTGTGTTGGGCCCTCCGTTTGTGTAGTGGTTGTTTGGTTTCTCCTATGTATACGTCAGTGCAATCCTCATCGCATTGTACAGCATACACCAGATTGCTTTTTTGGGTGTGTGGTACACGGTCTTTGGGATGAACCAGTCTTTGTCGGAGTGTGTTGCTGGGTTTGAAGTATACCGGGATGTGGTGTTTGTTGAAAATTCTCCTGAGTTTCTCGGAGAACACAGAAACATAAGGGATGACTGTGCTATTCCTTCTGTTCCTTCTCTCTTCTTCGCTCACCTGGTTGGTCTTTTTGGATCGTGTTGTAGTTTTCACAAAGGTCCAACTGGGGTAGCCGCAGGTTTTTAAAGCTCCCCTCAGGTGTTTGTGTTCTTCTCGCTGGACCTGAGTGCTGCTGGGCACATCGTCAGCTCTGTGTTGCAGAGTTCTGATGACGCTCAGTTTGTCTTCCAGAGGGTGGTGTGAGTCGAAAAGTAGCAGAGCTATGCATATCAATAGCTCCGATAACGACACAAAGAGCCATGGACATCTATAGCTCTGACAACGACTCCAAAGAGGATAAATTCTGAGTCTCATCACCAGCCAGTCAGACTAGCTTGGTCTAGTCAGAAAGGCATGAACTGAGGAAGCCTCGTGGATGAGAGGCGAAACGTCTTCACGGATATATACCAAGTCCAGTTGCACTTGATTCAACTCCTTTGGATAACCATGACCTGGATGAATGAGAACATTCACAGACTTCCCTCTGTTGAGTGCAAAAATAGGTTTGAACTTGGGAAATGCTGCTTGTGACAATATTTTTACTTCTTATTTCAGAAAAGCTGCTTTTAGAACAGCGACACACCAGCGATACAGGTTCATTAACCGTTGTTGGACATTTTTCGACTAATGGTGATGTGTGTAACTCGGTGATTCTTCAATTAAGGGAGTTTTTCTGTCCCCAGGGTAGATTTTCAAGAAAAAAACTGTTATAGTATTTGTTAGGTTGTGTTAGATATGGAAAAAAAGATTTGTGTCTCAGTGATGACATTTTAATACTTTTTCAGTATGTTGAAAATTTAAATGTGGCAGAATTTCACTGTTTTGGGCTTCTCCCCTCCTACCCAGACTTTTTACTTCCCCTCTATAATAAAGTAATCAAAATGGTTAAGTTCATTAAAGCTTTACTTTGCATAATTTAAAAAGACATATTTCAAATTCATTTGGGTTTTGTGCAATTTGCAGATTTTCTTATTGTTAAATATGGCTGTCCCTCATACATCTGAGAAGTGCCAGAGGCGCATGAGCGGGTCATGGCAGAAACATGACTTTTCCATGTCCACACATGTCATGTGAAGATTTCTGTGTCCTGATCTGAGAGGATGTTTATTAGTCCATCTATCCATCCATTGTCTTAACCGCTTATCCTGCTGTCAGGGTGGCGGGGATGCTGCAGCCTGGTCCAGCAGTCAGGTGACCTGGCGCTACTAAATTATCTCTAGCAATGTTTATTAGTCGTCGTTACCAAACAAGTTACTAACTGAGTATCTTAGTTCAGAAACAAGAAATCTCTCTTTATTCACGTATATTCATTGTACATTGTATGCTAGCTAACAAGTTAGCTTAGCAAGTCTAAGACTCAGCCAACTTTTTCTCCAAAAAGTGAAAATTGTCATTACCATCACGTGTAATGACGTCACATTTTGCTGTTACAACTTTGAAAAGAAAATCATCACAATATCAAAGTTATTATGTAGGACGATCAAAGCTATGCTAAGATACTAGTTTAAGACCACTTAATAGAGGTTTGGGGAAAAAAACTGATTTTAAAGATCATTTTAAAAGCCAAAAGTGTCCCAAATTGAAGAATGAGCCAAGTGTGTTGTGTTGGTAGTTGTTTAACTACTACGGGAGGGAAATCTGTCCCCGGCAGGTGGACATGTAGCTACGCCATCTTTTCATGTAATGCTAGCAGCACTCAGTGCTCCGCTCATTACACCGCCGTCCATCTTCTTCTCTGAAGACATTTCTTCTCTTCAGTGTTTGCACATACTGCTGAAGACAAACAGGGGAGCCGTTTGTACGGCCTGGCGTGTTTATATAGACGGGTGGCGGACGTAAGTGGGGCCCACAGGTAGGTGAACGTTGACTTAAACGTTTCAGTGCTGCACGCATGCGCGAAGGGATAAACCCACTAGCGATAGTCTTAGAGGGCGGTGCCTGTACGAAATAGAACGTGACAGTAGCCGCCAATCATAAAACCCCGCCCATGATTCCAACAAGTCTCGTCCAATCACGGAGCCCCACGTGGAAGGCAAGTAATAAAAGCGGAGCGGCCGCCGCGCAGCTGCACATTGACACGATGGACGCAAGTGAGAAGAGAAGCAGCAGACACAGAGGTGGACGGGGAGAGAAGAAGAGCGAAGACCTTTCTCAGCGGCAACCGCGGCAAACCCAGAGAAGAAGAGCGGGTCCGCCCGGTGAGTCGCCGCAGGCTGAATGCCGCAGACGAGAAACAGGAGTCCGGCAGGGGGCGCTAGAGCGAGGAGGCCCAGCCAGACAGGTAAGAAACGAGCTGAACCAAGCGAACCAAGTGTTATTGTGAGTGACAGGCGCAGTATTTAGTGTGGTAACACTGTGTGTGCCGCACAGCTGGTTCACATCTGCTGACTAGAACCAGCAAGACGCTCATTAGGGCCGTTTAGATTCTCACTTTAGTTTGTGTTGCCGAGGCAACGCTGGCCAGTCATTTTCCCGCCTCAAACACGGTACGACACAATCTACCCGAAACGACCGTAGACGGTCAAAATGACGGCTGGTAATTTGCGCGTGATCGCGCGCGTCATGCCACTATTCATTAGGCGTGTTGGTTGGTCGCATCGTTTCCTTCGTGAAGTTCACTGCTCTGTCCTACCCACTAGCGCCCTCCAGTGGACACAAATACTCTAAACTTTTGATCATTTCCAACACGTCTGGTTACAGACGCCGTTTCAGACGCACCATGACAACCACCGACGCGCTGCAGCATTTACAGGCGTTGGACAGCGGCCGTTTTAAATAGTTTGGAAAATAGTATTAAAGTTGTTAAACTGTTAATTTTGGTGCCAGTTAGTTTAATAACAGACATACTAACATATGTACTGCATTAATATGTCAACTGGGTATTTATCTTGGCAGAATATAGAGTTTAAAAACTGCGGCGGTCGAAAGGACTGCCCACGGTCGTTCTAGTAGTTTTAAGTCCCGCTCGTTGTCTAGGACTGTTTCAATAGTTATTTTCTATTGTTTTGTTTTGACATTTCACCTTTTATAGGCCTTGTTACCTTTGTTAGAATAGCAGTGTGTTTTCCCTTTTGTATTTCAGGTCATATTTTAACTTTCTCAGCTTTGCTATTCAAGTTCGACTATGTCTCTCTGAAGTTTAAATGGTTTAAAAATGGAAATAGTATTATAGTTGTTAAAATGTTAATTTTGGTGTCAGTTAGTTTAATAACAGACATGCTAACATGCAATGCATTTCTATCTTAACTTGGTACTTATCTTGACAGAATAGAGTTTAGAAACCGTGGGCGGTCATTGTGGACCACTCATGGTGGTTTTAGGTAGGAGTGACGTCCCGGTGGTTCTGGTGTTAAATGACTTCTCTGGTGTCTCTGGTTTGGATCAAACACTTGACTGACATTTCTGTCAAAGTCCTGCTACACAGTGTTTCCACACTACATACAAGACACATGGATTTACACACATTTCAACACATTTCACAGAAAATGTGACTTTGTACAGATTGTCAGCAGACATTTGGCAGTCACGTTCAGTTGGTTCTTCTTGCTGATTCCACACACACACACACACACACACACACACACACACACACACACACACACACACTGGTACAACGTAAAAAAAATCAAACCATCTGTTTTATGATACACTTCATCTGTGTGATATTAATATAACGAAATTCCATTTACAAAGTTTCAAGGTATTTCGGTTCTACTTCCAGCTTTGGCAGTATATAATTTTTTCATTTCATATACAATTTAGTTTCAGATTTTCATGTACGTTTTTTTCAACCCTGATCCTTCAGCTGATACGCTCCAGCTTTTCTTTTAGTAATGCACTTCAGCTCCCAATTCTGCCTGTAGGCGAATATGTTCCAGCTTCCAGTTAAGATTACAGCATATTCAGCTTCATTAGATACTGACTTCAGCTTCCAACTGCCACTACTACACTTAAGCGTGCATGGTTTTTTCCAGCAATTTTCAGCATTATTTCAGCAATTTCCTTCAGCTTTCAACGTCCTTGTTTTACTTTTACAATTCAGCTGTTTTTGCAGCAATTGTCAGCATTGCTTCAGCAATTTCTTTCAGCTGTCAGCATTCACATGCACTTTCTGCAGGATCTGCATTTTCTGGTTTTATATGAGCTGTCAAGAAATGGACTCCACATAAATCAAAATTCAGTTTTTATTATTTGAACAAGTTGTGGAACATAAAAAATATAAATGTTGAAAATAATCCCCAATCTTAAAGCTGTATAAAGTAATTAAAATAATGGAGGTAATTAAAAGCAAGTGCAGCGTTTCTATTATAGTTATAGGGTGGGTTACATAGAATTACCTCATGTCTTCCGTAGGGGTTTGGATTCATGTGATCTCAGTGTCATGTTGACATGTCAGAAACTGCCATTCAAAGGAATGAGCTAATTATATATTAACTAACTCATTGGAGTTAACTCTTTGGAGTCTTACAAGTACCCAAAAAGTAACTCTTTAATGTTGACAAGATTGTATTCTGAAGCAATGCACACTCAATACATTTAGATTCCTTCAGTTGGCTGAAATCAGATTCCAGAAAAGTTTTAAGTAACCTCAACTTTTTTTTACTCTATTTTGCAGAATGTTTATAGAGGGGAGCATGAAGACAACAGGAGGGAGAGACCCTCAACTGTTAGGGAGGCAAACAGGAGGAGCAACAATGTCAGGAAACCAGATGAAGTCGCTCTTCTGAAAAGCCGGGTGGAGGACTTGTCTACGCTCCTGAAGGAGCTCCAAAACAAGACCTTGCACTTGCAGAGGACTCTCAAAGAGAGGGAGGTCAGCCACAACAATTGGCAGAAGGAGAGGGAGTCTCTCCTCCAAGACAATGAAGAACTTGAGAAAATGAACAAGATTCTCAAAGAAGAGTCTCTTCTCAATGCTAAAATGTTGAAGGAAGCACTCTATGATAAGGAGACATGCCTTAAGACCTGTGAGAAGGAAAAAGAAGTTCTCCTCAAGGACCAAGACTCACTTCTGCAGCAGTTAAACTTCCTGCAAACAGAAGGGCTCCGTAAAGAGAAGGACTTTGAAAGAAGGCTCGCTGAAGAGAATGTGGAAGTGCAGATAGCGCTGAACAAGCGCTTCACCTTGGAGCTTTCGCAAAGGAAGGAGGAAAGTGAGCAAATGATCACGGCCGCCCTCAGTCAAGTCGAGCAGGAGTTTAGGTGTAATCTTGAGCAGTGGCAGAAGGAGAAAGCTTGTATCCTTGAAGAAAACAAAGAGACTAAGCTGCTCCTGCTTCAGGCTCAAGAAGAAGTTCAGCTGCTAAAACAGAGCAAGGAGGAGGCAGAGCTGAAATGGACTGCTCTTCTTAGCCTGAAGGAGGAGCCCTCGCAGGTCCCAGGTACCGACTCGCTGGCCTCAACAACAAAGGCACACAAGAGTCGGGAGGACAAGGAGTCAGCAAAGAAAGAGAAGAAGGAGCAGAAACTGTTGGCCAAGAGAGAGAAGCAGGAGAAGAAAAGGCTGTTTGAGAAGGAGACAGAAGGCAAGAAGATGCCAAAGAAACCAAAAAACTTCTTTATTTCTTTCTTTACCAAAAAAATAAGGGGTTTTTCAAATAGTTAATTTGTATGTAGTTTCAAACTGTTAAGATTTTTCATGTTAAGAGTTCTAGTGTAAATAGTTCTAGTGTTAAAAGCTCTAGTGTTGAGCGTTGTTGCTGTTAAGGGTTCTACTGTTAAGATTTTTCATTTTAAGAGTTTTAGTGTAAATAGTTCGTGTTAAAAGCTCTAGTGTTGAACATTGTTACTGTTAAGAGTTCTACTGTTAAGATGTTTCATGTTAAGAGTTCTACTGTTAAAAGCTCTAGTGTTGAGCATTGTTACTATTAAGGGTTCTAGTGTTAAGATTTTTTCATGTTAAGAGTTTTAGTGTAAATAGTTCTCGTGTTAAAAGCTCTAGTGTTGAGCGTTGTTACTGTTAAGGGTTCTAGCGTTAAGATGTTTTCATGTTAAGAGTTCTAGTGTTAAGATTTTCCGTGTTGAGTTTTCGTGTTAATAGTGTAGTAAACCTGCGGCGGGAGGTGATTGACATGAGACGCGGCTCCTTAATGAATTGATTGCTTGCAGCCGAGCAACTAGACTGGAGGAGACGCAAGTTAAAAGAGAGGGCTAAGCAGTCCCTCGGGGTTGCTGGAGAGAGCTGACTTGGTTGGTTTGCGAATACACTCATTGGGGGGAGGCGGCGTTCGCAGTTTATAGTATTGCCGGCGCTGAAGACAGAAAGGTAGGGGAGCTGTTCCAGATCAGGAGGGGAGGCTAGTTGCCTCCTTTAGTCAGAGAGGGCCGGGAACGCTTAGGAGTGTTTTCGCGGACCTCCGCTCTCCAGCCCGCGTTCCGGTGGTCGGCACGCCGCTGCCTGTACCGCCGACTGAACGCGATTGTTTCCCCGGCTGTCGGACGGTGCCAATAAAGCTCAGACCCTGGGGGAGGGTCTCGCCAGCCGAGCGAGCTAAGTTTTAACTCTTGCTATTTCCCTATTCCTGTTGTACTAGGTTTTATATATGGATTCACTGGTGAGTTTTATTGTGCCGGCTTTTTACAGAGGAGCAGAGGGCTAGTGGGCGGCTCAAGTTACCCGGGTGGTGGGGACGTTTACTGTCTTATTTGCAGTGTCTGAGCAGGCGTTATAGCCCCATTTTGCTCCTTGAGTGGAGGTGTAGCCTAGTGTTTCATCCCCCGTGTGCAGTGTCTCCAGCGGGCGGACCGTAAAGGGTGGGGTGTTTGCATTCATGCGCACCGTGCCTGATCTTAAAGTGTGCCCTATTCCATGTGCGTGGTTTGTACTACAGTGAACAGACTTTACTTACCTGTGAGTAGTCGCCGGTCCTCAGGCCCATCTGTTCAACTCTGTAGGCCTTTTAATATAATTTGTGATGAAATAAAGGTTTATCTACTTTTCCATATTTCTCGACTGGGGTTGTGTGTCTTTTAGGTCTCTTACAAAGCCCATATCGGGCTTGTTTATTACAATATATTGTAAGAAATATGAGGCAGAAAGAAGGCATCTGACTCAAAATCTCAGAAAAATAAAAATACAATTTGATTCAGTAGATGTTAAATAACAGAACTAAACTCAGTGTTATAACTTCTTGTCTCAGTTTCGTGGAGTAACTAATTTAATTAGTAAGATTTGAGGGGTATTTTTGGGGGGGGGATAACGTAAATAATAGACACCGATCCACACGAGATACCAGCTGGTGGCGGATTGTTGCAGCTGCCATCAGGACCGTGTAGGTAACACATAGATAGCAGAAAGCACTATTAACGGGACAAACTGATACACGGTAGCCATCGGATCTCTGGTCTAACCGGAATGCCAAACAAGGGCAATCGGCCGTTTATTTATTGAAAAGCATAATTAGAAGCACCTGTAGAGTAATCACCCGCCCCCCTCTGTACAGCGACGTCGGCATAAGAGCATTCAAGACAGACAGTGTTCCTCGGTGTTCAACACCCCCACTTGCTCTTAGGCTGATTACAGTATGCAGTTGTCAGGTACATCTAGCAAAGAAAATAAAAACATCTTACATACCAAAAACAAAAAAACTTGTCAAGCAGAGCTTTAGTTACAGGTTTAGTCAAAATATCTGAAACCATGTCTGATGTGGGGCAATACTCAATAGTTATCCTTCCATCACTAAGTGCAGACCGAACAAAATGATATTTGATGTCAACATGTTTACACCTTTGACGACATACAGGATTCTTGGACAGAGCAATGGTACCCTGGTTATCCTCATGGATAGTCACTGGTGTATAATCACACCCCATATCCATCCCATTCAACAGTTGAACAAGATACATACTCTCCTGTGTAGTAGCCGCCAAAGCCACGTACTCGGCTTCACATGTGGATAAAGGAACAGTGGGTTGTTTCTTAGACTTCCAAGAGATAACAGGACCCGTTTCAGAGAGGCAAAAACAATAACCAGTAATACTTCTTCTGTCATTCTGGTCTGCGGCCCAGTCAGCATCACTGAATGCAATAAGGTTAAGGTTCACATCACTTCTCTTGTAACACAATTCATGGTTAACAGTTCCCTTCAAATATCTGAGCACATGCTTTGCAGCTACCCGATGCTGCTCTCTTGGGTCAGACAGGTGTTGTGACAGTTTACTTACAATGAAGCTAAGGTCTGGTCTAGTACTTGTCATTACATAGATCAAACTGCCAACCATTTCTCGGTACCTCCTCGAATCAACAGGGTTACCTTCATCATCAAATTCCAGTTTGTTCTCACATGGGGTCGATCTTGGTCTGCAGTGAGTCATGTCAAACCTTTCCAGGATTTTTGTGATGTACCTCTTGTGGTTCATCTTTATTTCACCATCTCCCTGTGTAAAGTCAATACCAAGGAAATGTTTTAGTTTACCAAGATCTTTCGTCTTGAATTGGTCTCCCAATAGCTCTTTCACATTCCTGAGGGTTTGACTGTCACTCGCTGCAATAAGAAGATCATCGACCCAGATAATCAAAATGATTCTCTCACTCCCAGTTTGTTTGCTGTAAACACAGTGGTCAGCTGGGTTCTGAACAAAACCATTTTGGCAAAGGAAATCATGCAGCATTTTATTCCAGTTTTGTCCTGACTGTTTCAGACCATAGAGTGACTTGTTGAGCCTACAGACTAGTCTCTCACCAGCTAGAGACTTAACCTCAAAACCTTGTGGCTGTTCCATGTATAGCTCACAGTCAATGGGAGCATGTAAATATGCAGTTTTTACATCCATTTGGTGCAGCTCCAAACCATATTGTGCAGCAACCTGCATTAAACTGCGTACAGAGGTCATATCAGCGGTTGGGGAAAAGGTCTCACGATAGTCTATCCCTTCAATTTGACTATAGCCTTTACGCCATCTTTTCATGTAATGCTAGCAGCACTCAGTGCTCCGCTCATTACACCGCCGTCCATCTAATTCTCTGAAGACATTTCTTCTCTTCAGTGTTTGCACATACTGCTGAAGACAAACAGGGGAGCCGTTTGTACGGTCTGCTGTGTTTATATAGACGGGTGGCGGACGTAAGTGGGGCCCACAGGTAGGTGAACGTTGACTTAAACGTTTCGGTGCTGCACGCATGCGCGAAGGGATAAACCCACTAGCGATAGTCTTAGAGGGCGGTGCCTGTACGAAATAGAACGTGACAGAAGCCGCCAATCATAAAACCCCGCCCATGATTCCAACAAGTCTCGTCCAATCACGGAGCTCCACGTGGAAGGCAAGTAATAAAAGCGGAGCGGCCGCCGCGCAGCTGCACATTGCCACGATGGACGCAAGTGAGAAGAGAAGCAGCAGACACAGAGGTGGACGGGGAGAGAAGAAGAGCGAAGACCTTTCTCAGCGGCAACCGCGGCGAACCCAGAGAAGAAGAGCGGGTCCGCCCGGTGAGGCGCCGCAGGCTGAATGCCGCAGACGAGAAACAGGAGTCCGCCAGGGGGCGCTAGAGCGAGGAGGCCCAGCCAGACAGGTAAGAAACGAGCTGAACCAAGCGAACCAAGTGTTATTGCGAGTGACAGGCGCAGTATTTAGTGTGGTAACACTGTGTGTGCCGCACAGCTGGTTCACATCTGCTGACTAGAACCAGCAAGACGCTCATTAGGGCCGTTTAGATTCTCACTTTAGTTTGTGTTGCCGAGGCAACGCTGGCCAGTCATTTTCCCGCCTCAAAAACGTTACGACACAATCTACCCAAAACGACCATAGACGGTCAAAATGACGGCTGGTAACTTGCGCGTGATCGCGAGCGTCATGCCACTATTTATTAGGCGTGTTGGTTGTTCGCATCGTTTCCTTCGTGAAGTTCACTGCTCTGTCCTACCCACTAGCGCCCTCCAGTGGACACAAATAGTCTAAACTTTTGATCATTTCCAACACGTCTGGTTACAGACGCCGTTTCAGACGCACCATGACAACCACCGACGCGCTGCAGCATTTACAGGCGTTGGACAGCGGCCACTTTAAATAGTTTGGAAAATAGTATTAAAGTTGTTAAACTGTTAATTTTGGTGCCAGTTAGTTTCAAAACAGACATACTAACATATGTACTGCATTAATATGTCAACTGGGTATTTATCTTGACAGAATATAGAGTTTAAAAACTGCGGCGGTCGAAAGGACTGCCCACGGTCGTTCTAGTAGTTTTAAGTGCCGCTCGTTGTCTAGGACTGTTTCAATAGTTATTTTCTATTGTTTTGTTTTGACATTTCACCTTTTATAGGCCTTGTTACCTTTGTTAGAATAGCAGTGTGTTTTCCCTTTTGTATTTCAGGTCATATTTTCACTTTCTCAGCTTTGCTATTCAAGTTCGACTATGTCTCTCTGAAGTTTAAATGGTTTAAAAATGGAAATAGTATTATAGTTGTTAATATGTTAATTTTGGTGTCAGTTAGTTTAATAACAAACATGCTAACATGCAATGCATTTCTATCTTAATTTGGTACTTATCTTGACAGAATAGAGTTTAGAAACCGTGGGCGGTCATTGTGGACCACTCATGGTGGTTTTAGGTAGGAGTGACATCCCGGTGGTTCTGGTGTTAAATGACTTCTCTGGTGTCTCTGGTTTGGATCAAACACTTGACTGACATTTCTGTCAAAGTCCTGCTACACAGTGTTTCCACACTACATACAAGACACGTGGATTTAAACACATTTCAACACAGAAAATGTGACTTTGTACAGATTGTCAGCAGACATTTAGCAGTCACGTTCAGTTGGTTCTTCTTGCTGATTCCACACACACAACACACACACACACACTGGTACAACGTAAAAAAAATCAAACCATCTGTTTCATGATACACTTCATATGTGTGATATTAATATAAAGAAATTCCATTTACAAAGTTTCAAGGTATCTCAGTTCTACTTCCAGCTTTGGCAGTATATAATTTTTTTCATTTAATTTTCAATTTAGTTTCAGATTTTCATATACGTTTTTTTCAACTCTGATCCTTCAGCTGATACGGTCCAGCTTTTCTTTTAGTAATGCACTTAAGCTCCCAATTCTGCCTGTAGGCGAATATGTTCCAGCTTCCAGTTAAGATTTCAGCATATTCAGCTTCCAACTGCCACTACTACACTTCAGCGTGCATGATTTCTTCCCAGCAATTTTCAGCATTATTTCAGCAATTTCCTTCAGCTTTCAGCGTCCTTGTTTTACTTTTACAATTCAGTTGTTTTTGCAGCAATTGTCAGCATTGCTTCAGCAATTTCTTTCAGCTGTCAGCATTCACATGCACTTTCTGCAGGATCTGCATTTTCTGGTTTTATATGAGCTGTCAAGAAATGGACTCCACATAAATCAAAATTCAGTTTTTATTATTGGAACAAGTTGTGGAACATAAAAAAAATAAATGTTGAAAATAATCCCCAATCTTAAAGCTGTATAAAGTAATTAAAATAATGGAGGTAATTAAAAGCAAGTGCAGCGTTTCTACTATAGTTATAGGGTGGGTTACATAGAATTACCTGATGTCTTCCGTAGGGGTTTGGATTCATGTGACCTCAGTGTCTTATTGACATGTCAGAAACTGCCATTCAAAGGAATAAGCTAATTATATATGAACTAACTCATTGGAGTTAACTCTTTGGAGTCTTACAAGTACCCAAAAAGTAACTCTGTAATGTTGACAAGTTTGTATTCTGAAACAATGCGCACTCAATACATTTAGATTCCTTCAGTTGGCTGAAATCAGATTCCAGAAAAGTTTTAAGGAACCTCAACTTTTTTTTTTTACTGTATTTTGCAGTATGTTTATAGAGGGGAGCACGAAGACAACAGGAGGGAGAGACCCTCAGCTGTTACGGAGGCAGACAAGAGGAGGAGCAACGATGTCAGGAAACCAGATGAAGTCGCTCTTCTGAAAAGCCGGGTGGAGGACTTGTCTACGCTCCTGAAGGAGCTCCAAAACAAGACCTTGCACTTGCAGAGGACTCTCAAAGAGAGGGAGGTCAGCCACAACAATTGGCAGAAGGAGAGGGAGTCTCTCCTCCAAGACAATGAGGAACTAGAGAAAATGAACAAGATTCTCAAAGAAGAGTCTCTTCTCAATGCTAAAATGTTGAAGGAAGCACTCGATGATAAGGAGACATGCCTTAAGACCTGTGAGAAGGAAAAAGAAGTTCTCCTCAAGGACCAAGACTCACTTCTGCAGCAGTTAAACTTCCTGCAAACAGAAGGGCTCCGTAAAGAGAAGGACTTTGAAAGAAGGCTCGCTGAAGAGAATGTGGAAGTACAGATAGCGCTGAACAAGCGCTTCACCTTGGAGCTTTCACAACAGAAGGAGGAAAGTGAGCAAAGGATCACGGCCTTCCTCAGTCAAGTCGAGCAGGAGTTTAGGTGTAATCTTGAGCAGTGGCAGAAGGAGAAAGCTTGTATCCTAGAAGAGAACAAAGAGACTAAGCTGCTCCTGCTTCAGGCTCAAGAAGAAGTTCAGCTGCTAAAACAGAGCAAGGAGGAGGCAGAGCTGAAATGGACTGCTCTTCTTAGCCTGAAGGAGGAGCCCTCGCAGGTCCCAGGTACCGACTCGCTGGCCTCAACAACAAAGGCACACGAGAGTCGGGAGGACAAGGAGTCAGCAAAGAAAGAGAACAAGAGTCGGGAGGACAAGGAGTCAGCAAAGAAAGAGAAGGAGCAGAAACTGTTGGCCAAGAGAGAGAAGCAGGAGACAAAAAGGCTGTTTGAGAAGGAGAAAGAAGGCAAGAAGATGCCCAAGAAAACGAAAAACTTCTTTCTTTCTTTCTTTACCAAGAAAATAAGGGGTTTTTCAAATAGTTAATTCGTAGTTTCAAACTGTTAAGATTTTTAATGTTAAGAGTTCTAGTGTGAATAGTTCTAGTGTTGAGCATTGTTACTGTTAAGAGTTCTACTGTTAAGATTTTTCATGTTAAGAGTTCGTGTTAAAAGCTCTAGTGTTGAGCATTGTTACTGTTAAGGGTTCTAGCGTTAAGATTTTTCATGTTAAGAGTTCTAGTGTAAATAGTTAGTGTTAAAAGCTCTAGTGTTGAGCATTGTTACTGTTAAGAGTTCTACTGTTAAGATTTTTCATGTTAAGAGTTCTAGTGTAAATAGTTCTAGTGTTAAAAGCTCTAGTGTTGAGCATTGTTACTGTTAAGGGTTCTAGCGTTAAGATTTTTTCATGTTAAGAGTTCTCGTGTTAACATTTTCCGTGTTGAGTTTTCGTGTTAACAGTGTAGTAAACCTGCGGTGGGAGGTGATTGACATGAGACGTGGCTCCTTAATGAAGTGATTGCTTGCAGCCGCGCAACTAGACTGGAGGAGACGCAAGTTAGAAGAGAGGGCTAAGCAGTCCCTCGGGGTTGCTGGAGAGAGCTGACGTGGTTGGTTTGCGAATACACTCATTGGGGGGAGGCGGCGTTCGCAGTTTATAGTATTGCCGGCGCTGAAGACAGAAAGGTAGGGGAGCTGTTCCAGATCAGGAGGGGAGGCTAGTTGCCTCCTTTAGTTAGAGAGGGCCGGGAACGCTTAGGAGTGTTTCCGCGGACCTCCGCTCTCCAGCCCGGGTTCCAGTGGTCGGCACGCCGCCGCCCGCTGCCTGTACCGCCGACTGAACGCCATTGTTTCCCCGGCTGTCGGACGGTGCCAATAAAGCTCAGACCCTGGGGGAGGGTCTCGCCAGCCGAGCGAGCTACGTTTTAACTCTTGCTATTTCCCTATTCCTGTTGTACTAGGTTTTATATATGTATTCACTGGTGAGTTTTATTGTGCCGGCTTTTTACAGAGGAGTAGAGGGCTAGTGGGCGGCTCAAGTTACCCGGGTGGTGGTGGGGACGTTTACTGTCTTATTTGCAGTGTCTGAGCAGGCGTTATAGCCCCCGTTTGCTCCTTGGGTGGAGGTGTAGCCTAGTGTTTCATCCCCCGTGTGCAGTGTCTCCAGCGGGCGGAGCGTAAAGGGTGGGGTGTTTGCATCCATGCGTGCCGTGCCTGATCTTAAAGTGTGCCCTATTCCATGTGCGTGGTTTGTACTACAGTGAACAGACTTTACTTACCTGTGAGTAGTCGCCGGTCCTTAGGCCTATCTGTTCAACTCTGTGTGCCTTTTAATATAATTTGTGATGAAATAAAGGTTTGTCTACTTTTCCATATTCCTCGACTGGTGTTGTGTGTCTTTTAGGTCTCTGACAAAGCCCATATCGGGCTTGTTTATTACAATATATTCTCAGAAATATGAGGCAGAAAGAAGGCATCTGACTCAAAATCTCAGAAAAATAAAAACACAGTTTGATTCAGTAGATGTTAAATAGTAGAACTAAACCGAGTGTTATAACGTCTTGTTTCAGTTTCTTAGAGTAACTCATTTAATTAAGAAGATTTGAGGGTTTTTTTGGGGGGGGGTAACGTAAATAATAGACACTGATCCACACGACATACCAGCTGGTGGCGGTAATGCGCCATTTCGTTGTTTGCCGACCGCCAATAAACACCAAACGAAGAAGCAGAAGAAGACTATCGTCGAAATGGCTGCCATGTAAGTAAGCGCGTTTTATGGAAAAAAGAAAGGTAACCGTGATATTCATAAATCAAAAAAATGTTATTTCGATTGTTTCGAGTAAGTAAATGTAACCCGCACTTTGCGTTCGGCCGTCGTCTCCCTCCACGCCCTGGGACTCTGCGTTGTGTTTGTTGTGGTATGATGTTTGCGTGGAAAAGGAAAGAGGTGGAGGCTTGGGATCGTGGCTGAGACCTGGACACTTTATTGGCACTCGCTTACTCTTCACCTCTCATCAATCAGCTGGCCGCTGGCCTCCTCATACTCACAGCTTCCGGCAGAAGAAACAAAAAAACATCTCTTTCTCAACAAAATTAAAATAAAAAGTGCAAATGTGCAAATAAACACATCTCATATCAAAATGCTACCTTACGGCAAAACCAAAGCAAATGTCATCCATTATAAATTAAATAAGGCAGTTATTGCCCATAAAATTAAACAAAAAAAACCATGGATACCCTGCTCAAATAATACTGCATCCTGCGTTATATGCCATACTAATGCTCAACAGGCTAGCCAACACTTTTTGTCACATTTCTCTTGCCAAATACAATGTTCGACATCAAACTTTAACTAGGTTGTAAGCAAATTTGTCTATTAACACCACAGAATAAACAGACAATATGTGCGATATAAATCAATATTTTTATGATAATGCAGACCGCCAGCAACACTGCTCACCTTCCGGCAGAAGAAACAAAAAAAAAACATGGTATCAACGTAGCCTTTTGCCCGGGACAAGACTTAGGGGTACGGTGTTGCAAGAGGGACAAACATCGCCATTTGCGGCATTCCCAGGGGAACATACAGCGTAACAGTGCCACTCTGTGGCGGATTTACATTACTACCTTACATCTACCCCTTCTATAATTGATGGCGTCCCAGCCATCAGACCAAACAAAACAAAACAAATAATACTTATGAGCATAAACATTAAAACAGATCACACTGAAAGTGACGTATTAATACCATGAGTTGCATATGAAATGTAGATGTGTAAATGCAATCAAAGTAAATAAACCATTAATAAAATTTGTTTGTTTTTTTTGTTTTTTCCGTGGATTATACGTACGTGCCTTGCTACTCTCTCTGCTATGGCCCTCTGCCACAATGTCCGGCCCCTCTCTATCTTCTGCTGTTCCTCTTTTGATCTCACCACCTGTGACTCGTAAGACAGTTTATTTGGGGGACGTCGAGTTCTTTGTGGGTTCCTCCTCAGGCTGGGGCCATCAAGTGCGTTGGTGTCACTGACATTTATGTCCTCTTTCCCCCCCTTGACTCACTTTTTCGGCTTCCTCCCCCATTACCTCCATGCTATCCACCTCCCAGTCCCCCATGTCAGACTCAACTCCTGCACTTGTTGCTGCACCAGCCCGCTCCACCGGAAGAAACATACACTGTGTAAGAAGGTTGCGGTGAACCACTCTCTCTTTTTCACCATCCTCTGTTCGGACCACATACACAGGTATACTGGGTTGTTTCTTCACCACAATGTATGGGCGTGACTCCCATCTGTCTCCCAGTTTCTGCCGTCCCTCCACATGACATATTTTGACCAAGACTCTGTCCCCTGGGCTGAAACCTTGACTCTGTGCCTTTTGATAATAGTACCTTTTCTGCTGCTCTTTTGCATGTCGCGAGGCCTGGTTAGCCTGAGTATAAGCTTCCGACAGACAGTCATGCAGGGTCTGGACATATTCACTATACTCACATGGCTCTTTGGTGGTAGAAAGCCCAAAAATCAGGTCGACTGGGAGTCGTGGATGTCTACCAAACATTAGGTAATACGGTGGGTACCCAGTAGAGTCATGTTTGGTGCAGTTATACGCATGTGTCATTGCATCCACATACTCATGCCAGCGGGGTTTCAGGTGAGGCTCTAGTGTCCCCAGCATGTCCATGAGAGTCCGGTTGAACCGTTCGGTGGTGCCGTTACCCTGGGGGTGATAGGGGGTTGTGTGTGTCTTAGTGACACCAGTACACTTACACAGCTCTTTCACCACAGCACTTTCAAAATTACGCCCCTGGTCTGCATGTAGTTTTGCTGGGAATCCAAACCGACAGAAAAAGTTCTTCCACAGTACCTTCGCCACTGTACAGGCTTTTTGGTCTTTAGTGGGATAGGCCTGGGCATACCGGGAGAAGTGGTCAGTGACAATAAGCACATTTTCTATGCCTCCCTTTGATTTCTCCAGAGTCAGAAAGTCTACACACACAAGTTCCATAGGAGCGCTGCTGTGAATACTGACCAGGGGAGCCCTGAGGCCTGCAGTTGGAGTCTTTCTGAGGCAGCACCTTTCACACTGCTCACACCAAGCCTTGATTTCCTGGAACATCTTAGGCCAGTAAAATCTCTCCCTTATCATCTGCAGCGTTCTCTCAAACCCTAAATGCCCTGAGTCATCATGAAGTGCAGTCTTGACGGATGTGTGAAATCTCTCTGGTAGTACCAGCTGCTCTACTACTCCCCTTTGACAGTCTTGGACCTGACGATACATTATTCCATCCCTTACTAATAACCTCCGCCACTCTTTTAAGAGAAGGCAAACCTTCCTGCCACCACCAATCCTCTCGCTGCGGCTCGGTTTTTGGTTCACACTTTTAAAGTGCAAAACGGGACCGATTACAGCATCCTCTTTTTGCCCTGCACGAATCTCCTGTTTTGTCAATGCAGGTAGAGAGTCCATCCCCACATCTTGATAGGATTCACCGAGCGTGTGTGACAGAGGTTCTTGATGCTCAGGTCCCTCTGAAGCGGAGCTTTCCAGTTGTTGGGGAGATTGTTCCTCTACACACCTTTGTACTTTGGCTGATACAAGCTGAGGGCAGGTTTGCAGGACTTGGGTGACCTGGTTAGACAGCCGGGAGAGGGCATCAGCGTTCGCATTATTCTGTCCCCTTCGATACTGCACATCAAAATCAAATGCTGACAGCCGAGACACTCACCGCTGACCTGTAGCATCCAATTTTGCAGACGACATGACATACTTGAGGGGGTTATTGTCTGTCTGGACTGAGAACTTAAGCCCATATAGATGGTCATAGAACTTGTCGGTCACTGCCCATTTCAGAGCGAGGAACTCTAGTGTGTGTGCAGGATACCTCGTCTCTGCTGGGCTCAAGCCTCTGCTGCCATAAGCTATGACTCTCTCGACTCCGTCCTAAACTTGGGCTAATACAGCACCAAGCCCCTCCCCCGAGGCGTCAGTCTGGAGCAGAAAGGGTAGGCTGTAGTCTGGATAGCCTAACACTGGAGCAGTTGTCAATCTTTCTCTCAGTGACTGAAAAGCCTCCTCACACTCATCAGTCCAGACAAAGGGCGGGTCAGGCACTAACCTCTTCTTCCCCCCTCTCCATTTCTTTCTAGGGTCACCAGCGGTAAGGCGGTACAGGGGTGCGGCTAAGGTGGAGTAACTGCACACAAACCGCCTGTAATATCCGGTGAATCCCAGGAACTAAAGCACCTCTTTACGATTCGTGGGCCTCGCCCAGTCCTTGACTCTGCTGATCTTCTCTGGGTCTGTCCTGATGCCCTCCGCAGACACCAGGTGACCCAAGTAGTGCACCTCCTTTCTCACAAGCTGACATTTGGAAGGCTTCAACTTCAAGCCATGCTCCTTCAGTCGATCGCACACCAGCTGCAGCCTCTCCAGATGCTCATCAAAGGCTTTAGAGAATATGATCAGATCATCAAGGTAGATCAGGAGATGGGTGAAGTTCAGATCGCCAAAGCAGCAGGTCATGAGTCTCTGGAAGGTGGACGGAGCGTTTTGAAGGCCGAAAGGCATTCTGTTGGCTTCAAACAGCCCCATGGGAGAACTGAATGCTGTTTTGTGTTTGTCCTGCTCCGCCACCTCTACCTGCCAGTATCCAGATGTGAGATCAAGTGTTGAGAAATACTTTGCTTGACCCAGAGCCTAGAGGCCTCCTCTATTCTGGGCAGTGGAAATGCATCTCTTGTGCTGCAGGCGTTAAGCCTTCGGTAATCGATGCATAATCTTAGTGATCCGTCTTTCTTGGTAACAATCACTACTGGCGAAGCATATGGACTCTTACTAGGCCTGATAACCCCTGCTGTTTCCATTTCTGTCAGCAACTTCCTCACATCCTGCCACTGTGAAGGGGGAATCTGGCGGTACGGGAGTCGAAAGGGCTTTGAGTCGACCAGGGGGATTTCGTGCTGCACTGTTTTTGTGTGGCCGTAGTCCATTAAGTGCTGTGAGAACACCCCCATATTCCTCTCCACAAGCTCTTTTAGGAGGGCGCGCTGGTGCTCATTCTCCACTGCTGCTTCACTTATGTCCACCCCACCACTGCTCACAACTTGGTTCAGACACCGGTATGTCTCTTTGTTCTCCTCATTTTGATGACAACCCTGTTCCGTGGCTGAAAAATCCACAACACTGTCCACCAGGAAGGCGCTGGCCAGCTGTGTGTGTGGTTTGATTGTGACAGTTTGTTGGGACAGGTTCATCACTCTGACAGGAGCACAGCCTTTCTTCACATCTGCAAGAACTTTGGCGACCATAAGGTCCTGAGGAAGCCGAATGGAGGCGTGGCCTTCAATTAGCGCTGTGTATGTCTTTCTTTGTGGGCAAGCTTTGATTTTGCACATTAAGTTCATCTCTCTCCCTCCCCGGATGCGTATTTTACGGCCAGTGTACACAGCAGGCCCCACCATGTCATCTGCTCCTGTATATTCAGTGTCGCCAGTTTCCAGTAAAGCTGTGTACCACTCTGGATGGCTTTCCTTCACCCGCTGAAGATATTGCTCCCCATAGGTTGCTTGGAGGTGCCTCCTGGCGGCACGGATGACATTAGTTCCCACAAGCAGTGGGACGGAGGAGTGATACTCGGAGTCAGGGACAACAAAAGCCGGCACACTCTGGAACTCCTTCCCCAGCACTATCAACTTAATGCGCAGGACACCAGAGTAAGGCACATCCTGACCTGCTGCACCTGCTATGGGTATTTTAGAGGGCCGTAGTTTCTGTCCATGGAGGTCAGGGTGGTTGCACCAGTATCCGTGAGTAATACTGGTTACCTGAGAGCCGGAATCAGTAAGAGCCCTGCACTTTAATCCATTGACTTCCACCTCACCCTCATTCCTGGGACCCACAATAGGAATGTCCTCTATTCCATCATCAGTATCGCTCACCTGAAGTGGGGGGTCTTGCTGCTTGCCCATGGTTGCCCCAGTTACCACAGGCCCTAGGCGTTTAAATGCTGCGTTGAGTGGGGCGTGGTGCTCTCCGCGGAGGTCGCAGGCTGGGGTCGGTGAGTCCAGGGCGGACTGGGATCTGGGAGCACCGCTCGACATACTCGGGCTATATGCCCTTGCTTCCCACACCGGTAGCAAACAACACTGGAGCCCTGAGTAACTGTTCTGGGAGATGGTTGGGGCCTTAGTAGGGGTGCAGGGGCTGGTGCAGGGGTAGGTGCAGCAATTCTCAACTCAAGGTGAGCCAACTTGGTCATCTGTTCTTCTTGGCTAAGAGCTAATTTCTTGACCATATCTTTAAGCTCTGTCCACTCTGAAGTGTGTTTTGACCTTTCTGACCTCATATTGGTATCACATTCTGATGTGACCTGCACCTGGGCGAGCACTTTCTTTGTCTTGTGTTGTGACTGGAACTTCTGAGTCTCTTTTGCAAGGTTTCTAAGCTCTGCTTGCAGCTCCCGGAAACTCAAAAGCCTGGGCTTCATTGGTGCGATCCTTGCATACACCATCTCATCCATAAGCCCTCTTAGAAACTGTCGAGTGAGTTTACTATCACGATCAGGAAATTGCCTGGCCCCTCTCTGACTTTCCTCTACCGCTCTCAGTGTTGCCTCCAGAGCAATAGCATAAGAGCAGGCAGACTCTCCGGACCTCTGGCTGCGCTCACAGAAGTCGGCTAGTGGATCAAGTGAGCCTTGTGTGTCGCTGTATTCAGCCCTGAGCACCTCATACGCCTTCTCTGGAGTCTGGTCGTGGGGGGGTATGTTCAGGACTAGCTTCCTGGCCTCACCGCTCAGGTGTCGCACAACAGTCGGAAAGTGGAGGTGTGTGGGGAGCTCGATTGCCTCCAGAAGGTACTGCATATCACGAACCCAGTCTTCTACAAGTATTTTGCTGTCTGGATTGCCAGTGAAGATTTGGACATTTTTTACCTGATGAGTTTGCATGAACCCACCATATGCAGCTGGTGAAAGGGTTGTGTTGGCTGCGGCTCTGACGGCAGCATTCATTGGGGGCTCATACGGACGTGGGTGCATGTGCAGGGTGGTGGATGGGTGTGGTGGAGTGTGTTGTGGTACATGACAGCTCGAGGGTCTGAGGCAGGGGCTGTGTGGTTAGGGGCTACATGTTGCACTGCTAGTGGGGTGGTCACCTCTTGGGGGTAGAGGGCAGCAGGCTGTGACATATGCAGCTGGGGGATTGATCCATGCTGCAAACTTTGAAGGGTCTGGCCAGTAGAAGAGGGGTAGCTCATAATGTTCATCATTGGTGGCATTTGAAAGCTTGGCATGAGGGCCTGGGGCACAGGGGGATTATATGCAGGACCAGTGTAGACCTGGGGTTTAGGCTCGGCAGCAGGACTTTGGTAAGGAGGGGTGTCTGGGTGAGTCATGGTCGGCCGCTGTACAGTTTGCATTTCCGTGGAGGTGGGGCACGAGAGGCTGTGAATGGGCAAAGGGTGTGTGTGCTGGTTCACACTGGCTTGGGCCGGGGGATTAGGTTCCACTAATATCTGTGCAGCTGGAAGGGATGCACTGGGCAGGCTGTAGTCTGGCCTGCTGTTTCGGTGGATTGGTTTGGCAGCTGGGCTGCTGTCAAAACATAGTGAGGGTGCTTGCATTGGAGCTCTAGAGGCTGGCAAGGTGGGTGCATGAGCTGGAGTGGAGTAGTGAATAGGGTAAGGTGACAGTATTGGGGGTGGTGGAGTGAGTGGTGCACTTAGTCCTGGGTATGGGGGCTGCTGACTGCTGTGGTGGTCTTGAGGGAGGATCAGCTGTTGGGTGGTGGTGGGGCTAGTGAAGTAGTTGTTAAGCTTTGGCCTCACTGATTGCTGTTGATTTGCAGCACTGGTGGTTGTTACGCCCTTGCTTGAAAGGTGGGGTTGTGTCTGGGCTGGAGTGTCACAGTTGTGGCTGGCTGTGGGCATCGGGGGCAGTTGGGAACCCGGTGTGGCAGCAGAGGCACCTTCTTGCTTTGACTGATAATCTGCATAGTCACTGAACATTTTGATATATTTTTTTCTAAATCACTATGACTGGTGTAACTGTTGGTGTCAAAACAGATGACTATTAATGATTCACTGTGTTCACAGAATAAGTTTAGCTGTGTATGCAAAATCTCCCTTTTTTCCAGTAAATATATCAAAAAACAATAATCACTATCAACTCAAAACTCACATTAAACTTGAGTCAAAATCAGATGGTCAATACACAAACCTTAACCAAAACCAAAAAATTATGAATGATATATATCAGCATAATGTTAAACACAGTGTTCCTATAGCAGGATCTCACATAGCACACTTTTACACAACTCAAATAACAGTTAAGTTTATCGAAATATCATAAAAAGTCCTCAAATGGATATAGCAAGCTTTCAACAGTCTTTAAAGGATATTTGAAGAGGTGAGTATCTTGCCAATGCTGCAGCGCCGATGACAGTAGTTCAGTCCACCACACTGTCCAGTCACTGAAGGTCACGCAGTTCAATGCAGCAGCAAAGGCGAGGACGCGAGTCTCTGTATCTCCTTGGATCTCGAAGCACCACGATCCGGGTCACGGCACCATGATGTAACCCGCACTTTGCGTTCGGCCGTCGTCTCCCTCCACGCCCTGGGACTCTGCGTTGTGTTTGTTGTAGTATGATGTTTGCGTGGAAAAGGAAGGAGGCGGAGGCTTGGGATCGTGGCTGAGACCTGGACACTTTATTGGCACTCGCTTACACTTCACCTCTCATCAATCAGCTGGCCGCTGGCCTCATCATACTCACAGCTTCCGGCAGAAGAAATAAAAAAACATTTTTCTTTCCTAATAAAATTAAAATAAAAAGTGCAAATGTGCAAATAAACACATCTCATATCAAAATGCTACCTTACGGCAAAACCAAAGCAAATTGTCATCCATTATAAATTAAATAAGGCACTTATTACCCATAAAATTAAACGAAAAAAAAACCATGGATAATCTGCTCAAATAATACTGCATCCTGAATTATATGCCATGCTAATGCTCAACAGGCTAGCCAAAACTTTTTTGTCACATTTCTCTTGCCAAATACAATTTTCGACATCAAACTTTAACTAGGTTATAAGCAAACTTGTCTATTAACACCACAGCATAAACAGTTAGACAATATGTGGGATATAAATCAATATTTTTATGATAATGCAGACCGCCAGTAACACTGCTCACCTTCCGGCAGAAGAAACAAAAAAACATGTGATCAACGTAGCCTTTTGCCCGGGACAAGACTTAGGGGTACGGTGTTGCAAAAGGGACAAACATCGCCATTTGCGGCATTCCCATAGGAACATACAGCGTAACAGTGCCACCCTGTGGCGGATTTACATTACTACCTTACATCGACTTAAACGTTTCAGTGCTGCACGCATGCGCGAAGGGATAAACCCACTAGCGATAGCCTTAGAGGGCGGCGCCTGTACGAAATAGAACGTGACAGAAGCCGCCAATCATAAAGCCCCGCCCATGATTTCATTAAGTCTCGTCCAATCACGGAGCCCCACGTGGAAGGCAAGTAATAAAATCGGAGCGGCCGCCGCGCAGCTGCACATTGACACGATGGACGCAAGTGAGAAGAGAAGCAGCAGACACAGAGGTGGACGGGGAGAGAAGAAGAGCGAAGACCTTTCTCAGCGGCAACCGCGGCGAACCCAGAGAAGAAGAGCGGGTCCGCCCGGTGAGGCGCCGCAGGCTGAATGCCGCAGACGAGAAACAGGAGTCCGGCAGGGGGCGCTAGAGCGAGGAGGCCCAGCCAGACAGGTAAGAAACGAGCTGAACTAAGCGAACCAAGTGTTATTGTGAGTGACAGGCGCAGTATTTAGTGTGGTAACACTGTGTGTGCCGCACAGCTGGTTCACATCTGCTGACTAGAACCAGCAAGACGCTCATTAGGGCCGTTTAGATTCTCACTTTAGTTTGTGTTGCCGAGGCAACGCTGGCCAGTCATTTTCCCGCCTCAAAAACGTCACGACAAAATCTACCCAAAACGACCGTAGACGGTCAAAATGACGGCTGGTAATTTGCGCGTGATCGCGCGCGTCATGCCACTATTCATTAGGCGTGTTGGTTGGTCGCATCGTTTCCTTCGTGAAGTTCACTGCTCTGTCCTACCCACTAGCGCCCTCCAGTGGACACAAATTGTCTAAACTTTTGACGCCGTTTCAGACGCACCATGACAACCACCGACGCGCTGCAGCATTTACAGGCGTTGGACAGCGGCCGTTTTAAATAGTTTGGAAAATAGTATTAAAGTTGTTAAACTGTTAATTTTGGTGCCAGTTAGTTTCAAAACAGACATACTAACATATGTACTGCATTAATATGTCAACTGGGTATTTATCTTGACAGAATATAGAGTTTAAAAACTGCGGCGGTCGAAAGGACTGCCCACGGTCGTTCTAGTAGTTTTAAGTGCCGCTCGTTGTCTAGGACTGTTTCAATAGTTATTTTCTATTGTTTTGTTTTGACATTTCACCTTTTATAGGCCTTGTTACCTTTGTTAGAATAGCAGTGTGTTTTCCCTTTTGTATTTCAGGTCATATTTGAACTTTCTCAGCTTTGCTATTCAAGTTCGACTATGTCTCTCTGAAGTTTAAATGGTTTAAAAATGGAAATAGTATTATAGTTGTTAAAATGTTAATTTTGGTGTCAGTTAGTTTAATAACAGACATGCTAACATGCAATGCATTTCTATCTTAACTTGGTACTTATCTTGACAGAATAGAGTTTAGAAACCGTGGGCGGTCATTGTGGACCACTCAAGGTGGTTTTAGGTAGGAGTGACATCCCGGTGGTTCTGGTGTTAAATGACTTCTCTGGTGTCTCTGGTTTGGATCAAACACTTGACTGACATTTCTGTCAAAGTCCTGCTACACAGTGTTTCCACACTACATACAAGACACATTGATTTACACACATTTCAACACATTCCACAGAAAATGTGACTTTGTACAGATTGTCAGCAGACATTTGGCAGTCACGTTCAGTTGGTTCTTCTTGCTGATTCCACACACACACACACACACACACACACACACACACACACACACACACACACACACTGGTACATCGTAAAAAAATCAAACCATCTGTGTCATGACACACTTCATCTGTGTGATAATAATATAAAGAAATTCCATTCACAAAGTTTCAAGGTATTTCAATTCTACTTCCAGCTTTGGCAGTATATAATTTTTTCATTTCATATACAATTTAGTTTCAGATTTTCATATAAGATTTTTTCAACTCTGATCCTTCAGCTGATGCGCTCCAGCTTTTCTTTTAGTAATGCACTTCAGCTCCCAATTCTGCCTGTAGGCGAATATGTTCCAGCTTCCAGTTAAGATTACAGCATATTCAGCTTCATTAGATACTGACTTCAGCTTCCAACTGCCACTACTACACTTCAGCGTGCATGATTTTTTCCCCAGCAATTTTCAGCATTATTTCAGCAATTTCCTTCAGCTTTCAGCGTCCTTGTTTTACTTTTACAATTCAGCTGTTTTTGCAGCAATTGTCAGCATTCCTTCAGCAATTTCTTTCAGCTATCAGCATCCACATGCATTTTCTGCAGGATCTGCATTTTCTGGTTTTATAGGAGCTGTTAAGAAATGGACTCCACATAAATCAAAATTCAGTTTTTATTATTGGAACAAGTTGTGGAACATAAAAAATATAAATGTTGAAAATAATCCCCAATCTTAAAGCTGTATAAAGTAATTAAAATAATGGAGGTAATTAAAAGCAAGTGCAGCGTTTCTATTATAGTTACAGGGTGGGTTACATAGAATTACCTGATGTCTTCCGTAGGGGTTTGGATTCATGTGATCTCAGTGTCATATTGACATGTCAGAAACTGCCATTCAAAGGAATGGGCTAATTATATATGAACTAACTCTTTGGAGTCTTACAAGTACCCAAAAAGTAACTCTTTAATGTTGACAAGTTTGTTTTCTGAAACAATGCGCACTCAATACATTTAGATTCCTTCAGTTGGCTGAAATCAGATTCCAGAAAAGTTTTAAGTAACCTCAACTTTTTTTTACTCTATTTTGCAGTATGTTTATAGAGGGGAGCATGAAGACAACAGGAGGGAGAGATCCTCAACTGTTACGGAGGCAGACAAGAGGAGGAGAAACGATGTCAGTAAACCAGATGAAGTCGCTCTTCTGAAAAGCCGGGTGGAGGACTTGTCTACGCTCCTGAAGGAGCTCCAAAACAAGACCTTGCACTTGCAGAGGACTCTCAAAGAGAAGGAGGTCAGCCACAACAATTGGCAGAAGGAGAGGGAGTCTCTCCTCCAAGACAATGAGGAACTTGAGAAAATGAACAAGATGCTCAAAGAAGAGTCTCTTCTCAATGCTAAAATGTTGAAGGAAGCACTCGATGATAAGGAGACATGCCTTAAGACCTGTGAGAAGGAAAAAGAAGTTCTCCTCAAGGACCAAGACTCACTTCTGCAGCAGTTAAACTTCCTGCAAACAGAAGGGCTCCGTAAAGAGAAGGACTTTGAAAGAAGGCTCGCTGAAGAGAATGTGGAAGTGCAGATAGCGCTGAACAAGCACTTCACCTTGAAGCTTTCACAACAGCTGGAGGAAAGTGAGCAAAGGATCACGGCTGTCCTCAGTCAAGTCGAGCAGGAGTTTAGGTGTAATCTTGAGCAGTGGCAGAAGGAGAAAGCTTGTATCCTAGAAGAGAACAAAGAGACTAAGCTGCTCCTGCTTCAGGCTCAAGAAGAAGTTCAGCTGCTAAAACAGAGCAAGGAGGATGCAGAGCTGAAATGGACTGCTCTTCTTAGCCTGAAGGAGGAGCCCTCGCAGGTCCCAGGTACCGACTCGCTGGCCTCAACAACGACGGCACACGAGAGTCGGGAGGACAAGGAGTCATCAAAGAAAGAGCAGAAACTGTTGGCCAAGAGAGAGAAGCAGGAGAAGAAAAGGCTGTTTCAGAAGGAGACAGAAGGCAAGAAGATGCCCAAGAAACCGAAGAACTTCTTTCTTTCTTTCTTTACCAAGAAAGTAAGGGTTTTTTCAAATGGTTAATTCGTATGTAGTTTCAAACTGTTAAGATTTTTCATGTTGAGTTCTACTGTAAATAGTGTAAATAGTTCTAGTGTTAAAAGCTCTAGTGTTGAGCATTGTTACTGTTAAGAGTTCTACTGTTAAGATTTTTCATGTTAAGAGTTTTAGTGTAAATAGTTCTAGTGTTAAAAGCTCTAGTGTTGAGCATTATTACTGTTAAGGGTTCTACTGTTAAGATTTTTCATGTTAAGAGTTCTACTGTAAATAGTTCTAGTGTTAAAAGCTCTAGTGTTGAGCATTATTACTGTTAAGGGTTCTACCGTTAAGATTTTTCATGTTAAGAGTTCTACTGTAAATAGTTCTAGTGTTAAAAGCTCTAGTGTTGAGCGTTGTTACTGTTAAGGGTTCTACTGTTAAGATTTTTCATGTTAAGAGTTCAAGTGTAAATAGTGTTAAAAGCTCTAGTGTTGACCATTGTTACTGTTAAGGGTTCTAGTGTTAAGATTTTTCATGTTAAGAGTTCTAGTGTAAATAGTTCTGGTGTTAAAAGCTCTAGTGTTGAGCATTGTTACTGTTAAGGGTTCTAGTGTTAAGATTTTCGGCGTTGAGTTTTCGTGTTAATAGTGTAGTAAACCTGCGGCGGGAGGTGATTGACATGAGACGTGGTTCCTTAATGAACTGATTGCTTGCAGCCGCGCAACTAGACTGGAGGAGACGCAAGTTAGAAGAGAGGGCTAAGCAGTCCCTCGGGGTTGCTGGAGAGAGCTGACTTGGTTGGTTTGCGAATACACTCATTGGGGGGAGGCGGCGTTCGCAGTTTATAGTATTGCCGGCGCTGAAGACAGAAAGGTAGGGGAGCTGTTCCAGATCAGGAGGGGAGGCTAGTTGCCTCCTTTAGTTAGAGAGGGCCGGGAACGCTTAGGAGTGTTTTCGCGGACCTCCGCTCTCCAGCCCGGGTTCCAGTGGTCGGCACGCCGCCGCCCGCTGCCTGTACCGCCAACTGAACGCCATTGTTTCCCCGGCTGTCGGACGGTGCCAATAAAGCTCAGACTCTGGGGGAGGGTCTCGCCAGCCGAGCGAGCTAAGTTTTAACTCTTGCTATTTCCCTATTCCTGTTGTACTAGGTTTTATATATGTATTCACTGGTGAGTTTTATTGTGCCGGCTTTTTACAGAGGAGCAGAGGGCTAGTGGGCGGCTCAAGTTACCCGGGTGGTGGGGACGTTTACTGTCTTATTTGCAGTGTCTGAGCAGGCGTTATAGCCCCCGTTTGCTCCTTGAGTGGAGGTGTAGCCTAGTGTTTCATCCCCCGTGTGCAGTGTCTCCAGCGGGCGAAGCGTAAAGGGTGGGGTGTTTGCATCCATGCGTGCCGTGCCTGATCTTAAAGTGTGCCCTATTCCATGTGCGTGGTTTGTACTACAGTGAACAGACTTTACTTACCTGTGAGTAGTCGCCGGTCCTCATGCCTATCTGTTCAACTCTGTAGACATTTTAACATAATGTGTGATGAAATAAAGGTTTATCTACTTTTCCATATTCCTCGACTGGTGTTGTGTGTCTTTTAGGTCTCTGACAAAGCCCATATCGGGCTTGTTTATTACAATTTATTGTCAGAAATATGAGGCAGAAAGAAGGCATCTGACTCAAAATCTCAGAAAAATAAAAATACAATTTGATTCAGTAGATATTCAATAGAAGAACTAAACCGAGTGTTATAACGTCTTGTTTCAGTTTCTTAGAGTAACTAATTTAATTAAGATTTGACAGGTTTTTTTTGGGGGGGGGGGATAACGTAAATAATAGACACTGATCCACACGACCTACCAGCTGGTGGCGGTAATGCACCATTTTGTTGTTTGCCGACCGCCAATAAACAACAAACGGAGAAGTAAAAGAAGCGGAAGAAGAAGACTATCGTCAAAATGGCTGCCATCTCAGTAAGCGCGTTTAATGGAAAAAAGAAAGGTAAGCATGATATTCATGAATTTAAAAAAAATGTTATCTTTTGATTGTTTCGAGTAAGTAAACATCTCAGGAATATCTGCGTGAGTTTTCAGAGCTGAGCTTATTTTCATTTGAAAAACGCTAGCTTATAAATCTCCTCTGTAGTGGACATCAGGACTTGGTGCTTCGTTTGTTTCTCATTGTTTTCAGTAGACAGCTCTATGACGGAGGCAGAGAGGATTCTTAACAGAACCACTGAGGGAGATTCTGACATCGATTTATCAGAGGGTGAGAGTCCAGAGAGAGTACGAGACAGAAGAGGGTGAGAGCTCGGATGAGTAGGACCCAGATTAGCTGGGCCAAAACCAACACGTAGGGTTCTGAGGTTTTTAATCAGTATGAATATGGAAGGATAACCTACAGAGATGTGTTCCCGGAAATAGATCCCAACATTTTATTTTTGAACCTAAAGGAACATCTGTCGCTCTCCTTGACAGTTAAAGACAATACAGCTAAAATTAAAACAGAATGGGAGAATGACTGTGGTGTTGAAGAGTGGGATGATATGTGGTCCACCTATCCAGCTGTTTTGCCACTAATAGAGCAAAAGAACTGCAATTCAAGATAAATCATAGACTACATATTACCCCTGTGAGACGCAATAAAATGAATCCAGATCTATCAAAGTTTAGTAATAAGTGCAAGACTACAGAAGGCACATACATTCACTGTGTACTAGAATGTGTATATAGTCATACAAATTATAGAAAGATGTTCTTAAAGAAATCAGTGACATAATTGGTCAAACGGTGAGCATTACTCCTACATCATGACTTGATGCATGCTCAGTAGTCCAGGTAAGCGAATCAAAGAAGCTTGAATCAGTTCCCCTCATCTACCTTTGTCGTGTGCAGCTCGAAGCTACGCCTGTGGTATGAACACGCCTGTTGGACACGGCCGGGTCAGACCAAGCACTTAAAATAAGATGTATAAGGAATAACCTCGCCACTGTTCATTTTTTACCACCTTTTTCCTCCAACATGTGGACTCTAGTAAATATGTCCCACAGCGGATTATACTTGGTGGAATGTCAGAAAACACGGACCCTTTCCGCCGGAATACATTTCAGGATTGGCTCCGTAGAAGCAGGTAAGGCAAGGGTTGTGGGAATGTGACGTCGTGTCAGTAAAGCGGTTACGTTACGATTCTCTGTGGAAATGCTCTCAAAGTTACATCCCCACTGGCACCTAGCGTTAGCTACCTCTCTAGCCACTTTGTTTAGTGTTACTTAGCTAACATTTAGTTCATCTATTCATATTTTGCAGTTAATATCCAGAAATACATAGCTAAGGCGAGCCAGTTTGACATGCTAAATAAAGGCACATGTTTGATGTTTCTTAAATGGGATGTATGACAGCATGGAGCTGTTTTGGCTTAATTAGCCTGAATGGTGTCTGTGCTGCGTCTGGGAATCTGCTGCAGATTTCTCTACTGTATGTTACACCTCATACTCGCATGCGCATCACTTTGCAGATGATAGGCTAGCAGCAAGCCCTCGAAAAGGGCTTTAGTTTTCGAGATACCCCTACCCGAGTTAGAACAAAACACAACCATGTTTTTCCAATCCCACATGTGTCCCATTAATGAAATGGATGGTTGTGGAACTTTATGTTTGTGGGAAATAAGTTTTTTGGGCTATTCTTTAGACCTACCCTAATATCTGAAAAAGAACCAAATTAGTCCAGTCCGGACAGGGGTGAGGTGACAAAAAAGCCCATAATTTCATAATGCTCACTCAGAATTTCCTCAGATTTGCTGTGGTATGAAGTAGGTATCTGCCCAACATAACCAGAGAGTGATTTTTATATTTATACATAAATAAATACTGATGTAAGCTCATATAAACATAGCTTTAACTTAGGCGGAAATTGCATGTTTATGGATAGGACAAGAGCACTCCTTAACCTTTCTCTTATTCACTGGGAAAACATAGATTCCCATGGGATATACTGGTACTGGTTGGCCTCGGGTGCTACTGAACTAAAACCAAATGGTTGTGTGGGCATATATTTTGTTTTTTATTGCAAACAAGGTGAATTAAGACCTACACCTTCTCTGGAACCAAACAAATTAGATGATTACAAAATGCCCATATTTGGAGAGGGAAAGGCCAGGTGCTGTAGGCTGCACCAAACAGTCAGAATGTGAGCAACCCAATAAAGCTTAACTAAATTACAAACATAAAGATCTAAGGTGTAGGTAGAATAACTTTTATTGAAATAATCCATTTAAATCAGAACAAGAACATACCATACAAAAATAGAACAGATAAAATAAAGTGTGTGTGTGGGTGGGTGGGTGTGAGTGTGAATGAAAGTGGAGCAAATGCTACTTCTCCAGCCTGATGCGGCCCCTAAAGTATCTCCCCAGTGCCTCAGTCCGGCGGCCCTTAGCTCATATTCTCCGTGTCCTAGACTGACGTCCACTCCCCTCGTGCCCGGGTGGCCTTCCTCCCCTCACTCCTTGCTTGTTCTCCTTTTGAAGCTTCCATGTTTCCGTGGGTCTTTGCCTGGTCCTTTTTGCTCCATGCATTTTGTGATCCCCAGCTTTCTCCAGTATTTTAGTCCCTCTGGTTCCTCTGTGCTTCTGTTCCTTGTTCTGCAATGCTCCAGTCTTCCTGTGTGTAAGTCTGACATGCTGGAAGACAGCTGGACATGTCTTTTCCGAGTTTGTCTGCTATGGTGTTGATGGGGACATACCTCTCTCTCATCCCATGCCCTGCATGCATGTAGACTTGAGATGATCCAAACACGCCTTTGCTTGCATAATACACCAGCAGTACTTCTACATCTGTGTCATCACACCTCACAATGATGGAAGAATATGAATCGGCAAGATGTATGGCATGTAAGACCATTCTCGTATCGGCCTCCTCCTGATCACTTTAAAGTGATGTGAGAGTGCTGACTCCTGCTCTGCTTATGCTCCTCACCTCCTCTCCTTTCTCAAATCCACCTGCCAGGATGATGGAGCCATCTGATTGGATCCTCTGTGGGCCTGTAGAGATGATGTAACTGCTCACTAAATGACACAGTGTAGTCTTGTTTCCACTGCTCCTCAGGTAGCTTCTGTAGTTTGGAACATTTGCGTTACCTGTGATCACATGTGTGGGCCCATCAGTTGCTCCTCTCCTTTGTCTCTCCAGGATCTTTATTGACTGTGGGTTGTCATATCTGTCAAAGACTATGACGACACATTTTATCTCTTGCTTCTTTAGAAGAGACAAGATCTTCTTGAGGATGCATTCAGCAAGGCCACTAAAAGTCAGGAAAGCTGAAATCAGGAAGACTTCGGAGCAGAGCCATGCCATCAATGATATCGGCCGATTTTGCTGTGATCTCAGGCAGCTCTTGCATCACCTCCACCACAGACTCCAGTTTCTTTGCTAGGTCAGCTTTTGTGGTTTTCCTAATCTCTCCATCATCATAGGAGAGAGAGAGGGTGGAACGGCAGCCAACTCGTGAGACATTACATTTTCCAATGACACGTCTCTTTGTTGTGATACGGCCAGGAGTCTCCTGAAGAGCACATCTGAATCCATTTGAAGCTTCGTAGATTTACTGGTTGCAATGCATGTTTTCATATCAGTGAATGTTGCCAATGTGTGTCTTTTCTCTGGGTTCCAGAAACTTGTTGGTTTTTCACTCTTTAGTCGTTCCTCTATGAAGGCTGTATTTACCTTTTCTCCATAGTCCAGAAAGCTTGAGAGATCTTTTGTCACTTTTTGTGATGCTACTTGTCAACTTGCAATGTTGATTAGCTCATCAGGAATTTTCTCCAAATCAAAAGGGTTCTGCCTGTCTTGTACATTATCTGTGCTATTGCCCTCTTATCCCTGTCCATGCGGGCTGCTCCATGCTCTTTGTGGGATTTTGGTGTACCTGTATGTGTGTCTCCATCGCAAAGCTCTATCGTTGCATTGCGGTGCTCACTGGTGACATGTCTTGTGATGAACCATCTTTTCAGAGCTCCTTTTCGTAGGGTGAAGCCGACAATACCTCCTTGACTCTTTCCTTCTCTGTTGATAGTTTGTTCAAGTGCTTGATCAGTGCCCACACAGTTGAAGTTTCTGTTGTCTGAGCGCCGCACAACAAACCCTCCCTCTCTCAGGAATCTGTAGGATTCTGGTTGGCTTTTTTCGAGAGCTTTCATCTCAGCTATGTACACTGGCATGCACTTTGCATAGTTCATCCTGCCAGCAGCCCGGAACCATGGCATTGCTTCGGACATGCAGTTGAGATGAAGTTCAAAGTTAGCCTCGCGCTCTGAACGCAGCATTCCAAGTAAGGTTGGTTGTGCTGGAGTAATTTGCTCTGCATGACTTGTGGTATGACACTTTCACTTTGAAGGAGAGTAGGTCACTTGAGTGGAGAGAGAGTCTCTTGTGAACCTCGTCATTTCGTTCCTGGGCAATTTTCAATATTGTTTTTAGTCCTTCCAATTTGGGGTTCTTAATATATGGATTTTTTTTTATCTTCTCGCAGAGCTTCTCCACATATCAGGCATAGCTTTTCATTTAGTGCCAGTGTTTGGCTTGTTGACTGTGCTGGCTCTGTTGGTTCCATAAGTGCACAGCTGGACTCGGACACAGCTGGTGAATACGGAAAACACAGTTAACATATTTGCCACACAGACACACACACACACACACACACACACACACACACACAGTCAAGAGTTAGCTTTGTGCGTAACTGCCATTAGCACTGTGCAGTGGTATGCTAGCTAGCTAAAGGGATAGTAAGCTGGCTAAGCTAGCTAAAATAATAATTCTTTCAACACAAAACATGTTATACTCAATTTAAGAATATAAAAATGAATCAGACATTTGTATTACCTGATCTGTCATTAGACTGGTGGTGATGGTTTCTTCTTTCTGTTTTTATTTCTGCCACATAACGTTGACAATCCTCTGGATGAGGCAGTTTAAAAATGGCAGTTGGAATTTAACAAACAAGGGAAAAAACAAGGAGGCACATCAAAGAGCAATCAACCCATGTTTGAGAGTGTGAATGGACTGTGGTGCTGTATTTTGTTCATTACCCTATTGACTTTAGAGGGTGATATGGATTGCATATCCCAAATTAACACTAAACAATGAACATATCTCTCTCAGGAAGGGATAGCTTCTGGTAAATGAAAAGGATATTGACTTCCAAAACCTTTTGATTTTGTTCAAATTAAAAGGTTTTGTGTTGTTCACCATGAAAAAGAATTTACTTGTGCTTTCCCCCTATTCATCACTGTGTTTAGAGGTCAACAGTACATAATTAAAACAAATTATCAACATAAATTCAGGTAATCCATGTGCACAAGATACCTGACTACTCTCACACAAAACTATAGGTGGATCAGAGCTTCCTCTGGAAAACTAGACTGCGCATTGTAACCCTTGCACCCCCAGAAAGCTCTTTATTGGCTCTATGGGGTGCATCACTTCTTCAGTTGATTTCACTAATTTCCCACAGCAGTGCATTTCTTGAATGGGAGACCCTGAAGATAAAAAGAAACCATTGTTGTGTTTTGTCCTAACTTGGGTAGGGGTACAGTACATCAAAGTCAGAGGGCCCCTCCTGCTAGACTAACAATTCCCGCCTACACTAAAGTCATGTTTGCAGGACAATGTTCTAGTATTTCTTTGGAAAAATTACATTTTAACTCTTTGGTGTTGTTGGACAGTTACCTGGGTCAAACCACAGCAAATTTGATGCAAATTTGAGAAAACATTATGAAATTATGGACTTTTTTGTCACCTCACCCCTATCCGGACTGGCCTAATTTGGCTCTTTTTCAGATATTAGGGTAGGTCTAAAAATAGCCCAACAAACTTATTTCCAACAAACATAAAGTTCCACAACCATCCATTTCATTAATGGGACACATATGGGATATGAAAAAACATGGTTGTGTTTTGTTCTAACTCGGGTAGGGGTACCTCAAACTCTGAGGGCCCCTCCTGCTCGACTATGAAGCGCTAAGACGGAGCCAGCAAAAAAGGAAAGGTGGGAGGGGTGGGGTGGATCAAACCATTTTCGAAGCCTGCGGGGGTGCTGTATTTTTGTTGTTAAAATATTACGTTTAAATCATATGCTGGATATGGTTTTGACATTTCTTCAGCTTATTAAACATGGACATACAGTAAAAAATAAAAAAATCTCTTAAATTTTAGGGGTGCTGGGGTTCAATTTAGGGGTGCTGCAGCACCCCCAAAAATGGGCTAGAAACGCCTATGCTTCATGTAATGCTGGCAACACTCAGTGCTCCGCTCATCACACCGCCGTCCATTTTCTTCTCTTCAGTGTTTGCGCATACTGCTGAAGACCAACAGGGGAGCCGTTTGTACGGCCTGCTGTGTTTATATAGACGGGTGGCGGACGTAAGTGGGGCCCACATGTAGGTGAACGTTGACTTAAACGTTTCAGTGCTGCACGCATGCGCGAAGGGATAAACCCACTAGCGATAGCCTTAGAGGGCGGCGCCTGTACGAAATAGAACGTGACAGAAGCCGCCAATCATAAAGCCCCGCCCATGATTCCAACAAGTCTCGTCCAATCATGGAGCCCCACGTGGAAGGCAAGTAATAAAAGCGGAGCGGCCGCCGCGCAGCTGCACATTGACACGATGGACGCAAGTGAGAAGAGAAGCAGCAGACACAGAGGTGGACGGGGAGAGAAGAAGAGCGAAGACCTTTCTCAGCGGCAACCGCGGCAAACCCAGAGAAGAAGAGCGGGTCCGCCCGGTGAGTCGCCGCAGGCTGAATGCCGCAGACGAGAAACAGGAGTCCGGCAGGGGGCGCTAGAGCGAGGAGGCCCAGCCAGACAGGTAAGAAACGAGCTGAACCAAGCGAACCAAGTGTTCTTGTGAGTGACAGGCGCAGTATTTAGTGTGGTAACACTGTGCGTGCCGCACAGCTGGTTCACATCTGCTGACTAGAACCAGCAAGACGCTCATTAGGGCCGTTTAGATTCTCACTTTAGTTTGTGTTGCCGAGGCAACGCTGGCCAGTCATTTTCCCGCCTCAAACACGTTACGACAAAATCTACCCAAAACGACCGTAGACGGTCAAAATGACGGCTGGTAATTTGCGCGTGATCGCGCGCGACATGCCACTATTCATTAGGTGTGTTGGTTGGTCGCATCGTTTCCTTCGTGAAGTTCACTGCTCTGTCCTACCCACTAGCGCCCTCCAGTGGACACAAATAGTCTAAACTTTTGATCATTTCCAACACGTCTGGTTACAGACGCCGTTTCAGACGCACCATGACAACCACCGACGCGCTGCAGCATTTACAGGCGTTGGACAGCGGCCATTTTAAATAGTTTGGAAAATAGTATTAAAGTTGTTAAACTGTTAATTTTGGTGCCAGTTAGTTTCAAAACAGACATACTAACATATGTACTGCATTAATATATCAACTGGGTATTTATCTTGACAGAATATAGAGTTTAAAAACTGCGGCGGTCGAAAGGACCGCCCACGGTCGTTCTAGTAGTTTTAAGTCCCGCTCGTTGTCTAGGACTGTTTCAATAGTTATTTTCTATTGTTTTGTTTTGACATTTCACCTTTTATAGGCCTTGTTACCTTTGTTAGAATAGCAGTGTGTTTTCCCTTTTGTATTTCAGGTAATATTTTCACTTTCTCAGCTTTGCTACTCAAGTTCGACTATGTCTCTCTGAAGTTTAAATGGTTTAAAAATGGAAATAATATTATAGTTGTTAAAATGTTAATTTTGGTGTCAGTTAGTTTAATAACAGACATGCTAACATGCAATGCATTTCTATCTTAATTTGGTATTATCTTGACAGAATAGAGTTTAGAAACCGTGGGCGGTCATTGTGGACCACTCATGGTGGTTTTAGGTAGGAGTGACGTCCCGGTGGTTGTGGTGTTAAATGGCTTCTCTGGTGTCTCTGGTTTGGATCAAACACTTGACTGACATTTCTGTCAAAGTCCTGCTACACAGTGTTTCCACACTACATACAAGACACATGGATTTACACACATTTCAACACATTTCACAGAAAATGTGACTTTGTACAGATTGTCAGCAGACATTTGACAGTCACGTTCAGTTGGTTCTTCTTGCTGATTCCACACACACACACGCACACACGCACACACACACACACACACTGGTACAATGTAAAAAAATTCAAACCATCTGTTTCATGATACACTTCGTCTGTGTGATATTAATATAAAGAAATTCCATTTACAGTTTCAAGGTATTTCAATTCTACTTCCAGCTTTGGCAGTATATAATTTTTTCATTTCATATACAATTTAGTTTCAGATTTTCATGTACGTGTTTTTCAACTCTGATCCTTAATCTGATAAGCTCCAGCTGTTCTTTTAGTAATGCACTTCAGCTCCCAATTCTGCCTGTAGGCGAATATGTTCCAGCTTCCAGTTAAGATTACAGCATATTCAGCTTCATTAGATACTGACTTCAGCTTCCAACTGCCACTACTACACTTAAGCGTGCATGATTTTTTTCCAGCAATTTTCATCATTATTTCAGCAATTTCCTTCAGCTTTCAGCGTCCTTGTTTTACTTTTACAATTCAGCTGTTTTTGCAGCAATTGTCAGCATTGCTTCAGCAATTTCTTTCAGCTATCAGCATTCACATGCACTTTCTGCAGGATCTGCATTTTCTGGTTTTATATGAGCTGTCAAGAAATGGACTCCACATAAATCAAAATTCAGTTTTTATTATTGGAACAAGTTGTGGAACATAAAAAATATAACTGTTGAAAATAATGCCCAACCTTAAAGCTGTATAAAGTAATTAAAATAATGGAGGTAATTAAAAACAAGTGCAGCGTTTCTATTACAGGGTGGGTTATATAGAATTACCTGATGTCTTCCGTAGGGGTTTGGATTCATGTGACCTCAGTGTCATATTGACATGTCAGAAACTGCCATTCAAAGGAATGAGCTAATTATATATGAACTAACTCATTTGAGTTAACTCTTTGGAGTCTTACAAGTACCCAAAAAGTAACTCTTTAATGTTGACAAGTGTGTATTCTGAAGCAATGCGCACTCAATACATTTAGATTCCTTCAGTTGGCTGAAATCAAATTCCAGAAAAGTTTTAAGTAACCTCAACTTTTGTTTTACTCTATTTTGCAGTATGTTTATAGAGGGGAGCACGAAGACAACAGGAGGGAGAGATCCTCAGCTGTTACGGAGGCAGACAAGAGGAGGAGCAACAATGTCAGGAAACCAGATGAAGTCGCTCTTCTGAAAAGCCGGGTGGAGGACTTGTCTAAGCTCCTGAAGGAGCTCCAAAACAAGACCTTGCACTTGCAGAGGACTCTCAAAGAGAGGGAGGTCAGCCACAACAATTGGCAGAAAGAGAGGGAGTCTCTCCTCCAAGACAATGAGGAACTTGAGAAAATGAACAAGATGCTCAAAGAAGAGTCTCTTCTCAATGCTAAAATGTTGAAGGAAGCACTCGATGATAAGGAGACATGCCTTAAGACCTGTGAGAAGGAAAAAGAAGTTCTCCTCAAGGACCAAGACTCACTTCTGCAGCAGTTAAACTTCCTGCAAACAGAAGGGCTCCGTAAAGAGAAGGACTTTGAAAGAAGGCTCGCTGAAGAGAATGTGGAAGTGCAGATAGCGCTGAACAAGCGCTTCACCTTGGAGCTTTCACAACAGAAGGAGGAAAGTGAGCAAATGATCACGGCTGTCCTCAGTCAAGTCGAGCAGGAGTTTAGGTGTAATCTTGAGCAGTGGCAGAAGGAGAAAGCTTGTATCCTAGAAGAGAACAAAGAGACTAAGCTGCTCCTGCTTCAGGCTCAAGAAGAAGTTCAGCTGCTAAAACAGAGCAAGGAGGAGGCAGAGCTGAAATGGACTGCTCTTCTTAGCCTGAAGGAGGAGCCCTCGCAGGTCCCAGGTACCGACTCGCTGGCCTCAACAACAAAGGCACACAAGAGTCGGGAGGACAAGGAGTCAGCAAAGAAGGAGCAGAAGGAGCAGAAACTGTTGGCCAAGAGAGAGAAGCAGGAGAAGAAAAGGCTGTTTGAGAAGGAGACAGAAGGCAAGAAGATGCCCAAGAAACCGAAGAACTTCTTTCTTTCTTTCTTTACCAAGAAAGTAAGGGTTTTTTCAAATGGTTAATTCGTATGTAGTTTCAATCTGTTAAGATTTTCATGTTAAGAGTTTTAGTGTAAATAGTTCTAGTGTTAAAAGCTCTAGTGTTGAGCATTATTACTGTTAAGGGTTCTACTGTTAAGATTTTTCATGTTAAGAGTTCTATTGTAAATAGTTCTAGTGTTAAAAGCTCTAGTGTTGAGCATTGTTACTGTTAAGGGTTCTAGCGTTAAGATTTTTCATGTTAAGAGTTCTAGTGTAAATAGTTCTAGTGTTAAAAGCTCTAGTGTTGAGCATTGTTACTGTTAAGAGTTCTACTGTTAAGATTTTTTCATGTTAAGAGTTCTAGTCTTAAAATTTTCCGTGTTGAGTTTTCGTGTTAATAGTGTAGTAAACCTGCGGCGGGAGGTGATTGACATGAGACGTGGCTCCTTAATGAACTGGTTCCTTGCAGCCGAGCAACTAGACTGGAGGAGACGCAAGTTAAAAGAGAGGCTAAGCAGTCCCTCGGGGTCGCTGGAGAGAGCTGACTTGGTTGGTTTGCGAATACACTCATTGGGGGGAGGCGGCGTTCGCAGTTTATAGTGTTGCCGGCGCTGAAGACAGAAAGGTGGGGGAGCTGTTCCAGATCAGGAGGGGGGGCTAGTTGCCTCCTTTAGTTAGAGAGGGCCGGGAGCGCTTAGGAGTGTTTTCGCGGACCTCCGCTCTCCGGGTTCCAGTGGTCGGCACGCCGCCGCCCGCTGCCTGTACCGCCGACTGAACGCGATTGTTTCCCCGGCTGTCGGACGGTGCCAGACCCTGGGGGAGGGTCTCGCCAGCCGAGCGAGCTAAGTTTTAACTCTTGCTATTTCCCTGTTCGTGTTGTACTAGGTTTTATATATGGATTCACTGGTGAGGTTTATTGTGCCGGCTTTTTACAGAGGAGCAGAGGGCTAGTGGGCGGCTCAAGTTACCCGGGTGGTGGGGACGTTTACTGTCTTATTTGCAGTGTCTGAGCAGGCGTTATAGCCCTCGTTTGCTCCTTGAGTGGAGGTGTAGCCTAGTGTTTCATCTCCCGTGTGCAGTGTCTCCAGCGGGCGGAGCGTAAAGGGTGGGGTGTTTGCATCCATGCGTGCCGTGCCTGATCTTAAAGTGTGCCCTATTCCATGTGCGTGGTTTGTACTACAGTGAACAGACTTTACTTACCTGTGAGAAGTCGCCGGTCCTCAGGCCTATCTGTTCAACTCTGTAGGCCTTTTAATATAATTTGTGATGAAATAAAGGTTTATCTACTTTTCCATATTCCTCGACTGGTGTTGTGTGTCTTTTAGGTCTCCCCATACCGGGCTTGTTTATTACAATATATTGTCAGAAATATGAGGCAGAAAGAAGGCATCTGACTCAAAATCTCAGAAAAATAAAAATACAATTTGATTCAGTAGATATTCAATAGTAGAACTAAACCGAGTGTTATAACGTCTTGTTTCAGTTTCTTAGAGTAACTAATTTAATTAAGAAGATTTGAGGGTTTTTTTGGGGGGGGGATAACGTAAATAATAGACACTGATCCACACGACATACCAGCTGGTGGCGGTAATGCACCATTTCGTTGTTTGCCGACCGCCAATACACACCAAACGAAGAAGTAAAAGAAGCAGAAGAAGAAGACTCGTCAAAATGGCTGCCATCTAAGTAAGCGCGTTTTATGGAAAAAAGAAAGGTAACCGTGATATTCATGAATTAAAAAAAAATGTTATCTTTCTATTGTTTCGAGTAAGTAAATGTAACCCGCACTTTGCGTTCGGCCGTCGTCTCCCTTCACGCCCTGGGACTCTGCGTTGTGTTTGTTGTAGTATGATGTTTGCGTGGAAAAGGAAGGAGGCGGAGGCTTGGGATCGTGGCTGAGACCTGGACACTTTATTGGCACTCGCTTACACTTCACCTCTCATCTATCAGCTGGCCGCTGGCCTCATCATACTCACAGCTTCCGGCAGAAGAAACAAAAAAACATTTCTTTCTCAATAAAATTAAAATAAAAAGTGCAAATGTGCAAATAAACACATCTCATATCAAAATGCTACCTTACGGCAAAACCAAAGCAAATGTCATCCATTATAAATTAAATAAGGCACTTATTACCCATAAAATTAAACAAAAAAACCATGGATAATCTGCTCAAATAATACTGCATCCTGCGTTATATGCTATGCTAATGCTCAACAGGCTAGCCAACACTTTTTGCCACATTTCTCTTGCCAAATACAATGTTCGACATCAAACGTTAACTAGGTTATAAGCAAACTTGTCTATTAACACCACAGAATAAACAGACAACATGTGGGATATAAATCCATATTTTTATGATAATGCAGACCGCCAGTAACACTGCTCACCTTCCGGCAGAAGAAACAAAATAAAACATGTGATCAACGTAGCCTTTTGCCCGGGACAAGACTTAGGGGTACGGTGTTGCAAGAGGGACAAACATCGCCATTTGCGGCATTCCCAGGGGAACATACAGCGTAACAGTGCCACCTTGTGGCGGATTTACATTACTACCTTACATCTACCCCTTCTATAATTGATGGCGTCCCAGCCATCAGACCAAACAAAACAAAACAAATAAAACTTATGAGCATAAACATTACAACAGATCACACTGAAAGTGACGTATTAATACCATGAGTTGCATATGAAATGTAGATGTGTAAATGCAATCAAAGTAAATAAACCATTAATAAAACTTGTTTGTTTTTTTTGTTTTTTCCGTGGATTATACGTGCCCTGCTACTCTCTCTGCTATGGCCCTCTGCCACAATGTCCAGCCCCTCTCTATCTTCTGCTGTTCCTCTTTTGATCTCACCACCTGTGACTCGTAAGACAGTTTCTTTGGGGGACGTCGAGTTCTCTGTGGGTTCCTCCTCAGGCTGGGGCCATCAAGTGCGTTGGTGTCACTGACATTTATGTCCTCTTCCCCCCCTTGACTCACTTTTTCGGTTTCCTCCCCCATTACCTCCATGCCATCCACCTCCCGGTCCCCCATGTCAGACTCAACTCCTGCACTTGTTGCTGCACCAGCCCGCTCCACCGGAAGACACATACACTGTGTAAGAAGGTTGCGGTGAACCACTCTCTCTTTTTCACCATCCTCTGTTCGGACCACATACACAGGTATACTGGGTTGTTTCTTCACCACAATGTATGGGCGTGACTCCCATCTGTCTCCCAGTTTCTGCCGTCCCTCCACATGACATATTTTGACCAAGGCTCTGTCCCCTGGGCTGAAACCTTGACTCTTTGCCTTTTGATCATAGTACCTTTTCTGCTGCTCTTTTGCATGTCGTGAGGCCTGGTTAGCCTGAGTATAAGCTTCCGACAGACAGTCATGCAGGGTCTGGACATATTCACTATACTCACATGGCTCTTTGGTGGTAGAAAGCCCAAAAATCAGGTCGACTGGGAGTCGTGGATGTCTACCAAACATTAGGTAATACGGTGGGTACCCAGTAGAGTCATGTTTGGTGCAGTTATACGCATGTGTCATTGCATCCACATACTCATGCCAGCGGGGTTTCAGGTGAGGCTCTAGTGTCCCCAGCATGTCCATGAGAGTCCGGTTGAACCTTTCGGTGGTGCCGTTACCCTGGGGGTGATAGGGGGTTGTGTGTGTCTTAGTGACACCAGTACACTGACACAGCTCTTTCACCACAGCACTTTCAAAATTACGCCCCTGGTCTGCATGTAGTTTTGCTGGGAATCCAAACCGACAGAAAAAGTTCTTCCACAGTACCTTCGCCACTGTACAGGCTTTTTGGTCTTTAGTGGGATAGGCCTGGGCGTACCGGGAGAAGTGGTCAGTGACAATAAGCACATTTTCTATGCCTCCCTTTGATTTCTCCAGAGTCAGAAAGTCTACACACACAAGTTCCATAGGAGCGCTGCTGTGAATACTGACCAGGGGAGCCCTGAGGCCTGCAGTTGGAGTCTTTCTGAGGCAGCACCTTTCGCACTGCTCACACCAAGCCTTGATTTCCTGGAACATCTTAGGCCAGTAAAATCTCTCCCTTATCATCTGCAGCGTTCTCTCAAACCCTAAATGCCCTGAATCATCATGAAGTGCAGTCTTGACGGATGTGTGAAATCTCTCTGGTAGTACCAGCTGCTCTACTACTCCCCTTTGACAGTCTTGGACCTGACGATACATTATTCCATCCCTTACTAATAAACTCCGCCACTCTTTTAAGAGAAGGCAAACCTGCCTGCCACCACCAATCCTCTCGCTGCGGCTCGGTTTTTGGTTCACACTTTTAAAGTGCAAAACGGGACCGATTACAGCATCCTCTTTTTGCCCTGCACGAATCTCCTGTTTTGTCAATGCAGGTAGAGAGTCCATCCCCACATCTTGATAGGATTCACCGAGCGTGTGTGACAGAGGTTCTTGATGCTCAGGTCCCTCTGAAGCGGAGCTTTCCAGTTGTTGGGGAGATTGTTCCTCTACACACCTTTGTACTTTGGCTGATACAAGCTGAGGGCAGGTTTGCAGGACTTGGGTGACCTGGTTAGACAGCCGGGAGAGGGCATCAGCGTTCGCATTATTCTGTCCCCTTCGATACTGCACATCAAAATCAAATGCTGACAGCCGAGACACTCACCGCTGACCTGTAGCATCCAATTTTGCAGACGACATGACATACTTGAGGGGGTTATTGTCTGCCTGGACTGAGAACTTAAGCCCATATAGATGGTCATAGAACTTGTCGGTCACTGCCCATTTCAGAGCGAGGAACTTTAGTTTGTGTGCAGGATACCTCGTCTCTGCTGGGCTCAAGCCTCTGCTGCCATAAGCTAGGACTCTCTCGACTCCATCCTGAACTTCGGCTAATACAGCACCAAGCCCCTCCCCCGAGGCGTCAGTCTGGAGCAGAAAGGGTAGGCTGTAGTCTGGATAGCCTAACACTGGAGCAGTTGTCAATCTTTCTCTCAGTGACTGAAAAGCCTCCTCACACTCATCAGTCCAGACAAAGGGCGGGTCAGGCACTAACCTCTTCTTCCCCCCTCTCCGTTTCTTTCTAGGGTCACCAGCGGTAAGGCGGTACAGGGGCGCGGCTAAGGTGGAGTAACTGCACACAAACCGCCTGTAATATCCGGTGAATCCCAGGAACTGAAGCACCTCTTTACGATTCGTGGGCCTCGCCCAGTCCTTGACTCTGCTGATCTTCTCTGGGTCTGTCCTGATGCCCTCCGCAGACACCAGGTGACCCAAGTAGTGCACCTCCTTTCTCACAAGCTGACATTTGGAAGGCTTCAACTTCAAGCCATGCTCCTTCAGTCGATCGCACACCAGCTGCAGCCTCTCCAGATGCTCATCAAAGGTTTTAGAGAATATGATCAGATCATCAAGGTAGATCAGGAGATGGGTGAAGTTCAGATCGCCAAAGCAGCAGGTCATGAGTCTCTGGAAGGTGGACGGAGCGTTTTGAAGGCCGAAAGGCATTCTGTTGGCTTCAAACAGCCCCATGGGAGTACTGAATGCTGTTTTGTGTTTGTCCTGCTCCGCCACCTCTACCTGCCAGTATCCAGATGTGAGATCAAGTGTTGAGAAATACTTTGCTTGACCCAGAGCCTCCAGGGCCTCCTCTATTCTGGGCAGTGGAAATGCATCTCTTGTGCTGCAGGCGTTAAGCCTTCGGTAATCAATGCATAATCTTAGTGATCCATCTTTCTTGGTAACAATCACTACCGGCGAAGCATATGGACTCTTACTAGGCCTGATAACCCCTGCTGTTTCCATTTCTGTCAGCAACTTCCTCACATCCTGCCACTGTGAAGGGGGAATCTTGCGGTACGGGAGTCGAAAGGGCTTTGAGTCGACCAGGGGGATTTCGTGCTGCACTGTTTTTGTGTGGCCGTAGTCCATTGAGTGCTGTGAGAACACCCCCATATTCCTCTCCACAAGCTCTTTTAGGAGGACGCGCTGGTGCTTATTCTCCACTGCTGCTTCACTTATGTCCACCCCACCACTGCTCACAACTTGGTTCAGACACCGGTATGTCTCTTTGTTCTCCTCATTTTGATGACAACCCTGTTCCGTGGCTGAAAAATCCACAACACTGTCCACCAGGAAGGCGCTGGCCAGCTGTGTGTGTGGTTTGATTGTGACAGTTTGTTGGGACAGGTTCATCACTCTGACAGGAGCACAGCCTTTCTTCACATCTGCAAGAACTTTGGCGACCATAAGGTCCTGAGGAAGCCGAATGGAGGCGTGGCCTTCAATTAGCGCTGTGTATGTCTTTCTTTGTGGGCCGGCTTTGATTTTGCACATTAAGTCCATCTCTTTCCCTCCCGGGATGCGTATTTTACGGCTAGTGTACACAGCAGGGCCCACCATGTCGTCTGCTCCTGTATATTCAGTGTCGCCAGTTTCCAGTAAAGCTGTGTACCACTCTGGATGGCTTTCCTTCACCCGCTGAAGATATATCTCCCCATAGGTTGCTTGGAGGTGCCTCATGGCAGCACGGACAACATTAGTTCCCACAAGCAGTGGGACGGAGGAGCGATACTCGGAGTCAGGGACAACAAAAGCCGGCACACTCTGGAACTCCTTCCCCAGCACTATCAACTTAATGCGCAGGACACCAGAGTAAGGCACATCCTGACCTGCTGCACCTGCTATGGGTATTTTAGAGGGCCGTAGTTTCTGTCCATGGAGGTCAGGGTGGTTGCACCAGTATCCGTGAGTAATACTGGTTACCTGAGAGCCGGAATCAATAAGAGCCCTGCACTTTAATCCATTGACTTCCACCTCACCCTCATTCCTGGGACCCACAATAGGAATGTCCTCTACTCCATCATCAGTATCGCTCACCTGCAGTGGGGGGTCTTGCTGCTTGCCCATGGTTGCCCCAGTTACCACAGGCCCTAGGCGTTTAAATGCTGCATTGAGTGGGGCGTGGTGCTCTCCGCGGAGGTCGCAGGCTGGGGTCGGTGAGTCCAGGGCGGACTGGGATCTGGGAGCACCGCTCGACATACTCGGGCTATATGCCCTTGCTTCCCACACCGGTAGCAAACAACACTGGAGCCCTGAGTAACTGTTCTGGGAGATGGTTGGGGCCTTAGTGGGGGTGCAGGGGCTGGTGCAGGGGTAGGTGCAGCAATTCTCAACTCAAGGTGAGCCAACTTGGTCATCTGTTCTTCTTGGCTAAGAGCTAATTTCTTGACCATATCTTTAAGCTCTGTCCACTCTGAAGTGTGTTTTGACCTTTCTGACCTCATATTGGTATCACATTCTGATGTGACCTGCACCTGGGCGAGCGCTTTCTTTGTCTTGTGTTGTGACTGGAACTTCTGAGTCTCTTTTGCAAGGTTTCTAAGCTCTGCTTGCAGCTCCCGGAAACTCAAAAGCCTGGGCTTCATTGGTGCGATCCTTGCATACACCATCTCATCCATAAGCCCTCTTAGAAACTTTCGAGTGAGTTTACTATCACGATCAGGAAATTGCCTGCCCCCTCTCTGACTTTCCTCTACCGCTCTCAGTGTTGCCTCCAGAGCAATAGCATAAGAGCAGGCAGACTCTCCGGACCTCTGGCTGCGCTCATAGAAGTCGGCTAGTGGATCAAGTGAGCCTTGTGTGTCGCTGTATTCAGCCCTGAGCACCTCATACGCCTTCTCTGGAGTCTGGTCGTGGGGGGGTATGTTCAGGACTAGCTTCCTGGCCTCACCGCTCAGGTGTCGCACAACAGTCGGAAAGTGGAGGTGTGTGAGGAGCTCGATTGGCTCCAGAAGGTACTGCATATCACGAACCCAGTCTTCTACAAGTATTTTGCTGTCTGGATTGCCAGTGAAGATTTGGACATTTTTTACCTGATGAGTTTGCATGAACCCACCATATGCAGCTGGTGAAAGGGTTGTGTTGGCTGCGGCTCTGACGGCAGCATTCATTGGGGGCTCATACGGACGTGGGTGCATGTGCAGGGTGGTGGATGGGTGTGGTGGAGGGTGTTGTGGGAGTGTGTTGTGGTACATGACAGCTCGAGGGTCTGAGGCGGGGGCTGTGTGGTTAGGGGCTACATGTTGCACTGCTAGTGGGGTGGTCACCTCTTGGGGGTAGAGGGCAGCAGGCTGTGACATATGCAGCTGGGGGATTGATCCATGCTGCAAACTTTGAAGGATCTGGCCAGTAGAAGAGGGGTAGCTCATAATGTTCATCATTGGTGGCATTTGAAAGCTTGGCATGAGGGCCTGGGGCACAGGGGGATTATATGCAGGACCAGTGTAGACCTGGGGTTTAGGCTCGGCAGCAGGGCTTTGGTAAGGAGGGGTGTCTGGGTGAGTAATGGTCGGCCGCTGTACAGTTTGCATTTCCGTGGAGGTGGGGCACGAGAGGCTGTGAATGGGCAAAGGGTGTGTGTGCTGGTTCACACTGGCTTGGGCCGGGGGATTAGGTTCCACTAATATCTGTGCAGCTGGAAGGGATGCACTGGGCAGGCTGTAGTCTGGCCTGCTGTTTCGGTGGATTGGTTTGGCAGCTGGGCTGCTGTCAAAACATAGTGAGGGTGCTTGCATTGGAGCTCTAGAGGCTGGCAAGGTGGGTGCATGAGCTGGAGTGGAGTAGTGAATAGGGTAAGGTGACAGTATTGGGGGTGGTGGAGTGAGTTGTGCACTTAGTCCTGGGTATGGGGGCTGCTGACTGCTGTGGTGGTCTTGAGGGAGGATCAGCTGTTGGGTGGTGGTGGGGCTAGTGAAGTAGTTGTTAAGCTTTGGCCTCACTGATTGCTGTTGATTTGCAGCACTGGTGGTTGTTACGCCCTTGCTTGAAAGGTGGGGTTGTGTCTGGGCTGGAGTGTCACAGTTGTGGCTGGCTGTGGGCATCGGGGGCAGTTGGGAACCCGGTGTGGCAGCAGAGGCACCTTCTTGCTTTGACTGATAATCTGCATAGTCACTGAACATTTTGATATATTTTTTTCTAAATCACTATGACTGGTGTAACTGTTGGTGTCAAAACAGATGACTATTAATGATTCACTGTGTTCACGGAATAAGTTTAGCTGTGTATGCAAAATCTCCCTTTTTTCCAGTAAATATATCAAAAAACAATAATCATTATCAATTCAAAACTCACATTAAACTTGAGTCAAAATCAGATGGTCAATACACAACCCTTAACCAAAACCAAAAAATTATGAATGATATATATCAGCATAATGTTAAACACAGTGTTCCTATAGCAGGATCTCACATAGCACACTTTTACACAACTCAAATAACAGTTAAGTTTATCGAAATATCATAAAAAGTCCTCAAATGGATATAGCAAGCTTTCAACAGTCTTTAAAGGATATTTGAAGAGGTGAGTATCTTGCCACTGCTGCAGCGCCGATGACAGTAGTTCAGTCCACCACACTGTCCAGTCACTGAAGGTCACGCAGTTCAATGCAGCAGCAAAGGCGAGGACGCGAGTCTCTGTATCTCCTTGGATCTCGAAGCACCACGATCCGGGTCACGGCACCATGATGTAACCCGCACTTTGCGTTCGGCCGTCGTCTCCCTCCACGCCCTGGGACTCTGCGTTGTGTTTCTTGTTGTATGATGTTTGCGTGGAAAAGGAAGGAGGCGGAGGCTTGGGATCGTGGCTGAGACCTGGACACTTTATTGGCACTCGCTTACACTTCACCTCTCATCTATCAGCTGGCCGCTGGCCTCATCATACTCACAGCTTCCGGCAGAAGAAACAAAAAAACATTTCTCTTTCTCAATAAAATTAAAATAAAAAGTGCAAATGTGCAAATAAACACATCTCATATCAAAATGCTACCTTACGGCAAAACCAAAGCAAATTGTCATCCATTATAAATTAAATAAGGCACTTATTACCCAAAAAATTAAACAAAAAAACCATGGATAATCTGTTCAAATGATACTGCATCCTGCGTTATATGCCATGCTAATGCTCAACAGGCTAGCCAACACTTTTTTGTCACATTTCTCTTGCCAAATACAATGTTCGACATCAAACTTTAACTAGGTTATAAGCAAACTTGTCTATTAACACCACAGAATAAAGAGTTAGACAATATGTGGGATATAAATCAATATTTTTATGATAATGCAGACCGCCAGAAACACTGCTCACCTTCCGGCAGAAGAAACAAAAAAAAAACATGTGATCAACGTAGCCTTTTGCCCGGGACAAGACTTAGGGGTACGGTGTTGCAAGAGGGACAAACATCGCCATTTGCGGCATTCCCAGGGGAACATACAGCGTAACAGTGCCACCCTGTGGCGGATTTACATTACTACCTTACATCGACTTAAACGTTTCAGTGCTGCACGCATGCGCGAAGGGATAAACCCACTAGCGATAGCCTTAGAGGGCGGCGCCTGTACGAAATAGAACGTGACAGAAGCCGCCAATCATAAAGCCCCGCCCATGATTCCAACAAGTCTCGTCCAATCACGGAGCTCCACGTGGAAGGCAAGTAATAAAAGCGGAGCGGCCGCCGCGCAGCTGCACATTGACACGATGGACGCAAGTGAGAAGAGAAGCAGCAGACACAGAGGTGGACGGGGAGAGAAGAAGAGCGAAGACCTTTCTCAGCGGCAACCGCGGCAAACCCAGAGAAGAAGAGCGGGTCCGCCCGGTGAGGCGCCGCAGGCTGAATGCCGCAGACGAGAATCAGGAGTCCGGCAGGGGGAGCTAGAGCGAGGAGGCCCAGCCAGACAGGTAAGAAACGAGCTGAACCAAGCGAACCAAGTGTTATTGTGAGTGACAGGCGCAGTATTTAGTGTGGTAACACTGTGTGTGCCGCACAGCTGGTTCACATCTGCTGACTAGAACCAGCAAGACGCTCATTAGGGCCGTTTAGATTCTCACTTTAGTTTGTGTTGCCGAGGCAACGCTGGCCAGTCATTTTCCCGCCTCAAACACGCTACGACAAAATCTACCCAAAACGACCGTAGACGGTCAAAATGACGGCTGGTAATTTGCGCGTGATCGCGCGCGTCATGCCACTATTTATTAGGTGTGTTGGTTGGTCGCATCGTTTCCTTCGTGAAGTTCACTGCTCTGTCCTACCCACTAGCGCCCTCCAGTGGACACAAATAGTTTAAACTTTTGATCATTTCCAACACGTCTGGTTACAGACGCCGTTTCAGACGCACCATGACAACCACCGACGCGCTGCAGCATTTACAGGCGTTGGACAGCGGCCACTTTAAATAGTTTGGAAAATAGTATTAAAGTTGTTAAACTGTTAATTTTGGTGCCAGTTAGTTTCAAAACAGACATACTAACATATGTACTGCATTAATATGTCAACTGGGTATTTATCTTGACAGAATATAGAGTTTAAAAACTGCGGCGGTCGAAAGGACTGCCCACGGTCGTTCTAGTAGTTTTAAGTCCCGCTCGTTGTCTAGGACTGTTTCAATAGTTATTTTCTATTGTTTTGTTTTGACATTTCACCTTTTATAGGCCTTGTTACCTTTGTTAGAATAGCAGTGTGTTTTCCCTTTTGTATTTCAGGTGATATTTTCACTTTCTCAGCTTTGCTATTCAAGTTCGACTATGTCTCTCTGAAGTTTAAATGGTTTAAAAATGGAAATAGTATTATAGTTGTTAAAATGTTAATTTTGGTGTCAGTTAGTTTAATAACAAACATGCTAACATGCAATGCATTTCTATCTTAACTTGGTACTTATCTTGACAGAATAGAGTTTAGAAACCGTGGGCGGTCATTGTGGACCACTCATGGTGGTTTTAGGTAGGAGTGACATCCCGGTGGTTCTGGTGTTAAATGACTTCTCTGGTGTCTCTGGTTTGGATCAAACACTTGACTGACATTTCTGTCAAAGTCCTGCTACAGTGTTTCCGCACTACATACAAGACACGTGGATTTACACACATTTCAACACATTTCAACACAGAAAATGTGACTTTGTACAGATTGTCAGCAGACATTTGGCAGTCACGTTCAGTTGGTTCTTCTTGCTGATTCCACACACACACACACACACACACACACACACACACACACACACTGGTACAACGTAAAAAAAATCAAACCATCTGTTTCATGATACACTTCATATGTGTGATATTAATATAAAGAAATTCCATTTACAAAGTTTCAAGGTATCTCAGTTCTACTTCCAGCTTTGGCAGTATATAATTTTTTTCATTTAATTTTCAATTTAGTTTCAGATTTTCTTATACGTTTTTTTCAACTCTGATCCTTCAGCTGATACGCTCCAGCTTTTCTTTTAGTAATGCACTTCAGCTCCCAATTCTGCCTGTAGGCGAATATGTTCCAGCTTCCAGTTAAGATTACAGCATATTCAGCTTCCAACTGCCACTACTACGCTTAAGCGTGCATGATTTCTTCCCAGCAATTTTCAGCATTATTTCAGCAATTTCCTTCAGCTTTCAGCGTCCTTGTTTTACTTTTACAATTCAGTTGTTTTTGCAGCAATTGTCAGCATTGCTTCAGCAATTTCTTTCAGCTGTCAGCATTCACATGCATTTTCTGCAGGATCTGCATTTTCTGGTTTTATATGAGCTGTCAAGAAATGGACTCCACATAAATCAAAATTCAGTTTTTATTATTGGAACAAGTTGTGGAACATAAAAAAAATAAATGTTGAAAATAATCCCCAATCTTAAAGCTGTATAAAGTAATTAAAATAATGGAGGTAATTAAAAGCAAGTGCAGCGTTTCTACTATAGTTATAGGGTGGGTTACATAGAATTACCTGATGTCTTCCGTAGGGGTTTGGATTCATGTGACCTCAGTGTCTTATTGACATGTCAGAAACTGCCATTCAAAGGAATGAGCTAATTATATATGAACTAACTCATTGGAGTTAACTCTTTGGAGTCTTACAAGTACCCAAAAAGTAACTCTGTAATGTGACAAGTTTGTATTCTGAAGCAATGCGCACTCAATACATTTAGATTCCTTCAGTTGGCTGAAATCAGATTCCAGAAAAGTTTTAAGGAACCTCAACTTTTTTTTTTTACTCTATTTTGCAGTATGTTTATAGAGGGGAGCACGAAGACAACAGGAGGGAGAGACCCTCAGCTGTTACGGAGGCAGATAAGAGGAGGAGCAACGATGTCAGGAAACCAGATGAAGTCGCTCTTCTGAAAAGCCGGGTGGAGGACTTGTCTACGCTCCTGAAGGAGCTCCAAAACAAGACCTTGCACTTGCAGAGGACTCTCAAAGAGAGGGAGGTCAGCCACAACAATTGGCAGAGGGAGAGGGAGTCTCTCCTCCAAGACAATGAGGAACTTGAGAAAATGAACAAGATTCTCAAAGAAGAGTCTCTTGTCAATGCTAAAATGTTGAAGGAAGCACTCTATGATAAGGAGACATGCCTTAAGACCTGTGAGAAGGAAAAAGAAGTTCTCCTCAAGGACCAAGACTCACTTCTGCAGCAGTTAAACTTCCTGCAAACAGAAGGGCTCCGTAAAGAGAAGGACTTTGAAAGAAGGCTAGCTGAAGAGAATGTGGAAGTGCAGATAGCGCTGAACAAGCGCTTCACCTTGGAGCTTTCACAACAGAAGGAGGAAAGTGAGCAAATGATCACGGCCGCCCTCAGTCAAGTCGAGCAGGAGTTTAGGTGTAATCTTGAGCAGTGGCAGAAGGAGAAAGCTTGTATCCTAGAAGAAAACAAAGAGACTAAGCTGCTCCTGCTTCAGGCTCAAGAAGAAGTTCAGCTGCTAAAACAGAGCAAAGAGGAGGCAGAGCTGAAATGGACTGCTCTTCTTAGCCTGAAGGAGGAGCCCTCGCAGGTCCCAGGTACCGACTCGCTGGCCTCAACAACAAAGGCACACAAGAGTCGGGAGGACAAGGAGTCAGCAAAGAAAGAGAAGAAGGAGCAGAAACTGTTGGCCAAGAGAGAGAAGCAGGAGAAGAAAAGGCTGTTTGAGGAGACAGAAGGCAAGAAGATGCCCAAGAAAACGAAGAACTTCTTTCTTTCTTTCTTTACCAAGAAAGTAAGGGTTTTTTCAAATAGTTAATTCGTATGTAGTTTCAAACTGTTAAGATTTTTCATGTTAAGAGTTCTACTGTAAATAGTGTAAATAGTTCTAGTGTTAAAAGCTCTAGTGTTGAGCATTGTTACTGTTAAGGGTTCTAGCGTTAAGATTTTTCATGTTAAGAGTTCTAGTGTAAAAAGTTAGTGTTAAAAGCTCTAGTGTTGAGCATTGTTACTGTTAAGCGTTCTAGCGTTAAGATTTTTCATGTTAAGAGTTTTAGTGTAAATAGTTCTAGTGTTAAAAGCTCTAGTGTTGAGTATTGTTACTGTTAAGAGTTCTACTGTTAAGATTTTTCATGTTAAGAGTTTTAGTGTAAATAGTTCTAGTGTTAAAAGCTCTAGTGTTGAGCATTGTTACTGTTAAGCGTTCTAGCGTTAAGATTTTTCATGTTAAGAGTTCTAGTGTAAATAGCTCTAGTGTTAAAAGCTCTAGTGTTGAGCATTGTTACTGTTAAGAGTTCTACTGTTAAGAATTTTTATGTTAAGAGTTTTAGTGTAAATAGTTCTAGTGTTAAAAGCTCTAGTGTTGAGCATTGTTACTGTTAAGAGTTCTACTGTTAAGATTTTTCATGTTAAGAGTTCTAGTGTAAATAGTTCTAGTGTTAAAAGCTCTAGTGTTGAGCGTTGTTACTGTTAAGAGTTCTACTGTTAAGATTTTTCATGTTAAGAGTTTTAGTGTAAATAGTTCTAGTGTTAAAAGCTCTAGTGTTGAGCATTGTTACTGTTAAGGGTGCTAGCGTTAAGATTTTTTCATGTTAAGAGTTCTAGTGTTAAGATTTTCCGTGTTGAGTGTTCGTGTTAATAGTGTAGTAAACCTGCGGCGGGAGGTGATTGACATGAGACGTGGCTCCTTAATGAAGTGATTGCTTGCAGCCGCGCAACTAGACTGGCGGAGACGCAAGTTAAAAGAGAGGGCTAAGCAGTCCCTCGGGGTTGCTGGAGAGAGCTGACTTGGTTGGTTTGCGAATACACTCATTGGGGGGAGGCGGCGTTCGCAGTTTATAGTATTGCCGGCGCTGAAGACAGAAAGGTAGGGGAGCTGTTCCAGATCAGGAGGGGAGGCTAGTTGCCTCCTTTAGTCAGAGAGGGCCGGGAACGCTTAGGAGTGTTTTCGCGGACCTCCGCTCTCCAGCCCGGGTTCCAGTGGTCGGCACGCCGCCGCCCGCTGCCTGTACCGCCGACTGAACGCGATTGTTTCCCCGGCTGTCGGACGGTGCCAATAAAGCTCAGACCCTGGGGGAGGGTCTCGCCAGCCGAGCGAGCTAAGTTTTAACTCTTGCCATTTCCCTATTCCTGTTGTACTAGGTTTTATATATGGGTTCACTGGTGAGTTTTATTGTGCCGGCTTTTTACAGAGGAGCAGAGGGCTAGTGGGCGGCTCAAGTTACCCGGGTGGTGGGGACGTTTACTGTCTTATTTGCAGTGTCTGAGCAGGCGTTATAGTCCCCGTTTGCTCCTTGGGTGGAGGTGTAGCCTAGTGTTTCATCCCCCGTGTGCAGTGTCTCCAGCGCGCGGACCGTAAAGGGTGGGGTGTTTGCATTCATGCGTGCCGTGCCTGATCTTAAAGTGTGCCCTATTCCATGTGCGTGGTTTGTACTACAGTGAACAGACTTTACTTACCTGTGAGTAGTCGCCGGTCCTCAGGCCTATCTGTTCAACTCTGTAGGCCTTTTAATATAATTTGTGATGAAATAAAGGTTTGTCTACTTTTCCATATTTTTCGACTGGTGTTGTGTGTCTTTCAGGTCTCTGACAAAGCCCATATCGGGCTTGTTTATTACAATATATTGTCAGAAATATGAGGCAGAAAGAAGGCATCTGACTCAAAATCTCAGAAAAATAAAAATACAATTTGATTCAGTAGATATTCAATAGTAGAACTAAACCGAGTGTTATAACGTCTTGTTTCAGTTTCTTAGAGTAACTAATTTAATTAAGAAGATTTGAGGGTTTTTTTGGGGGGGGGGATAACGTAAATAATAGACACTGATCCACACGACATACCAGTCGGTGACGGTAATGCACCATTTCGTTGTTTGCCGACCGACAAACACCAAACGAAGAAGTAAAAGAAGCAGAAGAAGAAGACTTTCGTCAAAATGGCTGCCATCTAAGTAAGCGCGTTTTATGGAAAAAAGAAAGGTAACCGTGATATTCATGAATTAAAAAAAATAATGTTATCTTTCGATTGTTTCGAGTAAGTAAATGTAACCCGCACTTTGCGTTCGGCCGTCGTCTCCCTACACGCCCTGGGACTCTGCGTTGTGTTTGTTGTAGTATGATGTTTGCGTGGAAAAGGAAGGAGGCGGAGGCTTGGGATCGTGGCTGAGACCTGGACACTTTATTGGCACTCGCTTACACTTCACCTCTCATCTATCAGCTGGCCGCTGGCCTCATCATACTCACAGCTTCCGGCAGAAGAAACAACAAAACATTCTCTTTCTCAATAAAATTAAAATAAAAAGTGCAAATGTGCAAATAAACACATCTCATATCAAAATGCTACCTTACGGCAAAACCAAAGCAAATGTCATCCATTATAAATTAAATAAGGCACTTATTGCCCATAAAATTAAACAAAAAAACCATGGATAATCTGCTCAAATAATACTGCATCCTGCGTTATATGCCATGCTAATGCTCAACAGGCTAGCCAACACTTTTTGCCACATTTCTCTTGCCAAATACAATGTTCGACATCAAACTTTAACTAGGTTATAAGCAAACTTGTCTATTAACACCACAGAATAAACAGACAACATGTGGGATATAAATCAATATTTTTATGATAATGCAGACCGCCAGTAACACTGCTCACCTTCCGGCAGAAGAAACAAAATAAAACATGTGATCAACGTAGCCTTTTGCCCGGGACAAGATTTAGGGGTACGGTGTTGCAAGAGGGACAAACATCGCCATTTGCGGCATTCCCAGGGGAACATACAGCGTAACAGTGCCACCCTGTGGCGGATTTACATTACTACCATACATCTACCCCTTCTATAATTGATGGCGTCCCAGCCATCAGACCAAACAAAACAAAACAAATAAAACTTATGAGCATAAACATTAAAACAGATCACACTGAAAGTGACGTATTAATACTATGAGTTGCATATGAAATGTAGATGTGTAAATGCAATCAAAGTAAATAAACCATTAATAAAACTTGTTTGTTTTTTTTTGTTTTTTCCGTGGATTATACGTGCCCTGCTACTCTCTCTGCTATGGCCCTCTGCCACAATGTCCAGCCCCTCTCTATCTTCTGCTGTTCCTCTTTTGATCTCACCACCTGTGACTCGTAAGACAGTTTCTTTGGGGGACGTCGAGTTCTCTGTGGGTTCCTCCTCAGGCTGGGGCCATCAAGTGCGTTGGTGTCACTGACATTTATGTCCTCTTCCCCCCCCCTTGACTCACTTTTTCGGTTTCCTCCCCCATTACCTCCATGCCATCCACCTCCCTGTCCCCCATGTCAGACTCAACTCCTGCACTTGTTGCTGCACCAGCCCGCTCCACCGGAAGACACATACACTGTGTAAGAAGGTTGCGGTGAACCACTCTCTCTTTTTCACCATCCTCTGTTCGGACCACATACACAGGTATACTGGGTTGTTTCTTCACCACAATGTATGGGCGTGACTCCCATCTGTCTCCCAGTTTCTGCCGTCCCTCCACATGACATATTTTGACCAAGACTCTGTCCCCTGGGCTGAAACCTTGACTCTTTGCCTTTTGATCATAGTACCTTTTCTGCTGCTCTTTTGCATGTGCGAGGCCTGGTTAGCCTGAGTATAAGCTTCCGACAGACAGTCATGCAGGGTCTGGACATATTCACTATACTCACATGGCTCTTTGGTGGTAGAAAGCCCAAAAATCAGGTCGACTGGGAGTCGTGGATGTCTACCAAACATTAGGTAATACGGTGGGTACCCAGTAGAGTCATGTTTGGTGCAGTTATACGCATGTGTCATTGCATCCACATACTCATGCCAGCGGGGTTTCAGGTGAGGCTCTAGTGTCCCCAGCATGTCCATGAGAGTCCGGTTGAACCTTTCGGTGGTGCCGTTACCCTGGGGGTGATAGGGGGTTGTGTGTGTCTTAGTGACACCAGTACACTGACACAGCTCTTTCACCACAGCACTTTCAAAATTACGCCCCTGGTCTGCATGTAGTTTTGCTGGGAATCCAAACCGACAGAAAAAGTTCTTCCACAGTACCTTCGCCACTGTACAGGCTTTTTGGTCTTTAGTGGGATAGGCCTGGGCGTACCGGGAGAAGTGGTCAGTGACAATAAGCACATTTTCTATGCCTCCCTTTGATTTCTCCAGAGTCAGAAAGTCTACACACACAAGTTCCATAGGAGCGCTGCTGTGAATACTGACCAGGGGAGCCCTGAGGCCTGCAGTTGGAGTCTTTCTGAGGCAGCACCTTTCGCACTGCTCACACCAAGCCTTGATTTCCTGGAACATCTTAGGCCAGTAAAATCTCTCCCTTATCATCTGCAGCGTTCTCTCAAACCCTAAATGCCCTGAATCATCATGAAGTGCAGTCTTGACGGATGTGTGAAATCTCTCTGGTAGTACCAGCTGCTCTACTACTCCCCTTTGACAGTCTTGGACCTGACGATACATTATTCCATCCCTTACTAATAACCTCCGCCACTCTTTTAAGAGAAGGCAAACCTGGCTGCCACCACCAATCCTCTCGCTGCGGCTCGGTTTTTGGTTCACACTTTTAAAGTGCAAAACGGGACCGATTACAGCATCCTCTTTTTGCCCTGCACGAATCTCCTGTTTTGTCAATGCAGGTAGAGAGTCCATCCCCACATCTTGATAGGATTCACCGAGCGTGTGTGACAGAGGTTCTTGATGCTCAGGTCCCTCTGAAGCGGAGCTTTCCAGTTGTTGGGGAGATTGTTCCTCTACACACCTTTGTACTTTGGCTGATACAAGCTGAGGGCAGGTTTGCAGGACTTGGGTGACCTGGTTAGACAGCCGGGAGAGGGCATCAGCGTTCGCATTATTCTGTCCCCTTCGATACTGCACATCAAAATCAAATGCTGACAGCCGAGACACTCACCGCTGACCTGTAGCATCCAATTTTGCAGACGACATGACATACTTGAGGGGGTTATTGTCTGTCTGGACTGAGAACTTGCGCCCATATAGATGGTCATAGAACTTGTCGGTCACTGCCCATTTCAGAGCGAGGAACTCTAGTTTGTGTGCAGGATACCTCGTCTCTGCTGGGCTCAAGCCTCTGCTGCCATAAGCTAGGACTCTCTCGACTCCATCCTGAACTTGGGCTAATACAGCACCAAGCCCCTCCCCCGAGGCGTCAGTCTGGAGCAGAAAGGGTAGGCTGTAGTCTGGATAGCCTAACACTGGAGCAGTTGTCAATCTTTCTCTCAGTGACTGAAAAGCCTCCTCACACTCATCAGTCCAGACAAAGGGCGGGTCAGGCACTAACCTCTTCTTCCCCCCTCTCCGTTTCTTTCTAGGGTCACCAGCGGTAAGGCGGTACAGGGGCGCGGCTAAGGTGGAGTAACTGCACACAAACCGCCTGTAATATCCGGTGAATCCCAGGAACTGAAGCACCTCTTTACGATTCGTGGGCCTCGCCCAGTCCTTGACTCTGCTGATCTTCTCTGGGTCTGTCCTGATGCCCTCCGCAGACACCAGGTGACCCAAGTAGTGCACCTCCTTTCTCACAAGCTGACATTTGGAAGGCTTCAACTTCAAGCCATGCTCCTTCAGTCGATCGCACACCAGCTGCAGCCTCTCCAGATGCTCATCAAAGGTTTTAGAGAATATGATCAGATCATCAAGGTAGATCAGGAGATGGGTGAAGTTCAGATCGCCAAAGCAGCAGGTCATGAGTCTCTGGAAGGTGGACGGAGCGTTTTGAAGGCCGAAAGGCATTCTGTTGGCTTCAAACAGCCCCATGGGAGTACTGAATGCTGTTTTGTGTTTGTCCTGTTCCGCCACCTCTACCTGCCAGTATCCAGATGTGAGATCAAGTGTTGAGAAATACTTTGCTTGACCCAGAGCCTCCAGGGCCTCCTCTATTCTGGGCAGTGGAAATGCATCTCTTGTGCTGCAGGCGTTAAGCCTTCGGTAATCGATGCATAATCTTAGTGATCCATCTTTCTTGGTAACAATCACTACCGGCGAAGCATATGGACTCTTACTAGGCCTGATAACCCCTGCTGTTTCCATTTCTGTCAGCAACTTCCTCACATCCTGCCACTGTGAAGGGGGAATCTTGCGGTACGGGAGTCGAAAGGGCTTTGAGTCGACCAGGGGGATTTCGTGCTGCACTGTTTTTGTGTGGCCGTAGTCCATTGAGTGCTGTGAGAACACCCCCATATTCCTCTCCACAAGCTCTTTTAGGAGGACGCGCTGGTGCTTATTCTCCACTGCTGCTTCACTTATATCCACCCCACCACTGCTCACAACTTGGTTCAGACACCGGTATGTCTCTTTGTTCTGCTCATTTTGATGACAACCCTGTTCCGTGGCTGAAAAATCCACAACACTGTCCACCAGGAAGGCGCTGGCCAGCTGTGTGTGTGGTTTGATTGTGACAGTTTGTTGGGACAGGTTCATCACTCTGACAGGAGCACAGCCTTTCTTCACATCTGCAAGAACTTTGGCGACCATAAGGTCCTGAGGAAGCCGAATGGAGGCGTGGCCTTCAATTAGCGCTGTGTATGTCTTTCTTTGTGGGCCGGCTTTGATTTTGCACATTAAGTCCATCTCTTTCCCTCCCGGGATGCGTATTTTACGGCCAGTGTACACAGCAGGGCCCACCATGTCGTCTGCTCCTGTATATTCAGTGTCGCCAGTTTCCAGTAAAGCTGTGTACCACTCTGGATGGCTTTCCTTCACCCGCTGAAGATATATCTCCCCATAGGTTGCTTGGAGGTGCCTCCTGGCGGCACGGACAACATTAGTTCCCACAAGCAGTGGGACGGAGGAGCGATACTCGGAGTCAGGGACAACAAAAGCCGGCACACTCTGGAACTCCTTCCCCAGCACTATCAACTTAATGCGCAGGACACCAGAGTAAGGCACATCCTGACCTGCTGCACCTGCTATGGGTATTTTAGAGGGCCGTAGTTTCTGTCCATGGAGGTCAGGGTGGTTGCACCAGTATCCGTGAGTAATACTGGTTACCTGAGAGCCGGAATCAATAAGAGCCCTGCACTTTAATCCATTGACTTCCACCTCACCCTCATTCCTGGGACCCACAATAGGAATGTCCTCTACTCCATCATCAGTATCGCTCACCTGCAGTGGGGGGTCTTGCTGCTTGCCCATGGGTGCCCCAGTTACCACAGGCCCTAGGCGTTTAAATGCTGCATTGAGTGGGGCGTGGTGCTCTCCGCGGAGGTCGCAGGCTGGGGTCGGTGAGTCCAGGGCGGACTGGGATCTGGGAGCACCGCTCGACATACTCGGGCTATATGCCCTTGCTTCCCACACCGGTAGCAAACAACACTGGAGCCCTGAGTAACTGTTCTGGGAGATGGTTGGGGCCTTAGTGGGGGTGCAGGGGCTGGTGCAGGGGTAGGTGCAGCAATTCTCAACTCAAGGTGAGCCAACTTGGTCATCTGTTCTTCTTGGCTAAGAGCTAATTTCTTGACCATATCTTTAAGCTCTGTCCACTCTGAAGTGTGTTTTGACCTTTCTGACCTCACATTGGTATCACATTCTGATGTGACCTGCACCTGGGCGAGCGATTTCTTTGTCTTGTGTTGTGACTGGAACTTCTGAGTCTCTTTTGCAAGGTTTCTAAGCTCTGCTTGCAGCTCCCGGAAACTCAAAAGCCTGGGCTTCATTGGTGCGATCCTTGCATACACCATCTCATCCATAAGCCCTCTTAGAAACTTTCGAGTGAGTTTACTATCACGATCAGGAAATTGCCTGCCCCCTCTCTGACTTTCCTCTACCGCTCTCAGTGTTGCCTCCAGAGCAATAGCATAAGAGCAGGCAGACTCTCCGGACCTCTGGCTGCGCTCATAGAAGTCGGCTAGTGGATCAAGTGAGCCTTGTGTGTCGCTGTATTCAGCCCTGAGCACCTCATACGCCTTCTCTGGAGTCTGGTCGTGGGGGGGTATGTTCAGGACTAGCTTCCTGGCCTCACCGCTCAGGTGTCGCACAACAGTCGGAAAGTGGAGGTGTGTGAGGAGCTCGATTGGCTCCAGAAGGTACTGCATATCACGAACCCAGTCTTCTACAAGTATTTTGCTGTCTGGATTGCCAGTGAAGATTTGGACATTTTTTACCTGATGAGTTTGCATGAACCCACCATATGCAGCTGGTGAAAGGGTTGTGTTGGCTGCGGCTCTGACGGCAGCATTCATTGGGGGCTCATACGGACGTGGGTGCATGTGCAGGGTGGTGGATGGGTGTGGTGGAGGGTGTTGTGGGAGTGTGTTGTGGTACATGACAGCTCGAGGGTCTGAGGCGGGGGCTGTGTGGTTAGGGGCTACATGTTGCACTGCTAGTGGGGTGGTCACCTCTTGGGGGTAGAGGGCAGCAGGCTGTGACATATGCAGCTGGGGGATTGATCCATGCTGCAAACTTTGAAGGATCTGGCCAGTAGAAGAGGGGTAGCTCATAATGTTCATCATTGGTGGCATTTGAAAGCTTGGCATGAGGGCCTGGGGCACAGGGGGATTATATGCAGGACCAGTGTAGACCTGGGGTTTAGGCTCGGCAGCAGGGCTTTGGTAAGGAGGGGTGTCTGGGTGAGTCATGGTCGGCCGCTGTACAGTTTGCATTTCCGTGGAGGTGGGGCACGAGAGGCTGTGAATGGGCAAAGGGTGTGTGTGCTGGTTCACACTGGCTTGGGCCGGGGGATTAGGTTCCACTAATATCTGTGCAGCTGGAAGGGATGCACTGGGCAGGCTGTAGTCTGGCCTGCTGTTTCGGTGGATTGGTTTGGCAGCTGGGCTGCTGTCAAAACATAGTGATGGTGCTTGCATTGGAGCTCTAGAGGCTGGCAAGGTGGGTGCATGAGCTGGAATGGAGTAGTGAATAGGGTAAGGTGACAGTATTGGGGGTGGTGGAGTGAGTGGTGCACTTAGTCCTGGGTATGGGGGCTGCTGACTGCTGTGGTGGTCTTGAGGGAGGATCAGCTGTTGGGTGGTGGTGGGGCTAGTGAAGTAGTTGTTAAGCTTTGGCCTCACTGATTGCTGTTGATTTGCAGCACTGGTGGTTGTTACGCCCTTGCTTGAAAGGTGGGGTTGTGTCTGGGCTGGAGTGTCACAGTTGTGGCTGGCTGTGGGCATCGGGGGCAGTTGGAAACCCGGTGTGGCAGCAGAGGCACCTTCTTGCTTTGACTGATAATCTGCATAGTCACTGAACATTTTGATATATTTTTTTCTAAATCACTATGACTGGTGTAACTGTTGGTGTCAAAACAGATGACTATTAATGATTCACTGTGTTCACGGAATAAGTTTAGCTGTGTATGCAAAATCTCCCTTTTTTCCAGTAAATATATCAAAAAACAATAATCATTATCAACTAAAAACTCACATTAAACTTGAGTCAAAATCAGATGGTCAATACACAACCCTTAACCAAAACCAAAAAATTATGAATGATATATATCAGCATAATGTTAAACACAGTGTTCCTATAGCAGGATCTCACATAGCACACTTTTACACAACTCAAATAACAGTAGAGTTTATCGAAATATCATAAAAAGTCCTCAAATGGATATAGCAAGCTTTCAATAGTCTTTAAAGGATATTTGAAGAGGTGAGTATCTTGCCAATGCTGCAGCGCCGATGACAGTAGTTCAGTCCACCACACTGTCCAGTCACTGAAGGTCACGCAGTTCAATGCAGCAGCAAAGGCGAGGACGCGAGTCTCTGTATCTCCTTGGATCTCGAAGCACCACGATCTGGGTCACGGCACCATGATGTAACCCGCACTTTGCGTTCGGCCGTCGTCTCCCTCCACGCCCTGGGACTCTGCGTTGTGTTTCTTGTGGTATGATGTTTGCGTGGAAAAGGAAGGAGGCGGAGGCTTGGGATCGTGGCTGAGACCTGGACACTTTATTGGCACTCGCTTACACTTCACCTCTCATCTATCAGCTGGCCGCTGGCCTCATCATACTCACAGCTTCCGGCAGAAGAAACAAAAAAACATTTTTCTCTCCCAATAAAATTAAAATAAAAAGTGCAAATGTGCAAGTAAACACATCTCATATCAAAATGCTACCTTACGGCAAAACCAAAGCAAATGTCATCCATTATAAATTAAATAAGGCACTTATTACCCATAAAATTAAACAAAAAAACCATGGATAATCTGCTCAAATGATACTGCATCCTGCGTTATATGCCATGCTAATGCTCAACAGGCTAGCCAACACTTTTTTGTCACATTTCTCTTGCCAAATACAATGTTCGACATCAAACTTTAACTAGGTTATAAGCAAACTTGTCTATTAACACCACAGAATAAAGAGTTAGACAATATGTGGGATATAAATCAATATTTTTATGATAATGCAGACCGCCAGCAACACTGCTCACCTTCCGGCAGAAGAAACAAAAAAACATGTGATCAACGTAGCCTTTTGCCCGGGACAAGACATAGGGGTACGGTGTTGCAAGAGGGACAAACATCGCCATTTGCGGCATTCCCAGGGGAACATACAGCGTAACAGTGCCACCCTGTGGCGGATTTACATTACTACCTTACATCGACTTAAACGTTTCAGTGCTGCACGCATGCGCGAAGGGATAAACCCACTAGCGATAGCCTTAGAGGGCGGGGCCTGTACGAAATAGAACGTGACAGAAGCCGCCAATCATAAAGCCCCGCCCATGATTCCAACAAGTCTCGTCCAATCACGGAGCTCCACGTGGAAGGCAAGTAATAAAAGCGGAGCGGCTGCCGCGCAGCTGCACATGGACACTGTAATGAATGAAATGTCACGTGTTTAACTTGACCTACTCACGGGTGTACGTGCAGTGCGTGTGACGTATACAGGAAGTGAGAAGCGCATGTTATGAAGGTTGTATGTCGGATGAACGCTAGTAAAAGCTACGCAGTTAAGAACCTACGAAGTCGGCTCGTTCTTGAATTATTCTTATGTCAGTAAGACAAGGCGTCTACGGACATTACATGGTGTCAGAATAGTCTGTGTATCTGAACACGAGCGGTCATGCCGAAGTTTAATCCGCCGAGTGAATTCAAGTTTGACTGCCCCGTTGAAGGGCCGGAGTGGAAACAACGGTTTTCGCGCTTCAGGCTCGCGACAAAGCTGGATAAAGACGACGGGGAGATTCAAGTGAGTTCGCTGATTTATGCAATGGGAAGCGAGGCTGAAAAGATATTCAGCTCGTTTGACTTCGCGGCGGAGGGTGATAAAGTGGACTATGATATCGTACTGAAAAGGTTCGACGACTACTTTATTCCCCGCCGTAACATCATACATGAGAGGGCGTGCTTCTATCAACGTAGCCAGCAGCCAGGAGAGACAGCGGAGATGTACATCCGGACATTGTATGAGCTGTGTGAACACTGTGAGTTTGGGGACAAGAGGGATGAACATATCAGAGATCGTCTGGTAGTGGGCATAAAAGATAAGGTGCTCTCCCGTCAGTTCCAGCTCACAGCGGACCTTACTCTGGTGAAAGTCATTGAACAAGTGCGCCAGGCGGAGGCAATAACAAAGCAGCTCAGCCTCCAAGCTAACCAACCAGAGGCCCAGCTGGCTAACGTCAACGTTGTCCGACGGCGGGACGGACGCCAAAACAAAAAGGGCGGACAGCGTCATGGTGGCAGCAGACCTACAACCAACAAAGTAGATGAATGCGGGAGGTGCGGCAAGACGCAGCACACCGATGAGCGGAAGTGTCCTGCAACGAACAGTAAGTGCAACAAGTGTCATAAAAAGGGACATTGGGAGCGTGTATGTCACTCTAAAGCGGTGAGAGAAGTCACTGAAGAGGTTAAACAGCTGTACTTTCTGGGAGAAGTTGGCAAAGAGAGCAGTCAGGAAGATTGGACTGTTAGTTTAACAATAAGTGATGTACCAATAACCTTTAAAATTGACACGGGGGCTGACGCTACTGTTATCAACCAAGGGACATTTAAAAAGCTGAAGCCAAACATAAAACTGGGACCTCCTGACACATGCTTCATAAGCCCAGGTGGAAACATCAGCTGCATAGGACAGTTTCAAGCCACAACCAACTACAAGGAGAAACAATACTCCTTTCCAGTGTATGTGATCAAGGGGAGAGGCAGCTGTCTGCTGAGTCGTCCAGAGGCAGTGGAGATGGGTCTAGTGAAGCGGATGAATGAGGTCAGTGGAGTTTTCGGTTCAAGTGGACTGCTGAAAACAGACCCAGTGAAAATAGCTCTGGTGGAGGGTGCCCAGCCATACGCGGTGCATACAGCCAGACGGATACCGCTGCCACTTGTACCACTGGTTAAGAAAGAACTGCAGCGCATGGAAAATGAGGGCATTATTGAAAAAGTGACTCAGCCCACAGAATGGTGCGCCGCTATGGTGCCGGTGCTGAAACCGAACAAGAAAGAGGTTCGCTGCTGTGCTGACCTCAGGAGGCTGAATCGAGCGGTGAAACGTGAGAAATACGTGCTGCCCACTATGGAGGAAATAATGCCAAGGCTCGCAGGGTCAAAGTTCTTCACAACGTTGGATGCAGCAAGTGGGTTTTACCAGATCCCCTTGCATGAAGACAGCAGGGGGCTCACCACTTTCATCACCCCATTTGGGAGGTATGCTTTCTGCCGCCTTCCATTTGGTATAACGAGTGCTCCAGAGATTTTCCAGAGAAAGATGGCGGAAACTCTGACCGGGCTAGAGGGAACAGAGGTGTACATGGATGACATCCTTATACATGGAGAGACTGAGGAAATCCATGACCGGCGCCTAGCAGAGGCGCTGGGGGTCATTGAAACAGCAGGTCTCAAACTGAACCAAGCGAAATGCAAGTTCAAACAGAAACAAGTCCGCTTCCTTGGTCATATCATCAACGAGGCAGGCATCAGACCTGACCCGGACAAAGTGGCCGGAATAGAGAACTTTCCTCAGCCCCAGAACGTGACGGAACTCAAGAGGTTCCTCGGGATGGTGAACTATTTGGCAAAATACGTCCCAGAGCTGTCCACTGTAGGTCAGCCGCTTTATGGACTGCTTAAAGCAACGACAGAGTGGCAGTGGGGACCTGCACAGAACACAGCATTCCAAGACCTTAAAGCAGCACTCGCCACCGCCCCGGTACTCACCTTTTACGACGTCACTAAGGCTACGGTGGTGTCAGCAGATGCCAGCAGCTACGGGCTGGGAGGCGTTCTGCTCCAGCAGCACGGGGAACACTGGAAGCCCGTGGCCTACTGCTCCCGACGGCTGAGTGACGCAGAGACAAGGTACGCACAGATCGAGAAAGAGTGCTTAGCCAGCGTCTGGGCATGTGAAAGGTTCGAGAAGTACTTGTTTGGGCTTGACAATTTCAGACTTGTCACCGATCATAAACCACTAGTGCCTCTCATGAACAGCAAAGACTTGGATAATGTGCCCATTAGGTGCCAGAGACTGTTAATGAGGCTGATGCGTTTCAATGCAGTGGCTGAATACGCACCAGGCAAAACTTTAGCTGTGGCTGACGCACTCTCCAGAGGCCCAGAGCAGTGCTACGGAGATGGTGCTTCTCATGATGATGTTGCAGCGCACATTGATGCCATCGTGTGCCAGGTGCCTGCCACACCTCAAAGGATGCAGGAGATAAAACAGAGCACGGATGTGGATCTGCAGCTCCAGACAGTGTTGGGCTTCATCAGACACGGCTGGCCTGAGTATGTCGATAAAGTGCCGGACACAGTCAGAGACTTTTATCAGGTGAGAGGGGAGTTATCTGCGGTAGATGGTTTAGTCATCAGAGGCAGTCGTATCGTCATTCCCACAGAGATGAGGGAGGTGATCTTAGACAGAATACACGACGGGCACCAGGGGATAGTTAAGTGCAGAGAGAGAGCTAGCCAGTCAGTGTGGTGGCCCAAAATGACAGAGCACATTACAACAAAGATACAGCAATGTCAATTCTGCAGAGAACACAAGAACACACAGAGAAAAGAGCCTTTAATGTCAAGTGAGCTCCCATCCAGACCATGGCAGAAAGTTGGCATAGACCTGTGTGAGTACAAAAAGCAAAACTACTTGATAGTGTCTGACTATTATTCCAGGTTTTTGGAGATCCTAAATCTACCAACAACTACTAGCAGTCAGGTTGTAGCTAGGCTGAAGGCTACATTTGCACGTTTTGGTATCCCTGAAATTGTAGTTAGCGATAATGGGCCACAGCTAGTTTCAGAAGAGATGAGGAGGTTCAGTGAGGATTATGATTTCATCCATGTGACTTCAAGCCCACACTACCCCCAGAGTAATGGACAGGCAGAGAGGGCTGTTCAGAGAGCCAAAAGCATATTAAGGCAGGAAGACCCTCTCCTCGCCCTGTTGACATACAGAGCTACACCCTCTTCTTCCACTGGAGCCAGTCCAGCAGAATTGCTCATGGGTAGGAGACTCAGAACCACCTTACCCACATTGCAGCATAACCTGAAACCGGCCTGGCCTAAAGAGGAACTGATCAAAACCGCTGACGCCGCAGCCAAATCGAGGCAGGCTTTCTACTACAACCGCAGGAACGGCGTGCGGACACTGCGCCCACTGAACTCGGGTGACGCAGTACTCACCAAACTTGATGGACAGAAAACATGGACAATGCCAGCAGTTGTTCACAGTCAGAGCTCCACTCCCAGATCCTACATAGTGGAGACAGCTCAAGGTGAACATTACAGAAGGAACAGGCGCCACCTGTTGGCCACACCTAAAACACTCACCTTTGTCAGCAGGGATCCTGACCATGTCACTCCAGGGGAGAGTGGAAACACGGATGAGTCCCGAGCAGCAGAAATGCCAACTTCCACACCATATGTTACTCGCTCTGGCAGGGTGAGCAAGCCTGCAATCCGGCTGGATTTGTGAGGCGTATGGACTTGTGTACTGTGGGAGATTTTTTATTTTTTTGTGAAAAGGGGGGTGATATACAGGTTAAAATTGTTGGCAGTAAATGTTCAGAGAAATGTTTAGAAAATCATCTTAGAGGGGGAGATGTAATGAATGAAAGGTCACGTGTTTAACTTGACCTACTCACGGGTGTACGTGCAGTGCGTGTGACGTATACAGGAAGTGAGAAGCGCATGTTATGAAGGTTGTATGTCGGATGAACGCTAGTAAAAGCTACACAGTTAAGAACCTACGAAGTCGGCTCGTTCTTGAATTATTCTTATGTCAGTAAGACAAGGCGTCTACGGACATTACAGACACGATGGACGCAAGTGAGAAGAGAAGCAGCAGACACAGAGGTGGACGGGGAGAGAAGAAGAGCGAAGACCTTTCTCAGCGGCAACCGCGGCAAACCCAGAGAAGAAGAGCGGGTCCGCCCGGTGAGGCGCCGCAGGCTGAATGCCGCAGACGAGAAACAGGAGTTCGGCAGGGGGCGCTAGAGCGAGGAGGCCCAGCCAGACAGGTAAGAAACGAGCTGAACCAAGTGTTATTGTGAGTGACAGGCGCAGTATTTAGTGTGGTAACACTGTGTGTGCCGCACAGCTGGTTCACATCTGCTGACTAGAACCAGCAAGACGCTCATTAGGGCCGTTTAGATTCTCACTTTAGTTTGTGTTGCCGAGGCAACGCTGGCCAGTCATTTTCCCGCCTCAAAAACGTTACGACACAATCTACCCAAAACGACCATAGACGGTCAAAATGACGGCTGGTAACTTGCGCGTGATCGCGCGCGTCATGCCACTATTTATTAGGCGTGTTGGTTGGTCGCATCGTTTCCTTCGTGAAGTGAACTGCTCTGTCCTACCCACTAGCGCCCTCCAGTGGACACAAATAGTCTAAACTTTTGATCATTTCCAGCACGTCTGGTTACAGACGCCGTTTCAGACGCACCATGACAACCACCGACGCGCTGCAGCATTTACAGGCGTTGGACAGCGGCCATTTTAAATAGTTTGGAAAATAGTATTAAAGTTGTTAAACTGTTAATTTTGGTGCCAGTTAGTTTCAAAACAGACATACTAACATATGTACTGCATTAATATGTCAACTGGGTATGTATCTTGACAGAATATAGAGTTTAAAAACTGCGGCGGTCGAAAGGACTGCCCACGGTCGTTCTTGTAGTTTTAAGTGCCGCTCGTTGTCTAGGACTGTTTCAATAGTTATTTTCTATTGTTTTGTTTTGACATTTCACCTTTTATAGGCCTTGTTACCTTTGTTAGAATAGCAGTGTGTTTTCCCTTTTGTATTTCAGGTGATATTTTCACTTTCTCAGCTTTGCTATTCAAGTTCGACTATGTCTCTCTGAAGTTTAAATGGTTTAAAAATGGAAATAGTATTATAGTTGTTAACATGTTAATTTTGGTCAGTTAGTTTAATAACAAACACGCTAACATGCAATGCATTTCTATCTTAACTTGGTACTTATCTTGACAGAATAGAGTTTAGAAACCGTGGGCGGTCATTGTGGACCACTCATGGTGGTTTTAGGTAGGAGTGACATCCCGGTGGTTCTGGTGTTAAATGACTTCTCTGGTGTCTCTGGTTTGGATCAAACACTTGACTGACATTTCTGTCAAAGTCCTGCTACACAGTGTTTCCACACTACATACAAGACACGTGGATTTACACACATTTCAACACAGAAAATGTGACTTTGTACAGATTGTCAGCAGACATTTGGCAGTCACGTTCAGTTGGTTCTTCTTGCTGATCACACACACACACACACACAACACACACACACACACACACACACACACACACACACACACACAGGTACAATGTAAAAAAAATCAAACCATCTGTTTCATGATACACTTCATATGTGTGATATTAATATAAAGAAATTCCATTTACAAAGTTTCAAGGTATCTCAGTTCTACTTCCAGCTTTGGCAGTATATAATTTTTTTCATTTAATTTTCAATTTAGTTTCAGATTTTCATATACGTTTTTTTCAACTCTGATCCTTCAGCTGATACGCTCCAGCTTTTCTTTTAGTAATGCACTTCAGCTCCCAATTCTGCCTGTAGGCGAATATGTTCCAGCTTCCAGTTAAGATTTCAGCATATTCAGCTTCATTAGATACTGACTTCAGCTTCCAACTGCCACTACTACACTTCAGCGTGCATGATTTTTTCCCAGCAATTTTCAGCATTATTTCAGCAATTTCCTTCACCTTTCAGCGTCCTTGTTTTACGTTTACAATTCAGTTGTTTTTGCAGCAATTGTCAGCATTGCTTCAGCAATTTCTTTCAGCTGTCAGCATTCACATGCACTTTCTGCAGGATCTGCATTTTCTGGTTTTATATGAGCTGTCAAGAAATGGACTCCACATAAATCAAAATTCCGTTTTTATTATTGGAACAAGTTGTGGAACATAAAAAAAATAAATGTTGAAAATAATCCCCAATCTTAAAGCTGTATAAAGTAATTAAAATAATGGAGGTAATTAAAAGCAAGTGCAGCGTTTCTACTATAGTTATAGGGTGGGTTACATAGAATTACCTGATGTCTTCCGTAGGGGTTTGGATTCATGTGACCTCAGTGTCTTATTGACATGTCAGAAACTGCCATTCAAAGGAATGAGCTAATTATATATGAACTAACTCATTGGAGTTAACTCTTTGGAGTCTTACAAGTACCCAAAAAGTAACTCTGTAATGTTGACAAGTTTGTATTCTGAAGCAATGCGCACTCAATACATTTAGATTCCTTCAGTTGGCTGAAATCAGATTCCAGAAAAGTTTTAAGGAACCTCAACTTTTTTTTTTTACTCTATTTTGCAGTATGTTTATAGAGGGGAGCACGAAGACAACAGGAGGGAGAGACCCTCAGCTGTTACGGAGGCAGACAAGAGGAGGAGCAACGATGTCAGGAAACCAGATGAAGTCGCTCTTCTGAAAAGCCGGGTGGAGGACTTGTCTACGCTCCTGAAGGAGCTCCAAAACAAGACCTTGCACTTGCAGAGGACTCTCAAAGAGAGGGAGGTCAGCAACAACAATTGGCAGAGGGAGAGGGAGTCTCTCCTCCAAGACAATGAGGAACTTGAGAAAATGAACAAGATTCTCAAAGAAGAGTCTCTTGTCAATGCTAAAATGTTGAAGGAAGCACTCTATGATAAGGAGACATGCCTTAAGACCTGTGAGAAGGAAAAAGAAGTTCTCCTCAAGGACCAAGACTCACTTCTGCAGCAGTTAAACTTCCTGCAAACAGAAGGGCTCCGTAAAGAGAAGGACTTTGAAAGAAGGCTAGCTGAAGAGAATGTGGAAGTGCAGATAGCGCTGAACAAGCGCTTCACCTTGGAGCTTTCACAACAGAAGGAGGAAAGTGAGCAAATGATCACGGCCGCCCTCAGTCAAGTCGAGCAGGAGTTTAGGTGTAATCTTGAGCAGTGGCAGAAGGAGAAAGCTTGTATCCTAGAAGAAAACAAAGAGACTAAGCTGCTCCTGCTTCAGGCTCAAGAAGAAGTTCAGCTGCTAAAACAGAGCAAAGAGGAGGCAGAGCTGAAATGGACTGCTCTTCTTAGCCTGAAGGAGGAGCCCTCGCAGGTCCCAGGTACCGACTCGCTGGCCTCAACAACAAAGGCACGCAAGAGTCGGGAGGACAAGGAGTCAGCAAAGAAAGAGAAGAAGGAGCAGAAACTGTTGGCCAAGAGAGAGAAGCAGGAGAAGAAAAGGCTGTTTGAGAAGGAGACAGAAGGCAAGAAGATGCCCAAGAAAACGAAGAACTTCTTTCTTTCTTTCTTTACCAAGAAAGTAAGGGTTTTTTCAAATAGTTAATTCGTATGTAGTTTCAAACTGTTAAGATTTTTCATGTTAAGAGTTCTACTGTAAATAGTGTAAATAGCTCTAGTGTTAAAAGCTCTAGTGTTGAGCATTGTTACTGTTAAGGGTTCTACTGTTAAGATTTTTTCATGTTTAGAGTTTTAGTGTAAATAGTTCTAGTGTTAAAAGCTCTAGTGTTGAGCATTGTTACTGTTAAGGGTTCTAGCGTTAAGATTTTTCATGTTAAGAGTTCTAGTGTAAAAAGTTAGTGTTAAAAGCTCTAGTGTTGAGCATTGTTACTGTTGAGCGTTCTAGCGTTAAGATTTTTCATGTTAAGAGTTTTAGTGTAAATAGTTCTAGTGTTAAAAGCTCTAGTGTTGAGCATTGTTACTGTTAAGAGTTCTACTGTTAAGATTTTTCATGTTAAGAGTTTTAGTGTAAATAGTTCTAGTGTTAAAAGCTCTAGTGTTGAGCATTGTTACTGTTAAGGGTTCTAGTGTTAAGATTTTCCGTGTTGAGTTTTCGTGTTAATAGTGTAGTAAACCTGCGGCGGGAGGTGATTGACATGAGACGTGGCTCCTTAATGAAGTGATTGCTTGCAGCCGCGCAACTAGACTGGAGGAGACGCGAGTTAAAAGAGAGGGCTAAGCAGTCCCTCGGGGTTGCTGGAGAGAGCTGACTTGGTTGGTTTGCGAATACACTCATTGGGGGGAGGCGGCGTTCGCAGTTTATAGTATTGCCGGCGCTGAAGACAGAAAGGTAGGGGAGCTGTTCCAGATCCGGAGGGGAGGCTAGATGCCTCCTTTAGTTAGAGAGGGCCGGGAACGCTTAGGAGTGTTTTCGCGGACCTCCGCTCTCCAGCCCGGGTTCCAGTGGTCGGCACTTCGCCGCCGCCCGCTGCCTGTACCGCCGACTGAACGCGATTGTTTCCCCGGCTGTCGGACGGTGCCAATAAAGCTCAGACCCTGGGGGAGGGTCTCGCCAGCCGAGCGAGCTAAGTTTTAACTCTTGCCATTTCCCTATTCCTGTTGTACTAGGTTTTATATATGGATTCACTGGTGAGTTTTATTGTGCCGGCTTTTTACAGAGGAGCAGAGGGCTAGTGGGCGGCTCAAGTTACCCGGGTGGTGGGGACGTTTACTGTCTTATTTGCAGTGTCTGAGCAGGCGTTATAGCCCCCGTTTGCTCCTTGGGTGGAGGTGTAGCCTAGTGTTTCATCCCCCGTGCGCAGTGTCTCCAGCGCGCGGACCGTAAAGGGTGGGGTGTTTGCATTCATGCGTGCCGTGCCTGATCTTAAAGTGTGCCCTATTCCATGTGCGTGGTTTGTACTACAGTGAACAGACTTTACTTACCTGTGAGTAGTCACCGGTCCTCAGGCCTATCTGTTCAACTCTGTAGGCTTTTAATATAATTTGTGATGAAATAAAGGTTTGTCTACTTTTCCATATTCCTCGACTGGGGTTGTGTGTCTTTTAGGTCTCTGACAAAGCCCATATCGGGCTTGTTTATTACAATATATTGTCAGAAATATGAGGCAGAAAGAAGGCATCTGACTCAAAATCTCAGAAAAATAAAAACACAGTTTGATTCAGTAGATATTCAATAGTAGAACTAAACCGAGTGTTATAACGTCTTGTTTCAGTTTCTTAGAGTAACTAATTTAATTAAGAAGATTTGAGGGTTTTTTTGGGGGGGGGGGATAACGTAAATAATAGACACTGATCCACACGACATACCAGGTGGTGGCGGTAATGCACCATTTCGTTGTTTGCCGACCGACAAAAACCAAACGAAGTAAAAGAAGCAGAAGAAGAAGACTATCGTCAAAATGGCTGCCATCTAAGTAAGCGCGTTTTATGGAAAAAAGAAAGGTAACAGTGATATTCATGAATTAAAAAAAATGTTATCTTTCGATTGTTTCGAGTAAGTAAATGTAACCCGCACTTTGCGTTCGGCCGTCGTCTCCCTCCACGCCCTGGGACTCTGCGTTGTGTTTGTTGTAGTATGATGTTTGCGTGGAAAAGGAAGGAGGCGGAGGCTTGGGATCGTGGCTGAGACCTGGACACTTTATTGGCACTCGCTTACTCTTCACCTCTCATCAATCAGCTGGCCGGTGGCCTCCTCATACTCACAGCTTCCGGCAGAAGAAACAAAAAACATTTTTCTTTCTCAATAAAATTAAAATAAAAAGTGCAAATGTGCAAATAAACACATCTCATATCAAAATGCTACCTTACGGCAAAACCAAAGCAAATTGTCATCCATTATAAATTAAATAAGGAACTTATTGCCCATAAAATTAAACAAAAAAACCATGGATAATCTGCTCAAATAATACTGCATCCTGCATTATATGCCATGCTAATGCTCAACTGGCTAGCCAACACTTTTTGTCACATTTCTCTTGCCAAATACAATGTTCGACGTCAAACTTTAACTAGGTTATAAGCAAACTTGTCTATTAACACCACAGAATAAACAGTTAGACAATATGTGGGATATAAATCAATATTTTTATGATAATGCAGACCGCCAGTAACACTGCTCACCTTCCGGCAGAAGAAACAAAAAAAAACGTGATCAACGTAGCCTTTTGCCCGGGACAAGACTTAGGGGTACGGTGTTGCAAAAGGGACAAACATCGCCATTTGCGGCATTCCCAGGGGAACATACAGCGTAACAGTGCCACCCTGTGGCGGATTTACATTACTACCTTACATCTACCCCTTCTATAATTGATGGCGTCCCAGCCATCAGACCAAACAAAACAAAACAAATAAAACTTATGAGCATAAACATTAAAACAGATCACACTGAAAGTGACGTATTAATACCATGAGTTGCATATGAAATGTAGATGTGTAAATGCAATCAAAGTAAATAAACCATTAATAAAACTTGTTTGTTTTTTCCGTGGATTATACGTGCCCGGCTACTCTCTCTGCTATGGCCCTCTGCCACAATGTCCAGCCCCTCTCTATCTTCTGCTGTTCCTCTTTTGATCTCACCACCTGTGACTCGTAAGACAGTTTCTTTGGGGGACGTCGAGTTCTCTGTGGGTTCCTCCTCAGGCTGGGGCCATCAAGTGCGTTGGTGTCACTGACATTTATGTCCTCTTCCCCCCCCTTGACTCACTTTTTCGGTTTCCTCCCCCATTACCTCCATGCCATCCACCTCCCTGTCCCCCGTGTCAGACTCAACTCCTGCACTTGTTGCTGCACCAGCCCGCTCCACCGGAAGACACATACACTGTGTAAGAAGGTTGCGGTGAACCACTCTCTCTTTTTCACCATCCTCTGTTCGGACCACATACACAGGTATACTGGGTTGTTTCTTCACCACAATGTATGGGCGTGACTCCCATCTGTCTCCCAGTTTCTGCCGTCCCTCCACATGACATATTTTGACCAAGACTCTGTCCCCTGGGCTGAAACCTTGACTCTTTGCCTTTTGATCATAGTACCTTTTGTGCTGCTCTTTTGCATGTCGCGAGGCCTGGTTAGCCTGAGTATAAGCTTCCGACAGACAGTCATGCAGGGTCTGGACATATTCACTATACTCACATGGCTCTTTGGTGGTAGAAAGCCCAAAAATCAGGTCGACTGGGAGTCGTGGATGTCTACCAAACATTAGGTAATACGGTGGGTACCCAGTAGAGTCATGTTTGGTGCAGTTATATGCATGTGTCATTGCATCCACATACTCATGCCAGCGGGGTTTCAGGTGAGGCTCTAGTGTCCCCAGCATGTCCATGAGACTCCGGTTGAACCTTTCGGTGGTGCCGTTACCCTGGGGGTGATAGGGGGTTGTGTGTGTCTTAGTGACACCAGTACACTGACACAGCTCTTTCACCACAGCACTTTCAAAATTACGCCCCTGGTCTGCATGTAGTTTTGCTGGGAATCCAAACTGACAGAAAAAGTTCTTCCACAGTACCTTCGCCACTGTACAGGCTTTTTGGTCTTTAGTGGGATAGGCCTGGGCGTACCGGGAGAAGTGGTCAGTGACAATAAGCACATTTTCTATGCCTCCCTTTGATTTCTCCAGAGTCAGAAAGTCTACACACACAAGTTCCATAGGAGCGCTGCTGTGAATACTGACCAGGGGAGCCCTGAGGCCTGCAGTTGGAGTCTTTCTGAGGCAGCACCTTTCACACTGCTCACACCAAGCCTTGATTTCCTGGAACATCTTAGGCCAGTAAAATCTCTCCCTTATCATCTGCAGCGTTCTCTCAAACCCTAAATGCCCTGAATCATCATGAAGTGCAGTCTTGACGGATGTGTGAAATCTCTCTGGTAGTACCAGCTGCTCTACTACTCCCCTTTGACAGTCTTGGACCTGACGATACATTATTCCATCCCTTACTAATAAACTCCGCCACTCTTTTAAGAGAAGGCAAACCTGCCTGCCACCACCAATCCTCTCGCTGCGGCTCGGTTTTTGGTTCACACTTTTAAAGTGCAAAACGGGACCGATTACAGCATCCTCTTTTTGCCCTGCACGAATCTCCTGTTTTGTCAATGCAGGTAGAGAGTCCATCCCCACATCTTGATAGGATTCACCGAGCGTGTGTGACAGAGGTTCTTGATGCTCAGGTCCCTCTGAAGCGGAGCTTTCCAGTTGTTGGGGAGATTGTTCCTCTACACACCTTTGTACTTTGGCTGATACAAGCTGAGGACAGGTTTGCAGGACTTGGGTGACCTGGTTAGACAGCCGGGAGAGGGCATCAGCGTTCGCATTATTCTGTCCCCTTCGATACTGCACATCAAAATCAAATGCTGACAGCCGAGACACTCACCGCTGACCTGTAGCATCCAATTTTGCAGACGACATGACATACTTGAGGGGGTTATTGTCTGTCTGGACTGAGAACTTGCGCCCATATAGATGGTCATAGAACTTGTCGGTCACTGCCCATTTCAGAGCGAGGAACTCTAGTTTGTGTGCAGGATACCTCGTCTCTGCTGGGCTCAAGCCTCTGCTGCCATAAGCTAGGACTCTCTCGACTCCGTCCTGAACTTGGGCTAATACAGCACCAAGCCCCTCCCCCGAGGCGTCAGTCTGGAGCAGAAAGGGTAGGCTGTAGTCTGGATAGCCTAACACTGGAGCAGTTGTCAATCTTTCTCTCAGTGACTGAAAAGCCTCCTCACACTCATCAGTCCAGACAAAGGGCGGGTCAGGCACTAACCTCTTCTTCCCCTCTCTCCGTTTCTTTCTAGGGTCACCAGCGGTAAGGCGGTACAGGGGCGCGGCTAAGGTGGAGTAACTGCACACAAACCGCCTGTAATATCCGGTGAATCCCAGGAACTGAAGCACCTCTTTACGATTCGTGGGCCTCGCCCAGTCCTTGACTCTGCTGATCTTCTCTGGGTCTGTCCTGATGCCCTCCACAGACACCAGGTGACCCAAGTAGTGCACCTCCTTTCTCACAAGCTGACATTTGGAAGGCTTCAACTTCAAGCCATGCTCCTCAGTCGATCGCACACCAGCTGCAGCCTCTCCAGATGCTCATCAAAGGTTTTAGAGAATATGATCAGATCATCAAGGTAGATCAGGAGATGGGTGAAGTTCAGATCGCCAAAGCAGCAGGTCATGAGTCTCTGGAAGGTGGACGGAGCGTTTTGAAGGCCGAAAGGCATTCTGTTGGCTTCAAACAGCCCCATGGGTGTACTGAATGCTGTTTTGTGTTTGTCCTGCTCCGCCACCTCTACCTGCCAGTATCCAGATGTGAGATCAAGTGTTGAGTATTTCTTTGCTTGACCCAGAGCCTCCAGGGCCTCCTCTATTCTGGACAGTGGAAATGCATCTCTTGTGCTGCAGGCGTTAAGCCTTCGGTAATCGATGCATAATCTTAGTGATCCATCTTTCTTGGTAACAATCACTACTGGCGAAGCATATGGACTCTTACTAGGCCTGATAACCCCTGCTGTTTCCATTTCTGTCAGCAACTTCCTCACATCCTGCCACTGTGAAGGGGGAATCTTGCGGTACGGGGGTCGAAAGGGCTTTGAGTCGACCAGGGGGATTTCGTGCTGCACTGTTTTTGTGTGGCCGTAGTCCATTGAGTGCTGTGAGAACACCCCCATATTCCTCTCTACAAGCTGTTTTAGGAGGGCGCGCTGGTGCTCATTCTCCACTGCTGCTTCACTTATGTCCACCCCACCACTGCTCACAACTTGGTTCAGACACCGGTATGTCTCTTTGTTCTCCTCATTTTGATGACAACCCTGTTCCGTGGCTGAAAAATCCACAACACTGTCCACCAGGAAGGCGCTGGCCAGCTGTGTGTGTGGTTTGATTGTGACAGTTTGTTGGGACAGGTTCATCACTCTGACAGGAGCACAGCCTTTCTTCACATCTGCAAGAACTTTGGCGACCATAAGGTCCTGAGGAAGCCGAATGGAGGCGTGGCCTTCAATTAGCGCTGTGTATGTCTTTCTTTGTGGGCCAGCTTTGATTTTGCACATAAAGTCCACCTCTTTCCCTCCCGGGATGCGTATTTTAAGGCCAGTGTACACAGCAGGGCCCACCATGTCGTCTGCTCCTGTATATTCAGTGTCGCCAGTTTCCAGTAAAGCTGTGTACCACTCTGGATGGCTTTCCTTCACCCGCTGAAGATATTGCTCCCCATAGGTTGCTTGGAGGTGCCTCCTGGCGGCACGGACGACATTAGTTCCCACAAGCAGTGGGACGGAGGAGCGATACTCGGAGTCAGGGACAACAAAATCCGGCACACTCTGGAACTCCTTCCCCAGCACTATCAACTTAATGCGCAGGACACCAGAGTAAGGCACATCCTGACCTGCTGCACCTGCTATGGGTATTTTAGAGGGCCGTAGTTTCTGTCCATGGAGGTCAGGGTGGTTGCACCAGTATCCGTGAGTAATACTGGTTACCTGAGAGCCGGAATCGATAAGAGCCTTGCACTTTAATCCATTGACTTCCACCTCACCCTCATTCCTGGGACCCACAATAGGAATGCCCTCTACTCCATCATCAGTATCGCTCACCTGCAGTGGGGGGTCTTGCTGCTTGCCCATGGTTGCCCCAGTTACCACAGGCCCTAGGCGTTTAAATGCTGCGTTGAGTGGGGCGTGGTGCTCTCCGCGGAGGTCGCAGGCTGGGGTCGGTGAGTCCAGGGCGGACTGGGATCTGAGAGCACTGCTCGACATACTCGGGCTATATGCCCTTGCTTCCCACACCGGTAGCAAACAACACTGGAGCCCTGATTAACTGTTCTGGGAGATGGTTGGGGCCTTAGTGGGTGTGCAGGGCCTGGTGCAGTGGTAGGTGCAGCAATTCTCAACTCAAGGTGAGCCAACTTGGTCATCTGTTCTGCTTGGCTAAGAGCTAATTTCTTGACCATATCTTTAAGCTCTGTCCACTCTGAAGTGTGTTTTGACCTTTCTGACCTCATATTGGTATCACATTCTGATGTGACCTGCACCTGGGCGAGCGCTTTCTTTGTCTTGTGTTGTGACTGGAACTTCTGAGTCTCTTTTGCAAGGTTTCTAAGCTCTGCTTGCAGCTCCCGGAAACTCAAAAGCCTGGGCTTCATTGGTGCGATCCTTGCATACACCATCTCATCCATAAGCCCTCTTAGAAACTGTCGAGTGAGTTTACTATCACAATCAGGAAATTGCCTGCCCCCTCTCTGACTTTCCTCTACCGCTCTCAGTGTTGCCTCCAGAGCAATAGCATAAGAGCAGGCAGACTCTCCGGACCTCTGGCTGCGCTCATAGAAGTCGGCTAGTGGATCAAGTGAGCCTTGTGTGTCGCTGTATTCAGCCCTGAGCACCTCACACGCCTTCTCTGGAGTCTGGTCGTGGGGGGGTATGTTCAGGACTAGCTTCCTGGCCTCACCGCTCAGGTGTCGCACAACAGTCGGAAAGTGGAGGTGTGTGGGGAGCTCGATTGCCTCCAGAAGGTACTGGATATCACGAACCCAGTCTTCTACAAGTATTTTGCTGTCTGGATTGCCAGTGAAGATTTGGACATTTTTTACCTGATGAGTTTGCATGAACCCACAATATGCAGCTGGTGAAAGGGTTGTGTTGGCTGCGGCTCTGACGGCAGCATTCATTGGGGGCTCATACGGACGTGGGTGCATGTGCAGGGTGGTGGATGGGTGTGGTGGAGGGTGTTGTGGGAGTGTGTTGTGGTACATGACAGCTCGAGGGTCTGAGGCAGGGGCTGTGTGGTTAGGGGCTACATGTTGCACTGCTAGTGGGGTGGTCACCTCTTGGGGGTAGAGGGCAGCAGGCTGTGACATATGCAGCTGGGGGATTGATCCATGCTGCAAACTTTGAAGGGTCTGGCCAGTAGAAGAGGGGTAGCTCATAATGTTAATCATTGGTGGCATTTGAAAGCTTGGCATGAGGGCCTGGGGCACAGGGGGATTATATGCAGGACCAGTGTAGACCTGGGGTTTAGGCTCGGCAGCAGGGCTTTGGTAAGGAGGGGTGTCTGGGCGAGTCATGGTCGGCCGCTGTACAGTTTGCATTTCCGTGGAGGTGGGGCACGAGAGGCTGTGAATGGGCAAAGGGTGTGTGTGCTGGTTCACACTGGCTTGGGCCGGGGGATTAGGTCCCACTAATATCTGTACAGCTGGAAGGGATGCACTGGGCAGGCTGTAGTCTGGCCTGCTGTTTCGGTGGATTGGTTTGGCAGCTGGGCTGCTGTCAAAACATAGTGAGGGTGCTTGCATTGGAGCTCTAGAGGCTGGCAAGGTGGGTGCATGAGCTGAAGTGGAGTAGTGAATAGGGTAAGGTGACAGTATTGGGGGTGGTGGAGTGAGTGGTGCACTTAGTCCTGGGTATGAGGGCTGCTGACTGCTGTGGTGGTCTTAAGGGAGGATCAGCTGTTGGGTGGTGGTGGGGCTAGTGAAGTAGTTGTTAAGCTTTGGCCTCACTGATTGCTGTTGATTTGCAGCACTGGTGGTTGTTACGCCCTTGCTTGAAAGGTGGGGTTGTGTCTGGGCTGGAGTGTCACAGTTGTGGCTGGCTGTGGGCATCGGGGGCAGTTGGGAACCCGGTGTGGCAGCAGAGGCACCTTCTTGCTTTGACTGATAATCTGCATAGTCACTGAACATTTTGATATATTTTTTTCTAAATCACTATGACTGGTGTAACTGTTGGTGTCAAAACAGATGACTATTAATGATTCACTGTGTTCACAGAATAAGTTTAGCTGTGTATGCAAAATCTCCCCTTTTTTCCAGTAAATATATCAAAAAACAATAATCACCATCAACTCAAAACTCACATTAAACTTGAGTCAAAATCAGATGGTCAATACACAACCCTTAACCAAAACCAAAAAATTATGAATGATATATATCAGCATAAAGTTAAACGCAGTGTTCCTATAGCAGGATCTCACATAGCACACTTTTACACAACTCAAATAACAGTTAAGTTTATCGAAATATCATAAAAAGTCCTCAAATGGATATAGCAAGCTTTCAACAGTCTTTAAAGGATATTTGAAGAGGTGAGTATCTTGCCACTGCTGCAGCGCCGATGACAGTAGTTCAGTCCACCACACTGTCCAGTCACTGAAGGTCACGCAGTTCAATGCAGCAGCAAAGGCGAGGACGCGAGTCTCTGTATCTCCTTGGATCTCGAAGCACCACGATCCGGGTCACGGCACCATGATGTAACCCGCACTTTGCGTTCGGCCGTCGTCTCCCTACACGCCCTGGGACTCTGCGTTGTGTTTGTTGTAGTATGATGTTTGCGTGGAAAAGGAAGGAGGCGGAGGCTTGGGATCGTGGCTGAGACCTGGACATTTTATTGGCACTCGCTTACACTTCACCTCTCATCTATCAGCTGGCCGCTGGCCTCATCATACTCACAGCTTCCGGCAGAAGAAACAAAAAACATTTTCTTTCTCAATAAAATTAAAATAAAAAGTGCAAATGTGCAAATAAACACATCTCATATCAAAATGCTACCTTACGGCAAAACCAAAGCAAATTGTCATCCATTATAAATTAAATAAGGCACTTATTACCCATAAAATTAAACAAAAAAACCATGGATAATCTGCTCAAATAATACTGCATCCTGCGTTATATGCCATGCTAATGCTCAACAGGCTAGCCAACACTTTTTGTCACATTTCTCTTGGCAAATACAATGTTCGACATCAAACTTTAACTAGGTTATAAGCAAACTTGTCTATTAACACCACAGAATAAACAGTTAGACAATATGTGGGATATAAATCAATATTTTTATGATAATGCAGACCGCCAGCAACACTGCTCACCTTCCGGCAGAAGAAACAAAAAAACATGTGATCAACGTAGCCTTTTGCCCGGGACAAGACTTAGGGGTACGGTGTTGCAAGAGGGACAAACATCGCCATTTGCGGCATTCCCAGGGGAACATACAGCGTAACAGTGCCACCCTGTGGCGGATTTACATTACTACCTTACATCGACTTAAACGTTTCAGTGCTGCACGCATGCGCGAAGGGATAAACCCACTAGCGATAGCCTTAGAGGAGGGCGCCTGTACGAAATAGAACTTGACAGAAGCCGCCAATCATAAAACCCCGCCCATGATTCCAACAAGTCTCGTCCAATCACGGAGCTCCACGTGGAAGGCAAGTAATAAAAGCGGAGCGGCTGCCGCGCAGCTGCACATTGACACGATGGACGCAAGTGAGAAGAGAAGCAGCAGACACAGAGGTGGACGGGGAGAGAAGAAGAGCGAAGACCTTTCTCAGCGGCAACCGCGGCAAACCCAGAGAAGAAGAGCGGGTCCGCCCGGTGAGGCGCCGCAGGCTGAATGCCGCAGACGAGAAACAGGAGTCCGGCAGGGGGCGCTAGAGCGAGGTGGCCCAGCCAGACAGGTAAGAAACGAGCTGAACCAAGCGAACCAAGTGTTATTGTGAGTGACAGGCGCAGTATTTAGTGTGGTAACACTGTGTGTGCCGCACAGCTGGTTCACATCTGCTGACTAGAACCAGCAAGACGCTCATTAGGGCCGTTTAGATTCTCACTTTAGTTTGTGTTGCCGAGGCAACGCTGGCCAGTCATTTTCCCGCCTCAAACACGTTACGACAAAATCTACCCAAAACGACCGTAGACGGTCAAAATGACGGCTGGTAATTTGCGCGTGATCGCGCGCGTCATGCCACTATTTATTAGGTGTGTTGGTTGGTCGCATCGTTTCCTTCGTGAAGTTCACTGCTCTGTCCTACCCACTAGCGCCCTCCAGTGGACATAAATAGTCTAAACTTTTGATCATTTCCAACACGTCTGGTTACAGACGCCGTTTCAGACGCACCATGACAACCACCGACGCGCTGCAGCATTTACAGGCGTTGGACAGCGGCCATTTTAAATAGTTTGGAAAATAGTATTAAAGTTGTTAAACTGTTAATTTTGGTGCCAGTTAGTTTCAAAACAGACATACTAACATATGTACTGCATTAATATGTCAACTGGGTATTTATCTTGACAGAATATAGAGTTTAAAAACTGCGGCGGTCGAAAGGACCGCCCACGGTCGTTCTAGTAGTTTTAAGTGCCGCTCGTTGTCTAGGACTGTTTCAATAGTTATTTTCTATTGTTTTGTTTTGACATTTCACCTTTTATAGGCCTTGTTACCTTTGTTAGAATAGCAGTGTGTTTTCCCTTTTGTATTTCAGGTCATATTTTCACTTTTTCAGCTTTGCTATTCAAGTTCGACTATGTCTCTCTGAAGTTTAAATGGTTTAAAAATGGAAATAGTATTATAGTTGTTAAAATGTTAATTTTGGTGTCAGTTAGTTTAATAACAGACATGCTAACATGCAATGCATTTCTATCTTAATTTGGTACTTATCTTGACAGAATAGAGTTTAGAAACCGTGGGCGGTCATTGTGGACCACTCATGGTGGTTTTAGGTAGGAGTGACGTCCCGGTGGTTCTGGTGTTAAATGACTTCTCTGGTGTCTCTGGTTTGGATCAAACACTTGACTGACATTTCTGTCAAAGTTCTTCTACACAGTGTTTCCACACTACATACAAGACACATGGATTTACACACATTTCAACACATTACACAGAAAATGTGACTTTGTACAGATTGTCAGCAGACATTTGGCAGTCACGTTCAGTTGGTTCTTGCTGATTCCACACACGGACACACACACACACACACACACACACACACACACACACACACACACACACAAACACACACACACACTGGTACAACGTAAAAAAAAATCAAACCATCTGTTTCATGATACACTTCATCTGTGTGATATTAATATAAAGAAATTCCATTTACAAAGTTTCAAGGTATTTCAGTTCTACTTCCAGCTTTGGCAGTATATAATTTTTTCATTTCATATACAATTTAGTTTCAGATTTTCATATACGTGTTTTTCAACTCTGATCCTTCAGCTGATACGCTCCAGCTTTTCTTTTAGTAATGCACTTCAGCTCCCAATTCTGCCTGTAGGCGAATATGTTCCAGCTTCCAGTTAAGATTACAGCATATTCAGCTTCATTAGATACTGACTTCATTTTCCAACTGCCACTACTACACTTCAGCGTGCATGATTTGTTTCCAGCAATTTTCAGCATTATTTCAGCAATTTCCTTCAGCTTTCAGCGTCCTTGTTTTACTTTTACAATTCAGTTGTTTTTGCAGCAATTGTCAGCATTGCTTCAGCAATTTCTTTCAGCTATCAGCATTCACATGCACTTTCTGCAGGATCTGCATTTTCTGGTTTTATATGAGCTGTCAAGAAATGGACTCCACATAAATCAAAATTCAGTTTTTATTATTGGAGCAAGTTGTGGAACATAGAAAAATATAAATGTTGAAAATAATCCCCAATCTTAAAGCTGTATAAAGTAATTAAAATAATGGAGGTAATTAAAAGCAAGTGCAGAGTTTCTGTTATAGGGTGGGTTACATAGAATTACCTGATGTCTTCCGTAGGGGTTTGGATTCATGTGATCTCAGTGTCATATTGACATGTCAGAAACTGCCATTCAAAGGAATGAGCTAATTATATATGAACTAACTCATTTGAGTTAAGTCTTTGGAGTCTTACAAGTACCCAAAAAGTAACTCTTTAATGTTGACAAGTTTGTATTCTGAAGCAATGCGCACTCAATACATTTAGATTCCTTCAGTTGGCTGAAATCAGATTCCAGAAAAGTTTTAAGTAACCTCAACTTTTTTTTACTCTATTTTGCAGTATGTTTATAGAGGGGAGCATGAATACAACAGGAGGGAGAGATCCTCAGCTGTTACGGAGGCAGACAAGAGGAGGAGCAACGATGTCAGGAAACCAGATGAAGTCGCTCTTCTGAAAAGCCGGGTGGAGGACTTGTCTACGCTCCTGAAGGAGCTGCAAAACAAGACCTTGCACTTGCAGAGGACTCTCAAAGAGAGGGAGGTCAGCCACAACAATTGGCAGAAGGAGAGGGAGTCTCTCCTCCAAGACAATGAGGAACTTGAGAAAATGAACAAGATTCTCAAAGAAGAGTCTCTTGTCAATGCTAACATGTTGAAGGAAGCACTCTATGATAAGGAGACATGCCTTAAGACCTGTGAGAAGGAAAAAGAAGTTCTCCTCAAGGACCAAGACTCACTTCTGCAGCAGTTAAACTTCCTGCAAACAGAAGGGCTCCGTAAAGAGAAGGACTTTGAAAGAAGGCTCGCTGAAGAGAATGTGGAAGTGCAGATAGCGCTGAACAAGCGCTTCACCTTGGAGCTTTCACAACAGATGGAGGAAAGTGAGCAAAGGATCACGGCCGCCCTCAGTCAGGTCGAGCAGGAGTTTAGGTGCAATCTTGAGCAGTGGCAGAAGGAGAAAGCTTGTATCCTAGAAGAGAACAAAGAGACTAAGCTGCTCCTGCTTCAGGCTCAAGAAGAAGTTCAGCTGCTACAACAGAGCAAGGAGGAGGCAGAGCTGAAATGGACTGCCATTCTTAGCCTGAAGGAGGAGCCCTCGCAGGTCCCAGGTACCGACTCGCTGGCCTCAACAACAAAGGCAGACAAGAGTCGGGAGGACAAGGAGTCAGCAAAGAAAGAGAAGAAGGAGCAGAAACTGTTGGCCAAGAGAGAGAAGCAGGAGAAGAAAAGGTTGTTTGAGAAGGAGAAAGAAGGCAAGAAGATGCCCAAGAAAACGAAGAACTTCTTTCTTTCTTACTTTACCAAGAAAATAAGGGGTTTTTCAAATAGTTAATTCGTATGTAGTTTCAAACTGTTAAGATTTTTCATGTTAAGAGTTCTACTGTAAATATTGTAAATAGTTCTAGTGTTAAAAGCTCTAGTGTTGAGCATTGTTACTGTTAAGAGTTCTACTGTTAAGATTTTTTCAGGTTAAGAGTTTTAGTGTAAATAGTTCTAGTGTTAAAAGCTCTAGTGTTGAGCATTATTACTGTTAAGGGTTCTACTGTTAAGATTTTTCATGTTAAGAGTTCTAGTGTAAATAGTTCTAGTGTTAAAAGCTCTAGTGTTGAGCATTATTACTGTTAAGGGTTCTACTGTTAAGATTTTTCATGTTAAGAGTTCTAGTGTAAATAGTTCTAGTGTTAAAAGCTCTAGTGTTGAGCATTATTACTGTTAAGGGTTCTACTGTTAAGATTTTTCATGTTAAGAGTTCTAGTGTAAATCGTTCTAGTGTTAAAAGCTCTAGTGTTGAGCATTGTTACTGTTAAGGGTTCTACTGTTAAGATTTTTTCATGTTAAGAGCTCTACTGTTAAGATTTTTCATGTTAAGAGTTCTAGTGTAAATCGTTCTATTGTTAAAAGCTCTAGTGTTGAGCATTGTTATTGTTAAGAGTCAAACTGTTAAGATTTTTCATGTTAAGAGTTCTAGTGTAAATAGTTCTAGTGTTAAAAGCTCTAGTGTTGAGCATTGTTACTTTTAAGAGTTTTACTGTTAAGATTTTTCATGTTAAGAGTTCTAGTGTAAATAGTTCTAGTGTTAAAAGCTCTAGTGTTGAGCATTGTTACTGTTAAGGGTTCTACTGTTAATATTTTTTCATGTAAATAGCTCTAGTGTTAAAAGCTCTAGTGTTGAGCATTGTTACTGTTAAGGGTTCTAGCGTTAAGATTTTTTCATGTTAAGAGTTCTAGTGTTAAGATTTGTGTTGAGTTTTCGTGTTAACAGTGTAGTAAACCTGCGGCGGGAGATGATTGACATGAGACGTGGCTCCTTAATGAAGTGATTGCTTGCAGCCGCGCAACTAGACTGGAGGAGACGCAAGTTAGAAGAGAGGGCTAAGCAGTCCCTCGGGGTTGCTGGAGAGAGCTGACTTGGTTGGTTTGCGAATACACTCATTGGGGGGAGGCGGCGTTCGCAGTTTATAGTATTGCCGGCGCTGAAGACAGAAAGGTAGGGGAGCTGTTCCAGATCAGGAGGAGAGGCTAGTGGCCTCCTTTAGTTAGAGAGGGCCGGGAACGCTTAGGAGTGTTTTCGCGGACCTCCGCTCTCCAGCCCGGGTTCCGGTGGTCGGCACGCCGCCGCCCGCTGCCTGTACCGCCGACTGAACGCGATTGTTTCCCCGGCTGTCGGACGGTGCCAATAAAGCTCAGACCCTGGGGGAGGGTCTCGCCAGCCGAGCGAGCTAAGTTTTAACTCTTGCTATTCCCCTATTCCTGTTGTACTAGGTTTTATATATGTATTCACTGGTGAGTTTTATTGTGCCGGCTTTTTACAGAGGAGCAGAGGGCTAGTGGGCGGCTCAAGTTACCCGGGTGGTGAGGACGTTTACTGTCTTATTTGCAGTGTCTGAGCAGGCGTTATAGCCCCCGTTTGCTCCTTGGGTGGAGGTGTAGCCTAGTGTTTCATCCCCCGTGTGCAGTGTCTCCAGCGGGCGGAGCGTAAATGGTGGGGTGTTTGTATTCATGCGTGCCGTGCCTGATCTTAAAGTGTGCCCTATTCCATGTGCGTGGTTTGTACTACAGTAAACAGACTTTACTTACCTGTGAGTAGTCGCCGGTCCTCAGGCCTATCTGTTCAACTCTGTAGGCCTTTTAATATAATGTGTGATGAAATAAAGGTTTGTCTACTTTTCCATATTCCTCGACTGGGGTTGTGTCTCTTTTAGGTCTCTGACAAAGCCCATATCGGGCTTGTTTATTACAATATATTGTCAGAAATATGAGGCAGAAGGCATCTGACTCAAAATCTCAGAAAAATAAAAATACAATTTGATTCAGTAGATATTCAATAGAAGAACTAAACCGAGCGTTATAACGTCTTGTTTCAGTTTCTTAGAGTAATTTAATTAAGAAGGTTTGAGGGTTTTTTTGGGGGGGGGGTAAAGTAAATAATAGACACTGATCCACACGACATACCAGCTGGTGGCGGTAATGCACCATTTCGTTGTTTGCCGACCGCCAATAAACACCAAACGAAGAAGTAAAAGAAGCAGAAGAAGACTATCGTCAAATGGCTGCCATCTCAGTGAGCGCGTTTTATGGAAAAAAGAAAGGTAAGCATGATATTCCTGAATTAAAAAAAAATGTTATCTTTCGATTGTTTCGAGTAAGTAAACATGTCAGGAATATCCGCGTGAATTTTCAGAGCTGAACTTATTTATTTTCATTTGAAAAACGCTAGTTTATAAATCTCCTCTGTAGTGGACATCAGGACTTGGTGCTTAGTTTGTTTCTCATTGTTTTCAGTAGACAGCTCTATGACGGAGGCAGAGAGGATTCTTAACAGAATCACTGAGGGAGATTCTGACATCGATTCATCAGAGGATGAGAGTCCAGAGAGAGTACGAGACAGAAGAGGGTGAGAGCTCGGATGAGGAGGACCCAGATGAGCTGGGCCAAAACCAACACGTAGGGTTCTGAGGTTTTTAATCAGTATAAATATGGAAGGATAACCTACAGAGATGTGTTCCAGGAAATAGATCCCAACATTTTATTTTTGAACCTAATGAAACAACTGTCACTCTCCGTGACAGTAAAAGACAATACAGCTAAAATTAAAACAGAATGGGAGAATGACTGTGGTGTTGAAGAGTGGGATGATATGTGGTCAACCTATCCAGCTGTTTTGCCACCAATAGAGCAAAAGAACTGCAATTTAAGATAAATCATAGACTACATATTACCCCCTGTGAGATGCAATAAAATGAATCCAGATCTATCAAAGTTTAGTAATAAGTGCAAGACTACAGAAGGCACATACGTACATTCACTGTTTACTAGAATGTGTATATAGTCATACAAATTGTAGAAAGATGTTCTTAAAGAAATCAGTGACATAATTGGTCAAACAGTGAGCACTACTCCTACATCATGACTTGATGCATGCTCAGTAATCCAGGTAAGCGAATCAAAGAAGCTTGAATCAGTTCATGAATACAAGGTTTGACAGTTTAATCACTCATCTAAGTGACCTCTTCGGTCTAAGCTGACTGCAGGTATCCACACCCCTTATAAAAAATACAGTCCAAAACCATCGACCCGTTTCATACACAAATATGGGTGTGACCATTAACTAGAGTTTCAATGGCCATGTGTACTATTCACAGAGGATTTGGGAATGTTTGCAATCACAGCATTGTAAGATGGCGACAGATGTACTCTTAGCCACTACCCCCACCCCCACCGCCTCGGTTCAGGGATGGTCGTTCCTTCTTAAAATAGATGGCCTCTTTGACGCCCCGTTCAAGCCAGCGTTCCTCCCTATCAAGAACGTGCACATCCTCAGCCTTGAAAGAGTTGCCACTGGCCTGTAGATGGTGTAGACTGTGCAGTCCTGCCCTGACGCATTAGCTCTGCTGTGTTGTGCCATCCTCTTGGCCAGCGTCTGTTCAGTTTCCCCAATGTACAAGTCACGGTAGTACTCCTGGCACTTAACAGCGTACACTCTATTGCTCTGTTTGTGCCAAGGGACCCAATCTTTGGGGTGGACCAACTTCTGGTGCAGCGGGTTTTTGGGGTTTGAAAGCAACTGAGATGCAGTGTTTGGAAAATATGTGTCTCAGCTTTTTTGACACTCCTGCCACATACAAAATCACCACTGGTTTACGCTTAGTCTTAATTTACGCTTAGTGATTGGTCTCACTCCTTCTTTACACAGAATCAAGCTAGCTGTGGCGACTCTGCTTGGCTTTGTGAAGCCTGAAACCCGCTCATTGACGCTTGTGGCTTTAATTCTGGCAGATTGAGCTGCTTCCTTCTGTTGACCAAAGGAGTTGAATCAAGTGCAACTGGACTTGGTATATATCCGTGAAGACGTTTCGCCTCTCATCCAAGAGGCTTCCTCAGTTCGTGCCTATCTGACTAGACCAAGCTAGTCTGACTGGCTGGTGATGAGACTGAGAATTTATCCTCTTTGGAGTCGTTGTCAGAGCTATAGATGTCCACGGCTCTTTGTGTTCCGATGTTTACCAACGCCCGTCGCTAACAGAGCCATAGATATGAGTGGCTCTTTTGTGTACCGATGTTTGGCGGCGCCCGTCGTTATCGGAGCTATTGATATGCATTTGTTCAGCAGCGACTGTCGTTGGGGGTGTTAGTTTCGACTTCCTTATTCAGTGGCCATGAGAGTCGTTGGAGCCGTTAGTGAACGACTGTTGTTCTTGGAGGCTAGGCTTCTTGAGTCTCCTGGATAGAGATGAAAGGGCGGCATTGTAAGTGGGAGATAGGTGGTGTCGCAGACCTCCTCCTCTGCTGTGGGATGGTTTTTCAAGTTTCGCATAGATGGCTTCCTTCACCTCTCGTTCAAACAATCTATCTTCTCTGTCCAAAATGTGTACGTTGCTGTCCTCGAAGGAGTGCGTCTTCTCCTTTAGGTGTAGATAGACTGCTGAGTCTTGTCCTGAGGAGTTTGGCCTTCTGTGTTGGGCCATCCGTTTGTGTAGTGGTTGTTTGGTTTCTCCTATGTATAGGTCAGTGCAATCCTCATTGCATTGTACAGCATACACCAGATTGCTTTTTTGGGTATGTGGTACACGGTCTTTGGAATGAACCAGTCTTTGTCGGAGTGTGTTGCTGGGTTTGAAGTATACCGGGATGTAGTGTTTGTTGAAAATTGTCCTGAGTTTCTCGGAGACCCCAGAAACATACAGGATGACTGTGCTATTCCTTCTGTTCCTTCTCTCTTCGTCGGTCACCTGGTTGGTCTTTTTGGAACGTGTTGTAGTTTGCACCAAGGTCCAACTGGCCGCAGGTTTTTAAAATGCAAATCAATAGCTCCGATGGCGACGGGCGCTGTTGGACATCCGAGCACAGCAGAGCCACGCATATCAATAGCTCCGATAACGACACAAAGAGCCATGGACATCTATAGCTCTGACAACGACTCCAAAGAGGATAAATTCTGAGTCTCATCACCAGGCAGTCAGACTAGCTTGGTCTAGTCAGAAAGTCATGAACTGAGGAAGCGTCTTGGATGAGAGGCGAAACGTCTTCAAGGATCTACACTCACTGGCCACTTTATTAGGTACACCTTGCTAGTGCGGGGTGGGCCCCCTTTTGCCTTCAGAACTGCCTTAATCCTTTGTGGCATAGATTCAACAAGGTACTTGAAACATTCCTCAGAGAGTTTGGTCCATATTGACATGATAGCATCACGCAGTTGCTGCAGATTTGTCGGCTGCACATCCATTATGCGAATCTCCCGGTCCACCACGTCCCAAAGGTGCTCTATTGGATTGAGATCTGGTGACTGTGGAGGCCATTTGAGTACAGTGAACTCATTGTCATGGTCAAGAAACCAGTCTCAGATGATTCGAGCTTTATGACATTGGCGCGTTATCCTGCTGGAAGTAGCCATCAGAAGATGGGAACACTGTGGTCATAAAGGGATGGACATGGTGAGCAACAATACTCAGGTAGGCTGTGGCGTTGACACGATGCTCAATTGGTACTAAGGGGCCCAAAGTGTGCCAAGAAAATATCCCCCACACCGTTACACCACCACCACCAGCCTGAACCGTTGATACAAGGCAGGATGGATCCATGCTTTCATGTTGTTGACGCCAAATTCTGACCCTAACATCCGAATGTCGCAGCAGAAATCGAGACTCATCAGACCAGGCAACGTTTTTCCAATCTTCTATTGTCCAATTTTGGTGAGCCTGTGTGAATTGTAGCCTCAGTTTCCTGTTCTTAGCTGACAGGAGTGGCACCCGGTGTGGTCTTCTGCTGCTGTAGCCCATCTGCCTCAAGGTTCGACGTGTTGTGCGTTCAGAGATGCTCTTCTGCATACCTCGGTTGTAATGAGTGGATATTTGAGTTACTGTTGCCTTTCTATCAGCTCGAACCAGTCTGGCCATTCTCCTCTGACCTCCGGCATCAACAAGGCATTTTCGCCCACAGAACTGCCGCTCACTGGATATTTTCTCTTTTTCGGACCATTCTCTGTAAACCCTAGAGATGGTTGTGCGTGAAAATCCCAGTAGATCAGCAGTTTCTGAAATACTCAGACCAGCCCGTCTGGCACCAACAACCATGCCACGTTCAAAGTCACTTAAATCACCTTTCTCCCCCATTCTGATGCTCGGTTTGAACTGCAGCAAATCGTCTTGACCATGTCTACATGACTAAATGCATTGAGTTGCTGCCATGTGATTGGCTGATTAGAAATTTGCGTTAACGAGCAGTTGGACAGGTGTGCCTAATAAAGTGGACGGTGAGTGTATACCAAGTCCAGTTGCACTTGATTCAACTCCTTTAGATAACCGTGACCTGGATGATTGAGAACATTCATAGACTTCCCTCTGTTGAGTGCAAAAATAGGTTTGAACTTGGAAAATGCTGCTTGTGACAATATTTTTACTTATTATTTAGGAAAAACTGCTTTTAGAACAGCGACACACCAGCGTTACAGGTTCACTAACCGTTGTTAGACATTTTTTGACTAATGGTGGTGTGTGTAACTGGGTGATTCTTCAATGAAGGGAGTTTTTTTGTCCCCAGGGTAGATTTTCAAGAACAAAAACTCTTATAGTATTTGTTAGGTTTTGTTAGCTGTAATGAATGAAAGGTCACGTGTTTAACTTGACCTACTCACGGGTGTACGTGCAGTGCGTGTGACGTATACAGGGAGTTAGAAGCGCATGTTATGAAGGTTGTATGTCGGATGAACGCTAGTAAAAGCTACGCAGTTAAGAACCTACGAAGTCGGCTCGTTCTTGAATTATTCTTATGTCAGTAAGACAAGGCGTCTACGGACATTACATGGTGTCAGAATAGTCTGTGTATCGGAACACGAGCGGTCATGCCGAAGTTTAATCCGCCGAGTGAATTCAAGTTTGACTGCCCCGTTGAATGGCCGGAGTGGAAACAACGGTTTTCGCGCTTCAGGCTCGCGACAAAGCTGGATAAAGACGACGGGGAGATTCAAGTGAGTTCGCTGATTTATGCAATGGGCAGCGAGGCTGAAAAGATATTCAGCTCGTTTGACTTCGCGGCGGAGGGTGATAAAGTGGACTATGATATCGTACTGAAAAAGTTCGATGACTACTTTATTCCCCGCCGTAACATCATACATGAGAGGGCGTGCTTCTATCAACGTAGCCAGCAGCCAGGAGAGACAGCGGAGATGTACATCCGGACATTGTATGAGCTGTCTGAACACTGTGAGTTTGGGGACAAGAGGGATGAACATATCAGAGATCGTCTGGTAGTGGGCACAAAAGACAAGGTGCTCTCCCGTCAGTTCCAGCTCACAGCGGACCTTACTCTGGTGAAAGTCATTGAACAAGTGCGCCAGGCGGAGGCAATAACAAAGCAGCTCAGCCTCCAAGCTAACCAACCAGAGGCCCAGCTGGCTAACGTCAATGTTGTCCGACGGCGGGACGGACGCCAAAACAAAAAGGGCGGACAGCGTCATGGTGGCAGCAGACCTGCAACCAACAAAGTAGATGAATGCGGGAGGTGCGGCAAGACGCAGCACACCGATGAGCGGAAGTGTCCCGCAACGAACAGTAAGTGCAACAAGTGTCATAAAAAGGGACATTGGGAGCGTGTATGTCACTCTAAAGCGGTGAGAGAAGTCACTGAAGAGGTTAAACAGCTGTACTTTCTGGGAGAAGTTGGCAAAGAGAGCAGTCAGGAAGATTGGACTGTTAGTTTAACAATAAGTGATGTACCAATAACCTTTAAAATTGACACGGGGGCTGACGCTACTGTTATCAACCAAGGGACATTTAAAAAGCTGAAGCCAAACATAAAACTGGGACCTCCTGACACATGCTTCATAAGCCAAGGTGGAAACATCAGCTGCATAGGACAGTTTCAAGCCACAACCAACTACAAGGAGAAACAATACTCCTTTCCAGTGTATGTGATCAAGGGGAGAGGCAGCTGTCTGCTGAGTCGTCCAGAGGCAGTGGAGATGGGTCTAGTGAAGCGGATGAATGAGGTCAGTGGAGTTTTCGGTTCAAGTGGACTGCTGAAAACAGACCCAGTGAAAATAGCTCTGGTGGAGGGTGCCCAGCCATACGCGTTGCATACAGCCAGACGGATACCGCTGCCACTTGTACCACTGGTTAAGAAAGAACTGCAGCGCATGGAAAATGAGGGCATTATTGAAAAAGTGACTCAGCCCACAGAATGGTGCGCCGCTATGGTGCCGGTGCTGAAACCGAACAAGAAAGAGGTTCGCTGCTGCGCTGACCTCAGGAGGCTGAATCGAGCGGTGAAACGTGAGAAATACGTGCTGCCCACTATGGAGGAAATAATGCCAAGGCTCGCAGGGTCAAAGTTCTTCACAACGTTGGATGCAGCAAGTGGGTTTTACCAGATCCCCTTGCATGAAGACAGCAGGGGGCTCACCACTTTCATCACCCCATTTGGGAGGTATGCTTTCTGCCGCCTTCCATTTGGTATAACGAGTGCTCCAGAGATTTTCCAGAGAAAGATGGCGGAAACTCTGACCGGGCTAGAGGGCACAGAGGTGTACATGGATGACATCCTTATACATGGAGAGACACTATGGAAATCCATGACCGGCGCCTAGCAGAGGCGCTGGGGGTCATTGAAACAGCAGGTCTCAAACTGAACCAAGCGAAATGCAAGTTCAAACAGAAACAAGTCCGCTTCCTTGGTCATGTCATCGACGAGGCAGGCATCAGACCTGACCCGGACAAAGTGGCCGGAATAGAGAACTTTCCTCAGCCCCAGAACGTGACGGAACTCAAGAGGTTCCTCGGGATGGTGAACTATTTGGCAAAATACGTCCCAGAGCTGTCCACTGTAGGTCAGCCGCTTTATGGACTGCTTAAAGCAACGACAGAGTGGCTGTGGGGACCTGCACAGAACACAGCATTCCAAGACCTTAAAGCAGCACTCGCCACCGCCCCGGTACTCACCTTTTATGACGTCACTAAGGCTACGGTGGTGTCAGCAGATGCCAGCAGCTACGGGCTGGGAGGCGTTCTGCTCCAGCAGCACGGGGAACACTGGAAGCCCGTGGCCTACTGCTCCCGACGGCTGAGTGACGCAGAGACAAGGTACGCACAGATCGAGAAAGAGTGCTTAGCCAGCGTCTGGGCATGTGAAAGGTTCGAGAAGTACTTGTTTGGGCTTGACAATTTCAGACTTGTCACCGATCATAAACCACTAGTGCCTCTCATGAACAGCAAAGACTTGGATAATGTGCCCATTAGGTGCCAGAGACTGTTAATGAGGCTGATGCGTTTCAATGCAGTGGCTGAATACGCACCAGGCAAAACTTTAGCTGTGGCTGATGCACTCTCCAGAGGCCCAGAGCAGCGCTACGGAGATGGTGCTTCTCATGATGATGTTGCAGCGCACATTGATGCCATCGTGTGCCAGGTGCCTGCCACACCTCAAAGGATGCAGGAGATAAAACAGAGCACGGATGGGGATCTGCAGCTCCAGACAGTGTTGGGCTTCATCAGACACGGCTGGCCTGAGTATGTCGATAAAGTGCCGGAGACAGTCAGAGACTTTTATCAGGTGAGAGGGCAGTTATCTGAGGTAGATGGTTTAGTCATCAGAGGCAGTCGTATCGTCATTCCCACAGAGATGATCTTAGACAGAATACACGACGGGCACCAGGGGATAGTTAAGTGCAGAGAGAGAGCTAGCCAGTCAGTGTGGTGGCCCAAAATGACAGAGCACATTACAACAAAGATACAGCAATGTCAATTCTGCAGAGAACACAAGAACACACAGAGAAAAGAGCCTTTAATGTCAAGTGAGCTCCCATCCAGACCATGGCAGAAAGTTGGCATAGACCTGTGTGAGTACAAAAAGCAAAACTACTTGATAGTGTCTGACTATTATTCCAGGTTTTTGGAGATCCTAAATCTACCAACAACTACTAGCAGTCAGGTTGTAGCTAGGCTGAAGGCTACATTTGCACGTTTTGGTATCCCTGAAATTGTAGTTAGCGATAATGGGCCACAGCTAGTTTCAGAAGAGATGAGGAGGTTCAGTGAGGATTATGATTTCATCCATGTGACTTCAAGCCCACACTACCCCCAGAGTAATGGACAGGCAGAGAGGGCTGTTCAGATAGCCAAAAGCATATTAAGGCAGGAAGACCCTCTCCTCGCCCTGTTGACATACAGAGCTACACCCTCTTCTTCCACTGGAGCCAGTCCAGCGGAATTGCTCATGGGTAGGAGACTCAGAACCACCTTACCCACATTGCAGCATAACCTGAAACCGGCCTGGCCTAAAGAGGAACTGATCAAAACCGCTGACGCCACAGCCAAATCGAGGCAGGCTTTCTACTACAACCGCAGGAACGGCGTGCGGACACTGCGCCCACTGAACTCGGGTGACGCAGTACTCACCAAACTTGGACAGAAAACATGGACAATGCCAGCAGTTGTTCACAGTCAGAGCTCCACTCCCAGATCCTACATAGTGGAGACAGCTCAAGGTGAACATTACAGAAGGAACAGGCGCCACCTGTTGGCCACACCCAAAACACTCACCTTTGTCAGCAGGGATCCTGTCCATGTCACTCCAGGGGAGAGTGGAAACACGGATGAGTCCCGAGCAGCAGAAATGCCAACTTCCACACCATATGTTACTCGCTCTGGCAGGGTGAGCAAGCCTGCAATCCGGCTGGATTTGTGAGGCGTATGGACTTGTGTATTGTGGGGGATTTTTTATTTTTTGTGAAAAGGGGGGTGATATACAGGTTAGAAAATCATCCTAGAGGGGGAGATGTAATGAATGAAAGGTCACGTGTTTAACTTGACCTACTCACGGGTGTACGTGCAGTGCGTGTGACGTATACAGGGAGTTAGAAGCGCATGTTATGAAGGTTGTATGTCGGATGAACGCTAGTAAAAGCTACGCAGTTAAGAACCTACGAAGTCGGCTCGTTCTTGAATTATTCTTATGTCAGTAAGACAAGGCGTCTACGGACATTACATCAGCTATGAAAAAAAAAAGATTTGTGTCTCAGTGATGACATTTTAATACTTTTTCAGTATGTTGAAAATTTAAATGTGGCAGAATTTCACTGTTTTGGGCTTGTCCCCTCCTACCAGGACTTTTTACTTCCCCTCTATAATAAAGTAATCAAAATGGTTAAGTTCATTAAAGCTTTACTTTGCATAATTTAAAAAGACATATTTCAAATTCATTTGGGTTATGTGCAATTTGCAGATTTTTTATCGTTAGATATGGCTGTCCCTCATACATCTGAGAAGTGCCAGAGGCGCATGAGCGGTCATGGCAGAAACATGACTTTTCCATGTCCACAAATATCATGTGAAGATTTCTGTGTCCTGATCTGAGAGGATGTTTATTAGTCCATCTAACCATCCATTGTCTTAACCGCTTATCCTGCTGTCAGGGTGTCGGGGATGCTGCAGCCTGGTCCAGCAGTCAGGTGACCTGGCGCTACTAAATTATCCCTAGCAATGTTTATTAGTCGTCGTTACCAAACAAGTTACTAACTGAGTATCTTAGTTCAGAAACAAGAAATCTCTCTTTATTCACGTATATTCATTGTACATTGTATGCTAGCTAACAAGTTAGCTTAGCAAGTCTAAGACTCAGCCAACTTTTTCTCCAAAAGGTGAAAATTGTCATTACCGTCACGTGTCATTACGTCACATTTTGCTGTTACAACTTTGAAAAGAAAATCATCATAATATCAAAGTTATTATGTAGGACGATCAAAGCTATGCTAAAATACTAGTTTAAGACCACTTAATAGAGGTTTGGGGGGAAAAAACTGATTTTAATAAGACCCGAGCTCTTGTTTGAAATGCCTTTTTTATTTCTCTTTGCTATTTGGGCTTATTGGAACCTGATAAGTATAAAAACTAAGAATCATCTTTTGACATGATGTACTTTTAGAGAAAAATGATGTCCACATATGTGGACACTCGTTCTGAATTTCCATAAAACACAATAAGGTCACCTTTGTGAAATAGAGTGAAAAACTCTTTATTTGCACCCTGAACACAGCAGTTTTTTTCCTGACTGCTTTTGCATGTATTAATAACAGACAAACACATTTTTGAACATGTTTTGAATATCAGAGTACAAAAAACAAAAGGAAAACACAGCATTTTTGCCCCTTTTGGACAGTCACAGCTACAGTATGGCTCATTTGAAATGCTGCAAACAGGTGCAGGAAGACATCATATGCCTGTAACCAAATATAAAACATTCAAAGCATTTTGCATTGTCACTGTTGCATCTATTAATACCACATAGGCTACAAACGTGTTTTTAACATGTTTTGAACATCATAGTGCAAAAAAATGTTCTTTAGGAACATGTACACACCTATGTGTGAAAGGCTTTGAAGCAGTTGCGATCGGCTTGCCAGCACAAGAACACTTTGCAGGTCACACAACGCACTCGGGTTCTTCCAGTGCAGCCTGCTGCTCTGCAGCGCTGCGTTCTTCAGGCTGATCATCTCTGGGAGATGTGCATTAGCCCTCCTGCGGACTGAGACATGGGGCACTGCTGTCACTGGATGTTTTTTCCCTTGTTTCGAATTGTCTTCCTCTGTCTCTGAAAGGTCTGCATCGTTTCCTTGACTGTGATGCTGGGCCAAGAGGGTCCTAGCCACTTCCATACGGAACTCAAGGAACTCCATGAGGCTCTTCTTTGGTGCACCACATATTGTAAGGTCTTTGCGGTAGAGTAGCCAACTGTTGGCTAAAGCCAGATCCGTGAAGTGCACTAGCATCCACATTGTCCTCTTCTTAGTACGGGCGCTCATGCGATAGTAACTGATCATTCTATCAACTAAATCAACTCCACCCATCTTGAGGTTGTACTCGCGGACAATGCTTCGTCGCGAGACAGACACATATGTTTTCAATTTCTTGTCCCAGCGCTGGCAGGTGTCTTCAGGCTGTGTACCATGAACAACAGACATCATCAGTACTGGTTTGTCGTAATACCACTTCACTACACACAACTTTCCATCTGCAGTGGAAACTTCTGTTGAGGTACCTCTTCCTGCGTTTTTCATGGTTTTGTCAGTGGGTAACTTCTGCACTGCTGCAGCGACTCGGTTCTTCATTACTGTACCAGTCATGTACAGCTCCTTCTTCATCATTTGTTCTGCACCTTGGATGCTTGTGAAGAACCGGTCACAATACACTTTTGTGCCACGATGCAGAGTTTGACACAGACGAGCCATGACTAAGCTTCCCAAACCCAGACCCTCTGGTTCTTCGACCTGCTCAAGCAGTGCACCTGTACCTTGATACAGATCAAAGTCCAGTACAATGCCGTCTGTTGTAACACAAACAAAGTTCTTTATGCCCACTGGGTTTGGCTTCATTGGCAGATACTGTCTGCATGGACAGGCTCCTGTGAAAGGAATCATCTGCTCATCAACAGATACGCATTCAGGTCGAGTCTGAGACCTGCAGCCTTGCAGAATCCGATCCAGAAAAGGCCTCACCTTCCAGTATTTGTCACTCTTCCTCAGGTCTTCTGGGACATCATCATCAATTAGCACTTTCAGTGATTGCCTCAGTCTGAAGAATCTGTCACGCGTGAATCTGTCAGTGATGGCAGTGAATGTCAAGGCTTTGGACCAGTACATCCTGATTTTTGGGTATCGGACACAGGGCATCAAAATACAGGCACCAAAAAAATGGTAAACCTCATCTACTGATGTATTGAGTGGGTCCCCACTCCTAGACAGTGACATAGCATTAGAGCAATCTGAAATAGTTTTCATCAAACCTTTATCTATATACTGTTCAAAATAGTTTAGTGGGGTCCAGCCATTTCTGTCCTGCTCAGTTTCGTCCTCATGCTCAAACTCGGCAAGATTTGGCGTCAATGGAGTAGCCCTCCAGCGCATTCCACGTCCTGCACAACCAGAATCAGAATAAAAATAGTACTTATTGCAAAGTAAGTTACACATTTACCCATGCAAGCAATTCACTGGGGTGTGTTGGTGCATAATATAGTTTAATCTGAGTGGACATTTATATGAAATTTGAAGATTTACCCTCAAGGCGTGCCAAAATAAGAACAATTACCTTTATTGGACTGTCCCTGAGGGCTCGGTCCTGGTGTTGGCTCTTCCGGGCCATCATTTGAGCCATCAGCCTCACTCTGCTGAGTTTGACGGCGACGTCTGGGAGTGTGGGATCTGGCAACGTCATAGCCTGGACGACCTGTACCTGTCCCTGACTCTGTCAACAAGTGTTGTAAATTAGCATTTTGCTACAAACATTCAATGGTGCCATGTCTATACGTGTTCCTCCCAACCCTTCACCCAGCCCTGAAGCCCTAACTGCCTAAAATAAACAAAGATCCACTGGGTCTTGGCTAACATTTATTTTCACCACGGAGACGTTTACGTCCCCTGCTGTGCTCAGTGGGCTGAGGAATGGGGTCCTCGTCGTCACTACTGTCATCCTCACCGCTGCTGTGCTCCCGTGGTGGGGGTTGGTAAGCAGCATCCAGGATGGCGTCATCGTTGTCAGACAAGTTTTCCAAATCTGACTTGTCTCCACCAAGAGACTCAAGTAGCTCCATTGCTCTTTGCATAGAAAAACGCTCTGGAAATAAAATCATGACAAAAATCAAATACAAATCAATGTAATTTATGTATGTATTTATTTATCTAATTGTTATTTATGTCACCGGGACAATGTACAGCTTTGTAGCTGCACCAGAGTTAGCTATAAGCTAATTTACATGTGCACATTTTTACTAACATATTAACATTTTCATCCAAACTAAGTCCATCTGTACACATACGTGTACATCATGTTTAGCGGCATACTAAATCGTTACTTTTAGTAATTACTGCCAAATTTGCATGTCATGGCAAACTTGCAATGCTTTTATGCATATCTAAATTAGAATAAGCCGTGAAATATGATTGTCCTTCTTACCTTGTCGACGTTTGTGTTTTGAGTGGCCACGCGAAACTTCGCTTGTTGTACTCTTCTGACACCACTAGATGGCAGTGTAAGTGTCCACATACGTGGACACAATGCCCCAGTTAAGCAGAATCAACGACTGTGGTAATATGGGCCAACATGTGATGTCCACGCATGTGGACGCCAGGTCTGACGAGTTAAAGATAATTTTAAAAGCCAAAAGTGTCCCAAATTGAAGAATGAGCCAAGTGTGTTGTGTTGGTAGTTGTTTAACTACTACGGGAGGGAAATCTGTCCCCGGCAGGTGAACATGTAGCTACGCCATCTTTCCATGTAATGCTGGCAGCACTCAGTGCTCCGCTCATTACACCGCCGTCCATCTTCTTCTCTGAAGACATTTCTTCTCTTCAGTGTTTGCACATCCTGCTGAAGACAAACAGGGGAGCCGTTTGTACGGCCTGCTGTGTTTATAGAGACGGGTGGCGGACGTAAGTGGGGCCCACAGGTAGGTGAACGTTGACTTAAACGTTTCAGTGCTGCACGCATGCGCGAAGGGATAAACCCACTAGCGATAGTCTTAGAGGGCGGCGCCTGTACGAAATAGAACGTGACAGAAGCCGCCAATCATAAAGCCCCGCCCATGATTCCAACAAGTCTCGACCAATCACGGAGCTCCACGTGGAAGCCAAGTAATAAAAGCGGAGCGGCCGCCGCGCAGCTGCACATTGACACGATGGACGCAAGTGAGAAGAGAAGCAGCAGACACAGAGGTGGACGGGGAGAGAAGAAGAGCGGAGACCTTTCTCAGCGGCAACCGCGGCAAACCCAGAGAAGAAGAGCGGGTCCGCCCGGTGAGGCGCCGCAGGCTGAATGCCGCAGACGAGAAACAGGAGTCCGGCAGGGGGCGCTAGAGCGAGGAGGCCCAGCCAGACAGGTAAGAAACGAGCTGAACCAAGCGAACCAAGTGTTATTGTGAGTGACAGGCGCAGTATTTAGTGTGGTAACACTGTGTGTGCCGCACAGCTGGTTCACATCTGCTGACTAGAACCAGCAAGACGCTCATTAGGGCCGTTTAGATTCTCACTTTAGTTGGTGTTGCCGAGGCAACGCTGGCCAGTCATTTTCCCGCCTCAAAAACGTTACGACAAAATCTACCCAAAACGACCATAGACGGTCAAAATGACGGCTGGTAATTTGCGCGTGATCGCGCGCGTCATGCCACTATTCATTAGGCGTGTTGGTTGGTCGCATCGTTTCCTTCGTGAAGTTCATTGCTCTGTCCTACACAATAGCGCCCTCCAGTGGACACATAGTCTAAACTTTTGATCATTTCCAACACGTCTGGTTACAGGCGCCGTTTCAGACGCACCATGACAACCGCCGACGCGCTGCAGCATTTACAGGCGTTGGACAGCGGCCACTTTAAATAGTTTGGAAAATAGTATTAAAGTTGTTAAACTGTTAATTTTGGTGCCAGTTAGTTTCAAAACAGACATACTAACATATGTACTGCATTAATATGTCAACTGGGTATTTATCTTGACAGAATATAGAGTTTAAAAACTGCGGCGGTCGAAAGGACTGCCCACGGTCGTTCTAGTAGTTTTAAGTGCCGCTCGTTGTCTAGGACTGTTTCAATAGTTATTTTCTATTGTTTTGTTTTGACATTTCACCTTTTATAGGCCTTGTTACCTTTGTTAGAATAGCAGTGTGTTTTCCCTTTTGTATTTCAGGTGATATTTTCACTTTCTCAGCTTTGCTATTCAAGTTCGACTATGTCTCTCTGAAGTTTAAATGGTTTAAAAATGGAAATAGTATTATAGTTGTTAAAATGTTAATTTTGGTGTCAGTTTAATAACAAACATGCTAACATGCAATGCATTTCTATCTTAACTTGGTACTTATCTTGACAGAATAGAGTTTAGAAACCGTGGGCGGTCATTGTGGACCACTCATGGTGGTTTTATGTAGGAGTGACATCCCGGTGGTTCTGGTGTTAAATGACTTCTCTGGTGTCTCTGGTTTGGATCAAACACTTGACTGACATTTCTGTCAAAGTCCTGCTACACAGTGTTTCCGCACTACATACAAGACATGTGGATTTACACACATTTCAACACATTTCAACACAGAAAATGTGACTTTGTACAGATTGTCAGCAGACATTTGGCAGTCACGTTCAGTTGGTTCTTCTTGCTGATTCCACACACACACACACACACACAACACACACACACACACTGGTACAATGTAAAAAAAATCAAACCATCTGTTTCATGATACACTTCATATGTGTGATATTAATATAAAGAAATTCCATTTACAAAGTTTCAAGGTATCTCAGTTCTACTTCCAGCTTTGGCAGTATATAATTTTTTTTCATTTAATTTTCAATTTACTTTCAGATTTTCATATACGTTTTTTTCAACTCTGATCCTTCAGCTGATACGCTCCAGCTTTTCTTTTAGTAATGCACTTCAGCTCCCAATTCTGCCTGTAGGCGAATATGTTCCAGCTTCCAGTTAAGATTACAGCATATTCAGCTTCCAACTGCCACTACTACACTTCAGCGTGCATGATTTCTTCCCAGCAATTTTCAGCATTATTTCAGCAATTTCCTTCAGCTTTCAGCGTCCTTGTTTTACTTTTACAATTCAGTTGTTTTTGCAGCAATTGTCAGCATTGCTTCAGCAATTTCTTTCAGCTGTCAGCATTCACATGCACTTTCTGCAGGATCTGCATTTTCTGGTTTTATATGAGCTGTCAAGAAATTTACTCCACATAAATCAAAATTCAGTTTTTATTATTGGAACAAGTTGTGGAACATAAAAAAAATAAATGTTGAAAATAATCCCCAATCTTAAAGCTGTATAAAGTAATTAAAATAATGGAGGTAATTAAAAGCAAGTGCAGCGTTTCTACTATAGTTATAGGGTGGGTTACATAGAATTACCTGATGTCTTCCGTAGGGGTTTGGATTCATGTGACCTCAGTGTCTTATTGACATATCAGAAACTGCCATTTAAAGGAATGAGCTAATTATATATGAACTAACTCATTGGAGTTAAGTCTTTGGAGTCTTACAAGTACCCAAAAAGTAACTCTGTAATGTTGACAAGTTTGTATTCTGAAGCAATGCGCACTCAATACATTTAGATTCCTTCAGTTGGCTGAAATCAGATTCCAGAAAAGTTTTAAGGAACCTCAACTTTTTTTTTTTACTCTACTTTGCAGTATGTTTATAGAGGGGAGCACGAAGACAACAGGAGGGAGAGACCCTCAGCTGTTACGGAGGCAGACAAGAGGAGGAGCAACGATGTCAGGAAACCAGATGAAGTCGCTCTTCTGAAAAGCCGGGTGGAGGACTTGTCTACGCTCCTGAAGGAGCTCCAAAACAAGACCTTGCACTTGCAGAGGACTCTCAAAGAGAGGGAGGTCAGCCACAACAATTGGCAGAGGGAGAGGGAGTCTCTCCTCCAAGACAATGAGGAACTTGAGAAAATGAACAAGATTCTCAAAGAAGAGTCTCTTGTCAATGCTAAAATGTTGAAGGAAGCACTCTATGATAAGGAGACATGCCTTAAGACCTGTGAGAAGGAAAAAGAAGTTCTCCTCAAGGACCAAGACTCACTTCTGCAGCAGTTAAACTTCCTGCAAACAGAAGGGCTCCGTAAAGAGAAGGACTTTGAAAGAAGGCTAGCTGAAGAGAATGTGGAAGTGCAGATAGCGCTGAACAAGCGCTTCACCTTGGAGCTTTCACAACAGAAGGAGGAAAGTGAGCAAATGATCACGGCCGCCCTCAGTCAAGTCGAGCAGGAGTTTAGGTGTAATCTTGAGCAGTGGCAGAAGGAGAAAGCTTGTATCCTAGAAGAAAACAAAGAGACTAAGCTGCTCCTGCTTCAGGCTCAAGAAGAAGTTCAGCTGCTAAAACAGAGCAAAGAGGAGGCAGAGCTGAAATGGACTGCTCTTCTTAGCCTGAAGGAGGAGCCCTCGCAGGTCCCAGGTACCGACTCGCTGGCCTCAACAACAAAGGCACGCAAGAGTCGGGAGGACAAGGAGTCAGCAAAGAAAGAGAAGAAGGAGCAGAAACTGTTGGCCAAGAGAGAGAAGCAGGAGAAGAAAAGGCTGTTTGAGAAGGAGACAGAAGGCAAGAAGATGCCCAAGAAACCAAAAAACTTCTTTCTTTCTTTCTTTACCAAGAAAGTAAGGGTTTTTTCAAATAGTTAATTCGTATATAGTTTCAAACTGTTAAGATTTTTCATGTTAAGAGTTCTACTGTAAATAGTGTAAATAGTTCTAGTGTTAAAGGCTCTAGTGTTGAGCATTGTTACTGTTAAGGGTTCTACTGTTAAGATTTTTTCATGTTTAGAGTTTTAGTGTAAATAGTTCTAGTGTTAAAAGCTCTAGTGTTGAGCATTGTTACTGTTAAGGATTCTAGCGTTAAGATTTTTCATGTTAAGAGTTCTAGTGTAAAAAGTTAGTGTTAAAAGCTCTAGTGTTGAGCATTGTTACTGTTAAGCGTTCTAGCGTTAAGATTTTTCATGTTAAGAGTTTTAGTGTAAATAGTTCTAGTGTTAAAAGCTCTAGTGTTGAGCATTGTTACTGTTAAGAGTTCTACTGTTAAGATTTTTCATGTTAAGAGTTTTAGTGTAAATAGTTCTAGTGTTAAAAGCTCTAGTGTTGAGCATTGTTACTGTTAAGGGTTCTAGCGTTAAGATTTTTCATGTTAAGAGTTCTAGTGTAAAAAGTTCTAGTGTTAAAAGCTCTAGTGTTGAGCATTGTTACTGTTAAGGGTTCTAGTGTTAAGATTTTCCGTGTTGGGTTTTCGTGTTAATAGTGTAGTAAACCTGCGGCGGGAGGTGATTGACATGAGACGTGGCTCCTTAATGAAGTGATTGCTTGCAGCCGCGCAACTAGACTGGAGGAGACGCAAGTTAGAAGAGAGGGCTAAGCAGTCCCTCGGGGTTGCTGGAGAGAGCTGACTTGGTTGGTTTGCGAATACACTCATTGGGGGGAGGCGGCGTTCGCAGTTTATAGTATTGCCGGCGCTGAAGACAGAAAGGTAGGGGAGCTGTTCCAGATCCGGAGGGGAGGCTAGATGCCTCCTTTAGTTAGAGAGGGCCGGGAACGCTTAGGAGTGTCTTCGCGGACCTTCGCTCTCCAGCCCGGGTTCCAGTGGTCGGCACGCCGCCGCCCGCTGCCTGTACCGCCGACTGAACGCGATTGTTTCCCCGGCTGTCGGACGGTGCCAATAAAGCTCAGACCCTGGGGGAGGGTCTCGCCAGCCGAGCGAGCTAAGTTTTAACTCTTGCTATTTCCCTATTCCTGTTGTACTAGGTTTTATATATGGATTCACTGGTGAGTTTTATTGTGCCGGCTTTTTACAGAGGAGCAGAGGGCTAGTGGGCGGCTCAAGTTACCCGGGTGGTGGTGGGGACGTTTAATGTCTTATTTGCAGTGTCTGAGCAGGCGTTATAGCCCCCGTTTGCTCCTTGGGTGGAGGTGTAGCCTAGTGTTTCATCCCCCGTGCGCAGTGTCTCCAGCGCGCGGACCGTAAAGGGTGGGGTGTTTGCATTCATGCGTGCCGTGCCTGATCTTAAAGTGTGCCCTATTCCATGTGCGTGGTTTGTACTACAGTGAACAGACTTTACTTACCTGTGAGTAGTCGCCGGTCCTCAGGCCTACCTGTTCAACTCTGTAGGCCTTTTAATATAATTTGTGATGAAATAAAGGTTTGTCTACTTTTCCATATTCCTCGACTGGTGTTGTGTGTCTTTTAGGTCTCTGACAAAGCCCATATCGGGCTTGTTTATTACAATATATTGTCAGAAATATGAGGCAGAAAGAAGGCATCTGACTCAAAATCTCAGAAAAATAAAAACACAGTTTGATTCAGTAGATATTCAATAGTAGAACTAAACCGAGTGTTATAACGTCTTGTTTCAGTTTCTTAGAGTAACTAATTTAATTAAGACGATTTCAAGGTTTTTTTGGGTGGGGGGATAACGTAAATAATAGACACTGATCCACACGACATACCAGTTGGTGGCGGTAATGCACCATTTCGTTGTTGGCCGACCGACAAAAACCAAACGAAGAAGTAAAAGAAGCAGAAGAAGAAGACTATCGTCAAAAAGGCTGCCATCTAAGTAAGCGCGTTTTATGGAAAAAAGAAAGGTAACCGTGATATTCATGAATTAAAAAAAATAACGTTATCTTTCGATTGTTTCGAGTAAGTAAATGTAACCCGCACTTTGCGTTCGGCCGTCGTCTCCCTACACGCCCTGGGACTCTGCGTTGTGTTTGTTGTAGTATGATGTTTGCGTGGAAAAGGAAGGAGGCGGAGGCTTGGGATCGTGGCTGAGACCTGGACACTTTATTGGCACTCGCTTACACTTCACCTCTCATATATCAGTGGGATATAAATCAATATTTTTATGATAATGCAGACCGCCAGTAACACTGCTCACCTTCCGGCAGAAGAAACAAAATAAAACATGTGATCAACGTAGCCTTTTGCCCGGGACAAGAACTAGGGGTACGGTGTTGCAAGAGGGACAAACATCGCCATTTGCGGCATTCCCAGGGGAACATACAGCGTAACAGTGCCACCCTGTGGCGGATTTACATTACTACCTTACGTCTACCCCTTCTATAATTGATGGCGTCCCAGCCATCAGACCAAACAAAACAAAACAAATAAAACTTATGAGCATAAACATTAAAACAGATCACACTGAAAGTGACGTATTAATACCATGAGTTGCATATGAAATGTAGATGTGCAAATGCAATCAAAGTAAATAAACCATTAATAAAACTTGTTTTTTTTGTTTTTTCCGTGGATTATACGTGCCCTGCTACTCTCTCTGCTATGGCCCTCTGCCACAATGTCCAGCCCCTCTCTATCTTCTGCTGTTCCTCTTTTGATCTCACCACCTGTGACTCGTAAGACAGTTTCTTTGGGGGACGTCGAGTTCTCTGTGGGTTCCTCCTCAGGCTGGGGCCATCAAGTGCGTTGGTGTCACTGACATTTATGTCCTCTTCCCCCCCTTGACTCACTTTTTCGGTTTCCTCCCCCATTACCTCCATGCCATCCACCTCCCTGTCCCCCATGTCAGACTCAACTCCTGCACTTGTTGCTGCACCAGCCCGCTCCACCGGAAGACACATACACTGTGTAAGAAGGTTGCGGTGAACCACTCTCTCTTTTTCACCATCCTCTGTTCGGACCACATACACAGGTATACTGGGTTGTTTCTTCACCACAATGTATGGGCGTGACTCCCATCTGTCTCCCAGTTTCTGCCGTCCCTCCACATGACATATTTTGACCAAGACTCTGTCCCCTGGGCTGAAACCTTGACTCTTTGCCTTTTGATCATAGTACCTTTTCTGCTGCTCTTTTGCATGTCGCGAGGCCTGGTTAGCCTGAGTATAAGCTTCCGACAGACAGTCATGCAGGGTCTGGACATATTCACTATACTCACATGGCTCTTTGGTGGTAGAAAGCCCAAAAATCAGGTCGACTGGGAGTCGTGGATGTCTACCAAACATTAGGTAATACGGTGGGTACCCAGTAGAGTCATGTTTGGTGCAGTTATACGCATGTGTCATTGCATCCACATACTCATGCCAGCGGGGTTTCAGGTGAGGCTCTAGTGTCCCCAGCATGTCCATGAGAGTCCGGTTGAACCTTTCGGTGGTGCCGTTACCCTGGGGGTGATAGGGGGTTGTGTGTGTCTTAGTGACACCAGTACACTGACACAGCTCTTTCACCACAGCACTTTCAAAATTACGCCCCTGGTCTACATGTAGTTTTGCTGGGAATCCAAACCGACAGAAAAAGTTCTTCCACAGTACCTTTGCCACTGTACAGGCTTTTTGGTCTTTAGTGGGATAGGCCTGGGCGTACCGGGAGAAGTGGTCAGTGACAATAAGCACATTTTCTATGCCTCCCTTTGATTTCTCCAGAGTCAGAAAGTCTACACACACAAGTTCCATAGGAGCGCTGCTGTGAATACTGACCAGGGGAGCCCTGAGGCCTGCAGTTGGAGTCTTTCTGAGGCAGCACCTTTCGCACTGCTCACACCAAGCCTTGATTTCCTGGAACATCTTAGGCCAGTAAAATCTCTCCCTTATCATCTGCAGCGTTCTCTCAAACCCTAAATGCCCTGAATCATCATGAAGTGCAGTCTTGACAGATGTGTGAAATCTCTCTGGTAGTACCAGCTGCTCTACTACTCCCCTTTGACAGTCTTGGACCTGACGATACATTATTCCATCCCTTACTAATAAACTCCGCCACTCTTTTAAGAGAAGGCAAACCTGCCTGCCACCACCAATCCTCTCGCTGCGGCTCGGTTTTTGGTTCACACTTTTAAAGTGCAAAACGGGACCGATTACAGCATCCTCTTTTTGCCCTGCACGAATCTCCTGTTTTGTCAATGCAGGTAGAGAGTCCATCCCCACATCTTGATAGGATTCACCGAGCGTGTGTGACAGAGGTTCTTGATGCTCAGGTCCCTCTGAAGCGGAGCTTTCCAGTTGTTGGGGAGATTGTTCCTCTACACACCTTTGTACTTTGGCTGATACAAGCTGAGGGCAGGTTTGCAGGACTTGGGTGACCTGGTTAGACAGCCGAGAGAGGGCATCAGCGTTCGCATTATTCTGTCCCCTTCGATACTGCACATCAAAATCAAATGCTGACAGCCGAGACACTCACCGCTGACCTGTAGCATCCAATTTTGCAGACGACATGACATACTTGAGGGGGTTATTGTCTGTCTGGACTGAGAACTTGCGCCCATATAGATGGTCATAGAACTTGTCGGTCACTGCCCATTTCAGAGCGAGGAACTCTAGTTTGTGTGCAGGATACCTCGTCTCTGCTGGGCTCAAGCCTCTGCTGCCATAAGCTATGACTCTCTCGACTCCATCCTGAACTTGGGCTAATACAGCACCAAGCCCCTCCCCCGAGGCGTCAGTCTGGAGCAGAAAGGGTAGGCTGTAGTCTGGATAGCCTAACACTGGAGCAGTTGTCAATCTTTCTCTCAGTGACTGAAAAGCCTCCTCACACTCATCAGTCCAGACAAAGGGCGGGTCAGGCACTAACCTCTTCTTCCCCCCTCTCCGTTTCTTTCTAGGGTCACCAGCGGTAAGGCGGTACAGGGGCGCGGCTAAGGTGGAGTAACTGCACACAAACCGCCTGTAATATCCGGTGAATCCCAGGAACTGAAGCACCTCTTTACGATTCGTGGGCCTCGCCCAGTCCTTGACTCTGCTGATCTTCTCTGGGTCTGTCCTGATGCCCTCCGCAGACACCAGGTGACCCAAGTAGTGCACCTCCTTTCTCACAAGCTGACATTTGGAAGGCTTCAACTTCAAGCCATGCTCCTTCAGTCGATCGCACACCAGCTGCAGCCTCTCCAGATGCTCATCAAAGGTTTTAGAGAATATGATCAGATCATCAAGGTAGATCAGGAGATGGGTGAAGTTCAGATCGCCAAAGCAGCAGGTCATGAGTCTCTGGAAGGTGGACGGAGCGTTTTGAAGGCCGAAAGGCATTCTGTTGGCTTCAAACAGCCCCATGGGAGTACTGAATGCTGTTTTGTGTTTGTCCTGCTCCGCCACCTCTACCTGCCAGTATCCAGATGTGAGATCAAGTGTTGAGAAATACTTTGCTTGACCCAGAGCCTCCAGGGCCGCCTCTATTCTGGGCAGTGGAAATGCATCTCTTGTGCTGCAGGCGTTAAGCCTTCGGTAATCAATGCATAATCTTAGTGATCCATCTTTCTTGGTAACAATCACTACCGGCGAAGCATATGGACTCTTACTAGGCCTGATAACCCCTGCTGTTTCCATTTCTGTCAGCAACTTCCTCACATCCTGCCACTGTGAAGGGGGAATCTTGCGGTACGGGAGTCGAAAGGGCTTTGAGTCGACCAGGGGGATTTCGTGCTGCACTGTTTTTGTGTGGCCGTAGTCCATTGAGTGCTGTGAGAACACCCCCATATTCCTCTCCACAAGCTCTTTTAGGAGGGCGCGCTGGTGCTCATTCTCCACTGCTGCTTCACTTATGTCCACCCCACCACTGCTCACAACTTGGTTCAGACACCGGTATGTCTCTTTGTTCTCCTCATTTTGATGACAACCCTGTTCCGTGGCTGAAAAATCCACAACACTGTCCACCAGGAAGGTGCTGGCCAGCTGTGTGTGTGGTTTGATTGTGACAGTTTGTTGGGACAGGTTCATCACTCTGACAGGAGCACAGCCTTTCTTCACATCTGCAAGAACTTTGGCGACCATAAGGTCCTGAGGAAGCCGAATGGAGGCGTGGCCTTTAATTAGCGCTGTGTATGTCTTTCTTTGTGGGCCGGCTTTGATTTTGCACATTAAGTCCATCTCTTTCCCTCCCGGGATGCGTATTTTGCGGCCAGTGTACACAGCAGGGCCCACCATGTCGTCTGCTCCTGTATATTCAGTGTCGCCAGTTTCCAGTAAAGCTGTGTACCACTCTGGATGGCTTTCCTTCACATCGCTGAAGATATTGCTCCCCATAGGTTGCTTGGAGGTGCGTCCTGGCGGCACGGACAACATTAGTTCCCACAAGCAGTGGGACGGAGGAGCGATACTCGGAGTCAGGGACAACAAAAGCCGGCACACTCTGGAACTCCTTCCCCAGCACTATCAACTTAATGCGCAGGACACCAGAGTAAGGCACATCCTGACCTGCTGCACCTGCTATGGGTATTTTAGAGGGCCGTAGTTTCTGTCCATGGAGGTCGCACCAGTATCCGTGAGTAATACTGGTTACCTGAGAGCCGGAATCAATAAGAGCCCTGCACTTTAATCCATTGACTTCCACCTCACCCTCATTCCTGGGACCCACAATAGGAATGTCCTCTACTCCATCATCAGTATCGCTCACCTGCAGTGGGGGGTCTTGCTGCTTGCCCATGGTTGCCCCAGTTACCACAGGCCCTAGGCGTTTAAATGCTGCGTTGAGTGGGGCGTGGTGCTCTCCGCGGAGGTCGCAGGCTGGGGTCGGTGAGTCCAGGGCGGACTGGGATCTGGGAGCACCGCTCGACATACTCGGGCTATATGCCCTTGCTTCCCACACCGGTAGCAAACAACACTGGAGCCCTGAGTAACTGTTCTGGGAGATGGTTGGGGCCTTAGTGGGGGTGCAGGGGCTGGTGCAGGGGTAGGTGCAGCAATTCTCAACTCAAGGTGAGCCAACTTGGTCATCTGTTCTTCTTGGCTAAGAGCTAATTTCTTGACCATATCTTTAAGCTCTGTCCACTCTGAAGTGTGTTTTGACCTTTCTGACCTCATATTGGTATCACATTCTGATGTGACCTGCACCTGGGCGAGCGCTTTCTTTGTCTTGTGTTGTAACTGGAACTTCTGAGTCTCTTTTGCAAGGTTTCTAAGCTCTGCTTGCAGCTCCCGGAAACTCAAAAGCCTGGGCTTCATTGGTGCGATCCTAGCATACACCATCTCATCCATAAGCCCTCTTAGAAACTTTCGAGTGAGTTTACTATCACGATCAGGAAATTGCCTGCCCCCTCCCTGACTTTCCTCTACCGCTCTCAGTGTTGCCTCCAGAGCAATAGCATAAGAGCAGGCAGACTCTCCGGACCTCTGGCTGCGCTCATAGAAGTCGGCTAGTGGATCAAGTGAGCCTTGTGTGTCGCTGTATTCAGCCCTGAGCACCTCATACGCCTTCTCTGGAGTCTGGTCGTGGGGGGGTATGTTCAGGACTAGCTTCCTGGCCTCACCGCTCAGGTGTCGCACAACAGTCGGAAAGTGGAGGTGTGTGAGGAGCTCGATTGCCTCCAGAAGGTACTGCATATCACGAACCCAGTCTTCTACAAGTATTTTGCTGTCTGGATTGCCAGTGAAGATTTGGACATTTTTTACCTGATGAGTTTGCATGAACCCACCATATGCAGCTGGTGAAAGGGTTGTGTTGGCTGCGGCTCTGACGGCAGCATTCATTGGGGGCTCATACGGACGTGGGTGCATGTGCAGGGTGGTGGATGGGTGTGGTGGAGGGTGTTGTGGGAGTGTGTTGTGGTACATGACAGCTCGAGGGTCTGAGGCGGGGGCTGTGTGGTTAGGGGCTACATGTTGCACTGCTAGTGGGGTGGTCACCTCTTGGGGGTAGAGGGCAGCAGGCTGTGACATATGCAGCTGGGGGATTGATCCATGCTGCAAACTTTGAAGGATCTGGCCAGTAGAAGAGGGGTAGCTCATAATGTTCATCATTGGTGGCATTTGAAAGCTTGGCATGAGGGCCTGGGGCACAGGGGGATTATATGCAGGACCAGTGTAGACCTGGGGTTTAGGCTCGGCAGCAGGGCTTTGGTAAGGAGGGGTGTCTGGGTGAGTCATGGTCGGCCGCTGTACAGTTTGCATTTCCGTGGAGGTGGGGCACGAGAGGCTGTGAATGGGCAAAGGGTGTGTGTGCTGGTTCACACTGGCTTGGGCCGGGGGATTAGGTTCCACTAATATCTGTGCAGCTGGAAGGGATGCACTGGGCAGGCTGTAGTCTGGCCTGCTGTTTCGGTGGATTGGTTTGGCAGCTGGGCTGCTGTCAAAACATAGTGAGGGTGCTTGCATTGGAGCTCTAGAGGCTGGCAAGGTGGGTGCATGAGCTGGAGTGGAGTAGTGAATAGGGTAAGGTGACAGTATTGGGGGTGGTGGAGTGAGTGGTGCACTTAGTCCTGGGTATGGGGGCTGCTGACTGCTGTGGTGGTCTTGAGGGAGGATCAGCTGTTGGGTGGTGGTGGGGCTAGTGAGGTAGTTGTTAAGCTTTGGCCTCACGGATTGCTGTTGATTTGCAGCACTGGTGGTTGTTACGCCCTTGCTTGAAAGGTGGGGTTGTGTCTGGGCTGGAGTGTCACAGTTGTGGCTGGCTGTGGGCATCGGGGGCAGTTGGGAACCCGGTGTGGCAGCAGAGGCACCTTCTTGCTTTGACTGATAATCTGCATAGTCACTGAACATTTTGATATATTTTTTTCTAAATCACTATGACTGGTGTAACTGTTGGTGTCAAAACAGATGACTATTAATGATTCACTGTGTTCACGGAATAAGTTTAGCTGTGTATGCAAAATCTCCCTTTTTTCCAGTAAATATATCAAAAAACAATAATCATTATCAACTCAAAACTCACATTAAACTTGAGTCAAAATCAGATGGTCAATACACAACCCTTAACCAAAACCAAAAAATTATGAATGATATATATCAGCATAATGTTAAACACAGTGTTCCTATAGCAGGATCTCACATAGCACACTTTTACACAACTCAAATAACAGTTAAGTTTATCGAAATATCATAAAAAGTCCTCAAATGGATATAGCAAGCTTTCAACAGTCTTTAAAGGATATTTGAAGAGGTGAGTATCTTGCCACTGCTGCAGCGCCGATGACAGTAGTTCAGTCCACCACACTGTCCAGTCACTGAAGGTCACGCAGTTCAATGCAGCAGCAAAGGCGAGGACGCGAGTCTCTGTATCTCCTTGGATCTCGAAGCACCACGATCCGGGTCACGGCACCATGATGTAACCCGCACTTTGCGTTCGGCCGTCGTCTCCCTACACGCCCTTGGGACTATGCGTTGTGTTTCTTGTGGTATGATGTTTGCGTGGAAAAGGAAGGAGGCGGAGGCTTGGGATCGTGGCTGAGACCTGGACACTTTATTGGCACTCGCTTACACTTCACCTCTCATCTATCAGCTGGCCGCTGGCCTCATCATACTCACAGCTTCCGGCAGAAGAAACAAAAAAACATTTCTCTTTCTCAATAAAATTAAAATAAAAAGTGCAAATGTGCAAACAAACACATCTCATATCAAAATGCTACCTTACGGCAAAACCAAAGCAAATGTCATCCATTATAAATTAAATAAGGCACTTATTACCCATAAAATTAAACAAAAAAACCATGGATAATCTGCTCAAATGATACTGCATCCTGCGTTATATGCCATGCTAATGCTCAACAGGCTAGCCAACACTTTTTTGTCACATTTCTCTTGCCAAATACAATGTTCGACATCAAACGTTAACTAGGTTATAAGCAAACTTGTCTATTAACACCACAGAATAAACAGTTAGACAATATGTGGGATATAAATCAATATTTTTATGATAATGCAGACCGCCAGCAACACTGCTCAGCTTCCGGCAGAAGAAAAAAAAAAAAAACATGTGATCAACGTAGCCTTTTGCCCGGGACAAGACATAGGGGTACGGTGTTGCAAGATGGACAAACATCGCCATTTGCGGCATTCCCAGGGGAACATACAGCGTAACAGTGTCACCCTGTGGCGGATTTACATTACTACCTTACATCGACTTAAACGTTTCAGTGCTGCACGCATGCGCGAAGGGATAAACCCACTAGCGATAGCCTTAGAGGGCGGCGCCTGTACGAAATAGAACGTGACAGAAGCCGCCAATCATAAAGCCCCGCCCATGATTCCAACAAGTCTCGTCCAATCACGGAGATCCACGTGGAAGGCAAGTAATAAAAGCGGAGCGGCCGCCGCGCAGCTGCACATTGACACGATGGACGCAAGTGAGAAGAGAAGCAGCAGACACAGAGGTGGACGGGGAGAGAAGAAGAGCGGAGACCTTTCTCAGCGGCAACCGCGGCAAACCCAGAGAAGAAGAGCGGGTCCGCCCGGTGAGGCGCCGCAGGCTGAATGCCGCAGACGAGAATCAGGAGTCCGGCAGGGGGAGCTAGAGCGAGGTGGCCCAGCCAGACAGGTAAGAAACGAGCTGAACCAAGCGAACCAAGTGTTCTTGTGAGTGACAGGCGCAGTATTTAGTGTGGTAACACTGTGTGTGCCGCACAGCTGGTTCACATCTGCTGACTAGAACCAGCAAGACGCTCATTAGGGCCGTTTAGATTCTCACTTTAGTTTGTGTTGCCGAGGCAACGCTGGCCAGTCATTTTCCCGCCTCAAACACGCTACGACAAAATCTACCCAAAACGACCGTAGACGGTCAAAATGACGGCTGGTAATTTGCGCGTGATCGCGCGCGTCATGCCACTATTTATTAGGTGTGTTGGTTGGTCGCATCGTTTCCTTTGTGAATGTAGCCGGGTGGTAAATCTGTTAAATATGTTAAATGATTTTCCACTTAAATTTAGTATAGTTTAACTGTTGATATATGTAATTGTTACACTGTCAAGCCATGTAAAATGTCATTTGATGTATTTAAATTGTGAGGCAGATTGTGAGTGTATTTTTATAGTTTTGGTTGTCATTGCATGTTTTGACCAGTAAGTGGCAGTGGCGGACTTTTATTGTAACTCCGTGCAAGTTATCCAAGTGCATCTTGGGTATTCTTTCTTTTTTTCTTGTGTGGAGCGCCTGAAGATTGCGGTGTGACGAGGCTCTGACTCCGTAGTAAGTAAGGGTAAATATCTTGTGAAATATACCTGTAACATTATTCCAAACAATATTGTATGTCGGTAATTTGACAAGATGGTTTGATTTAGACGCTACTGGAGTTGATGTTCGGTGATTTTGGGCGCGAGCCGTCGACCGCTGTTCGCCATTGCAGGCATGACAAGGTAATGTTGGCGTGAATAAAGCCACACCATGCCATTGTATTTGGGATGTAAAGGTTTTATATGCATTTTAATTCTGTTTAAAGGTAATTGACAGAGTGAGAAGTTGCACGATCTTCAGGAAGTTCCACATGTCTTTGTTAAACCCTGTTTAACGTACATAGTCCACTGCCGTATTTTGCTCCGTATTTTGTATTTATTATTTCCCTTTTTAAAATCTTTTCTGTTAAACTTGCCACATCTGTGAACATTTATGAGCTGTTTGCTCGAAAGACACAGGAATGTATGCACTCAGTAAAACGATCTGCATTCGAAGGTTCAAACAATAAAATTAAAGCTACAAGAACCCCGGAAGTAATTGTGTCCTGTGTGGTATCTAATTCCACGGGCTACATAATTTTGGTACCAGGAGTGGGGTGTGGGGTCGATTCCCTCTCTCTTGTATCCTTCCAGTAGCTCATCGGCGTCCCAGATACGCATGGAACCTCCGACTATCTCACCAACATTGGGCATCAGCACATCCACCGACTCAGTGAGGCGTTTGTCCTCGGCACAACGCTGCATGTAGAAGGACTTGATCTCAGCGGGGAATCGACACAGCAGGATAGTCTCATTAATGGTGTCCGTCATCAGCCTCTCCGGAGCCTCTGGGATGTCCTCTCCAAATTCATAGTAAGTGCCATCATCCTTCTTGATGTCATGTTCTTTGAGCCAGTCAATAGCTTCAGTATAGTTCATCCTTCTGAACGGCCTCTTCGGAGGCTTGAAGTCAGGGTTGATGTCATAGAGCAGTGGGGCGGCAGGGGACTTGAGCACACGGTCGACCACGTCGCACACCAAGTCTTCCAGTCTGTTCAAGAGGTCATCAAATGTCATGAAGATATCTGGCTAGGGCCACGGACTAGGCTAGGGGTTTTGACTCAGGTAGACTGTGTGAAAAGTGATGAGCTTTGTGAGGTACAGTTCCAGAGAATCTCCGCGGACACTGAACAAGTGAGTATCAGTGAACACCCCGAAACACCGACAGATGTGCAGGAAATTCTCGGCAAGCTCAATTTTTGTGGTAGCCCAGAACAGCAAGCACAGCTGACTTTGTTACTGGAGAAGTACTCTTTTGTGTTTGCAACAGAAGATGAAGATCTAGGCCACACTGACAAAGTACAACATGAGATCCATCTGACAGATGACATACCTGTAACACAGCCATACAGACGAATCCCACCCACACAGTACAGTGAAGTCAGGGAACATATTGGCAAGCTGCTTAAAAAAGGGGTCATTCAAGAAAGCTCTAGTGCTTATGCTTCGCCCATAGTACTAGTGAGAAAGGCAGATGGTAGTCTGAGGCTATGTGTTGATTACAGGAAACTCAACTCAAAGACAAGACGTGATGCATTCCCGCTCCCGAGAATTGATGAGAGTTTTGATGCGCTGAGAGGGGCAAAGTTCTTTTCGACCATAGATCTGGCGAGCGGATACCACCAGGTAGCTATGCATGAGAGAGATCGGACTAAGACTGCATTTACTACACCGTTTGGTCTGTATGAGTACGTGAGAATGCCTTTTGGTGTTTGTAACGGTCCAGCTACATTTCAGAGACTTATGCAAGTTACTATGAATGATCTCATTTTTCAGATACTCCTGGTCTACCTAGATGACATCTTGGTTTTTTCAGAGACATTTGAGCAGCATTTGGAGAGACTTGAGACTGTGTTTAAGAGACTGGCAGAGACGGGCCTTAAGGTGAAGTTGCAGAAGTGTGTTTTTCTACAACAGTCAGTAAAGTTTTTGGGTCATCAGGTGTCAGCAGAAGGTATAGGAACTGACCCCTCCAAGGTCTCTGCTGTTAAGAACTGGAAGGTCCCAACCACTGCCAAAGAGCTGCAGTCGTTCTTGGGTTTCTGTAGTTACTACAGGAGATTCATTCGAGGCTTCTCACAGATTGCCGGGCCACTGCATGACCTAGTCAACAAATGTTCAGGTGTGAAAAAAACAGGGAAAGTAGGTCACCAGTTTTGTAATATGTGGACACCAGAGTGTGACTCTTCCTTTGAGCAGTTAAAGGAAAAACTTACCTCTGCTCCCATTTTGGGTTTTGCCGATTTCACACAACCATTTGTAGTTGAGACAGATGCTAGTCAGCATGGATTAGGCGCTGTATTGTGTCAGCAGCAAGGTGACACCAGACGTGTCCTAGCATATGCTAGCCGCAGACTACGCCAGGCTGAGAAGAATGACCGAAATTATAGTAGCATGAAGTTGGAGTTGCTTGCCTTAAAATGGGCAGTTGCTGAAAAATTCAGGGGTTACTTGCTTGGTTCAAAGTTTGTTGTCCTGACTGATAACAATCCCCTCTGCCACCTCAAGACAGCCAAGTTAGGTGCTATAGAGCAGAGGTGGGTAGCGCAACTGTCTGTTTTTGATTTCGAGGTTAAGTACCGTCCTGGTTGCAGTAATGCCGCCGCAGATGCTCTCTCTAGGCAGGAGTTTGCAGGGGAGCCTGAAACAGACCCTGACTCGGATTTTGACGACTGTATCACTGTGTGTAACCTGATTGAGCGAGGAACAGTTCTGGATCCTGGTCTTGTCTCTAGAGGTCTGGAGTGTTACAAAGTGAGACAGATCCGTGCTGGGGAGTCGAGGTCTGGTGAGACAGGTACTAAACAGGGCAACACCCCCACACTGCCAGGTTATACCAGAGAGGAGCTGGTAGGTTTTCAGGCCGGTGACCCCACCCTAAAAGAGTTTAGGGCATTTTGGGATCGGGGGAGGAGGCCATGTCCCAGAGAGAGAGCAGCCCTGTCTAGTCAAGTGAAAAGATTGTTGAAACAATGGAGATGCATACAACAACGAGAAGGGTTGTTGTACAGGGTTATCACAGACCCACGTCATGGAGAAGTGTGGCAGTTACTTGTGCCTAGTTGTTTGAGGGACCAAGTTCTAGAAAATGTACATAACAACATGGGACATCAGGGCATAGAGCGCACTGTAAACTTGCTAAGAGGGAGGTGTTTTTGGGTAGGGCTATGCGAGGATGTTGAAAGCTGGGTTAAAAACTGCGAGCGGTGCATTTTGACCAAGATGCCTCAGCCAAAAATCCATGCTCCAGTTCAGGCATTCCTGGCCTCCCGACCTCTAGAAGTGGTGGCTGTTGATTTTACAGTGTTGGAGGCAGCTTCAGATGGCCGTGAAAATGTCCTTGTTGTGACCGATGTGTTTACAAAGTTCACACAAGCGTATGCTACCAAAGACCAGAAGGCTGACACTACAGCTAAAGTTTTGCTCAGGGAGTGGTTCATGAAATATGGGGTCCCAGAGAGACTGCACTCAGACCAAGGTCGAAATTTCGAGAGTGAAATTATAGCAGAGCTGTGCAAACTCTATGGGGTTAAAAAGACACGGACAACTCCCTACAGGCCACAGGGAAACGGTCAGTGTGAAAGATACAATCGCACACTCCATGACTTGTTAAGGACACTCCCACCAGAGAAAAAAAAGCGTTGGCCAGAGCATCTGTCTGAAGTAGTATATGCCTATAATGTCACTCCTCATTCCACCACAGGGTACTCGCCTTATTATTTGCTTTTCGGGGTACAGCCACATCTCCCAGTAGATGCTTTATTAGGGCGTGAGTGTGTGTCAGACAGGAAACAGGATTGGTTGTCTGTTCATCAGGAGAGACTCCGACAGGCACATGAGAGAGCCAGAGAGTACTCAGAGCAGAAGGCAGCTGAGAGGATCTCACTGCAAAATGAGAAGGTGTATTGTCCTCCTGTGGACATTGGTCAGTTGGTTTTCCTACGTCACAGACCCCCAGGTAGACATAAGATTCAGGACACATGGACCTCAACAGTCTACAAGGTAGTTGACATCCAGGGTACCACACACACTGTTGAACCTTTTGAGGGAGGTCCCATTAAAAGAGTTCATAGGTCAGAGTTGCGACCTTGTGCGAAACCAGTTCCCAAACCAAGAACTAGAACTAGGTTACAGACCACTACACAGCCTGTAGCTGAGGATGAGCCTGAGTCACCTGAGGCTGATTTTGTTATTGTTGAGGAAGTCATCCCTCGCCGGCTTGTGCAAGTACCTAACCTGCCTCTTGCAGCAGAAAGTGTTAGTTTACCTGTGACAGCACCCACAGATGAGAGTGACGGTGAAGGACCTGAGGAAGGTTATTCAGATATGAGAAATTGTGGCACAGAAACAGAATGTGTTAATGATGTGCATCCAAACGTTAGCGACAGTGACTTGCCCATTATTGAAAACAGGGACAGGCCCGCACTAACAGAGGATGCTGGTGGAGCAGGACATAGAACCTATGCACCTAAACCTGCCATTAGGAAAAGCAAGCGGGAAATGGCTGGATCTCATTCAAACCCATTTCATCTGCCAAAGTCAGCCTGTAATGCAGTCTCAGTCAGCACAGACATGGTCTCTACGGTTTTGACAAGCCTGGGTGCTGCTCTCTTTGAAAAGGCCTTGCAGGGAGTATTTGAGTCAGTTCATGTTTCGTAGTCACCGAGGACGTTGACTATATTTGCAGGGGAGTATGTAGCCGGGTGGTAAATCTGTTAAATATGTTAAATGATTTTCCACTTAAATTTAGTATAGTTTAACTGTTGATATATGTAATTGTTACACTGTCAAGCCATGTAAAATGTCATTTGATGTATTTAAATTGTGAGGCAGATTGTGAGTGTATTTTTATAGTTTTGGTTGTCATTGCATGTTTTGACCAGTAAGTGGCAGTGGCGGACTTTTATTGTAACTCCGTGCAAGTTATCCAAGTGCATCTTGGGTATTCTTTCTTTTTTTCTTGTGTGGAGCGCCTGAAGATTGCGGTGTGACGAGGCTCTGACTCCGTAGTAAGTAAGGGTAAATATCTTGTGAAATATACCTGTAACATTATTCCAAACAATATTGTATGTCGGTAATTTGACAAGATGGTTTGATTTAGACGCTACTGGAGTTGATGTTCGGTGATTTTGGGCGCGAGCCGTCGACCGCTGTTCGCCATTGCAGGCATGACAAGGTAATGTTGGCGTGAATAAAGCCACACCATGCCATTGTATTTGGGATGTAAAGGTTTTATATGCATTTTAATTCTGTTTAAAGGTAATTGACAGAGTGAGAAGTTGCACGATCTTCAGGAAGTTCCACATGTCTTTGTTAAACCCTGTTTAACGTACATAGTCCACTGCCGTATTTTGCACCGTATTTTGTATTTATTATTTCCCTTTTTAAAATCTTTTCTGTTAAACTTGCCACATCTGTGAACATTTATGAGCTGTTTGCTCGAAAGACACAGGAATGTATGCACTCAGTAAAACGATCTGCATTCGAAGGTTCAAACAATAAAATTAAAGCTACAAGAACCCCGGAAGTAATTGTGTCCTGTGTGGTATCTAATTCCACGGGCTACATGAAGTTCACTGCTCTGTCCTACCCACTAGCGCCCTCCAGTGGACACAAATAGTCTAAACTTTTGATCATTTCCAACACGTCTGGTTACAGACGCCGTTTCAGACGCACCATGACAACCACCGACGCGCTGCAGCATTTACAGGCGTTGGACAGCGGCCATTTGAAATAGTTTGGAAAATAGTATTAAAGTTGTTAAACTGTTAATTTTGGTGCCAGTTAGTTTCAAAACATACATACTAACATATATACTGCATTAATATGTCAACTGGGTATTTATCTTGACAGAATATAGAGTTTAAAAACTGCGGCGGTCGAAAGGACCGCCCACGGTCGTTCTAGTAGTTTTAAGTGCCGCTCGTTGTCTAGGACTGTTTCAATAGTTATTTTCTATTGTTTTGTTTTGACATTTCACCTTTTATAGGCCTTGTTACCTTTGTTAGAATAGCAGTGTGTTTTCCCTTTTGTATTTCAGGTCATATTTTCACTTTCTCAGCTTTGCTATTCAAGTTCGACTATGTCTCTCTGAAGTTTAAATGGTTTAAAAATGGAAATAGTATTATAGTTGTTAAAATGTTAATTTTGGTGTCAGTTAGTTTAATAACAGACATGCTAACATGCAATGCATTTCTATCTTAACTTGGTACTTATCTTGACAGAATAGTGTTTAGAAACCGTGGGCGGTCATTGTGGACCACTCATGGTGGTTTTAGGTAGGAGTGACGTCCCGGTGGTTCTGGTGTTAAATGACTTCTCTGGTGTCTCCGGTTTGGATCAAACACTTGACTGACATTTCTGTCAAAGTCCTGCTACACAGTGTTTCCACACTACATACAAGACACATGGATTTACACACATTTCAACACATTTCACAGAAAATGTGACTTTGTACAGATTGTCAGCAGACATTTGGCAGTCACGTTCAGTTGGTTCTTCTTGCTGATTCCACACACACACACACACACACACACACACACACACACACACACACACACTGGTACAACGTAAAAAAATCAAACCATCTGTTTCATGATACACTTCATCTGTGTGATATTAATATAACGAAATTCCATTTACAAAGTTTCAAGGTATTTCAGTTCTACTTCCAGCTTTGGCAGTATATAATTTTTTCATTTCATATACAGTTTAGTTTCAGATTTTCATATACGTTTTTTTCAACCCTGATCCTTCAGCTGATACGCTCCAGCTGTTCTTTTAGTAATGCACTTCAGCTCCCAATTCTGCCTGTAGGCGAATATGTTCCAGCTTCCAGTTAAGATTACAGCATATTCAGCTTCATTAGATACTGACTTCAGCTTCCAACTGCCACTACTACACTTCAGCGTGCATGGTTTTTTCCAGCAATTTTCAGCATTATTTCAGCAATTTCCTTCAGCTTTCAACGTCCTTGTTTTACTTTTACAATTCAGCTGTTTTTGCAGCAATTGTCAGCATTGCTTCAGCAATTTCTTTCAGCTATCAGCATTCACATGCATTTTCTGCAGGATCTGCATTTTCTGGTTTTATATGAGCTGTCAAGAAATGGACTCCACATAAATCAAAATTCAGTTTTTATTATTTGAACAAGTTGTGGAACATAAAAAATATAAATGTTGAAAATAATCCCCAATCTTAAAGCTGTATAAAGTAATTAAAATAATGGAGGTAATTAAAAGCAAGTGCAGCGTTTCTATTATAGTTATAGGGTGGGTTACATAGAATTACCTCATGTCTTCCGTAGGGGTTTGGATTCATGTGATCTCACTGTCATGTTGACATGTCAGACACTGCCATTCAAAGGAATGAGCTAATTATATATTAACTAACTCATTCGAGTTAACTCTTTGGAGTCTTACAAGTACCCAAAAAGTAACTCTTTAATGTTGACAAGTTTGTATTCTGAAGCAATGCACACTCAATACATTTAGATTCCTTCAGTTGGCTGAAATCAGATTCCAGAAAAGTTTTAAGTAACCTCAACTTTTTTTTACTCTATTTTGCAGAATGTTTATAGAGGGGAGCACGAAGACAACAGGAGGGAGAGACCCTCAACTGTTAGGGAGGCAAACAGGAGGAGCAACAATGTCAGGAAACCAGATGAAGTCGCTCTTCTGAAAAGCCGGGTGGAGGACTTGTCTACGCTCCTGAAGGCGCTCCAAAACAAGACCTTGCACTTGCAGAGGACTCTCAAAGAGAGGGAGGTCAGCCACAACAATTGGCAGAAGGAGAGGGAGTCTCTCCTCCAAGACAATGAGGAACTTGAGAAAATGAACAAGATTCTCAAAGAAGAGTCTCTTCTCAATGCTAAAATGTTGAAGGAAGCACTCTATTATAAGGAGACATGCCTTAAGACCTGTGAGAAGGAAAAAGAAGTTCTCCTCAAGGACCAAGACTCACTTCTGCAGCAGTTAAACTTCCTGCAAACAGAAGGGCTCCGTAAAGAGAAGGACTTTGAAAGAAGGCTCGCTGAAGAGAATGTGGAAGTGCAGATAGCGCTGAACAAGCGCTTCACCTTGGAGCTTTCGCAAAGGAAGGAGGAAAGTGAGCAAATGATCACGGCCGCCCTCAGTCAAGTCGAGCAGGAGTTTAGGTGTAATCTTGAGCAGTGGCAGAAGGAGAAAGCTTGTATCCTTGAAGAAAACAAAGAGACTAAGCTGCTCCTGCTTCAGGCTCAAGAAGAAGTTCAGCTGCTAAGACAGAGCAAGGAGGAGGCAGAGCTGAAATGGACTGCTCTTCTTAGCCTGAAGGAGGAGCCCTCGCAGGTCCCAGGTACCGACTCGCTGGCCTCAACAACAAAGGCACACAAGAGTCGGGAGGACAAGGAGTCAGCAAAGAAAGAGAAGAAGGAGCAGAAACTGTTGGCCAAGAGAGAGAAGCAGGAGAAGAAAAGGTTGTTTGAGAAGGAGAAAGAAGGCAAGAAGATGCCCAAGAAACCAAAAAACTTCTTTATTTCTTTCTTTACCAAAAAAATAAGGGGTTTTTCAAATAGTTAATTCGTATGTAGTTTCAAACTGTTAAGATTTTTCATGTTAAGAGTTCTAGTGTAAATAGTTCTAGTGTTAAAAGCTCTAGTGTTGAGCGTTGTTACTGTTAAGGGTTCTACTGTTAAGATTTTTCATTTTAAGAGTTTTAGTGTAAATTGTTCGTGTTAAAAGCTCTAGTGTTGAGCATTGTTACTGTTAAGAGTTCTACTGTTAAGATTTTTCATGTTAAGAGTTCTAGTGTAAATAGTTTTAGTGTTAAAAGCTCTAGTGTTCAGCGTTGTTACTGTTAAGGGTTCTAGCGTTAAGATTTTTTCATGTTAAGAGTTCTAGTGTTAAGATTTTTCATGTTAAGAGTTTTAGTGTAAATAGTTCTAGTGTTAAAAGCTCTAGTGTTGAGCATTGTTACTGCTAAGAGTTCTACTGTTAAGATTTTTCATGTTAAGAGTTCTACTGTTAAAAGCTCTAGTGTTGAGCATTGTTATTATTAAGGGTTCTAGTGTTAAGATTTTTTCATGTTAAGAGTTTTAGTGTAAATAGTTCTCGTGTTAAAAGCTCTAGTGTTGAGCGTTGTTACTGTTAAGGGTTCTAGCGTTAAGATTTTTTCATGTTAAGAGTTCTAGTGTTAAGATTTTCCGTGTTGAGTTTTCGTGTTAATAGTGTAGTAAACCTGCGGCGGGAGGTGATTGACATGAGACGTGGCTCCTTAATGAATTGATTGCTTGCAGCCGAGCAACTAGACTGGAGGAGACGCAAGTTAAAAGAGAGGGCTAAGCAGTCCCTCGGGGTTGCTGGAGAGAGCTGACTTGGTTGGTTTGCGAATACACTCATTGGGGGGAGGCGGCGTTCGCAGTTTATAGTATTGCCGGCGCTGAAGACAGAAAGGTAGGGGAGCTGTTCCAGATCAGGAGGGGAGGCTAGTTGCCTCCTTTAGTCAGAGAGGGCCGGGAACGCTTAGGAGTGTTTTCGCGGACCTCCGCTCTCCAGCCCGGGTTCCGGTGGTCGGCACGCCGCTGCCTGTACCGCCGACTGAACGCGATTGTTTCCCCGGCTGTCGGACGGTGCCAATAAAGCTCAGACCCTGGGGGAGGGTCTCGCCAGCCGAGCGAGCTAAGTTTTAACTCTTGCTATTTCCCTATTCCTGTTGTACTAGGTTTTATATATGGATTCACTGGTGAGTTTTATTGTGCCGGCTTTTTACAGAGGAGCAGAGGGCTAGTGGGCGGCTCAAGTTACCCGGGTGGTGGGGACGTTTACTGTCTTATTTGCCGTGTCTGAGCAGGCGTTATAGCCCCCGTTTGCTCCTTGGGTGGAGGTGTAGCCTAGTGTTTCATCCCCCGTGTGCAGTGTCTCCAGCGGGCGGACCGTAAAGGGTGGGGTGTTTGCATTCATGCGCGCCGTGCCTGATCTTAAAGTGTGCCCTATTCCATGTGCGTGGTTTGTACTACAGTGAACAGACTTTACTTACCTGTGAGTAGTCGCCGGTCCTCAGGCCTATCTGTTCAACTCTGTAGGCCTTTTAATATAATTTGTGATGAAATAAAGGTTTATCTACTTTTCCATATTCCTCGACTGGGGTTGTGTGTCTTTTAGGTCTCTTACAAAGCCGATATCGGGCTTGTTTATTACAATATATTGTAAGAAATATGAGGCAGAAAGAAGGCATCTGACTCAAAATCTCAGAAAAATAAAAATACAATTTGATTCAGTAGATGTTAAATAACAGAACTAAACTCAGTGTTATAACTTTTTTTCTCAGTTTCGTGGAGTAACTAATTTAATTAGTAAGATTTGAGGGGTATTTTGGGGGGGGGATAACGTAAATAATAGACACCGATCCACACGAGATACCAGCTGGTGGCGGATTGTTGCAGCTGCCATCAGGACCGTGTAGGTAACACATAGATAGCAGAAAGCACTATTAACGGGGACAAACTGATACACGGTAGCCATCGGATCTCTGGTCTAACCGGAATGCCAAACAAGGGCAATCGGCCGTTTATTTATTGAAAAGCATAATTAGAAGCACCTGTAGAGTAATCACCCGCCCCCCTCTGTACAGCGACGTCGGCATAAGAGCATTCAAGACAGACAGTGTTCCTCGGTGTTCAACACCCCCACTTGCTCTTAGGCTGATTACAGTATGCAGTTGTCCGGTACATCTAGCAAAGAAAATAAAAACATCTTACATACCAAAAACAAAAAAACTTGTCAAGCAGAGCTTTAGTTACAGGTTTAGTCAAAATATCTGAAACCATGTCTGATGTGGGGCAATACTCAATAGTTATCCTTCCATCCCTAAGTGCAGACCGAACAAAATGATATTTGATGTCAACATGTTTACACCTTTGACGACATACAGGATTCTTGGACAGAGCAATGGCACCCTGGTTATCCTCATGGATAGTCACTGGTGTATAATCACACCCCATATCCATCCCATTCAACAGTTGAACAAGATACATACTCTCCTGTGTAGTAGCCGCCAAAGCCACGTACTCGGCTTCACATGTGGATAAAGGAACAGTGGGTTGTTTCTTAGACTTCCAAGAGATAACAGGACCCGTTTCAGAGAGGCAAAAACAATAACCAGTAATACTTCTTCTGTCATTCTGGTCTGCGGCCCAGTCAGCATCACTGAATGCAATAAGGTTAAGGTTCACATCACTTCTCTTGTAACACAATTCATGGTTAACAGTTCCCTTCAAATATCTGAGCACATGCTTTGCAGCTACCCGATGCTGCTCTCTTGGGTCAGACAGGTGTTGTGACAGTTTACTTACAATGAAGCTAAGGTCTGGTCTAGTACTTGTCATTACATAGATCAAACTGCCAACCATATCTCGGTACCTCCTCGAATCAACAGGGTTACCTTCATCATCAAATTCCAGTTTGTTCTCACATGGGGTCGATCTTGGTCTGCAGTGAGTCATGTCAAACCTTTCCAGGATTTTTGTGATGTACCTCTTGTGGTTCATCTTTATTTCACCATCTCCCTGTGTAAAGTCAATACCAAGGAAATGTTTTAGTTTACCAAGATCTTTCGTCTTGAATTGGTCTCCCAATAGCTCTTTCACATTCCTGAGGGTTTGACTGTCACTCGCTGCAATAAGAAGATCATCGACCCAGATAATCAAAATGATTCTCTCACTCCCAGTTTGTTTGCTGTAAACACAGTGGTCAGCTGGGTTCTGAACAAAACCATTTTGGCAAAGGAAAATCATGCAGCATTTTATTCCAGTTTTGTCCTGACTGTTTCAGACCATAGAGTGACTTGTTGAGCCTACAGACTAGTCTCTCACCAGCTAGAGACTTAACCTCAAAACCTTGTGGCTGTTCCATGTATAGCTCACAGTCAATGGGAGCATGTAAATATGCAGTTTTTACATCCATTTGGTGCAGCTCCAAACCATATTGTGCAGCAACCTGCATTAAACTGCGTACAGAGGTCATATCAGCGGTTGGGGAAAAGGTCTCACTATAGTCTATCCCTTCAATTTGACTATAGCCTTTACGCCATCTTTTCATGTAATGCTAGCAGCACTCAGTGCTCCGCTCATTACACCGCCGTCCATCTAATTCTCTGAAGACATTTCTTCTCTTCAGTGTTTGCACATACTGCTGAAGACAAACAGGGGAGCCGTTTGTACGGCCTGCTGTGTTTATATAGACGGGTGGCGGACGTAAGTGGGGCCCACAGGTAGGTGAACGTTGACTTAAACGTTTCGGTGCTGCACGCATGCGCGAAGGGATAAACCCACTAGCGATAGCCTTAGAGGGCGGCGCCTGTACGAAATAGAACGTGACAGAAGCCGCCAATCATAAAACCCCGCCCATGATTCCAACAAGTCTCGTCCAATCACGGAGCTCCACGTGGAAGGCAAGTAATAAAAGCGGAGCGGCCGCCGCGCACCTGCACATTGCCACGATGGACGCAAGTGAGAAGAGAAGCAGCAGACACAGAGGTGGACGGGGAGAGAAGAAGAGCGAAGACCTTTCTCAGCGGCAACCGCGGCGAACCCAGAGAAGAAGAGCGGGTCCGCCCGGTGAGGCGCCGCAGGCTGAATGCCGCAGACGAGAAACAGGAGTCCGGCAGGGGGCGCTAGAGCGAGGAGGCCCAGCCAGACAGGTAAGAAACGAGCTGAACCAAGCGAACCAAGTGTTCTTGTGAGTGACAGGCGCAGTATTTAGTGTGGTAACACTGTGTGTGCCGCACAGCTGGTTCACATCTGCTGACTAGAACCAGCAAGACGCTCATTAGGGCCGTTTAGATTCTCACTTTAGTTTGTGTTGCCGAGGCAACGCTGGCCAGTCATTTTCCCGCCTCAAACACGGTACGACAAAATCTACCCGAAACGACCGTAGACGGTCAAAATGACGGCTGGTAATTTGCGCGTGATCGCGCGCGTCATGCCACTATTCATTAGGCGTGTTGGTTGGTCGCATCGTTTCCTTCGTGAAGTTCACTGCTCTGTCCTACCCACTAGCGCCCTCCAGTGGACACAAATAGTCTAAACCTTTGATCATTTCCAACACGTCTGGTTACAGACGCCGTTTCAGACGCACCATAACAACCACCGACGCGCTGCAGCATTTACAGGCGTTGGACAGCGGCCGTTTTAAATAGTTTGGAAAATAGTATTAAAGTTGTTAAACTGTTAATTTTGGTGCCAGTTAGTTTCAAAACAGACATACTAACATATGTACTGCATTAATATGCCAACTGGGTATTTATCTTGACAGAATATAGAGTTTAAAAACTGCGGCGGTCGAAAGGACTGCCCACGGTCGTTCTAGTAGTTTTAAGTCCCGCTCGTTGTCTAGGACTGTTTCAATAGTTATTTTCTATTGTTTTGTTTTGACATTTCACCTTTTATAGGCCTTGTTACCTTTGTTAGAATAGCAGTGTGTTTTCCCTTTTGTATTTCAGGTAATATTTTCACTTTCTCAGCTTTGCTATTCAACTTCGACTATGTCTCTCTGAAGTTTAAATGGTTTAAAAATGGAAATAGTATTATAGTTGTTAAAATGTTAATTTTGGTGTCAGTTAGTTTAATAACAGACATGCTAACATGCAATGCATTTCTATCTTAATTTGGTACTTATCTTGACAGAATAGAGTTTAGAAACCGTGGGCGGTCATTGTGGACCACTCATGGTGGTTTTAGGTAGGAGTGACATCCCGGTGGTTCTGGTGTTAAATGACTTCTCTGGTGTCTCTGGTTTGGATCAAACACTTGACTGACATTTCTGTCAAAGTCCTGCTACACAGTGTTTCCACACTACATACAAGACACATGGATTTACACACATTTCAACACATTTCACAGAAAATGTGACTTTGTACAGATTGTCAGCAGACATTTGACAGTCACGTTCAGTTGGTTCTTCTTGCTGATTCCACACACACACACACACACACACACACACACACACACACACACTGGTACAATGTAAAAAAAAATCAAACCATCTGTTTCATGATACACTTCGTCTGTGTGATATTAATATAAAGAAATTCCATTTACAAAGTTTCAAGGTATTTCAATTCTACTTCCAGCTTTGGCAGTATATAATTTTTTCATTTCATATACAATTTAGTTTCAGATTTTCATATACGTTTTTTTCAACTCTGATCCTTAATCTGATACGCTCCAGCTGTTCTTTTAGTAATGCACTTCAGCTCCCAATTCTGCCTGTAGGCGAATATGTTCCAGCTTCCAGTTAAGATTACAGCATATTCAGCTTCATTAGATACTGACTTCAGCTTCCAACTGCCACTACTACACTTCAGCGTGCATGGTTTTTTTCCAGCAATTTTCAGCATTATTTCAGCAATTTCCTTCAGCTTTCAGCGTCCTTGTTTTACTTTTACAATTCAGCTGTTTTTGCAGCATTTGTCAGCATTGCTTCAGCAATTTCTTTCAGCTATCAGCATTCACATGCACTTTCTGCAGGATCTGCATTTTCTGGTTTTATATGAGCTGTCAAGAAATGGACTCCACATAAATCAAAATTCAGTTTTTATTATTGGAACAAGTTGTGGAACATAAAAAAATAAATGTTGAAAATAATCCCCAATCTTAAAGCTGTATAAAGTAATTAAAATAATGGAGGTAATTAAAAGCAAGTGCAGCGTTTCTACTATAGTTATAGGGTGGGTTACATAGAATTACCTGATGTCTTCCGTAGGGGTTTGGATTCATGTGACCTCAGTGTCTTATTGACATGTCAGAAACTGCCATTCAAAGGAATGAGCTAATTATATATGAACTAACTCATTGGAGTTAACTCTTTGGAGTCTTACAAGTACCCAAAAAGTAACTCTGTAATGTTGACAAGTTTGTATTCTGAAGCAATGCGCACTCAATACATTTAGATTCCTTCAGTTGGCTGAAATCAGATTCCAGAAAAGTTTTAAGGAACCTCAACTTTTTTTTTTACTCTATTTTGCAGTATGTTTATAGAGGGGAGCACGAAGACAACAGGAGGGAGAGACCCTCAGCTGTTACGGAGGCAGACAAGAGGAGGAGCAACGATGTCAGGAAACCAGATGAAGTCGCTCTTCTGAAAAGCCGGGTGGAGGACTTGTCTACGCTCCTGAAGGAGCTCCAAAACAAGACCTTGCACTTGCAGAGGACTCTCAAAGAGAGGGAGGTCAGCCACAACAATTGGCAGAAGGAGAGGGAGTCTCTCCTCCAAGACAATGAGGAACTTGAGAAAATGAACAAGATTCTCAAAGAAGAGTCTCTTGTCAATGCTAACATGTTGAAGGAAGCACTCTATGATAAGGAGACATGCCTTAAGACCTGTGAGAAGGAAAAAGAAGTTCTCCTCAAGGACCAAGACTCACTTCTGCAGCAGTTAAACTTCCTGCAAACAGAAGGGCTCCGTAAAGAGAAGGACTTTGAAAGAAGGCTCGCTGAAGAGAATGTGGAAGTACAGATAGCGCTGAACAAGCGCTTCACCTTGGAGCTTTCACAACAGAAGGAGGAAAGTGAGCAAAGGATCACGGCCGCCCTCAGTCAAGTCGAGCAGGAGTTTAGGTGTAATCTTGAGCAGTGGCAGAAGGAGAAAGCTTGTATCCTAGAAGAGAACAAAGAGACTAAGCTGCTCCTGCTTCAGGCTCAAGAAGAAGTTCAGCTGCTAAAACAGAGCAAGGAGGAGGCAGAGCTGAAATGGACTGCTCTTCTTAGCCTGAAGGAGGAGCCCTCGCAGGTCCCAGGTACCGACTCGCTGGCCTCAACAACAAAGGCACACGAGAGTCGGGAGGACAAGGAGTCAGCAAAGAAAGAGAACAAGAGTCGGGAGGACAAGGAGTCAGCAAAGAAAGAGAAGGAGCAGAAACTGTTGGCCAAGAGAGAGAAGCAGGAGAAGAAAAGGCTGTTTGAGAAGGAGAAAGAAGGCAAGAAGATGCCCAAGAAAACGAAAAACTTCTTTCTTTCTTTCTTTACCAAGAAAATAAGGGGTTTTTCAAATAGTTAATTCGTAGTTTCAAACTGTTAAGATTTTTCATGTTAAGAGTTCTAGTGTAAATAGTTCTAGTGTGAAAAGCTCTAGTGTTGAGCATTGTTACTGTTAAGGGTTCTACTGTTAAGATTTTTCATGTTAAGAGTTCTAGTGTAAATAGTTCTAGTGTTGAGCATTGTTACTGTTAAGAGTTCTACTGTTAAGATTTTTCATGTTAAGAGTTCGTGTTAAAAGCTCTAGTGTTGAGCATTGTTACTGTTAAGGGTTCTAGCGTTAAGATTTTTCATGTTAAGAGTTCTAGTGTAAATAGTTATAGTGTTAAAAGCTCTAGTGTTGAGCATTGTTACTGTTAAGAGTTCTACTGTTAAGATTTTTCATGTTAAGAGTTCTAGTGTAAATAGTTCTAGTGTTAAAAGCTCTAGTGTTGAGCATTGTTACTGTTAAGGGTTCTAGCGTTAAGATTTTTTCATGTTAAGAGTTCTAGTGTTAAGATTTTCCGTGTTGAGTTTTCGTGTTAACAGTGTAGTAAACCTGCGGTGGGAGGTGATTGACATGAGACGTGGCTCCTTAATGAAGTGATTGCTTGCAGCCGCGCAACTAGACTGGCGGAGACGCAAGTTAGAAGAGAGGGCTAAGCAGTCCCTCGGGGTTGCTGGAGAGAGCTGACTTGGTTGGTTTGCGAATACACTCATTGGGGGGAGGCGGCGTTCGCAGTTTATAGTATTGCCGGCGCTGAAGACAGAAAGGTAGGGGAGCTGTTCCAGATCAGGAGGGGAGGCTAGTTGCCTCCTTTAGTTAGAGAGGGCCGGGAACGCTTAGGAGTGTTTTCGCGGACCTCCGCTCTCCAGCCCGGGTTCCAGTGGTCGGCACGCCGCCGCCCGCTGCTTGTACCGCCGACTGAACGCCATTGTTTCCCCGGCTGTCGGACGGTGCCAATAAAGCTCAGACCCTGGGGGAGGGTCTCGCCAGCCGAGCGAGCTACGTTTTAACTCTTGCTATTTCCCTATTCCTGTTGTACTAGGTTTTATATATGGATTCAGTGGTGAGTTTTATTGTGCCGGCTTTTTACAGAGGAGCAGAGGGCTAGTGGGCGGCTCAAGTTACCCGGGTGGTGGTGGGGACGTTTACTGTCTTATTTGCAGTGTCTGAGCAGGCGTTATAGCCCCGTTTGCTCCTTGGGTGGAGGTGTAGCCTAGTGTTTCATCCCCCGTGTGCAGTGTCTCCAGCGGGCGGAGCGTAAAGGGTGGGGTGTTTGCATTCATGCGTGCCGTGCCTGATCTTAAAGTGTGCCCTATTCCATGTGCGTGGTTTGTACTACATTGAACAGACTTTACTTACCTGTGAGTAGTCGCCGGTCCTCAGGCCTACCTGTTCAACTCTGTAGGCCTTTTAATATAATTTGTGATGAAATAAAGGTTTGTCTACTTTTCCATATTCCTCGACTGGTGTTGTGTCTTTTAGGTCTCTGACAAAGCCCATATCGGGCTTGTTTATTACAATATATTGTCAGAAATATGAAGCAGAAAGAAAGCATCTGACTCAAAATCTCAGAAAAATAAAAACACAGTTTGATTCAGTAGATATTCAATAGTAGAACTAAACCGAGTGTTATAACGTCTTGTTTCAGTTTCTTAGAGTAACTAATTTAATTAAGAAGATTTGAGGGTTTTTTTTTGGGGGGGGGATAACGTAAATAATAGACACTGATCCACACGACATACCAGCTGGTGGCGGTAATGCACCATTTCGTTGTTTACCGACCGACAATAAACACCAAACGAAGAAGTAAAAGAAGCGGAAGAAGAAGACTATCGTCAAAATGGCTGCCATCTAAGTGTAGCACACTTGATAAGAATGACACTTACAAGGGCTGGTGTTTTTGTTGTTTTACTCCATCTGTCAAATAGACATTACAGAGGACACGTTTTCAGAGCATGGCTCACTATACGAACGGCAACACTCATCTCCAATTTATACACAATAAGAGCACCAAATATATTCTTCCATAAATTCACATTAGTCTAGCCTACCGCGAGCAAAGCTAAACAGTATATAACGTTACGGAACATGGGGGGATCAAAATAGCAACACACATAGGCCTACCTTCATATTTACACAGTGTGGAGACACTAAACATAGTAAAGGGACAGACTAATCACACCTACAGACAATGTCAAAGCCAAGCTACAGAACAATGGGTTCAGACCGCGGGAGCTATGGCTATGCTAACGTTAGCAACTCGCTAGCAATCTAGCTAACGTTAGCCAGTGATATGACGTTATCAAAATAAATATGAAAGTCCCTTCGTGGGTATTTCTAATAGGCATCCATATCCCACCTACACATCATATTTAATCACCATCCTAATTCCATATGTCTAACTAGTCTGCTTACCTGTCAAATAGACATTACAGAGGACACGTTTTCAGAGCATGGCTCACTATACGAACGGCAACACTCATCTGACGACTCTATGTCCCAGAGTGCACGGCGAGAGCCAGCACTACGTCACACAGGCTAGAAGCAATTAACCTGCAGTGCCCTCCTGTGGCGAGAACCGGCTATCACAACAACACAGCAGACAATTCTCCTCTTTACTATTAGTGAGTGGTCAATGAAGGTAAGTATATAAAATAAAAATAGATGGGGGGCTACTAAATCCCAAGTACCCCACACTCTCCCCTCAAAAAGATAATGGCGTCCCGACATAACAAATCTACCAGTCCACATTGCATAACTTTTCATTGAAAAGATAGGTTATTACTAAGCAGGAGTCAATCTGGATACTGTACTGTAATCAGTCATAACATATAACACACATCTCCTATTAATGGTATATGTTTGCAGTAAATAATGTGCACTTGAATCCACTGCTTCGTCCGTCTTGAGGCCGGGGAGCTATAGTATCTGACTAAAAGCAAATAACTTTGTAATAGTAATATCCCTGGTGGTAACAGGTGTGTTCTAAAACCCCAATGCTACAGTAACTCTGTGTCTGGTGATCACAGGACAACTAAAATCACATAGCTATAACAATTGTAACATGTCAAAAGTTTTTTTTTTTGTTTGTTTTTTTTTGTTTTTTTTTTTTTTTGTTTTTTTTTTTCATTTATTTATTTATACTGAGTTGTCTGATTTGCTTATCTACCAGACACACTAGGCTGCCCTAGTCTGTGATAAGTAAACACTGGTGTAGGTTTTCTATTTCTCAAAGGATATGCTTTTTCTCTGGCAGGCTGCACAGCTTCCCCTGGAGGAGGCTGCAAGGCATCTTCTGGTGGAGGCTGCAAGGCATCTTCCAGGCTCTTGTCGTCATCGGGCTCATCCTCTTCTTCAGCTCCAGATGTCTCGCCATTCTCTGACACTGTCCCATTGTCCTCTATTGTTGCAGGCTGCTCCGCAAAATCCTCTTCATCTTGACCGTCTCTTTCCTCCGGATAGAACTCCAAGGCATCTGGGCTCAGCTGACTCTGGATCCGCTCACTGGCTCTGACTGTTGGTCGTCCCATGATGCATCTCCAGTTATCCTCATCATCTGAGTCACTGTCCTGTTCCTGGTTCCACTGCATTTGTCTGTCTGTCTTCTTTCTCTCCCGTCTAGGTTTCACAGGTAAGTCCTCTTCTCTTGGTTCCACCGGCAGGAAGTCGCATGGCAGAAGAAGGTTCCTATGCATGATTCTGGTTCGTCCTTTTCCATTCTCCGGCTTCAGCTCATACACAGGGCTGTCGGCGTGCTTCCTCTGTGTTACTACATGCACCTGGTCCTCCCAGAATGGTCTTAATTTCCCCGGTCCTCCTTTCTCGTTCAGGTTGCGGATGAGAACCCTGCATCCGGCATACAGCTCTGTCCCGTGGGCCTTTTTGTCGTATAGTGTTTTGTTTCTGGCCCCCTCCTTCCGTGCTGTCTCTGATGCTAGGCGATAGGCGTCATTCATGCGGGCCTTCCACTTCTCTGCATATTCTTGATGGGATAGTGCCTGGTCCTTTGCTCTAAGGCCAAACATCAGGTCAATGGGAAGTCTTGGATTTCTGCCGAACAACAGATAGTAAGGTGCAAATCCGGTCGCTTCATTTCGGGTGCAGTTGTATGCATGTATCACCTTTGGGAGTGACGCTTTCCAATCCGTTTTCGCAACCGCTGGCAGGTTTCTCAGCATCGCCAGAACCGTTCTGTTGAAACGCTCGACCTGACCATTTCCTTGCGGGTGATACGGTGTTGTGTGAGAACCCCTGACTCCACTGTACTCCTGCAGCTTGGCGAAGAGCTTATTGTCAAACTCCTTCCCTTGGTCATGGTGCAGCGTCGCCGGGAAACCAAATCTCAGCACAAAGTCCCCGAATACCTTCTCTGCGGCGGTCTTGGCAGCTTTGTTTCTGCATGCATAGGCTTGAACAAAACGGGTAAAGTGGTCCATAACCACCAGTATATACTCGTACCCTCCCTTACACTTCTCTAAGTGTAAGAAGTCAATGGAGACCATCTCAAATGGGTGTGTGGTCACGATGTTGGTGAGAGGGGCTCTGGTTGGTTTGTTGGGGCGCTTGGTCTTCAGGCAGCTACACACCTGTGTGATGTAATGTTCCACATCTTTCTGCATGTGAGGCCAATAGAAACGGTCCCTCAACAGGTGCAACACCCTCTCCACGCCTAGATGGCCCAGGTCTCTGTGCAGTTCTTTATATACCAGCTCATGGAACTTTTTCGGCAGGACTAGCTGAGTTCGGGTAGCTGTTTTCCGGCGCAGGATGCCATCATCATCAAGGCACAGCCGATGCTTCTCTCTCATGAGTGTCGCAACACCCCTGCTCGCACACTGTGTTTTTCCCCGAGGCCACTGATTGGAGGTTATGTACTTCAGCACCTCACCAATGACAGCATCCTCCCTCTGGGCGTCTCTCACCGTCTGACTGGGTATCTCTGCCACAGGTGATGTATGTTCCTTCTCAAACTCGGCTAGTGCTGTGGCTATGGTTACCGGACACATCCAAGGCTCAGCTCTCTCCAGCTGTACTGACAGCGCCTGGGTCACACTGTTCATGACCTCGGGGTGTACTTCTTGTGAACAGGTCTGCATGTACTGCTCCATCGGCATGCGTGAGAGGCCATCTGCGTCCCCATTGGCTCGTCCAGGCCGGTACTTGATAGAGAACTGGAAATCGGCTAACTCTGCTACCCACCTGTGGGTGGTCGCATTCAGTTTGGCTGTCGTGAGCACATAGGTGAGGGGATTATTGTCTGTGTAGACAGTGAATGATGGAGCGTGGTAGAGGTAATCTCTAAATCTCTCACATATGGCCCATTTCATCGCGAGGAACTCCAACTTCCCTGAGTGGAGATGGTAGTTCTTCTCAGGAGTTGTCAGTGTCCTAGACCCATACGCGATGACTGCCAGCCCACCCTGTGACTGTCTTTGATACAATACTGCCCCGAGGCCCTCTCGTGACGCGTCGCAGTGAAGGATAAAGGGCTGTTCAAAGTCTGGGTAGCCCAACACTGGTGGCTGGATGAGGAATTCAATCCACTGACAGAGGACCTGTTGGTGTTCAGCTGTCCACTTAACTGGGTGAGAGGAGGGCAGATGGTCTCGGGAGCCCTTCCTCCCCTTGTCCTTTCTCTTTTGTTTGAGCTTCCCCGCTGCTGTCTTCTCTGGGGTGAGGAGGTCATAGAGAGGCCTTGCGATTCGGGAGAAGTTAGGTATGTAGGGCCGGTAATACGAGATGAATCCCAGCATCTTCCTGAGCTCTCCGATGGTCGTAGGTTCTCTCTCCTTCAGTGCCTGGACCGGGGCCACATCAGCGGGGTCCATTGTGTATCCATCCTTGGTCACAAGCCTTCCCAGGAACCTTACTTGGTTTTTGAAGAGTTCACATTTTCTTGCCGTCAGCTTGATTCCATGGCTTCTGTAGCGGTGCAGTACTCTTCTCAGGTGCTGGAGGTGTTCGTCGAATGTGGTTGAGTGGACCAGGTTGTCATCTAAATACGGCTGACAAATGTTGTCCCTCAGCCCAATCAAACATTCCTCCATGGACCTCTGGAACTCTGCTGGTGCTGAGGACAGTCCGAAGGGAATTCTCACCCATTCATATAATCCCCACGGGGTGATGAATGCAGTCAGTGGACGGCTGGACTCCTCAAGAAACCCCTGGTGATATGCCTTCCCCTGATCCAAGACAGAAAACCAGGCACTCCCCTTCAGGCTGTCGAGCATATCCTGGATGCGTGGTATTGGATGGCGGTCTGGGATGGACCTCTTGTTCAACTCACGGTAGTCACAGCAGAGGCGGAGGCTCCCATCCTTTTTCCGCACACACACGATTGGGCTTGAGTAGGGTGATTTTGACTTAGTTATCCAGCCTCTGTTCAGTAAATCCTCGAGGTATTCCTTCACTTCTTTATGAAGAGGCTTTGGGACTGATGTGTATGTCCGCTTCACCGGTGTGGTGTCACTCAGGCGGATCTTGAGCTGGAGTGATGGAATAGTCCCCACATCATGGTCATCGCGTGCGAACACACTACTCTCCTCCCGCAGTAGCTCTCTCACCTGCAGTTGTTGTTCAGGTGTCAGGTGGTTCAGAGGGACAGGCGGGTCCCATAGATCTTCCTCCTGGTGTTCCGTCTTGACATCACCTGGCCCTTTCAGCTTTGTTGTGTCTCTAATCACAGGTCTTCGTTCTGTACCTGTTGTGGAGGTCCCTGGGATGACTGGGTTCACTGTACTAGTCCCATCCACATCCAACGGCTTCACGGCGGCAGGGTAGATGGCTCTAGTTCTTTGGGTCTGCCCCAGGGGAGTCCGTGGCGGCAGTGTGATGTCATGAGCTGTGACGTTAGTCACTGGGACAGCGATGCGTGACCAGGTTCCCTTCTGTAAACATACAATGTTTTCATCCACCTTCAGGCCCTCTGGCCACTTTGGGTTCACATTAGGCTCAAAGAGGACGTTCTGGTCTGCTTGGAGGGGCCCTGCTCTAACACCACACTTAACAATCTTTGTCTGGCCCGCCGGAATAGTCATGCTTTCTCGGCCCACTTTAACCATCCCCTCACCTTCCATATCATCTTGGCTGTTTATCAGCTTCACGAGGACTTCAGCCTTCTTGTAGTCAACCGCGAACGCAATGCTTAGTGCCTTTGTGATTACACTTGATGGCTGTCCAGCTCCAGACTCTAACAGGTGTTCAATTACATTGTAACCGATGATCGGTTCTTCTGCGGTGCCCTGGTGTGTGGTTACTAGTATTGGCACAGTGAGTTCCATTGGTGGAGTCTGAGTGGTGCTATTCGGTGCTAACTGGACAGTCACTTCCACCCATCCAGAGAAAGGAATGGTTGTCTGGTTTGCTGCTTTACCAGTCAGGGTGCCAGGGCCAAGGATCTCTTCTGTGCTTCTCACCTTGGTGTGTGGGAGATGTTTTCTCCTCCATTCTTCACTGATTAGGCAGACCTGCGACCCGGTATCCCACAATGCCTGTGTGGCTACACCATCAATGTAACAGTTTATCATGTATTTCTTTCCAATTAGGTTCAGCAGCTGTGACTGGCGTTTTGAGGAGATATGACTCACTGTGGGTGCTTGCTGTTCCCGCCCTGCCTCGTCTCGCTGTCGGGCAGACACTCTGGCTTCTAGTAGCTGAATACTGTCGTCGATGAGCTTGCTGGTGACAGTACAGCTAGACGTGTCTACCTGCTCCGATTTTTCAGGCCTCTGAGCTCTACACCCTCTTGAAAGATGGCCACTCTGTCCGCATTTGAAACAGTGGTTGCACTGGTCGCCCCTTTCACTGTCTTGACAGGCTTTGCATCCGCGCTTCCTCACAGGCTGCTGCTGACGAGAAGGTCTTTGGCCAGAGGAGTGGTTCATGGCTTTTCTCATCTGTTCCATTTCTCCTTTCAGCTGTTGGATTATCTCGTAGAACGCAGACTCCTTTTGGTTCCCTGCCTGTGTCTTAAGGGCTTTCACACTCGCGGATGTTGATGGTGACGACTCCTGACCCCCGACCACTGCAGCTTCCGCTCCTAGATACTGATGTGCCTCAGCTCGCACTTCCCGCACTCTGGTTTCCTTACTGTGGGAGCTCTTCTTGAATTTCCGCTGTCTCTCTGACTCGAAACTTGCGGCCTCTATCATCTTAACAATGAGAACATCATCAGTAGTTGCTTGATCATCGAGATAGCTCTTGAGCTGATATTTTACCTGGTCACTCACTAGCCCAGTTCCCACAGCTCTTAGGAACTTCTTCTGTATCAGTTCAGGGCTGTATTGTTCATCAGAGCCAGGCTCTCTCGCTGCTGCTAAGAGTCTCTCTTTACATGCTATGGCTCGGAACAGGAAGTTCTGTGGTGACTCCTGACTGTCCTGTGTGATGTTGATTAGTCGGTGATATAGGTCCACAGAGCTATCCTCTTTGAAATGGCCTTTCAGAATGGTCCTCAGCTGAGGGAGGGTGAGTTCGGTTTTGATCTCTAACAAGTCACGGAGAGTCAGCCCAGGGCTGATGGCTCGGATTACAGCCTCTATTATCTCCAACTCGCTGTGGCCTTTTCTCACCCCCATATCAATCTGATGCGTAAGATTTATATAAGACAACTTGTCTATCTGCCCCCGTTCTCCTATTTGGCCATTTATCTTAAAGTCTCTGCGTATGGTTACTTCAGGGGGTTGGATTACTGACGGGATTGGGTTTGAAGGTTGACTAGGTCTACTGGGTTCTTTAAGACTTAGTTTCTCACTGAGGCGTGATATCTCTTCCTCAAGCGCTTTTGTGGATGCAGTAAAGCTGGACTGTAAGGCCTGATATTGTTCATGTAAGCTTGCCAATTCAGCAGCATCCTTGTTAGTACTGTCTGCACCTGCACCAGTATGTGACTCCGCCCCTCTCTGCTTCATTTCACTAGAGAGGTCCACTAGTCTGGACAGAAACTGACGTGCTACCTCTTCATCCTCCTTCTCAATTGCTTCATCCACAGTTTCACTAATAAGTCTGATCAGCGCATGCCTCTTTGTCTGGTTTTCAGTGGGGACTTTAGCAATAACACACACCTCTTTTAACTGGTCCAGCCCTAACTGCAGGAGGGTCTCACTCAGCCTGTCTTGCAGTTGCTCAAGCTCCAGTTCCATTGTTGGTCACGTGTTCTCACTCCGCTCCCCACTTCTTCTCCTGACAATGGTGGCAATGGCGCTGATCCCGGGTTTCGGCACCAATATTTGTAGCACACTTGATAAGAATGACACTTACAAGGGCTGGTGTTTTTGTTGTTTTACTCCATCTGTCAAATAGACATTACAGAGGACACGTTTTCAGAGCATGGCTCACTATACGAACGGCAACACTCATCTCCAATTTATACACAATAAGAGCACCAAATATATTCTTCCATAAATTCACATTAGTCTAGCCTACCGCGAGCAAAGCTAAACAGTATATAACGTTACGGAACATGGGGGGATCAAAATAGCAACACACATAGGCCTACCTTCATATTTACACAGTGTGGAGACACTAAACATAGTAAAGGGACAGACTAATCACACCTACAGACAATGTCAAACCCAAGCTACAGAACAATGGGTTCAGACCGCGGGAGCTATGGCTATGCTAACGTTAGCAACTCGCTAGCAATCTAGCTAACGTTAGCCAGTGATATGACGTTATCAAAATAAATATGAAAGTCCCTTCGTGGGTATTTCTAATAGGCATCCATATCCCACCTACACATCATATTTAATCACCATCCTAATTCCATATGTCTAACTAGTCTGCTTACCTGTCAAATAGACATTACAGAGGACACGTTTTCAGAGCATGGCTCACTATACGAACGGCAACACTCATCTGACGACTCTATGTCCCAGAGTGCACGGCGAGAGCCAGCACTACGTCACACAGGCTAGAAGCAATTAACCTGCAGTGCCCTCCTGTGGCGAGAACCGGCTATCACAACAACACAGCAGACAATTCTCCTCTTTACTATTAGTGAGTGGTCAATGAAGGTAAGTATATAAAATAAAAATAGATGGGGGGCTACTAAATCCCAAGTACCCCACATAAGTAAGAGCGTTTTATGGAAAGAAGAAAGGTAACCGTGATATTCATGAATTAAAAAAAATAATGTTATCTTTAGATTGTTTCGAGTAAGTAAATGTAACCCGCACTTTGCGTTCGGCCGTCGTCTCCCTACACGCCCTGGGACTCTGCGTTGTGTTTGTTGTAGTATGATGTTTGCGTGGAAAAGGAAGGAGGCGGAGGCTTGGGATCGTGGCTGAGACCTGGACACTTTATTGGCATCGCTTACACTTCACCTCTCATCAATCAGCTGGCCGCTGGCCTCATCATACTCACAGCTTCCGGCAGAAGAAACCAAAAAACATGTTTCTTTGTCAATAAAATTAAAATAAAAAGTGCAAATGTGCAAATAAACACATCTCATATCAAAATGCTACCTTACGGCAAAACCAAAGCAAATGTCATCCATTATAAATTAAATAAGGCACTTATTACCCATAAAATTAAACAAAAAAAACCATGGATACTCTGCTCAAATAATACTGCATCCTGCATTATATGCCATGCTAATGCTCAACAGGCTAGCCAACACTTTTTGTCACATTTCTCTTGCCAAATACAATGTTCGACATCAAACTTTAACTAGGTTATAAGCAAACTTGTCTATTAACACCACAGAATAAACAGTTAGACAATATGTGGGATATAAATCAATATTTTTATGATAATGCAGACCGCCAGTAACACTGCTCACCTTCCGGCAGAAGAAACAAAAAAACATGTGATCAACGTAGCCTTTTGCCCGGGACAAGAACTAGGGGTACGGTGTTGCAAGAGGGACAAACATCGCCATTTGCGGCATTCCCAGGGGAACATACAGCGTAACAGTGCCACCCTTTGGCGGATTTACATTACTACCTTACATCTACCCCTTCTATAATTGATGGCGTCCCAGCCATCAGACCAAACAAAACAAAAAAATAAAACTTATGAGCATAAACATTAAAACAGATCACACTGAAAGTGACGTATTAATACTATGAGTTGCATATGAAATGTAGATGTGTAAATGCAATCAAAGTAAATAAACCATTAATAAAACTTGTTTGTTTTTTTTGTTTTTTCCGTGGATTATACGTGCCTTGCTACTCTCTCTGCTATGGCCCTCTGCCACAATGTCCAGCCCCTCTCTATCTTCTGCTGTTCCTCTTTTGATCTCACCACCTGTGACTCGTAAGACAGTTTCTTTGGGGGACGTCGAGTTCTCTGTGGGTTCCTCCTCAGGCTGGGGCCATCAAGTGCGTTGGTGTCACTGACATTTATGTCCTCTTCTCCCCCTTGACTCACTTTTTCGGCTTCCTCCCCCATTACCTCTATGCCATCCACCTCCCAGTCCCCCGTGTCAGACTCAACCCCTGCACTTGTTGCTGCACCAGCCCGCTCCACCGGAAGAAACATACACTGTGTAAGAAGGTTGCGGTGAACCACTCTCTCTTTTTCACCATCCTCTGTTCGGACCACATACACAGGTATACTGGGTTGTTTCTTCACCACAATGTATGGGCGTGACTCCCATCTGTCTCCCAGTTTCTGCCGTCCCTCCACATGACATATTTTGAACAAGACTCTGTCCCCTGGGCTGAAACCTTGACTCTTTGCCTTTTGATCATAGTACCTTTTCTGCTGCTCTTTTGCATGTCGCGAGGCCTGGTTAGCCTGAGTATAAGCTTCCGACAGACAGTCATGCAGGGTCTGGACATATTCACTATACTCACATGGCTCTTTGGTGGTAGAAAGCCCAAAAATCAGGTCGACTGGGAGTCGTGGATGTCTACCAAACATTAGGTAATACGGTGGGTACCCAGTAGAGTCATGTTTGGTGCAGTTATACGCATGTGTCATTGCATCCACATACTCATGCCAGCGGGGTTTCAGGTGAGGCTCTAGTGTCCCCAGCATGTCCATGAGAGTCCGGTTGAACCGTTCGGTGGTGCCGTTACCCTGGGGGTGATAGGGGGTTGTGTGTGTCTTAGTGACACCAGTACACTTACACAGCTCTTTCACCACAGCACTTTCAAAATTACGCCCCTGGTCTGCATGTAGTTTTGCTGGGAATCCAAACCGACAGAAAAAGTTCTTCCACAGTACCTTCGCCACTGTACAGGCTTTTTGGTCTTTAGTGGGATAGGCCTGGGCGTACCGGGAGAAGTGGTCAGTGACAATAAGCACATTTTCTATGCCTCCCTTTGATTTCTCCAGAGTCAGAAAGTCTACACACACAAGTTCCATAGGAGCGCTGCTGTGAATACTGACCAGGGGAGCCCTGAGGCCTGCAGTTGGAGTCTTTCTGAGGCAGCACCTTTCACACTGCTCACACCAAGCCTTGATTTCCTGGAACATCTTAGGCCAGTAAAATCTCTCCCTTATCATCTGCAGCGTTCTCTCAAACCCTAAATGCCCTGAGTCATGATGAAGTGCAGTCTTGACGGATGTGTGAAATCTCTCTGGTAGTACCAGCTGCTCTACTACTCCCCTTTGACAGTCTTGGACCTGACGATACATTATTCCATCCCTTACTAATAACCTCCGCCACTCTTTTAAGAGAAGGCAAACCTGGCTGCCACCACCAATCCTCTCGCTGCGGCTCGGTTTTTGGTTCACACTTTTAAAGTGCAAAACGGGACCGATTACAGCATCCTCTTTTTGCCCTGCACGAATCTCCTGTTTTGTCAATGCAGGTAGAGAGTCCATCCCCACATCTTGATAGGATTCACCGAGCGTGTGTGACAGAGGTTCTTGATGCTCAGGTCCCTCTGAAGCGGAGCTTTCCAGTTGTTGGGGAGATTGTTCCTCTACACACCTTTGTACTTTGGCTGATACAAGCTGAGGGCAGGTTTGCAGGACTTGGTTGACCTGGTTAGACAGCCGGGAGAGGGCATCAGCGTTCGCATTATTCTGTCCCCTTCGATACTGCACATCAAAATCAAATGCTGACAGCCGAGACACTCACCGCTGACCTGTAGCATCCAATTTTGCAGACGACATGACATACTTGAGGGGGTTATTGTCTGTCTGGACTGAGAACTTGCGCCCATATAGATGGTCATAGAACTTTTCGGTCACTGCCCATTTCAGAGCGAGGAACTCTAGTTTGTGTGCAGGATACCTCGTCTCTGCTGGGCTCAAGCCTCTGCTGCCATAAGCTAGGACTCTCTCGACTCCGTCCTGAACTTGGGCTAATACAGCACCAAGCCCCTCCCCCGAGGCGTCAGTCTGGAGCAGAAAGGGTAGGCTGTAGTCTGGATAGCCTAACACTGGAGCAGTTGTCAATCTTTCTCTCAGTGACTGAAAAGCCTCCTCACACTCATCAGTCCAGACAAAGGGCGGGTCAGGCACTAACCTCTTCTTCCCCTCTCTCCGTTTCTTTCTAGGGTCACCAGCGGTAAGGCGGTACAGGGGCGCGGCTAAGGTGGAGTAACTGCACACAAACCGCCTGTAATATCCGGTGAATCCCAGGAACTGAAGCACCTCTTTACGATTCGTGGGCCTCGCCCAGTCCTTGACTCTGCTGATCTTCTCTGGGTCTGTCCTGATGCCCTCCACAGACACCAGGTGACCCAAGTAGTGCACCTCCTTTCTCACAAGCTGACATTTGGAAGGCTTCAACTTCAAGCCATGCTCCTCAGTCGATCGCACACCAGCTGCAGCCTCTCCAGATGCTCATCAAAGGTTTTAGAGAATATGATCAGATCATCAAGGTAGATCAGGAGATGGGTGAAGTTCAGATCGCCAAAGCAGCAGGTCATGAGTCTCTGGAAGGTGGACGGAGCGTTTTGAAGGCCGAAAGGCATTCTGTTGGCTTCAAACAGCCCCATGGGTGTACTGAATGCTGTTTTGTGTTTGTCCTGCTCCGCCACCTCTACCTGCCAGTATCCAGATGTGAGATCAAGTGTTGAGTATTTCTTTGCTTGACCCAGAGCCTCCAGGGCCTCCTCTATTCTGGGCAGTGGAAATGCATCTCTTGTGCTGCAGGCGTTAAGCCTTCGGTAATCGATGCATAATCTTAGTGATCCATCTTTCTTGGTAACAATCACTACTGGCGAAGCATATGGACTCTTACTAGGCCTGATAACCCCTGCTGTTTCCATTTCTGTCAGCAACTTCCTCACATCCTGCCACTGTGAAGGGGGAATCTTGCGGTACGGGAGTCGAAAGGGCTTTGAGTCGACCAGGGGGATTTCGTGCTGCACTGTTTTTGTGTGGCCGTAGTCCATTGAGTGCTGTGAGAACACCCCCATATTCCTCTCTACAAGCTGTTTTAGGAGGGCGCGCTGGTGCTCATTCTCCACTGCTGCTTCACTTATGTCCACCCCACCACTGCTCACAACTTGGTTCAGACACCGGTATGTCTCTTTGTTCTCCTCATTTTGATGACAACCCTGTTCCGTGGCTGAAAAATCCACAACGCTGTCCACCAGGAAGGCGCTGGCCAGCTGTGTGTGTGGTTTGATTGTGACAGTTTGTTGGGACAGGTTCATCACTCTGACAGGAGCACAGCCTTTCTTCACATCTGCAAGAACTTTGGCGACCATAAGGTCCTGAGGAAGCCGAATGGAGGCGTGGCCTTCAATTAGCGCTGTGTATGTCTTTCTTTGTGGGCCAGCTTTGATTTTGCACATAAAGTCCACCTCTTTCCCTCCCGGGATGCGTATTTTAAGGCCAGTGTACACAGCAGGGCCCACCATGTCGTCTGCTCCTGTATATTCAGTGTCGCCAGTTTCCAGTAAAGCTGTGTACCACTCTGGATGGCTTTCCTTCACCCGCTGAAGATATTGCTCCCCATAGGTTGCTTGGAGGTGCCTCCTGGCGGCACGGACGACATTAGTTCCCACAAGCAGTGGGACGGAGGAGCGATACTCGGAGTCAGGGACAACAAAAGCCGGCACACTCTGGAACTCCTTCCCCAGCACTATCAACTTAATGCGCAGGACACCAGAGTAAGGCACATCCTGACCTGCTGCACCTGCTTTGGGTATTTTAGAGGGCCGTAGTTTCTGTCCATGGAGGTCAGGGTGGTTGCACCAGTATCCGTGAGTAATACTGGTTACCTGAGAGCCGGAATCGATAAGAGCCCTGCACTTTAATCCATTGACTTCCACCTCACCCTCATTCCTGGGACCCACAATAGGAATGCCCTCTACTCCATCATCAGTATCGCTCACCTGCAGTGGGGGGTCTTGCTGCTTGCCCATGGTTGCCCCAGTTACCACAGGCCCTAGGCGTTTAAATGCTGCGTTGAGTGGGGCGTGGTGCTCTCCGCGGAGGTCGCAGGCTGGGGTCGGTGAGTCCAGGGCGGACTGGGATCTGGGAGCACTGCTCGACATACTCGGGCTATATGCCCTTGCTTCCCACACCGGTAGCAAACAACACTGGAGCCCTGATTAACTGTTCTGGGAGATGGTTGGGGCCTTAGTGGGTGTGCAGGGCCTGGTGCAGTGGTAGGTGCAGCAATTCTCAACTCAAGGTGAGCCAACTTGGTCATCTGTTCTGCTTGGCTAAGAGCTAATTTCTTGACCATATCTTTAAGCTCTGTCCACTCTGAAGTGTGTTTTGACCTTTCTGACCTCATATTGGTATCACATTCTGATGTGACCGGCACCTGGGCGAGCGCTTTCTTTGTCTTGTGTTGTGACTGGAACTTCTGAGTCTCTTTTGCAAGGTTTCTAAGCTCTGCTTGCAGCTCCCGGAAACTCAAAAGCCTGGGCTTCATTGGTGCGATCCTTGCATACACCATCTCATCCATAAGCCCTCTTAGAAACTGTCGAGTGAGTTTACTATCACAATCAGGAAATTGCCTGCCCCCTCTCTGACTTTCCTCTACCGCTCTCAGTGTTGCCTCCAGAGCAATAGCATAAGAGCAGGCAGACTCTCCGGACCTCTGGCTGCGCTCATAGAAGTCGGCTAGTGGATCAAGTGAGCCTTGTGTGTCGCTGTATTCAGCCCTGAGCACCTCACACGCCTTCTCTGGAGTCTGGTCGTGGGGGGGTATGTTCAGGACTAGCTTCCTGGCCTCACCGCTCAGGTGTCGCACAACAGTCGGAAAGTGGAGGTGTGTGGGGAGCTCGATTGCCTCCAGAAGGTACTGGATATCACGAACCCAGTCTTCTACAAGTATTTTGCTGTCTGGATTGCCAGTGAAGATTTGGACATTTTTTACCTGATGAGTTTGCATGAACCCACAATATGCAGCTGGTGAAAGGGTTGTGTTGGCTGCGGCTCTGACGGCAGCATTCATTGGGGGCTCATACGGACGTGGGTGCATGTGCAGGGTGGTGGATGGGTGTGGTGGAGGGTGTTGTGGGAGTGTGTTGTGGTACATGACAGCTCGAGGGTCTGAGGCAGGGGCTGTGTGGTTAGGGGTACATGTTGCACTGCTAGTGGGGTGGTCACCTCTTGGGGGTAGAGGGCAGCAGGCTGTGACATATGCAGCTGGGGGATTGATCCATGCTGCAAACTTTGAAGGTTCTGGCCAGTAGAAGAGGGGTAGCTCATAATGTTAATCATTGGTGGCATTTGAAAGCTTGGCATGAGGGCCTGGGGCACAGGGGGATTATATGCAGGACCAGTGTAGACCTGGGGTTTAGGCTCGGCAGCAGGGCTTTGGTAAGGAGGGGTGTCTGGGCGAGTCATGGTCGGCCGCTGTACAGTTTGCATTTCCGTGGAGGTGGGGCACGAGAGGCTGTGAATGGGCAAAGGGTGTGTGTGCTGGTTCACACTGGCTTGGGCCGGGGGATTAGGTTCCACTAATATCTGTACAGCTGGAAGGGATGCACTGGGCAGGCTGTAGTCTGGCCTGCTGTTTCGGTGGATTGGTTTGGCAGCTGGGCTGCTGTCAAAACATAGTGAGGGTGCTTGCATTGGAGCTCTAGAGGCTGGCAAGGTGGGTGCATGAGCTGAAGTGGAGTAGTGAGTAGGGTAAGGTGACAGTATTGGGGGTGGTGGAGTGAGTGGTGCACTTAGTCCTGGGTATGGGGGCTGCTGACTGCTGTGGTGGTCTTAAGGGAGGATCAGCTGTTGGGTGGTGGTGGGGCTAGTGAAGTAGTTGTTAAGCTTTGGCCTCACTGATTGCTGTTGATTTGCAGCACTGGTGGTTGTTACGCCCTTGCTTGAAAGGTGGGGTTGTGTCTGGGCTGGAGTGTCACTGTTGTGGCTGGCTGTGGGCATCGGGGGCAGTTGGGAACCCGGTGTGGCAGCAGAGGCACCTTCTTGCTTTTACTGATAATCTGCATAGTCACTGAACATTTTGATATATTTTTTTCTAAATCACTATGACTGGTGTAACTGTTGGTGTCAAAACAGATGACTATTAATGATTCACTGTGTTCACAGAATAAGTTTAGCTGTGTATGCAAAATCTCCCCTTTTTTCCAGTAAATATATCAAAAAACAATAATCACCATCAACTCAAAACTCACATTAAACTTGAGTCAAAATCAGATGGTCAATACACAACCCTTAACCAAAACCAAAAAATTATGAATGATATATATCAGCATAATGTTAAACGCAGTGTTCCTATAGCAGGATCTCACATAGCACACTTTTACACAACTCAAATAACAGTTAAGTTTATCGAAATATCATAAAAAGTCCTCAAATGGATATAGCAAGCTTTCAACAGTCTTTAAAGGATATTTGAAGAGGTGAGTATCTTGCCAGTGCTGCAGCGCCGATGACAGTAGTTCAGTCCACCACACTGTCCAGTCACTGAAGGTCACGCAGTTCAATGCAGCAGCAAAGGCGAGGACGCGAGTCTCTGTATCTCCTTGGATCTCGAACCACCACGATCCGGGTCACGGCACCATGATGTAACCCGCACTTTGCGTTCGGCCGTCGTCTCCCTACACGCCCTGGGACTCTGCGTTGTGTTTGTTGTAGTATGATGTTTGCGTGGAAAAGGAAGGAGGCGGAGGCTTGGGATCGTGGCTGAGACCTGGACACTTTATTGGCACTCGCTTACACTTCACCTCTCATCTATCAGCTGGCCGCTGGCCTCATCATACTCACAGCTTCCGGCAGAAGAAACAAAAAACATTTTTCTTTCTCAATAAAATTAAAATAAAAAGTGCAAATGTGCAAATAAACACATCTCATATCAAAATGCTACCTTACGGCAAAACCAAAGCAAATTGTCATCCATTATAAATTAAATAAGGCACTTATTACCCATAAAATTAAACAAAAAAACCATGGATAATCTGCTCAAATAATACTGCATCCTGCGTTATATGCCATGCTAATGCTCAACAGGCTAGCCAACACTTTTTGTCACATTTCTCTTGCCAAATACAATGTTCGACATCAAACTTTAACTAGGTTATAAGCAAACTTGTCTATTAACACCAGAGAATAAACAGACAATATGTGGGATATAAATCAATATTTTTATGATAATGCAGACCGCCAGCAACACTGCTTACCTTCCGGCAGAAGAAACAAAAAAACATGTGATCAACGTAGCCTTTTGCCCGGGACAAGACTTAGGGGTACGGTGTTGCAAAAGGGACAAACGTCGCCATTTGCGGCATTCCCAGGGGAACATACAGCGTAACAGTGCCACCCTGTGGCGGATTTACATTACTACCTTACATCGACTTAAACGTTTCAGTGCTGCACGCATGCGCGAAGGGATAAACCCACTAGCGATAGCCTTAGAGGAGGGCGCCTGTACGAAATAGAACGTGACAGAAGCCGCCAATCATAAAACCCCGCCCATTATTCCAACAAGTCTCGTCCAATCACGGAGCTCCACGTGTAAGGCAAGTAATAAAAGCGGAGCGGCTGCCGCGCAGCTGCACATAGACACGATGGACGCAAGTGAGAAGAGAAGCAGCAGACACAGAGGTGGACGGGGAGAGAAGAAGAGCGGAGACCTTTCTCAGCGGCAACCGCGGCAAACCCAGAGAAGAAGAGCGGGTCCGCCCGGTGAGGCGCCGCAGGCTGAATGCCGCAGACGAGAAACAGGAGTTCGGCAGGGGGCGCTAGAGCGAGGAGGCCCAGCCAGACAGGTAAGAAACGAGCTGAACCAAGCGAACCAAGTGTTCTTGTGAGTGACAGGCGCAGTATTTAGTGTGGTAACACTGTGTGTGCCGCACAGCTGGTTCACATCTGCTGACTAGAACCAGCAAGACGCTCATTAGGGCCGTTTAGATTCTCACTTTAGTTTGTGTTGCCGAGGCAACGCTGGCCAGTCATTTTCCCGCCTCAAACACGTTACGACAAAATCTACCCAAAACGACCGTAGACGGTCAAAATGACGGCTGGTAATCTGCGCGTGATCGCGCGCGTCATGCCACTATTTATTAGGTGTGTTGGTTGGTCGCATCGTTTCCTTCGTGAAGTTCACTGCTCGGTCCTACCCACTAGCGCCCTCCATTGGACATAAATAGTCTAAACTTTTGATCATTTCCAACACGTCTGGTTACAGACGCCGTTTCAGACGCACCATGACAACCACCGACGCGCTGCAGCATTTACAGGCGTTGGACAGCGGCCATTTTAAATAGTTTGGAAAATAGTATTAAAGTTGTTAAACTGTTAATTTTGGTGCCAGTTAGTTTCAAAACAGACATACTAACATATGTACTGCATTAATATGTCAACTGGGTATTTATCTTGACAGAATATAGAGTTTAAAAACTGCGGCGGTCGAAAGGACCGCCCACGGTCGTTCTAGTAGTTTTAAGTGCCGCTCGTTGTCTAGGACTGTTTCAATAGTTATTTTCTATTGTTTTGTTTTGACATTTCACCTTTTATAGGCCTTGTTACCTTTGTTAGAATAGCAGTGTGTTTTCTCTTTTGTATTTCAGGTCATATTTTCACTTTTTCAGCTTTGCTATTCAAGTTCGACTATGTCTCTCTGAAGTTTAAATGGTTTAAAAATGGAAATAGTATTATAGTTGTTAAAATGTTAATTTTGGTGTCAGTTAGTTTAATAACAGACATGCTAACATGCAATGCATTTCTATCTTAATTTGGTACTTATCTTGACAGAATAGAGTTTAGAAACCGTGGGCGGTCATTGTGGACCACTCATGGTGGTTTTAGGTAGGAGTGACGTCCCGGTGGTTCTGGTGTTAAATGACTTCTCTGGTGTCTCTGGTTTGGATCAAACACTTGACTGACATTTCTGTCAAAGTTCTTCTACACAGTGTTTCCACACTACATACAAGACACATGGATTTACACACATTTCAACACATTACACAGAAAATGTGACTTTGTACAGATTGTCAGCAGACATTTGGCAGTCACGTTCAGTTGGTTCTTGCTGATTCCACACACGGACACACACACACACACACACACACACACACACACACACACACACAAACACACACACACACTGGTACAACGTAAAAAAAATCAAACCATCTGTTTCATGATACACTTCATCTGTGTGATATTAATATAAAGAAATTCCATTTACAAAGTTTCAAGGTATTTCAGTTCTACTTCCAGCTTTGGCAGTATATAATTTTTTCATTTCATATACAATTTAGTTTCAGATTTTCATATACGTGTTTTTCAACTCTGATCCTTCAGCTGATACGCTCCAGCTTTTCTTTTAGTAATGCACTTCAGCTCCCAATTCTGCCTGTAGGCGAATATGTTCCAGCTTCCAGTTAAGATTACAGCATATTCAGCTTCATTAGATACTGACTTCATTTTCCAACTGCCACTACTACACTTCAGCGTGCATGATTTGTTTCCAGCAATTTTCAGCATTATTTCAGCAATTTCCTTCAGCTTTCAGCGTCCTTGTTTTACTTTTACAATTCAGCTGTTTTTGCAGCAATTGTCAGCATTGCTTCAGCAATTTCTTTCAGCTATCAGCATTCACATGCACTTTCTGCAGGATCTGCATTTTCTGGTTTTATATGAGCTGTCAAGAAATGGACTCCACATAAATCAAAATTCAGTTTTTATTATTGGAGCAAGTTGTGGAACATAGAAAAATATAAATGTTGAAAATAATCCCCAATCTTAAAGCTGTATAAAGTAATTAAAATAATGGAGGTAATTAAAAGCAAGTGCAGAGTTTCTGTTATAGGGTGGGTTACATAGAATTACCTGATGTCTTCCGTAGGGGTTTGGATTCATGTGATCTCAGTGTCATATTGACATGTCAGAAACTGCCATTCAAAGGAATGAGCTAATTATATATGAACTAACTCTTTGGAGTCTTACAAGTACCCAAAAAGTAACTCTTTAATGTTGACAAGTTTGTATTCTGAAGCAATGCGCACTCAATAAATTTAGATTCCTTCAGTTGGCTGAAATCAGATTCCAGAAAAGTTTTAAGGAACCTCTACTTTTGTTTTACTCTATTTTGCAGTATGTTTATAGAGGGGAGCACGAAGACAACAGGAGGGAGAGACCCTCAACTATTACGGAGGCAGACAAGAGGAGGAGCAACAATGTCAGGAAACCAGATGAAGTCGCTCTTCTGAAAAGCCGGGTGGAGGACTTGTCTACGCTCCTGAAGGAGCTCCAAAACAAGACCTTGCACTTGCAGAGGACTCTCAAAGAGAGGGAGGTCAGCCACAACAATTGGCAGAGGGAGAGGGAGTCTCTCCTCCAAGACAATGAGGAACTTGAGAAAATGAACAAGATGCTCAAAGAAGAGTCTCTTCTCAATGCTAAAATATTGAAGGAAGCACTCTACGATAAGGAGACATGCCTTAAGACATGTGAGAAGGAAAAAGAAGTTCTCCTTAAGGACCAAGACTCACTTCTGCAGCAGTTAAACTTCCTGCAAACAGAAGCGCTCCGTAAAGAGAAGGACTTTGAAAGAAGGCTCGCTGAAGAGAATGTGGAAGTGCAGATAGCGCTGAACAAGCGCTTCACCTTGGAGCTTTCACAACAGATGGAGGAAAGTGAGCAAATGATCACGGCTGTCCTCAGTCAAGTCGAGCAGGAGTTTAGGTGTAATCTTGAGCAGTGGCAGAAGGAGAAAGCTTGTATCCTTGAAGAAAACAAAGAGACTAAGCTGCTCCTGCTTCAGGCTCAAGAAGAAGTTCAGCTGCTAAAACAGAGCAAAGAGGAGGCAGAGCTGAAATGGACTGCTCTTCTTAGCCTGAAGGAGGAGCCCTCGCAGGTCCCAGGTACCGACTCGCTGGCCTCAACAACAAAGGCACACAAGAGTCGGGAGGACAAGGAGTCAGCAAAGAAAGAGAAGAAGGAGCAGAAACTGTTGGCCAAGAGAGAGAAGCAGGAGAAGAAAAGGCTGTTTGAGAAGGAGACAGAAGGCAAGAAGATGCCCAAGAAAACGAAGAACTTCTTTCTTTCTTTCTTTACCAAGAAAGTAAGGGTTTTTTCCAAATAGTTAATTCGTATGTAGTTTCAAACTGTTAAGATTTTTCATGTTAAGAGTTCTACTGTAAATAGTGTAAATAGTTCTAGTGTTAAAAGCTCTAGTGTTGAGCATTGTTACTGTTAAGAGTTCTACTGTTAAGGTTTTTTCATGTTTAGAGTTTTAGTGTAAATAGTTCTAGTGTTAAAAGCTGTAGTGTTGAGTGTTGTTACAGTTAATAGTTCTACTGTTAAGATTTTTCATTTTAAAGAGTTCTAGTGTAAATAGTTCTAGTGTTAAAAGCTCTAGTGTTGAGCATTGTTACTGTTAAGAGTTCTACTGTTAAGATTTTTCTTGTTAAGAGTTCTAGTGTAAATAGTTCTAGTGTTAAAAGCTCTAGTGTTGAGCATTGTTACTGTTAAGGGTTCTAGCGTTAAGATTTTTCTTGTTAAGAGTTCTAGTGTAAATAGTTCTAGTGTTAAAAGCTCTAGTGTTGAGCATTGTTACTGTTAAGGGTTCTAGTGTTAAGATTTTCCGTGTTGAGTTTTCGTGTTAATAGTGTAGTAAACCTGCGGCGGGAGGTGATTGACATGAGACGTGGCTCCTTAATGAACTGATTGCTTGCAGCCGCGCAACTAGACTGGAGGAGACGCAAGTTAGAAGAGAGGGCTAAGCAGTCCCTCGGGGTTGCTGGAGAGAGCTGACTTGGTTGGTTTGCGAATACACTCATTGGGGGGAGGCGGCGTTCGCAGTTTCTAGTATTGCCGGCGCTGAAGACAGAAAGGTAGGGGAGCTGTTCCAGTTCAGGAGGGGAGGCTAGTTGCCTCCTTTAGTTAGAGAGGGCCGGGAACGCTTAGGAGTGTTTCCGCGGACCTCTGCTCTCCAGCCCGGGTTCCAGTGGTCGGCACGCCGCCGCCCGCTGCCTGAACCGCCGACTGAACGCGATTGTTTCCCCGGCTGTCGGACGGTGCCAATAAAGCTCAGACCCTGGGGGAGGGTCTCGCCAGCCGAGCGAGCTAAGTTTTAACTCTTGCTATTTCCCTATTCCTGTTGTACTAGGTTTTATATATGTATTCACTGGTGAGTTTTATTGTGCCGGCTTTTTACAGAGGAGCAGAGGGCTAGTGGGCGGCTCAAGTTACCCGGGTGGTGGGGACGTTTACTGTCTTATTTGCAGTGTCTGAGCAGGCGTTATAGCCCCCGTTTGCTCCTTGAGTGGAGGTGTAGCCTAGTGTTTCATCCCCCGTGTGCAGTGTCTCCAGCGGGCGGAGCGTAAAGGGTGGGGTGTTTGCATTCATGCGTGCCGTGCCTGATCTTAAAGTGTGCCCTATTCCATGTGCGTGGTTTGTACTACGGTGAACAGACTTTACTTACCTGTGAGTAGTCGCCGGTCCTCAGGCCTATCTGTTCAACTCTCTAGGCCTTTTAACATAATTTGTGATGAAATAAAGGTTTATCTACTTTTCCATATTCCTCGACTGGTGTTGTGTGTCTTTTAGGTCTCTGACAAAGCCCATACCGGGCTTGTTTATTACAATATATTGTCAGAAATATGAGGCAGAAAGAAGGCATCTGACTCAAAATCTCAGAAAAATAAAAATACAATTTGATTCAGTAGATATTCAATAGAAGAACTAAACCGAGCGTTATAACGTCTTGTTTCAGTTTCTTAGAGTAACTAATTTAATTAAGAAGATTTGCGGGTTTTTTTTGGCGGGTGGATAACGTAAATAGTCACTGATCCACACGACATACCAGCTGGTGGCGGTAATGCACCATTTCGTTGTTTGCCGACCGCCAATAAACAAATGAAGAAGCAGAAGAAGAAGACTATCGTCAAAATGGCTGCCATCTCAATAAGCGCGTTTTATGGAAAAAAGAAAGGTAAGCATGATATTAATGAATTAATAAAAATGTTATCTTTAGGCTGTTTCGAGTAAGTAAACATCTCAAGAATATCTGCGTGAGTTTTCAGAGCTGAGCTTATTTATTTTCATTTGAAAAACGCTAGTTTATAAATCTCCTCTGTAGTGGACATCAGGACTTGGTGCTTAGTTTGTTTCTCATTGTCCTCAGTAGACAGGTCTATGACGGAGGCAGAGAGGATTCTTAACAGAACCACTGAGGGAGATTCTGACATCGATTTATCAGAGGATGAGAGGCCAGAGAGAGTACGAGACAGAAGAGGGTGAGAGTTTGGATGAGGAGGACCCAGATCAGCTGGGCCAAAACCAACACGTAGGGTTCTGAGGTTTTTAATCTATAAATATGGAAGTTTAACCTACAGCGATGTGTACCAGGAAATAGATCCCAACATTTTATTTTTGAACCTAATGAAACAACTCTCACTCTCCGTGACAGTAGAAGACAATACAGCTAAAATTAAAACAGAATGGGAGAATGACTGTGGTGTTGAAGAGTGGGATGATATGTGGTCAACCTATCCAGCTGTTTTGCCACCAATAGAGCAAAAGAACTGCAATTTAAGATAAATCATAGACTACATATTACCCCCTGTGAGATGCAATAAAATGAATCCAGATCTATCAAAGTTTAATAATAAGTGCAAGACTACAGAAGGCACATACATTCACTGTTTACTAGAATGTTTATATAGTCATAGATTGTAGAAAGATGTTCTTAAAGAAATCAGTGACATAATTGGTCAAACAGTGAGCATTACTCCTACATCATGACTTGATGCATGCTCAGTAATCCAGGTAAGCGAATCAAAGAAGCTTGAATCAGTTCATCTGAATACAACGTTTATTGACAGTTTCATCACTCATCTAAGTGACCTCTTCAGTCTAAGCTGACTGCACGTATCCACACCCCTTATAAAAAATACAGTTGCATAACGACCAAAACCATCGACCCGTTTCATACGCAAATATGGGTGTGACCATTAACTAGAGTTTCAATGGCAATGTGTACTATTCACAGAGGATTTGGGAATGTTTGCAATCACAGCATTGTAAGATGGCGACAGATGTACTCTTCGCCACCACCCCCACCGCCTCGGTTCAGGGATGGTCGTTCCCTCTTATAGTCCATGGGCCAGACGATATTTCGGTACACTGAAGGTGGCAAAACTTACTTATAATTTTTGAAAGGATCCATGTCTGTAGATGATATTTTGGTATGATAACCATTCCTGAGTGGCAGCTGTATCACATTTATCAGCTCATGAAGTTAACCACCCGCTAAACTAAATTGCATTTTAGACGCTGGTGCATATCCTGGTTTAGCCTCATGGTCAGGACATTTTTCAATGTTCTATAATATTGTCTTTGGTATCATTTTAAAGGTGACCTTCTTAGCTTTCATTCAAGCCCTGTTGTGGATATTTCTCACAAATATAGAGGTCACTTGAGCTCTTCAACCCGTCAATAACACACATCTTTCTGCAATGTTCGCCTAAACTATATACTTTCTTTTAGCCCTGTGGCATCTAGGAATATCAGGGACACAAAACACAAAAACTGGAATACTCACAGGACTGTAAAGATTCAGGAAATGTATAATATACCCATACTATTTCATTGTGTGAGGTGATTGTGAGCCTTAAATGAGAACTAGACCAAAGCCAGTTAGGTCACAAACTGGTCTCTGTACATTTGTTTAAATACACAATCAAAATACATGATAAAAAGGAATACCATAGTGAGGTAATGAACTATTTTAATATTTTAAACAACATTGACATTTACATATACTTAGTCAATGATACATGTAATCCCATATCATTAGTGGGTATATGTAATGGTAATGGGTAGGGTAATGGGTATATGTGAATATGGTTACATTATTGTTATCAAGCTCTGGGTAACCAAGTCCAGAATCAACATCCTGTGCATCAATAGACTACTACCACAGTAATACCATCAGAATCATCACACTGTGATTCATCAAGCTGCTCGTTTCTCTCATCATCTGACTCCCCAAGTTCAAAGTCCAGTTCTGGACCATCCTGCTGTTTTTGGTTACTGCAGGTCTGTAACCTGCGCATGTCTGTGCATGGAAGTCCATTTGACAGGCACATGCAGCTTGGCATTTTGCATGAATGCACACACTTGCATGTTAGCATTTCCAAGACCACATCTGGTGCAGGTGGGGAGTGCATCCAGTAAATGGCCAGCTTGCCATCATCGTCTGTCCATCCATACTCCGTAGGGCTTGGCACCACAGGGTTAGCCTGCAGACAGCACTTCCATATTGCTGCCTGATAGTTGGCTCGTTGAACATGCATAAAGAGACAGTCTCTACATGGTGGCAGCTGGCTGGACTCAACCTCTCCCCTTTTGGTGCAGAAGAGCTGGTAACGCAGTTTGTTCACCTCAGCAGTGCTGCTATTAGCAACATACATCCGACAGGTGAACTGCTCAATTTTCTGGAACAGCTCATCACTCACATTCCATGTCTGTCCCAGTTGACTAAAAGTCTCTTGGCAGGAAGTGTGCTTTCTCACTATCTTCAGGGCATTCAGCTTCCCTCGACCAGCGAATGCACTGACAGTGTCGCAGCCTGTGAAGGCATGTAAGCCAATTAGGCTGTCACAGATGCTGTCTCCAAGTGAACTTGCCAGTTTGGTGATGTCGACAAACCGTGTGCGGTTCTGAGTCCCACACTTCTGGTAGATGGGACAGGTGATGTCCTTCTGGAAGCCAAGACAAAGCACCATGACATCAGTGTCCTCAGCTGTGATGATAACTGACTTTGAGCCCGCATTTGCTGCATGCAATGCATGCAGGAGCAGACGGGTGTCAGCTTCTTCATGTGTGGAGTGCAGTTCTGCTGCTTCCTCACACCCATCTTCTGTCAACTTGTAGCAGGTTTCCTCACAGGTCATGTACAACACCTTGCCATGCAGCATAGCTCTGTATCGTGGGAGTTTCCACTCTTCCACCAGAAACTTGATGAGACTGGTCTTGTTGGAGAAACTGCACAGAAATTTTCTCCACTGCTGGATGTGGTGTCCCCCTGCAAGATTCTTGTACTGGAGAGTGATGTCTCCACCCCGGTTCAGTCGTTCAGCATCTTTGATCGAAGTCTGGTGATAGACATCAAAAACAACATCAATCCTCCCACTCTGTGCTCCCTCATGGAGGACCTGGGTCAAGGCTGACTCTGCCACCTGTGCAAAGGTTTTGTTGCCATTCATTTTTTGGACCAGGCTCATCCCATCAATGATGGAAGTAGATGGGATTGGGATGTCTTCTGCAGGAGATACATTCTTTTCAAGCCCCCTGGCAAGTGCAGCCTTGTTTGTTTTTCGTAAGGACCCATCAGCATTTGCCAGTGCCCATGGTAGTGGGCCCAATGGGTAGGCAAGGACATCCTTCAGATTCACCTTCCTGCTTTCAGCCACCAGGATCATGTGACTGAAAAGGTTTCTATCTGCCTTCAGAACCACATCCCGTGCTTTCTTTCCATGAGCTTGTTTTGTGCTGACATTGGAGAATGTTTTCAGACTTTGCTTGGTCATCTTGTCGTGGAATTTAACAGGTGGTGGGTCTGCATCTAACCTTGTTTGCTGGAATGCTTGGTAGGCCTCTTCTCCTTCCTCAAGAGCTCTCAAGAGATCTATGGTCATATCAGGTGGAGCCATGTTGCCAGTGGAGAGGCTAACCAAATCAATCTCATCAGCGGACATAGGATTGAGCCAGTTATTCTCCATAAGGTCCATGAGAGACTGGACATCTGCTTCATCTCTCTTGATCCTTGGACTCTGTAGATCTTGATGAGACCATTTGCACCTGCCTTGACCTGTCAGGTCTCTCAGCTGTCTGAGGTACATGCTTCTATATGTAACGGGGGCAGTCCTCCAGGTTAACCTGGTTACATATACTCAGCTGTGAGATAATATTTGGTCACAGCTCCTGGCTTCAAGCTGAATCCCTTTGTCCCTCCAGCTGTTTGGGTGTCTTTGTTCACCGTTTCTTCTATAGCTTGGTCAACAGGGATTCGGCCAAAGGGATTGGTGGAGCCCAGTTGGACTGAGAAGCCTCCTTCCATGAATTCTGTGTACACATCTGGGTGTGTGATGGGCAGCACAGACATCTGGGCGTAGTAGTAGGGGAGGTAGCGTGCATAATTCATCCTGTCATAAGCAAAGCACCATGGGATCATTGCTCGAATGCTAGCCAAGTGTAGCATCCAGTCTCCCTCTCTGGATGCTCGGACGAGCCCCAACAAGATTTCAACCATGTCCAAATAGGACATCCAGAAGTTCGAGAGGCTGCCGTTTCCACATCTAAGGAACTCACGGTAGATTTCAAATAGATCCATGATGCGTGTACAAGAGCTGTTCTCGAGGACCTCCTTCAAAGCATGTTGTGAGACTTCTTTCCCAAGGCTGTCAATGGTCTTCAGTGTCTCATTCAGGTGAACCATGTCATTCCTGTGAGTTTCTTCCAACCAGGACAGGAAACCATTCAAGGTCAGTCGCGTGAGAGCCTCATACAGGAGCTTGTGTAGTCGCACTGCCCTGTTGTACTTGCGGCCATCCATAACACCAGCAATTGAGCCTTCTGCAATCATGCCAGACTCAATGCAGAGGTCTTTGAGTCCAGCATCTTGGAAACGCTTTCCTATTATTGCCAGCAGTGTGCAGATGGTGTGGAATACCCCAAGCCTAACGATGATATCATGGAACTTGTCATGGTGTTTCCATGTGATCTCGACAGCCTTCGCATACAGGGCTTGGTCAAAGACACAGACAATCTTCCTCAGGCCTAAGCACTGCATGATGCTCAGTGACTGGTTAAGCACCTCGTTGACAGTAGACATTTGTGTCGCTGGAGCATTGATGGTAGGCAGATAGCCTATATTGTCGGGGATGACCGTCATCTCTCCTCGAGTCAGGATGTTGAAGCCTGTCCAGCTGCTGACTGACTGTTCTTCTTGTTGTGACATGCGTGCTAGGACCCAAAGAAGGTTTTTCTCTCTGGCAAGCTTAGTATTGGCTGCAGTATCGGCATCTGACTTTTTGCTTTGTGGTGGCCCTACCCGTTGTCCAGCATTGTAAGTTGGTAACATTGGTGGGGGTCCATCAATGCTTCTCTTCTTTGTTTTGGGAACAGTGGGCATGGGTTGGACAGGAAGTGGGTTGACTGGCTTTGCTTGCACAGCAATCCCATTGACTCTGTGAGATGTTCCCTCACCACTGACAGTTTCTTCAAGACGGTCGATATTGTCCCAGGCTAAAGTTGTGAATATGCCAGGATGGATGTTAGCTGGAAGGGCAATGCCACTCCCTGATGATGAGAGTTTCTGGAGACACAGGGCAGTGTTGATCTCTTCCATCTGTGAATAGGACACACTGTGACCAAGTCGGTTGAGGATGTTTATCAACTCTACATTTCCTGTCAACGATTTGACACTGAATGGCAGAACAATGTGCTTGGAAGGCTTGGTATTTCCACATGTCACTGCATATACTATGTCATGGCCAAATGACTGCAGAAGGCACTGCACTCTCTGGGATGCATGATCAGGATCATTTGAGCCTGTGAGTAGAGAGTACAGGAAGATAATGAGCGACTCTGGAATGGTAGGACATTCTGCTTCTGGTTTGACTTCAGGCGGCCAGGTTTGAGGAACATCTTGACTTTTAATGTCTGCTCTCAATTTGATGGCTGCTTTGGCTATAACATCTTGTGCACTGACACTTTTCAGGGTCTGCAGCTCCCTTTTGAGAGACTGATTTTCTTTGGCAAGTTCCCTCATGGACAAGTTATCGGGATAGAGGAGGAATTTTCCTTTCTCATCAGGGAATATCTGCAAGGCTCCAGCAAACTCACTCTCCAGGTTTCGCCTTATGTGCTTCTTGGTTGATTCCTTGACTTGGGCAATGCCTTGGGAGTTCATTGAAGCTACCAGTCTAGAAGAGAGATCAGTCATTGTCATCACTTGAGGATTGCCAAAAAGCTCCATCCTGATGAAGAGGAACAGCTCATTGTATGCCTTATTCACAGCAGCTTCATACTGGGCTGCAGCATCATCATCTTCATTGCTGGCAACCTCTCCTTTGGAAACCTCTTCTTTGGTGTAAAGTCTATAGCATGACCTGTGGTAGTGCCCTTCAGCTGCTACAAGGTCTCTACTCACAATGGCAAGGATTCTGCTGTCCCTTTTCTTTGTGGCTGCACTCCTGATCTTTGCATCAGCTCGCAGTTCTCGACACTGCACCAGTACTTCTCTCGTATTCTGTCTCTTGGAATATTTGCTGTTTTTCTGACAAAATATGCACTCTGCATCATAAGTCCTAGATGTACTTGGAGCATGTCGAGCTACTCTCTTAGATTGTTTCTCTTCAGCAGAGACACAACTTTTCTTTTCTTTTGCAAGGAGGCCATCAAGAATTTGCTTCATAGTGAAGATACTGCGACACTTTCTGTGGTAGTAGATTGCTGGAATCTGTCCCTCAGGAATGTCTTTTGCCGGTTTCAAAACTGGTGCATGATTTCGTATCTGAGCTGCCCTGAGCAGAGTTCTCCATGAGTCGACACTTTGTAGTGAAACCAGCTTATCTGTATCATCAGAACAGTGGATAATGCACTCCACCCGTGGGCGCTTTGGTATTGGGTAAAAACTTGCTTGTTCACCAGTGGCCATATTCAGTCAGTTTTCACCTGCCACATACAAACAAATACATGTAACTTAGGTGTATGAACACTACTAAAACAAAGTTTACTTTGCTTCACCAGCGTCATATTACCATTATTTATCTTACATAGCCACAAATAGATACATTACCTAGTTGCTATGCAACAGCTGTATTTTGTCCACATGAGGCCGCTAAAATCAACACAAGATGAAAGTTCCTCGTAGCAAATTTAACTAATCATATTAACATATACATTAAAAGAACATGCTAACATTATGGGAAATTAGCTTACAATCTTCTCCAGAGTGAGACAAGAAGATAGATACCAGTTTCCTCTATATGTGTTTAGTAGAAAGCTATCTGGCTGCACGTTAGCCTAGCTTAGCACAATGAATGGAAGTACACAGTACTGGTTATCCTTGGTTGTTGGCCAACTAAGAACTGTCCCAGAGTTTAAGCTAGGCTAATCAGTACCAGGGGTGTTGAAATGCTATATTTGTAAAAATCTGGGCAAATACACAATCGTGAGAGGCACAGAAACAGGTTTCCTGAAAGAAAAATGAAATAGCTGCTCATTTGGAAAGGTTATCATGTATTATTTTACTTCTGTTAGTGTACCAAATAAAATGGCACCAGTGAAGTTGTGTCACCTTGGGTGATATCGATATCTGGTCTGACCCATGGACTAACTGGCTTTGGTCTAGTTAGTTTCTTAGTAATAATGCCCTTCTAATTTAAGGTTCACAATCACCTCACACAATGAAATAGTATGGGTATATTATACATTTCCTGAATCTTTACCGTCCTGTGAGTATTCCAGTTTTTGTGTTTTGTGTCCCTGATATTCCTAGATGCCACAGGGCTAAAAGAAAGTATATAGTTTAGGCGAACATTGCAGAAAGATGTGTGTTATTGACGGGTTGAAGAGCTCAAGTGACCTCTATATTTGTGAGAAATATCCACAACAGGGCTTGAATGAAAGCTAAGAAGGTCCCCTTTAAAATGATACCAAAGACAATATTATAGAACATTGAAAAATGTCCTGACCATGAGGCTAAACCAGGATATGCACCAGCGTCTAAAATGCAATTTACTTTAGGGGGTGGTTAACTTCATGAGCTGATAACTGTGATACAGCTGCCACTCAGGAATGGTTATCATACCAAAATATCATCTACAGACATGGATCCTTTCAAAAATTATAAGTAAATTTTGCCACCTTGAGTGTACCGAAATAGGAAATTTTGGGCTCTGGCCCATGGACTATTAACATAGATGGTCTCTTTGACGCCCCGTTCAAACCAGCGTTCCTCCCTATCAAGAACGTGCACATCCTCAGCCTTGAAAGAGTTGCCACTGGCCTGTAGAAGGTGTAGACTGTGGAGTCCTGCCCTGACGCATTAGCTCTGCTGTGTTGTGCCATCCTCTTGGCCAGCGTCTGTTCAGTTTCCCCAATGTACAAGTCACGGTAGTACTCCTGGCACTTAACAGCGTACACTCTATTGCTCTGTTTGTGCCAAGGGACCCAGTCTTTGGGGTGGACCAACTTCTGGTGCAGCGGGTTTTTTGGGTTTGAAAGCAATTGAGATGCAGTGTTTGGAAAATATGTGTCTCAGCTTTTCTGACACTCCTGCCACATTCAAAATCACCACTGGTTTACGCTTAGTCTTAATTTACGCTTAGTGATTGGTCTCACTCCTTCTTTACACAGAATCAAGCTAGCTGTAGAGACTCTGCTTGGCTTTGTGAAGCCTGAAACCCGCTCGTTGACGCTTGTGGCTTTAATTCTGGCAGATTGAGCTCCTTCCTTCTGTTGACCAAAGGAGTTGAATCAAGTGCAACTGGACTTGGTATATGTAATGAATGAAAGGTCACGTGTTTAACTTGACCTACTCACGGGTGTACGTGCAGTGCGTGTGACGTATACAGGAAGTGAGAAGCGCATGTTATGAAGGTTGTATGTCGGATGAACGCTAGTAAAAGCTACACAGTTAAGAACCTACGAAGTCGGCTCGTTCTTGAATTATTCTTATGTCAGTAAGACAAGGCGTCTACGGACATTACATGGTGTCAGAATAGTCTGTGTATCTGAACACGAGCGGTCATGCCGAAGTTTAATCCGCCGAGTGAATTCAAGTTTGACTGCCCCGTTGAATGGCCGGAGTGGAGACAACGGTTTTCGCGCTTCAGGCTCGCGACAAAGCTGGATAAAGACGACGGGGAGATTCAAGTGAGTTCGCTGATTTATGCAATGGGCAGCGAGGCTGAAAAGATATTCAGCTCGTTTGACTTCGCGGCGGAGGGTGATAAAGTGGACTATGATATCGTACTGAAAAAGTTCGACGACTACTTTATTCCCCGCCGTAACATCATACATGAGAGGGCGTGCTTCTATCAACGTAGCCAGCAGCCAGGAGAGACAGCGGAGATGTACATCCGGACATTGTATGAGCTGTCTGAACACTGTGAGTTTGGGGACAAGAGGGATGAACATATCAGAGATCGTCTGGTAGTGGGCATAAAAGATAAGGTGCTCTCCCGTCAGTTCCAGCTCACAGCGGACCTTACTCTGGTGAAAGTCATTGAACAAGTGCGCCAGGCGGAGGCAATAACAAAGCAGCTCAGCCTCCAAGCTAACCAACCAGAGGCCCTGCTGGCTAACGTCAATGTTGTCCGATGGCGGGACGAACGCCAAAACAAAAAGGGCGGACAGCGTCATGGTGGCGGCAGTCCGGCAACCAACAAAGTAGACGAATGCGGGAGGTGCGGCAAGACGCAGCACACCGATGAGCGGAAGTGTCCTGCAACGAACAGTAAGTGCAACAAGTGTCATAAAAAGGGACATTGGGAGCGTGTATGTCACTCTAAAGCGGTGAGAGAAGTCACTGAAGAGGTTAAACAGCTGTACTTTCTGGGAGAAGTTGGCAAAGAGAGCAGTCAGGAAGATTGGACTGTTAGTTTAACAATAAGTGATGTACCAATAACCTTCAAAATTGACACGGGGGCTGACGCTACTGTTATCAACCAAGGGACATTTAAAAAGCTGAAGACAAACATAAAACTGGGACCTCCTGACACATGCTTCATAAGCCCAGGTGGAAACATCAGCTGCATAGGACAGTTTCAAGCCACAACCAACTACAAGGAGAAACAATACTCCTTTCCAGTGTATGTGATCAAGGGGAGAGGCAGCTGTCTGCTGAGTCGTCCAGAGGCAGTGGATATGGGTCTAGTGAAGCGGATGAATGAGGTCAGTGGAGTTTTCGGTTCAAGTGGACTGCTGAAAACAGACCCAGTGAAAATAGCTCTGGTGGAGGGTGCCCAGCCATACGCGGTGCATACAGCCAGACGGATACCGCTGCCACTTGTACCACTGGTTAAGAAAGAACTGCAGCGCATGGAAAATGAGGGCATTATTGAAAAAGTGACTCAGCCCACAGAATGGTGCGCCGCTATGGGGCCGGTGCTGAAACCGAACAAGAAAGAGGTTCGCTGCTGCGCTGACCTCAGGAGGCTGAATCGAGCGGTGAAACGTGAGAAATACGTGCTGCCCACTATGGAGGAAATAATGCCAAGGCTCGCAGGGTCAAAGTTCTTCACAACGTTGGATGCAGCAAGTGGGTTTTACCAGATCCCCTTGCATGAAGACAGCAGGGGGCTCACCACTTTCATCACCCCATTTGGGAGGTATGCTTTCTGCCGCCTTCCATTTGGTATAACGAGTGCTCCAGAGATTTTCCAGAGAAAGATGGCGGAAACTCTGACCGGGCTAGAGGGCACAGAGGTGTACATGGATGACATCCTTATACATGGAGAGACTGAGGAAATCCATGACCGGCGCCTAGCAGAGGCGCTGGGGGTCATTGAAACAGCAGGTCTCAAACTGAACCAAGCGAAATGCAAGTTCAAACAGAAACAAGTCCGCTTCCTTGGTCATATCATCAACGAGGCAGGCATCAGACCTGACCCGGACAAAGTGGCCGGAATAGAGAACTTTCCTCAGCCCCAGAACGTGACGGAACTCAAGAGGTTCCTCGGGATGGTGAACTATTTGGCAAAATACGTCCCAGAGCTGTCCACTGTAGGTCAGCCGCTTTATGGACTGCTTAAAGCAACAACAGAGTGGCTGTGGGGACCTGCACAGAACACAGCATTCCAAGACCTTAAAGCAGCACTCGCCACCGCCCCGGTACTCACCTTTTATGACGTCACTAAGGCTACGGTGGTGTCAGCAGATGCCAGCAGCTACGGGCTGGGAGGCGTTCTGCTCCAGCAGCACGGGGAACACTGGAAGCCCGTGGCCTACTGCTCCCGACGGCTGAGTGACGCAGAGACAAGGTACGCACAGATCGAGAAAGAGTGTTTAGCCAGCGTCTGGGCATGTGAAAGGTTCGAGAAGTACTTGTTTGGGCTTGACAATTTCAGACTTGTCACCGATCATAAACCACTAGTGCCTCTCATGAACAGCAAAGACTTGGATAATGTGCCCATTAGGTGCCAGAGACTGTTAATGAGGCTGATGCGTTTCAATGCAGTGGCTGAATACGCACCAGGCAAAACTTTAGCTGTGGCTGATGCACTCTCCAGAGGCCCAGAGCAGCGCTACGGAGATGGTGCTTCTCATGATGATGTTGCAGCGCACATTGATGCCATCGTGTGCCAGGTGCCTGCCACACCTCAAAGGATGCAGGAGATAAAACAGAGCACGGATGGGGATCTGCAGCTCCAGACAGTGTTGGGCTTCATCAGACACGGCTGGCCTGAGTATGTTGATAAAGTGCCGGAGACAGTCAGAGACTTTTATCAGGTGAGAGGGGAGTTATCTGAGGTAGATGGTTTAGTCATCAGAGGCAGTCGTATCGTCATTCCCACAGAGATGAGGGAGGTGATCTTAGACAGAATACACGACGGGCACCAGGGGATAGTTAAGTGCAGAGAGAGAGCTAGCCAGTCAGTGTGGTGGCCCAAAATGACAGAGCACATTACAACAAAGATACAGCAATGTCAATTCTGCAGAGAACACAAGAACACACAGAGAAAAGAGCCTTTAATGTCAAGTGAGCTTCCATCCAGACCATGGCAGAAAGTTGGCATAGACCTGTGTGAGTACAAAAAGCAAAACTACTTGATAGTGTCTGACTATTATTCCAGGTTTTTGGAGATCCTAAATCTACCAACAACTACTAGCAGTCAGGTTGTAGCTAGGCTGAAGGCTACATTTGCACGTTTTGGTATCCCTGAAATTGTAGTTAGCGATAATGGGCCACAGCTAGTTTCAGAAGAGATGAGGAGGTTCAGTGAGGATTATGATTTCATCCATGTGACTTCAAGCCCACACTACCCCCAGAGTAATGGACAGGCAGAGAGGGCTGTTCAGATAGCCAAAAGCATATTAAGGCAGGAAGACCCTCTCCTCGCCCTGTTGACATACAGAGCTACACCCTCTTCTTCCACTGGAGCCAGTCCAGCGGAATTGCTCATGGGTAGGAGACTCAGAACCACCTTACCCACATTGCAGCATAACCTGGAACCGGCCTGGCCTAAAGAGGAACTGATCAAAACCGCTGACGCCGCAGCCAAATCGAGGCAGGCTTTCTACTACAACCGCAGGAACGGCGTGCGGACACTGCGCCCACTGAACTCGGGTGACGCAGTACTCACCAAACCTGATGGACAGAAAACATGGACAATGCCAGCAGTTGTTCACAGTCAGAGCTCCACTCCCAGATCCTACATAGTGGAGACAGCTCAAGGTGAACATTACAGAAGGAACAGGCGCCACCTGTTGGCCACACCTAAAACACTCACCTTTGTCAGCAGGGATCCTGACCATGTCACTCCAGGGGAGAGTGGAAACACGGATGAGTCCCGAGCAGCAGAAATGCCAACTTCCACACCATATGTTACTCGCTCTGGCAGGGTGAGCAAGCCTGCAATCCGGCTGGATTTGTGAGGCGTATGGACTTGTGTACTGTGGGAGATTTTTATTTTTTTGTGAAAAGGGGGGTGATATACAGGTTAAAATTGTTGGCAGTAAATGTTTAGAGAAATGTTTAGAAAATAATCTTAGAGGGGGAGATGTAATGAATGAAAGGTCACGTGTTTAACTTGACCTACTCACGGGTGTACGTGCAGTGCGTGTGACGTATACAGGAAGTGAGAAGCGCATGTTATGAAGGTTGTATGTCGGATGAACGCTAGTAAAAGCTACACAGTTAAGAACCTACGAAGTCGGCTCGTTCTTGAATTATTCTTATGTCAGTAAGACAAGGCGTCTACGGACATTACAGTATATATCCGTGAAGACGTTTCGCCTCTCATCCAAGAGGCTTCCTCAGTTCGTGCCTTTCTGACTAGACCAAGCTAGTCTGACTGGCTGGTGATGAGACTCAGAATTTATCCTCTTTGGAGTCGTTGTCAGAGCTATAGATGTCCATGGCTCTTTGTATTCCGATGTTTACCATCGCCCGTTGCTAACAGAGCCATAGATATGAGTGGCTCTTTTGTGTGCCGATGTTTGGCGGCGCCCGTCGTTATCGGAGCTGTTGATTTGCATTTGTTTAGCAGCGACGGTCGTTGGGGGTGTTAGTTTCGACTTCCTTATTCAGTGGTCATGAGAGTCGTTGGAGCCGTTAGTGAACGACTGTTGTTGTTGGAGGCTAGGCTTCTTGAGTCTCCTGGGTAGACATGAAAGGACGGCATTGTAAGTGGGAGATAGGTGGTGTCGCAGACCTCTTCCTCTGTTGAAGGATGGTTTTTCCAGTTTCACATACGTAGATGGCTTCCTTCACCCCTCTTTCAAACCATCTATCTTCCCTGCCCAAAATGTGTACGTTGCTGTCCTCGAAGGAGTGTGTCTTCTCCTTTAGGTGTAGATAGACTGCTGAGTCTTGTCCTGAGGAGTTTGGCCTTCTGTGTTGGGCCCTCCGTTTGTGTAGTGGTTGTTTGGTTTCTCCTATGTATACGTCAGTGCAATCCTCATCGCATTGTACAGCATACACCAGATTGCTTTTTTGGGTGTGTGGTACACGGTCTTTGGGATGAACCAGTCTTTGTCGGAGTGTGTTGCTGGGTTTGAAGTATACCGGGATGTGGTGTTTGTTGAAAATTCTCCTGAGTTTCTCGGAGAACACAGAAACATAAGGGATGACTGTGCTATTCCTTCTGTTCCTTCTCTCCTCTTCGCTCACCTGGTTGGTCTTTTTGGATCGTGTTGTAGTTTTCACAAAGGTCCAACTGGGGTAGCCGCAGGTTTTTAAAGCTCCCCTCAGGTGTTTGTGTTCTTCTCGTTGGACCTGAGTGCTGCTGGGCACATCGTCAGCTCTGTGTTGCAGAGTTCTGATGACGCTCAGTTTGTCTTCCAGAGGGTGGTGTGAGTCGAAAAGTAGCAGAGCTATGCATATCAATAGCTCCGATAACGACACAAAGAGCCATGGACATCTATAGCTCTGACAACGACTCCAAAGAGGATAAATTCTGAGTCTCATCACCAGCCAGTCAGACTAGCTTGGTCTAGTCAGAAAGGCATGAACTGAGGAAGCCTCGTGGATGAGAGGCGAAACGTCTTCACGGATATATACCAAGTCCAGTTGCACTTGATTCAACTCCTTTGGATAACCATGACCTGGATGAATGAGAACATTCACAGACTTCCCTCTGTTGAGTGCAAAAATAGGTTTGAACTTGGGAAATGCTGCTTGTGACAATATTTTTACTTCTTATTTCAGAAAAGCTGCTTTTAGAACAGCGACACACCAGCGATACAGGTTCATTAACCGTTGTTGGACATTTTTCGACTAATGGTGATGTGTGTATCTCGGTGATTCTTCAATTAAGGGAGTTTTTCTGTCCCCAGGGTAGATTTTCAAGAAAAAAACTGTTATAGTATTTGTTAGGTTGTGTTAGATATGGAAAAAAAGATTTGTGTCTCAGTGATGACATTTTAATACTTTTTCAGTATGTTGAAAATTTAAATGTGGCAGAATTTCACTGTTTTGGGCTTCTCCCCTCCTACCCAGACTTTTTACTTCCCCTCTATAATAAAGTAATCAAAATGGTTAAGTTCATTAAAGCTTTACTTTGCATAATTTAAAAAGACATATTTCAAATTCATTTGGGTTTTGTGCAATTTGCAGATTTTCTTATCGTTAAATATGGCTGTCCCTCATACATGTGAGAAGTGCCAGAGGCGCATGAGCGGTCATGGCAGAAACATGACTTTTCCATGTCCACAAATGTCATGTGAAGATTTCTGTGTCCTGATCTGAGAGGATGTTTATTAGTCCATCTATCCATCCATTGTCTTAACCGCTTATCCTGCTGTCAGGGTGGCGGGGATGCTGCAGCCTGGTCCAGCAGTCAGGTGACCTGGCGCTACTAAATTATCCCTAGCAATGTTTATTAGTCGTCGTTACCAAACAAGTTACTAATTGAGTATCTTAGTTCAGAAATAAGAAATCTCACTTTATTCACGTATATTCATTGTACATTGTATGCTAGCTAACAAGTTAGCTTAGCAAGTCTAAGACTCAGCCAACTTTTTCTCCAAAAAGTGAAAATTGTCATTACCATCACGTGTAATGACGTCACATTTTGCTGTTACAACTTTGAAAAGAAAATCATCACAATATCAAAGTTATTATGTAGGACGATCAAAGCTATGCTAAGATACTAGTTTAAGACCACTTAATAGAGGTTTGGGGAAAAAAACTGATTTTAAAGATCATTTTAAAAGCCAAAAGTGTCCCAAATTGAAGAATGAGCCAAGTGTGTTGTGTTGGTAGTTGTTTAACTACTACGGGAGGGAAATCTGTCCCCGGCAGGTGGACATGTAGCTACGCCATCTTTTCATGTAATGCTAGCAGCACTCAGTGCTCCGCTCATTACACCGCCGTCCATCTTCTTCTCTGAAGACATTTCTTCTCTTCAGTGTTTGCACATACTGCTGAAGACAAACAGGGGAGCCGTTTGTACGGCCTGCTGTGTTTATATAGACAGGTGGCGGACGTAAGTGGGGCCCACAGGTAGGTGAACGTTGACTTAAACGTTTCAGTGCTGCACGCATGCGCGAAGGGATAAACCCACTAGCGATAGTCTTAGAGGGCGGTGCCTGTACGAAATAGAACGTGACAGAAGCCGCCAATCATAAAACCCCGCCCATGATTCCAACAAGTCTCGTCCAATCACGGAGCTCCACGTGGAAGGCAAGTAATAAAAGCGGAGCGGCCGCCGCGCCGCTGCACATAGACACGATGGACGCAAGTGAGAAGAGAAGCAGCAGACACAGAGGTGGACGGGGAGAGAAGAAGAGCGAAGACCTTTCTCAGCGGCAACCGCGGCAAACCCAGAGAAGAAGAGCGGGTCCGCCCGGTGAGGCGCCGCAGGCTGAATGCCGCAGACGAGAAACAGGAGTCCGGCAGGGGGCGCTAGAGCGAGGAGGCCCAGCCAGACAGGTAAGAAACGAGCTGAACCAAGCGAACCAAGTGTTATTGTGAGTGACAGGCGCAGTATTTAGTGTGGTAACACTGTGTGTGCCGCACAGCTGGTTCACATCTGCTGACTAGAACCAGCAAGACGCTCATTAGGGCCGTTTAGATTCTCACTTTAGTTTGTGTTGCCGAGGCAACGCTGGCCAGTCATTTTCCCGCCTCAAAAACGTTACGACACAATCTACCCAAAACGACCATGGACGGTCAAAATGACGGCTGGTAATTTGCGCGTGATCGCGCGCGTCATGCCACTATTCATTAGGCGTGTTGGTTGGTCGCATCGTTTCCTTCGTGAAGTTCACTGCTCGGTCCTACCCACTAGCGCCCTCCAGTGGACACAAATAGTCTAAACTTTTGATCATTTCCAGCACGTCTGGTTACAGACGCCGTTTCAGACGCACCATGACAACCACCGACGCGCTGCAGCATTTACAGGCGTTGGACAGCGGCCGTTTTAAATAGTTTGGAAAATAGTATTAAAGTTGTTAAACTGTTAATTTTGGTGCCAGTTAGTTTAATAACAGACATACTAACATATGTACTGCATTAATATGTCAACTGGGTATTTATCTTGACAGAATATAGAGTTTAAAAACTGCGGCGGTCGAAAGGACTGCCCACGGTCGTTCTAGTAGTTTTAAGTCCCGCTCGTTGTCTAGGACTGTTTCAATAGTTATTTTCTATTGTTTTGTTTTGACATTTCACCTTTTATAGGCCTTGTTACCTTTGTTAGAATAGCAGTGTGTTTTCTCTTTTGTATTTCAGGTCATATTTTAACTTTCTCAGCTTTGCTATTCAAGTTCGACTATGTCTCTCTGAAGTTTAAATGGTTTAAAAATGGAAATAGTATTATAGTTGTTAAAATGTTAATTTTGGTGTCAGTTAGTTTAATAGCAGACATGCTAACATGCAATGCATTTCTATCTTAATTTGGTACTTATCTTGACAAAATAGAGTGTAGAAACCGTGGGCGGTCATTGTGGACCACTCATGGTGGTTTTAGGTAGGAGTGACGTCCCGGTGGTTCTGGTGTTAAATGACTTCTCTGGTGTCTCTGGTTTGGATCAAACACTTGACTGACATTTCTGTCAAAGTCCTGCTACACAGCGTTTCCACACTACATACAAGACACATGGATTTACACACATTTCACAGAAAATGTGACTTTGTACAGATTGTCAGCAGACATTTGGCAGTCACGTTCAGTTGGTTCTTCTAGCTGATTACACACACACACACACACACACACACACACACACACACACACACACACACACACACACACACACACACACACACACTGGTACAACGTAAAAAAAATCAAACCATCTGTTTCATGATACACTTCATATGTGTGATATTAATATAAAGAAATTCCATTTACAAAGTTTCAAGGTATCTCAGTTCTACTTCCAGCTTTGGCAGTATATAATTTTTTTCATTTAATTTTCAATTTAGTTTCAGATTTTCATATACGTTTTTTTCAACTCTGATCCTTCAGCTGATACGCTCCAGCTTTTCTTTTAGTAATGCACTTCAGCTCCCAATTCTGCCTGTAGGCGAATATATTCCAGCTTCCAGTTAAGATTACAGCATATTCAGCTTCATTAGATACTGACTTCAGCTTCCAACTGCCACTACTACACTTCAGCGTGCATGATTTTTTTCCAGCAATTTTCAGCATTATTTCAGCAATTTCCTTCAGCTTTCAGCGTCCTTGTTTTACTTTTACAATTCAGTTGTTTTTGCAGCAATTGTCAGCATTGCTTCAACAATTTCTTTCAGCTGTCAGCATTCACATGCATTTTCTGCAGGATCTGCATTTTCTGGTTTTATATGAGCTGTCAAGAAATGGACTCCACATAAATCAAAATTCAGTTTTTATTATTGGAACAAGTTGTGGAACATAAAAAAATAAATTTTGAAAATAATCCCCAATCTTAAAGCTGTATAAAGTAATTAAAATAATGGAGGTAATTAAAAGCAAGTGCAGCGTTTCTACTATAGTTATAGGGTGGGTTACATAGAATTACCTGATGTCTTCCGTAGGGGTTTGGATTCATGTGACCTCAGTGTCTTATTGACATGTCAGAAACTGCCATTCAAAGGAATGAGCTAATTATTTATGAACTAACTCATTGGAGTTAACTCTTTGGAGTCTTACAAGTACCCAAAAAGTAACTCTTTAATGTTGACAAGTTTGTATTCTGAAGCAATGCGCACTCAATACATTTAGATTCCTTCAGTTGGCTGAAATCAGATTCCAGAAAAGTTTTAAGGAACCTCAACTTTTTTTTTTTTACTCTATTTTGCAGTATGTTTATAGAGGGGAGCACGAAGACAACAGGAGGGAGAGACCCTCAGCTGTTACGGAGGCAGACAAGAGGAGGAGCAACGATGTCAGGAAACCAGATGAAGTCGCTCTTCTGAAAAGCCGGGTGGAGGACTTGTCTACGCTCCTGAAGGAGCTCCAAAACAAGACCTTGCACTTGCAGAGGACTCTCAAAGAGAGGGAGGTCAGCCACAACAATTGGCAGAGGGAGAGGGAGTCTCTCCTCCAAGACAATGAGGAACTTGAGAAAATGAACAAGATTCTCAAAGAAGAGTCTCTTGTCAATGCTAAAATGTTGAAGGAAGCACTCTATGATAAGGAGACATGCCTTAAGACCTGTGAGAAGGAAAAAGAAGTTCTCCTCAAGGACCAAGACTCACTTCTGCAGCAGTTAAACTTCCTGCAAACAGAAGGGCTCCGTAAAGAGAAGGACTTTGAAAGAAGGCTAGCTGAAGAGAATGTGGAAGTGCAGATAGCGCTGAACAAGCGCTTCACCTTGGAGCTTTCACAACAGAAGGAGGAAAGTGAGCAAATGATCACGGCCGCCCTCAGTCAAGTCGAGCAGGAGTTTAGGTGTAATCTTGAGCAGTGGCAGAAGGAGAAAGCTTGTATCCTAGAAGAAAACAAAGAGACTAAGCTGCTCCTGCTTCAGGCTCAAGAAGAAGTTCAGCTGCTAAAACAGAGCAAAGAGGAGGCAGAGCTGAAATGGACTGCTCTTCTTAACCTGAAGGAGGAGCCCTCGCAGGTCCCAGGTACCGACTCGCTGGCCTCAACAACAAAGGCACACAAGAGTCGGGAGGACAAGGAGTCAGCAAAGAAAGAGAAGAAGGAGCAGAAACTGTTGGCCAAGAGAGAGAAGCAGGAGAAGAAAAGGCTGTTTGAGAAGGAGACAGAAGGCAAGAAGATGCCCAAGAAAACGAAGAACTTCTTTCTTTCTTTCTTTACCAAGAAAGTAAGGGTTTTTTCAAATAGTTAATTCGTATGTAGTTTCAAACTGTTAAGATTTTTCATGTTAAGAGTTCTACTGTAAATAGTGTAAATAGTTCTAGTGTTAAAAGCTCTAGTGTTGAGCATTGTTACTGTTAAGGGTTCTACTGTTAAGATTTTATCATGTTTAGAGTTTTAGTGTAAATAGTTCTAGTGTTAAAAGCTCTAGTGTTGAGCATTGTTACTGTTAAGGGTTCTAGCGTTAAGATTTTTCATGTTAAGAGTTCTAGTGTAAATAGTTAGTGTTAAAAGCTCTAGTGTTGAGCATTGTTACTGTTAAGCGTTCTAGCGTTAAGATTTTTCATGTTAAGAGTTCTAGTGTAAATAGTTCTAGTGTTAAAAGCTCTACTGTTGAGTGTTGTTACTGTTAAGCGTTCTAGCGTTAAGATTTTTCATGTTAAGAGTTCTAGTTTAAAAAGTTCTAGTGTTAAGCTCTAGTGTTGGGCATTGTTACTGTTAAGCGTTCTACTGTTAAGATTTTTCATGTTAAGAGTTCTAGTGTAAATAGTTGTAGTGTTAAAAGCTCTAGTGTTGAGCGTTGTTACTGTTAAGGGTTCTAGCGTTAAGATTTTTTCATGTTAAGAGTTCTAGTGTTAAGATTTTCCGTGTTGAGTTTTCGTGTTAACAGTGTAGTAAACCTGCGGCGGGAGGTGATTGACATGAGACGTGGCTCCTTAATGAACAGGTTGCTTGCAGCCGCGCAACTAGACTGGAGGAGACGCAAGTTAAAAGAGAGGGCTAAGCAGTCCCTCGGGGTTGCAGGAGAGAGCTGACTTGGTTGGTTGACGAAAACACTCATTGGGGGGAGGCGGCTTTCGCAGTTTATAGTATTGCCGGCGCTGAAGACAGAAAGGTAGGGGAGCTGTTCCAGATCAGGAGGGGAGGCTAGTTGCCTCCTTTAGTTAGAGAGGGCCGGGAACGCTTAGGAGTGTTTTCGCGGACCTCCGCTCTCCAGCCCGGGTTCCAGTGGTCGGCACTTCGCCGCCGCCCGCTGCCTGTACCGCCGACTGAACGCGATTGTTTCCCCGGCTGTTGGACGGTGCCAATAAAGCTCAGACCCTGGGGGAGGGTCTCGCCAGCCGAGCGAGCTGAGTTTTAACTCTTGCTATTTCCGTATTCCTGTTGTACTAGGTTTTATATATGGATTCACTGGTGAGTTTTATTGTGCCGGCTTTTTACAGAGGAGCAGAGGGCTAGTGGGCGGCTCAAGTTACCCGGGTGGTGGGGACGTTTACTGTCTTATTTGCAGTGTCTGAGCAGGCGTTATAGCCCCCGTTTGCTCCTTGGGTGGAGGTGTAGCCTAGTGTTTCATCCCCCGTGTGCAGTGTCTCCAGCGTGCGGACCGTAAAGGATGGGGTGTTTGCATTCATGCGTGCCGTGCCTGATCTTAAAGTGTGCCCTATTCCATGTGCGTGGTTTGTACTACAGTGAACAGACTTTACTTACCTGTGAGTAGTCGCCGGTCCTCAGGCCTATCTGTTCAACTCTGTAGGCTTTTAATATAATTTGTGATGAAATAAAGGTTTGTCTACTTTTCCATATTCCTCGACTGGTGTTGTGTGTCTTTTAGGTCTCTGACAAAGCCCATACCGGGCTTGTTTATTACAATATATTGTCAGAAATATGAAGCAGAAAGAAAGCATCTGACTCAAAATCTCAGAAAAATAAAAACACAGTTTGATTCAGTAGATATTCAATAGTAGAACTAAACCGAGTGTTATAACGTCTTGTTTCAGTTTCTTAGAGTAACTAATTTAATTAAGAAGATTTGAGGGTTTTTTTGGGGGGGGGGATAACGTAAATAATAGACACTGATCCACACGACATACCAGCTGGTGGCGGTAATGCACCATTTCGTTGTTTACCGACCGACAAACACCAAACGAAGAAGTAAAAGAAGCGGAAGAAGAAGACTATCGTCAAAATGGCTGCCATCTAAGTAAGCGTTTTATGGAAAAAAGAAAGGTAACCGTGATATTCATGAATTAAAAAAAATGTTATCTTTCGATTGTTTCGAGTAAGTAAATGTAACCCGCACTTTGCGTTCGGCCGTCGTCTCCCTCCACGCCCTGGGACTCTGCGTTGTGTTTGTTGTGGTATGATGTTTGCGTGGAAAAGGAAGGAGGCGGAGGCTTGGGATCGTGGCTGAGACCTGGACACTTTATTGGCATCGCTTACACTTCACCTCTCATCAATCAGCTGGCCGGTGGCCTCCTCATACTCACAGCTTCCGGCAGAAGAAACCAAAAAACATTTTTCTTTCTCAATAAAATTAAAATAAAAAGTGCAAATGTGCAAATAAACACATCTCATATCAAAATGCTACCTTACGGCAAAACCAAAGCAAATTGTCATCCATTATAAATTAAATAAGGCACTTATTACCCATAAAATTAAACAAAAAAAACCATGGATACTCTGCTCAAATAATACTGCATCCTGCGTTATATGCCATGCTAATGCTCAACAGGCTAGCCAACACTTTTTGTCACATTTCTCTTGCCAAATACAATGTTCGACATCAAACTTTAACTAGGTTATAAGCAAACTTGTCTATTAACACCACAGAATAAACAGTTAGACAATATGTGGGATATAAATCAATATGTTTATGATAATGCAGACCGCCAGTAACACTGCTCACCTTCCGGCAGAAGAAACAAAAAAACATGTGATCAACGTAGCCTTTTGCCCTGGACAAGACTTAGGGGTACGGTGTTGCAAGAGGGACAAACATCGCCATTTGCGGCATTCCCAGGGGAACATACAGCGTAACAGTGCCACCCTTTGGCGGATTTACATTACTACCTTACATCTACCCCTTCTATAATTGATGGCGTCCCAGCCATCAGACCAAACAAAACAAAACAAATAAAACTTATGAGCATAAACATTAAAACAGATCACACTGAAAGTGACGTATTAATACTATGAGTTGCATATGAAATGTAGATGTGTAAATGCAATCAAAGTAAATAAACCATTAATAAAACTTGTTTGTTTTTTTTTGTTTTTTCCGTGGATTATACGTGCCTTGCTACTCTCTCTGCTATGGCCCTCTGCCACAATGTCCAGCCCCTCTCTATCTTCTGCTGTTCCTCTTTTGATCACACCACCTGTGACTCGTAAGACAGTTTCTTTGGGGGACGTCGAGTTCTCTGTGGGTTCCTCCTCAGGCTGGGGCCATCAAGTGCGTTGGTGTCACTGACATTTATGTCCTCTTCCCCCCCTTGACTCACTTTTTCGGCTTCCTCCCCCATTACCTCCATGCAATCCACCTCCCAGTCCCCCATGTCAGACTCAACTCCTGCACTTGTTGCTGCACCAGCCCGCTCCACCGGAAGAAACATACACTGTGTAAGAAGGTTGCGGTGAACCACTCTCTCTTTTTCACCATCCTCTGTTCGGACCACATACACAGGTATACTGGGTTGTTTCTTCACCACAATGTATGGGCGTGACTCCCATCTGTCTCCCAGTTTCTGCCGTCCTTCCACATGACATATTTTGACCAAGACTCTGTCCCCTGGGCTGAAACCTTGACTCTTTGCCTTTTGATCATAGTACCTTTTCTGCTGCTCTTTTGCATGTCGCGAGGCCTGGTTAGCCTGAGTATAAGCTTCCGACAGACAGTCATGCAGGGTCTGGACATATTCACTATACTCACATGGCTCTTTGGTGGTAGAAAGCCCAAAAATCAGGTCGACTGGGAGTCGTGGATGTCTACCAAACATTAGGTAATACGGTGGGTACCCAGTAGATTCATGTTTGGTGCAGTTATATGCATGTGTCATTGCATCCACATACTCATGCCAGCGGGGTTTCAGGTGAGGCTCTAGTGTCCCCAGCATGTCCATGAGAGTCCGGTTGAACCTTTCGGTGGTGCCGTTACCCTGGGGGTGATAGGGGGTTGTGTGTGTCTTAGTGACACCAGTACACTTACACAGCTCTTTCACCGCAGCACTTTCAAAATTACGCCCCTGGTCTGCATGTAGTTTTGCTGGGAATCCAAACTGACAGAAAAAGTTCTTCCACAGTACCTTCGCCACTGTACAGGCTTTTTGGTCTTTAGTGGGATAGGCCTGGGCGTACCGGGAGAAGTGGTCAGTGACAATAAGCACATTTTCTATGCCTCCCTTTGATTTCTCCAGAGTCAGAAAGTCTACACACACAAGTTCCATAGGAGCGCTGCTGTGAATACTGACCAGGGGAGCCCTGAGGCCTGCAGTTGGAGTCTTTCTGAGGCAGCACCTTTCACACTGCTCACACCAAGCCTTGATTTCCTGGAACATCTTAGGCCAGTAAAATCTCTCCCTTATCATCTGCAGCGTTCTCTCAAACCCTAAATGCCCTGAGTCATCATGAAGTGCAGTCTTGACGGATGTGTGAAATCTCTCTGGTAGTACCAGCTGCTCTACTACTCCCCTTTGACAGTCTTGGACCTGACGATACATTATTCCATCCCTTACTAATAACCTCCGCCACTGTTTTAAGAGAAGGCACACCTGCCTGCCACCACCAATCCTCTCGCTGCGGCTCGGTTTTTGGTTCACACTTTTAAAGTGCAAAACGGGACCGATTACAGCATCCTCTTTTTGCCCTGCACGAATCTCCTGTTTTGTCAATGCAGGTAGAGAGTCCATCCCCACATCTTGATAGGATTCACCGAGCGTGTGTGACAGAGGTTCTTGATGCTCAGGTCCCTCTGAAGCGGAGCTTTCCAGTTGTTGGGGAGATTGTTCCTCTACACACCTTTGTACTTTGGCTGATACAAGCTGAGGGCAGGTTTGCAGGACTTGGGTGACCTGGTTAGACAGCCGGGAGAGGGCATCAGCGTTCGCATTATTCTGTCCCCTTCGATACTGCACATCAAAATCAAATGCTGACAGCCGAGACACTCACCGCTGACCTGTAGCATCCAATTTTGCAGACGACATGACATACTTGAGGGGGTTATTGTCTGTCTGGACTGAGAACTTACGCCCATATAGATGGTCATAGAACTTGTCGGTCACTGCCCATTTCAGAGCGAGGAACTCTAGTTTGTGTGCAGGATACCTCGTCTCTGCTGGGCTCAAGCCTCTGCTGCCATAAGCTATGACTCTCTCGACTCCATCCTGAACTTGGGCTAATACAGCACCAAGCCCCTCCCCCGAGGCGTCAGTCTGGAGCAGAAAGGGTAGGCTGTAGTCTGGATAGCCTATCACTGTCAATCTTTCTCTCAGTGACTGAAAAGCCTCCTCACACTCATCAGTCCAGACAAAGGGCGGGTCAGGCACTAACCTCTTCTTCCCCCCTCTCCGTTTCTTTCTAGGGTCACCAGCGGTAAGGCGGTACAGGGGCGCGGCTAAGGTGGAGTAACTGCACACAAACCGCCTGTAATATCCGGTGAATCCCAGGAACTGAAGCACCTCTTTACGATTCGTGGGCCTCGCCCAGTCCTTGACTCTGCTGATCTTCTCTGGGTCTGTCCTGATGCCCTCCGCAGACACCAGGTGACCCAAGTAGTGCACCTCCTTTCTCACAAGCTGACATTTGGAAGGCTTCAACTTCAAGCCATGCTCCTTCAGTCGATCGCACACCAGCTGCAGCCTCTCCAGATGCTCATCAAAGGTTTTAGAGAATATGATCAGATCATCAAGGTAGATCAGGAGATGGGTGAAGTTCAGATTGCCAAAGCAGCAGGTCATGGGTCTCTGGAAGGTGGACGGAGCGTTTTGAAGGCCGAAAGGCATTCTGTTGGCTTCAAACAGCCCCATGGGAGTACTGAATGCTGTTTTGTGTTTGTCCTGCTCCGCCACCTCTACCTGCCAGTATCCAGATGTGAGATCAAGTGTTGAGAAATACTTTGCTTGACCCAGAGCCTCCAGGGCCTCCTCTATTCTGGGCAGTGGAAATGCATCTCTTGTGCTGCAGGCGTTAAGCCTTCGGTAATCGATGCATAATCTTAGTGATCCATCTTTCTTGGTAACAATCACTACCGGCGAAGCATATGGACCCTTACTAGGCCTGATAACCCCTGCTGTTTCCATTTCTGTCAGCAACTTCCTCACATCCTGCCACTGTGAAGGGGGAATCTTGCGGTACGGGAGTCGAAAGGGCTTTGAGTCGACCAGGGGGATTTCGTGCTGCACTGTTTTTGTGTGGCCGTAGTCCATTGAGTGCTGTGAGGACACCCCCATATTCCTCTCCACAAGCTCTTTTAGGAGGGCGCGCTGGTGCTTATTCTCCACTGTTGCTTCACTTATGTCCGCCCCACCACTGCTCACAACTTGGTTCAGACACCGGTATGTCTCTTTGTTCTCCTCATTTTGATGACAACCCTGTTCCGTGGCTGAAAAATCCACAACACTGTCCACCAGGAAGGCGCTGGCCAGCAGTGTGTGTTTCTGTTTGATTGTGACAGTTTGTTGGGACAGGTTCATCACTCTGACAGGAGCACAGCCTTTCTTCACATCTGCAAGAACTTTGGCGACCATAAGGTCCTGAGGAAGCCGAATGGAGGCGTGGCCTTCAATTAGCGCTGTGTATGTCCTTCTTTGTGGGCCGGCTTTGATTTTGCACATTAAGTCCATCTCTTTCCCTCCCGGGATGCGTATTTTACGGCCAGTTTACACAGCAGGGCCCACCATGTTGTCTGCTCCTGTATATTCAGTGTCGCCATTTTCCAGTAAAGCTGTGTACCACTCTGGATGGCTTTCCTTCACCCGCTGAAGATATTGCTCCCCATAGGTTGCTTGGAGGTGCCTCCTGGCGGCACGGACGACATTAGTTCCCACAAGCAGTGGGACGGAGGAGCGATACTCGGAGTCAGGGACAACAAAAGCCGGCACACTCTGGAACTCCTTCCCCAGCACTATCAACTTAATGCGCAGGACACCAGAGTAAGGCACATCCTGACCTGCTGCACCTGCTATGGGTATTTTAGAGGGCCGTAGTTTCTGTCCATGGAGGTCAGGTTGGTTGCACCAGTATCCGTGAGTAATACTGGTTACCTGAGAGCCGGAATCAATAAGAGCCCTGCACTTTAATCCATTGACTTCCACCTCACCCTCATTCCTGGGACCCACAATAGGAATGTCCTCTACTCCATCATCAGTATCGCTCACCTGCAGTGGGGGGTCTTGCTGCTTGCCCATGGTTGCCCCAGTTACCACAGGCCCTAGGCGTTTAAATGCTGCGTTGAGTGGGGCGTGGTGCTCTCCGCGGAGGTCGCAGGCTGGGGTCGGTGAGTCCAGGGCGGACTGGGATCTGGGAGCACCGCTCGACATACTCGGGCTATATACCCTTGCTTCCCACACCGGTAGCAAACAACACTGGAGCCCTGAGTAACTGTTCTGGGAGATGGTTGGGGCCTTAGTGGGGGTGCAGGGGCTGGTGCAGGGGTAGGTGCAGCAATTCTCAACTCAAGGTGAGCCAACTTGGTCATCTGTTCTTCTTGGCTAAGAGCTAATTTCTTGACCATATCTTTAAGCTCTGTCCACTCTGAAGTGTGTTTTGACCTTTCTGACCTCATATTGGTATCACATTCTGATGTGACCTGAAACTGGGCGAGCGCTTTCTTTGTCTTGTGTTGTGACTGGAACTTCTGAGTCTCTTTTGCAAGGTTTCTAAGCTCTGCTTGCAGCTCCCGGAAACTCAAAAGCCTGGGCTTCATTGCTGCGATCCTTGCATACACCATCTCATACATAAGCCCTCTTAGAAACTGTCGAGTGAGTTTACTATCACGATCAGGAAATTGCCTGCCCCCTCTCTGACTTTCCTCTACCGCTCTCAGTGTTGCCTCCAGAGCAATAGCATAAGAGCAGGCAGACTCTCCGGACCTCTGGCTGCGCTCATAGAAGTCGGCTAGTGGATCAAGTGAGCCTTGTGTGTCGCTGTATTCAGCCCTGAGCACCTCATACGCCTTCTCTGGAGTCTGGTCGTGGGGGGGTATGTTCAGGACTAGCTTCCTGGCCTCACCGCTCAGGTGTCGCACAACAGTCGGAAAGTGGAGGTGTGTGAGGAGCTCGATTGCCTCCAGAAGGTACTGCATATCACGAACCCAGTCTTCTACAAGTATTTTGCTGTCTGGATTGCCAGTGAAGATTTGGACATTTTTTACCTGATGAGTTTGCATGAACCCACCATATGCAGCTGGTGAAAGGGTTGTGTTGGCTGCGGCTCTGACGGCAGCATTCATTGGGGGCTCATACGGACGTGGGTGCATGTGCAGGGTGGTGGATGGGTGTGGTGGAGGGTGTTGTGGGAGTGTGTTGTGGTACATGACAGCTCGAGGGTCTGAGGCGGGGGCTGTGTGGTTAGGGGCTACATGTTGCACTGCTAGTGGGGTGGTCACCTCTTGGGGGTAGAGGGCAGCAGGCTGTGACATATGCAGCTGGGGGATTGATCCATGCTGCAAACTTTGAAGGATCTGGCCAGTAGAAGAGGGGTAGCTCATAATGTTCATCATTGGTGGCATTTGAAAGCTTGGCATGAGGGCCTGGGGCACAGGGGGATTATATGCAGGACCAGTGTAGACCTGGGGTTTAGGCTCGGCAGCAGGGCTTTGGTAAGGAGGGGTGTCTGGGTGAGTCATGGTCGGCCGCTGTGCAGTTTGCATTTCCGTGGAGGTGGGGCACGAGACGCTGTGAATGGGCAAAGGGTGTGTGTGCTGGTTCACACTGGCTTGGGCCGGGGGATTAGGTTCCACTAATATCTGTGCAGCTGGAAGGGATGCACTGGGCAGGCTGTAGTCTGGCCTGCTGTTTCGGTGGATTGGTTTGGCAGCTGGGCTGCTGTCAAAACATAGTGAGGGTGCTTGCATTGGAGCTCTAGAGGCTGGCAAGGTGGGTGCATGAGCTGGAGTGGAGTAGTGAATAGGGTAAGGTGACAGTATTGGGGGTGGTGGAGTGAGTGGTGCACTTAGTCCTGGGTATGGGGGCTGCTGACTGCTGTGGTGGTCTTGAGGGAGGATCAGCTGTTGGGTGGTGGTGGGGCTAGTGAAGTAGTTATTAAGCTTTGGCCTCACTGATTGCTGTTGATTTGCAGCACTGGTGGTTGTTACGCCCTTGCTTGAAAGGTGGGGTTGTGTCTGGGCTGGAGTGTCACAGTTGTGGCTGGCTGTGGGCATCGGGGGCAGTTGGGAACCCGGTGTGGCAGCAGAGGCACCTTCTTGCTTTGACTGATAATCTGCATAGTCACTGAACATGTTGATATATTTTTTTCTAAATCACTATGACTGGTGTAACTGTTGGTGTCAAAACAGATGACTATTAATGATTCACTGTGTTCACGGAATAAGTTTAGCTGTGTATGCAAAATCTCCCTTTTTTCCAGTAAATATATCAAAAAACAATAATCATTATCAACTCAAAACTCACATTAAACTTGAGTCAAAATCAGATGGTCAATACACAACCCTTAACAAAACCAAAAAATTATGAATGATATATATCAGCATAATGTTAAACACAGTGTTCCTATAGCAGGATCTCACATAGCACACTTTTACACAACTCAAATAACAGTTAAGTTTATCGAAATATCATAAAAAGTCCTCAAATGGATATAGCAAGCTTTCAACAGTCTTTAAAGGATATTTGAAGAGGTGAGTATCTTGCCAATGCTGCAGCGCCGATGACAGTAGTTCAGTCCACCACACTGTCCAGTCACTGAAGGTCACGCAGCTCAATGCAGCAGCAAAGGCGAGGACGCGAGTCTCTGTATCTCCTTGGATCTCGAAGCACCACGATCCGGGTCACGGCACCATGATGTAACCCGCACTTTGCGTTCGGCCATCGTCTCCCTCCACGCCCTGGGACTCTGCGTTGTGTTTCTTGTGGTATGATGTTTGCGTGGAAAAGGAAGGAGGCGGAGGCTTGGGATCGTGGCTGAGACCTGGACACTTTATTGGCACTCGCTTACACTTCACCTCTCATCTATCAGCTGGCCGCTGGCCTCATCATACTCACAGCTTCCGGCAGAAGAAACAAAAAACATTTTTCTTTCTCAATAAAATTAAAATAAAAAGTGCAAATGTGCAAATAAACATCTCATATCAAAATGCTACCTTACGGCAAAACCAAAGCAAATGTCATCCATTATAAATTAAATAAGGCACTTATTACCCATAAAATTAAACAAAAAAACCATGGATAATCTGCTCAAATAATACTGCATCCTGCGTTATATGCCGTGCTAATGCTCAACAGGCTAGCCAACACTTTTTTGTCACATTTCTCTTGCCAAATACAATGTTCGACATCAAACTTTAACTAGGTTATAAGCAAACTTGTCTATTAACACCACAGAATAAAGAGTTAGACAATATGTGGGATATAAATCAATATGTTTATGATAATGCAGACCGCCAGCAACACTGCTCACCTTCCGGCAGAAGAAACAAAAAAAAAAAACATGTGATCAACGTAGCCTTTTGCCCGGGACAAGACTTAGGGGTACGGTGTTGCAAGAGGGACAAACATCGCCATTTGCGGCATTCCCAGGGGAACATACAGCGTAACAGTGCCACCCTGTGGCGGATTTACATTACTACCTTACATCGACTTAAACGTTTCAGTGCTGCACGCATGCCCGAAGGGATAAACCCACTAGCGATAGCCTTAGAGGGCGGCGCCTGTACGAAATAGAAGGTGACAGAAGCCGCCAATCATAAAGCCCCGCCCATGATTCCAACAAGTCTCGTCCAATCACGGAGCTCCACGTGGAAGGCAAGTAATAAAAGCGGAGCGGCCGCCGCGCAGCTGCACATTGCCACGATGGACGCAAGTGAGAAGAGAAGCAGCAGACACAGAGGTGGACGGGGAGAGAAGAAGAGCGAAGACCTTTCTCAGCGGCAACCGCGGCAAACCCAGAGAAGAAGAGCGGGTCCGCCCGGTGAGGCGCCGCAGGCTGAATGCCGCAGACGAGAAACAGGAGTCCGGCAGGGGGAGCTAGAGCGAGGAGGCCCAGCCAGACAGGTAAGAAACGAGCTGAACCAAGCGAACCAAGTGTTCTTGTGAGTGACAGGCGCAGTATTTAGTGTGGTAACACTGTGTGTGCCGCACAGCTGGTTCACATCTGCTGACGAGAACCAGCAAGACGCTCATTAGGGCCGTTTAGATTCTCACTTTAGTTTGTGTTGCCGAGGCAACGCTGGCCAGTCATTTTCCCGCCTCAAACACGCTACGACAAAATCTACCCAAAACGACCGTAGACGGTCAAAATGACGGCTGGTAATTTGCGCGTGATCGCGCGCGACATGCCAATATTTATTAGGTGTGTTGGTTGGTCGCATCGTTTCCTTCGTGAAGTTCACTGCTCTGTCCTACCCACTAGCGCCCTCCAGTGGACATAAATAGTCTAAACATTTTGATCATTTCCAACACGTCTGGTTACAGACGCCGTTTCAGACGCACCATGACAACCACCGACGCGCTGCAGCATTTACAGGCGTTGGACAGCGGCCATTTTAAATAGTTTGGAAAATAGTATTAAAGTTGTTAAACTGTTAATTTGGGTGCCAGTTAGTTTCAAAACAGACATACTAACATGTGTACTGCATTAATATGTCAACTGGGTATTTATCTTGACAGAATATAGAGTTTAAAAACTGCGGCGGTCGAAAGGACCGCCCACGGTCGTTCTAGTAGTTTTAAGTCCCGCTCGTTGTCTAGGACTGTTTCAATAGTTATTTTCTATTGTTTTGTTTTGACATTTCACCTTTTATAGGCCTTGTTACCTTTGTTAGAATAGCAGTGTGTTTTCCCTTTTGTATTTCAGGTCATATTTTCATTTTTTCAGCTTTGCTATTCAAGTTCGACTATGTCTCTCTGAAGTTTAAATGGTTTAAAAATGGAAATAGTATTATAGTTGTTAAAATGTTAATTTTGGTGTCAGTTAGTTTAATAACAGACATGCTAACATGCAATGCATTTCTATCTTAATTTGGTACTTATCTTGACAGAATAGAGTTTAGAAACCGTGGGCGGTCATTGTGGACCACTCATGGTGGTTTTAGGTAGGAGTGACATCCCGGTGGTTCTGGTGTTAAATGACTTCTCTGGTGTCTCTGGTTTGGATCAAACACTTGACTGACATTTCTGTCAAAGTCCTGCTACACAGTGTTTCCACACTACATACAAGACACATGGATTTACACACATTTCAACACATTACACAGAAAATGTGACTTTGTACAGATTGTCAGCAGACATTTGGCAGTCACGTTCAGTTGGTTCTTCTTGCTGATTCCACACACGGACACACACACACACACACACACACACACACACACACACACACACACACATACTGGTACAACGTAAATAAAATCAAACCATCTGTTTCATGATACACTTCATCTGTGTGATATTAATATAACGAAATTCCATTTACAAAGTTTCAAGGTATTTCAGTTCTACTTCCAGCTTTGGCAGTATATAATTTTTTCATTTCATATACAATTTAGTTTCAGATTTTCATATACGTGTTTTTCAACTCTGATCCTTCAGCTGATACGCTCCAGCTTTTCTTTTAGTAATGCACTTCAGCTCCCAATTCTGCCTGTAGGCGAATATGTTCCAGCTTCCAGTTAAGATTACAGCATATTCAGCTTCATTAGATACTGACTTCAGCTTCCAACTGCCACTACTACACTTCAGCGTGCATGATTTGTTTCCAGCAATTTTCAGCATTATTTCAGCAATTTCCTTCAGCTTTCAGCGTCCTTGTTTTACTTTTACAATTCAGCTGTTTTTGCAGCAAGTGTCAGCATTGCTTCAGAAATTTCTTTCAGCTATCAGCATTCACATGCATTTTCTGTAGGATCTGCATTTTCTGGTTTTATATGAGCTGTGAAGAAATGGACTCCAAATAAATCAAAATTCAGTTTTTATTATTGAAACAAGTTGTGGAACATAAAAAAAATAAATGTTGAAAATAATCCCCAATCTTAAAGCTGTATAAAGTAATTAAAATAATGGAGGTAATTAAAAGCAAGTGCAGCGTTTCTGTTATAGTTATAGGGTGGGTTACATAGAATTACCTGATGTCTTCCGTAGGGGTTTGGATTCATGTGATCTCAGTGTCATATTGACATGTCAGAAACTGCCGTTCAAAGGAATGAGCTAATTATATATGAACTAACTCATTTGAGTTAAGTCTTTGGAGTCTTACAAGTACCCAAAAAGTAACTCTTTAATGTTGACAAGTTTGTATTCTGAAGCAATGCGCACTCAATACATTTAGATTCCTTCAGTTGGCTGAAATCAGATTCCAGAAAAGTTTTAAGTAACCTCAACTTTTTTTTACTCTATTTTGCAGTATGTTTATAGAGGGGAGCATGAATACAACAGGAGGGAGAGATCCTCAGCTGTTACGGAGGCAGACAAGAGGAGGAGCAACGATGTCAGGAAACCAGATGAAGTCGCTCTTCTGAAAAGCCGGGTGGAGGACTTGTCTACGCTCCTGAAGGAGCTCCAAAACAAGACCTTGCACTTGCAGAGGACTCTCAAAGAGAGGGAGGTCAGCCACAACAATTGGCAGAAGGAGAGGGAGTCTCTCCTCCAAGACAATGAGGAACTTGAGAAAATGAACAAGATTCTCAAAGAAGAGTCTCTTGTCAATGCTAACATGTTGAAGGAAGCACTCTATGATAAGGAGACATGCCTTAAGACCTGTGAGAAGGAAAAAGAAGTTCTCCTCAAGGACCAAGACTCACTTCTGCAGCAGTTAAACTTCCTGCAAACAGAAGGGCTCCGTAAAGAGAAGGACTTTGAAAGAAGGCTCGCTGAAGAGAATGTGGAAGTGCAGATAGCGCTGAACAAGCGCTTCACCTTGGAGCTTTCACAACAGATGGAGGAAAGTGAGCAAAGGATCACGGCCGCCCTCAGTCAGGTCGAGCAGGAGTTTAGGTGCAATCTTGAGCAGTGGCAGAAGGAGAAAGCTTGTATCCTAGAAGAGAACAAAGAGACTAAGCTGCTCCTGCTTCAGGCTCAAGAAGAAGTTCAGCTGCTAAAACAGAGCAAGGAGGAGGCAGAGCTGAAATGGACTGCCATTCTTAGCCTGAAGGAGGAGCCCTCGCAGGTCCCAGGTACCGACTCGCTGGCCTCAACAACAAAGGCAGACAAGAGTCGGGAGGACAAGGAGTCAGCAAAGAAAGAGAAGAAGGAGCAGAAACTGTTGGCCAAGAGAGAGAAGCAGGAGAAGAAAAGGTTGTTTGAGAAGGAGAAAGAAGGCAAGAAGATGCCCAAGAAAACGAAGAACTTCTTTCTTTCTTTCTTTACCAAGAAAATAAGGGGTTTTTCAAATAGTTAATTCGTATGTAGTTTCAAACTGTTAAGATTTTTCATGTTAAGAGTTCTACTGTAAATATTGTAAATAGTTCTAGTGTTAAAAGCTCTAGTGTTGAGCATTGTTACTGTTAAGAGTTCTACTGTTAAGATTTTTTCAGGTTAAGAGTTTTAGTGTAAATAGTTCTAGTGTTAAAAGCTCTAGTGTTGAGCATTATTACTGTTAAGGGTTCTACTGTTAAGATTTTTCATGTTAAGAGTTCTAGTGTAAATAGTTCTAGTGTTAAAAGCTCTAGTGTTGAGCATTGTTACTGTTAAGGGTTCTACTGTTAAGATTTTTTCATGTTAAGAGCTCTACTGTTAAGATTTTTCATGTTAAGAGTTCTAGTGTAAATCGTTCTAGTGTTAAAAGCTCTAGTGTTGAGCATTGTTACTGTTAAGGGTTCTACTGTTAAGATTTTTTCATGTTAAGAGCTCTACTGTTAAGATTTTTCATGTTAAGAGTTCTAGTGTAAATCGTTCTAGTGTTAAAAGCTCTAGTGTTGAGCATTGTTACTGTTAAGGGTTCTAGCGTTAAGATTTTTTCATGTTAAGAGTTCTAGTGTTAAGATGTTCCGTGTTGAGTTTTCGTGTTAATAGTGTAGTAAACCTGCGGCGGGAGGTGATTGACATGAGACGTGGCTCCTTAATGAAGTGATTGCTTGCAGCCGCGCAACTAGACTGGAGGAGACGCAAGTTAAAAGAGAGGGCTAAGCTGTCCCTCGGGGTTGCTGGAGAGAGCTGACTTGGTTGGTTTGCGAATACACTCATTGGGGGGAGGCGGCGTTCGCAGTTTATAGTATTGCCGGCGCTGAAGACAGAAAGGTCGGGGAGCTGTTCCAGATCAGGAGGGGAGGCTAGTTGCCTCCTTTAGTTAGAGAGGGCCGGGAACGCTTAGGAGTGTTTCCGCGGACCTCCGCTCTCCAGCCCGGCTTCCAGTGGTCGGCACGCCGCCGCCCGCTGCCTGTACCGCCGACTGAACGCGATTGTTTCCCCGGCTGTCGGACGGTGCCAATAAAGCTCAGACCCTGGGGGAGGGTCTCGCCAGCCGAGCGAGCTAAGTTTTAACTCTTGCTATGTCCCTATTCCTGTTGTACTAGGTTTTATATATGTATTCACTGGTGAGTTTTATTGTGCCGGCTTTTTACAGAGGAGCAGAGGGCTAGTGGGCGGCTCAAGTTACCCGGGTGGTGGGGACGTTTACTGTCTTATTTGCAGTGTCTGAGCAGGCGTTATAGCCCCCGTTTGCTCCTTGGGTGGAGGTGTAGCCTAGTGTTTCATCCCCCGTGTGCAGTGTCTCCAGCGGGCGGACCGTAAAGGGTGGGGTGTTTGCATTCATGCGTGCCGTGCCTGATCTTAAAGTGTGCCCTATTCCATGTGCGTGGTTTGTACTACAGTGAACAGACTTTACTTACCTGTGAGTAGTCGCCGGTCCTCACGCCTATCTGTTCAACTCTGTATGCCTTTTATTATAATTTGTGATGAAATAAAGGTTTATCTACTTTTCCATATTCCTCGACTGGTGTTGTGTGTCTTTTAGGTCTCTGACAAAGCCCATACCGGGCTTGTTTATTACAATATATTGTCAGAAATATGAGGCAGAAAGAAGGCTTCTGACTCAAAATCTCAGAAAAATAAAAATATAATTTGATTAAGTAGATATTCAATAGAAGAACTAAACAGAGTGTTATAACGTCTTGTTTCAGTTTCTTAGAGTAACTAATTTAATTAAGAAGATTTCAAGGTTTTTTTGGGTGGGGGGATAACGTAAATAATAGACACTGATCCACACGACATACCAGCTGGTGGCGGTAATGTGCCATTTCGTTGTTTGCCGACCGCCAATAAACACCAAAGGAAGAAGTAAAAGAAGCAGAAGAAGACTATAGTCAAAATGGCTGCCATCTCAGTAAGCGCGTTTTATGGAAAAAAAGAAAGGTAAGCATGATATTATGAATTGAAAAAGTTATCTTTCGATTGTTTCGAGTAAGTAAACATCTCAGGAATATCTGCGTGAGTTTTCAGAGCCGATCTTATTTTCATTTGAAAAACGCAAGTTTATAAATCTCCTCTGTTGTGGACATCAGGACTTGGTGCTTAGTTTGTTTCTCATTGTCCTCAGTAGACAGCTCTATGACGGAGGCAGAGAGGATTCTTAACAGAACCACTGAGGGAGATTCTGACATCGATTTATCAGAGGATGAGAGGCCAGAGAGAGTACGAGACAGAAGAGGTTGAGAGCTCGGATGAGGCGGACCCAGATCAGCTGGGCCAAAACCAACACGTAGGCTTCTGAGGTTTTTAATCAGTATGAATATGGAAGTTTAACCTACAGAGATGTGTTTCAGGAAATGGATCCCAACATTTTATTTTTGAACCTAATGAAACAACTGTCACTCTCCGTGACAGTAAAAAATACAGCTAAAATTAAAACAGAATGGGAGAATGACTGTGGTGAAGAGTGGGATATGTGGTCCCCCTATCCAGCTGTTTTGCCACTAATAGAGCAAAAGAACTGCAATTTAAGATAAATCATAGACTACATATTACCCCTGTGAGACGGAATAAAATGAATCCAGATCTATCAAAGTTTGGTAATAAGTGCAAGACTACAGAAGGCACATACATTCACTGTTTACTAGAATGTGTATATAGTCATACAAATTGTAGAAAGATGTTCTTAAAGAAATCAGTGACCTAATTGGTCAAACAGTGAGCATTACTCCTGCATCATGTCTTGATGCATGCTCAATAATCCAGGTAAGCGAATCAAAGAAGCTTGAATCAGTTCATCTGAATACAAGGTTTATTGACAAAGTTTAATCACTCATCTAAGTGACCTCTTCAGTCTAAGCTGACTGCAGGTATCCACACCCTTTATAAAAAATAGTTGCATAACGACCAAAACCATCGACCCGTTTCATACACAAATATGGGTGTGACCATTAACTAGAGTTTCAATGGCCATGTGTACTATTCACAGAGGATTTGGGAATGTTTGCAATCACAGCATTGTAAGACGGCGACAGATGTACTCTTAGCCACCACCACCACCCCCACGGTTCAGGGATGGTCGTTCCCTCTTAACATAGATGGCGTCTTTGACGCCCCGTTCAAACCAGCGTTCCTCCCTATCAAGAACGTGCACATCCTCAGCCTTGAAAGAGTTGCCACTGGCCTGTAGATCGTGTAGACTGTGGACTCCTGCCCTGACGCATGAGCTCTGCTGTGTTGTGCCATCCGCTTGGCCAGCGTCTATTCAGTTTCCCCAATGTACAAGTCACGGTAGTACTCCTGGCACTTAACAGTGTACACTCTATTGCTCTGTTTGTGCCAAGGGACCCAATCTTTGGGGTGGACCAACTTCTGGTGCAGCGGGTTTTTTGGGTTTGAAAGCAACTGGGATGCAGTGTTTGGAAAATATGTGTCTCAGCTTTTTTGACACTCCTGCCACATACAAAATCACCACTGGTTTACGCTTAGTCTTAATTTACGCTTAGTGATTGGTCTCACTCCTCCTTTACACAGAATCAAGCTAGCTGTAGCGACTCTGCTTGGCTTTGTGAAGCTTTGTAACAGTTGCGATCGGTTTGCAAGCACAAGAACACTTTGCCGGTCACACAACGCACTCGGGTTCTTCCAGTGCAGCCTGCTGCTCTGCAGCGCGCTGCGTTCCTCAGGCTTATTATCTCTGGTAGATGTGCATTAGCCCTCCTGCGGACTGAGACATGGAGCACTGCTGTCACTGGATGTTTTTTTCTCTTGTTTCGAATTGTCTTCTTCCTCTGACAGTTCTGAAAAGTCTGCATCGTTTCCTTGACTGTGATGCTGGGCCAAGAGGGTCCTAGCCACTTCCATACAGAACTCAAGGAACTGCATGATGCTCTTCTTTGGTGCACCACATATTGTAAGGTCTTTGCGGTAGAGTAGCCAACTGTTGGCTAAAGCCAGATCCGTGAAGTGCATTAGCATCCGCATTGTCTGCTTCTTAGTACGGGCGCTCATGCGATAGTAACTGATCATTCTATCAACTAAATCAACTCCACCCATCTTGAGGTTGTACTCATGGACAATGCTTGGTCACGAGACAGACACATATGTTTTCAATTTCTTGTCCCAGCGCTGGCAGGTGTCTTCAGGCTGTGTACCATGAACAACAGACATCATCAGTTTCCATCTGCAGTGGAAACTTCTGTTGAGGTACCTCTTCCTGCGTTTTTCATGGTTTTGTCAGTGGGTAACTTCTGCACTGCTGCAGCGACTCGGTTCTTCATTACTGTACCAGTCATGTACAGCTCCTTCTTCATCATTTGTTTTGCACCTTGGATGCTTGTGAAGAACCGGTCACAATACACTTTTGTGCCACGATGCAGAGTTTGACACAGACGAGCCATGACTAAGCTTCCCAAACCCAGACCCTCTGGTTCTTCGACCTGCTCAAGCAGTGCACCTGTACCTTGATACAGATCAAAGTCCAGCACAATGTCATCTGTTGTAGCACAAACAAAGTTCTTTATGCCAACTGGGTTTGGCTTCATTGGCACTGTCTGCACAGACAGGCTCCTGTGAAAGGAATCATCTGCTCATCAACAGATACGCATTCAGGTCGAGTCTGAGAGCTGCAGCCTTGCAGAATCCGATCCAGGAAAGGCCTCGCCGTCCAGTATTTGTCACTCTTCCTCAGGAGTTCTAGGACATCATCATCAATTAGCACTTTTAGTGATTGCCTCAGTCTGAAGAATCTGTCACGCGTGAATCTGTCAGTGATGGCAGTGAATGTCAAGGCTTTGGACCAGTACATCCTGATTTTTGGGTATCGGACACAGGACATCAAAATACAGGCACCAAAAAAATGGTAAACCTCGTCTACTGATGTGTTGAGTGGGTCCCCACTCCTAGACAGTGACATAGCATTAGAGCAATCTGTAATAATTTTCATCAAACCTTTATCTATTGTGACAACCCCGGGGTCAGCCCGGCTTCAGCCCCATGGCCAGCGACCCAGCACAGCCCAGGAACGCACCTGGCCTCAATGAGAGGGAGACTGAGCGACACACCTGGCCCCAGTCAGAGGCTGATGAGGAGCCCCAGGATAAAAGGGACCCAGAGACAGTCGCCCGGGGGAGGGAGGGAGGGAGAAAGCTAGAGTTGTGTTGGCTGCCCAGCGTAGGAACCAACGAAGACGGGAGTCAGCCGGCTCAGACGAGGAGCAGTGCTCTTGTTGAACGTTTCTATCGTGTGTTTTGTGAATAAATGCCCACAGCGGGCTCAACCTGCCGACGGTCTCTGTTTCATTTTTGGGTCGGATGCTAAGTTCCCCCGTGGTTGTCACACTATATACTGTTCAAAATAGTTTAGTGGGGTCCAGCCATTTCTGTCATGCTCAGTTTCGTCCTCATGGTCAAACTCGGCAAGGTTTGGCGTCAATGGAGTAGCCCTCCAGCTTATTCCACGTCCTGCACAACCAGAATCAGAATAAAAATAGTACTTATTGCAAAGTAAGTTACACATTTACCCATGCAAGCAATTCACTGAGGTGTATTGGTGCATAATATAGTTGAATCTGAGTGGACATTTATATGAAATTTGAAAATTTACCCTCAAGGCGTGCCAAAATAAGAACAATTACTTATATTGGACTGTCCCTGAGGGCTTGGTCCTGGTGTTGGCTCTTCTGGGCCATCATTTGAACCATCAGCCTCAATCTGCTGAGTTTGACGGCAACGTGTGGGATCTGGCAACGCCATAGCCTGGACGACCTGTACCTGTTCCTGACTCTGTCAACAAGTGTTGTAAATTAGCATTTTGCTACAAACATTCAATGGTGCCATGTCTATCCTCCCAATCCTTCACCTAGCCCTGAAGCCCTAACTGCCTAAAATAAACAAATACCCACTGGGTCTTGGCTAACTTTTATTTTCACCACGGAGACGTTTACGTCCCCTGCTGTGCTCAGTGGGCTGAGGAATGGGGTCCTCGTCGTCACTACTGTCATCCTCACTGCTGCTTTGCTCCCGTGGTGGGGGTTGGTAAGCAGCATCCAGGATGGCGTCATCGTTGTCAGACAAGTTTTCCAAATCCGACTTGTCTCCATCAAGAGACTCAAGTAGCTCCATCGCTCTTTGCATAGAAAAACGCTCTGGAAATAAAATCATGAAAAAAATCAAATACAAATCTGTTGAATGTAGTACTTTTCCAATAGACATCGCCAATAGATGGCACTGTTGCACTGCCCTACAGTATACCACCTCTTCTTCTACTCTAGAGTTCCGGTTCGTGCGCACTGTGTGTATCATGCTGTTGACGCTGTGTTTGTAGCTCACGCTACAAGCTAATAAAAAGCTCTGCAAATAACAATAGGTTATGGGCCCAGAACATCGCTGAAAGCTGTTGTACACGGTTGTGTGGAGTAAACAGTATTGTGGGAATTCACAATGGAGGATAAGCTGTTTATTGACAGGCTGAACGGGCCAGAGAACTGGGCAACACGGAAGTTTCAAATGGAACACTTGCTAAAGGCTAAAGGACTATGGGGTATGTTAATGGAGACTGAGACACTAGCTGCAGATGCTAATGCAGCAGCACAAGCTGAGTTCACTAGAAGGAGAGAGAAAGCATTCTCTATGTTGGTGCTGTTCCTGAAGAAAAGATATTTCCGATGTGAAATGAAGGAAGGAGATGCCTTAACTGATCATTTGAAACAAATGAAGGAGCTAACTGATCAGCTAGCAGCAATAGGATCTGTGATTGAAGAGGAAGATCAAATTGTAACACTGTTGGGCAGTTTGCCACCAAGCTATGCTACGATTGTCACTGCACTAGAAACAAAGATTGACAACCTGTCACTGAAGTTTGTTCAGCAAGCATTAATAAATTAAGAGCAAAAGCGAGTGAATGCTAATGATTCAAGTGGTGCTATGTCAGGTGGTGCATCAGCCATGTCATCACAATTTAGAGGAAATGTGCAGGATGGCTCCAAGTCAGTGGGAGCAGCAGACAAAAGCACGTGGAGATGTTATAAATGTGGGAAAGAAGGTCACATAAAGCGGGACTGTCCAAGCTTGAAAAATAAAACAAAAAAGAAAATTCACAAGGCCAAAAACATGACCTGTGGGGATGAGGAAGATTCCTCTGAAAGTGTTTTTGTAGTCACAGAGGCTAGCACTGACAGACCAAGACAGGTTGAATGGATAATTGATTCTGGAGCATCAAAGCACATGACTTGTGATAAAGAAATTCTCCAAGAATATCAGCAATTCTCAAAAGCACAGTCGGTGAAACTAGGTGACGGCAGGGTGGTTGACGCTCTAGGAATTGGAAATGTCAACATGAAAATGACTTTCAAATCAAGTGATGTAAAAAATGCCACAATGTATGATGTACTGTATGTTCCAAAGCTGTCTGGGAATTTGTTCTCAGTGGGAGCTGCTACCAAAAAAGGGAATACAGTGCAGTTCAAAAAGTCTCGCTGCTACCTACGTGGAAAAGATGGAACACTAAAAGGAATGGGAGCACAAAGAGTTGATGGACTGTATCGGCTAGACATTGAAGGAAGTGAATCTATCTGTCACAGTGCATCAGTAGCTGCCAGCCTGTGGCACCAGCGCCTTGGTCACACTACCAAGCTGAAGGAGCTAAAAAATCTGGTAAATGGAGTGGACTTCTCCGCAGAGAAAGAGATTCCTTTTTGTGAAGGATGTGTGGAAGGCAAGTTGGCTAAAAACCCATTCAAGTCGATTGGAGGAATCCGTTCCAAACGCAAGATGCAGCTAATTCATAGTGATGTCTGTGGTCCCATGCAGACTGAGTCGATAAGTGGAGCAAAATACTTTGTGACTTTCATTGATGACTATTCAAGATGCTGCAAGGTATACTTCATGAAACAGAAGAATGAGGTACTAGACAAGTTCAAGGAATTTGAGAGAACATTCTCAAATGAGTGTGGCCCGAACGTTGCAAGGCTGAGAACTGACAATGGTGGTGAGTACACCTCAAAGGAGTTTCAAGAATATTTGAAGGCTCAAGGCATCCACCATGAAATGACTGTACCTCACACACCACAGCAAAATGGCGTTGCAGAAAGAAAAAATAGGACGTTGGTCGAAGCAGCTAGAAGCATGCTGTCTCATGCAAAGTTGCCGAAGATGTTCTGGGCAGAGACTATAGCCACAGCAGCTTACATACAGAACAGGCTGCCCACAGCTGTTCTGAAGGAAGAGACACCCTATGAGAGATGGTGTGGAAAGAAACCTAACATGAGTCACATGAAGGTGTTTGGCTGTATTGCTTATGCACATGTCCCAGATGAAGAGAGACGGAAACTGGACAAAAAGGCTATAAAGCTTCGTTTTGTGGGATATGCAAACAATGCCAAGGGCTATCGCCTGTACGATGAAGAGAAGAGGAGGATTCTAATCCGTCGTGATGTAATCTTTGATGAATCAAACTTCGACTGGAAGCAGGAAGTGAAAGTACCCTGTTCAGAGAACGAGATAAACATGAAAACAGATGACAGTGAAACACAAGATGATGCAGTCACTGCTGATAGCAGCACTGTCAGAACAAGCGGCAGAACCAGAAATGCGCCAAGGAGATATGGATATGATGAGTTCGCTGATATAATGACTGTTGATCATCATGCCAATATGTGTCGTGTGACAGAGCCAATCACACTAAAAGAAGCATTGGAGAGTCCTAATGCAAAAGAATGGCAGGAGGCGGCTGACTTGGAATATGAGTCGCTGCTGGAAAATGAGACTTGGGACTTGGGACTTGGTGGATTTACCAAGAGAAAGAAAAGCAGTAGGATCGAGATGGGTGTTCAGAGTCAAGCATCATAGTGATGGAAGAGTGGAACGATACAAGCTTAGGCTTGTTGCCAAGGGCTACTCTCAGTTGTATGGTGCGGACTACGATGAAACCTTTTCACCAGTTGTACGCTTCAGCTCGGTTCGTACATTACTGTCCTTTGCTATTCAAAACAATCTACATGTACACCAGATGGATGTCGTAACTGCATTCCTTAATGGAGACCTGGAAGAGGAAATCTACATGCAGCAACCAGAGGGCTACATAAAACCAGGGCAGGAGCACCTGGTGTGTAAACTGAAAAAATCAATCTATGGACTGACGCAGTCTCCTCGCTGCTGGAGCAAGGCCTTCACAGAGTTCATGATGGAAATTGGATTCAAACAGAGCACATCAGACCCCTGTGTGTTTGTGAGATTAAGACAAGAGCTTGAGATACTTGCGGTTTATGTTGATGATCTCATCCTGATAACAGAGTCAACTGAAAGCATGAACGGGCTAAAAGTGGCTCTCAAGGAGCGCAACAAGATGAAGGACATGGGTGAGCTGTCCTATATACTGGGCATCTCTGTGATTCAAGATAAAGAAAAGAACTGTGTCATTCTTCATCAGAAGCAATACATTGAAGCCATACTTCAGAAATATGGAATGGACAATGCAAATCCTGTAGCAACTCCTGCTGATGCCAACATCAAGTTGAGGAAGAGTGATAGTGTCAGTAAGCCAGTGGACCAACATGCCTATCAGTCAATGGTAGGAAGTCTGCTGTATGCTGCAATGGTTACAAGACCAGACATAGCTCAAGCAGTGAGTGCTGTGTCAAAGTTCAACGCAAATCCAGATGCTTCACATCTGACTGCTGTGAAGAGGATACTTCGTTACTCGAAAGGGACAGTGAACTTTGCTCTCAAGTATGAGCGGTCAGCCTCTGGAGCTTTGATTGGATTCTCAGATGCAGATTGGGCTGGAGATCAGGATGATCGCCGCTCAACAACAGGCAACATCTTTCTACTGAGTGGAGGAGCGGTGAGCTGGCTCAGCAAGAAACAACCAACAGTTGCACTTTCAACAGCAGAAGCCGAGTACATGGCACTCAGTCAAGCCGCTCAGGAAGGAATCTGGCTGAGACGATTACTTAGTGATCTCGGAGTGGAGTCTATGTCCACAGTGATCCTGGAAGACAACCAAGGAGCCATCGCAATCGCAAAGAACCCTGTGAACCACTCCAGGACCAAACACATAGACATTCGCTATCACTACATCCGTGAATGTGTGCAGAATGGACAAATAGAACTGCAATATTGTCCAACAAATGACATGAAAGCGGATATACTGACCAAACAAAAGTTTGAGTATTTCAGGGGAGAAATTGGACTTTTCCCTGTTTAATTAAAGTGGTTATTTGTGCTTGACAGGTGTACGCCGAACGCTGCCTGATCAAAGCAAGTCTGAAAAATGTGATTCTTGAATCTGAAATGTGAAAAAGTGTTCCAGATAAAAACAATGTAAACAACAGTATTTGAAAAAGTAAGATTTTTTGTTGTTGTTTAAAGTTTGATGACATTATTTTTGTGAAGGAGAGCACGGCTCTGTAATATTATTTAAAGGGACTTAATGTTATTGAAAAAGTAAGTGGGAGTGTTGAATGTAGTACTTTTCCAATAGACATCGCCAATAGATGGCACTGTCGCACTGCTCTACAGTATACCACCTCTTCTTCTACTCTAGAGTTCCGGTTCGTGCGCACTGTGTGTATCATGCTGTCGACGCTGTGTGTGTAGCTCACGCTACAAGCTAATAAAAAGCTCTGCAAATAACAATAAATCAATGTAATTTATGTATGTATTTATTTATCTAATTGTTATTTATGTCACCGGGACAATGTACAGCTTTTTAGCTGCACTAGAGTTAGCTATAAGCTAATTTACATGTGCACATTTTTACTAACATAACATTTTCAACCAAGCTAAGTCCATCTGTACACATACGTGTACATCATGTTTAGCGGCATACTAAATCGTTACTTTTACTAATTTTTGTCAAATTTGCATGTCATGGCAAACTTACAATGCTTTTATGCATATCTAAATTAGAATAAGCCGTGAAATATGATTGTCCTTCTTACCTTGTCGACGTTTGTGTTTTGAGCGGCCACGCGAAACTTCGCTTGTGCTCGCCGCCGTTTAACATTTGTCCCGTAGTGTGTTGTACTCTTCTGACACCACTAGATGGCAGTGTAAGTGTCCACATACGTGGACACAAGGCCCCGGTTAAGTAGAATCAACGACTGTGGTAATATGACCCAACATGTGATGTCCACGCATGTGGACGCCAGGTCTGACGAGTTAAAGATAATTTTGAAAGCAAAAAGTGTCCCAAATTGAAGAATGAGCCAAGTGTGTTGTGTTGGTAGTTGTTTAACTACTACGGGAGGGAAATCTGTCCCCGGCAGGTGGACATGTAGCTACGCCATCTTTCCATGTAATGCTGGCAGCACTCAGTGCTCCGCTCATTACACCGCCGTCCATCTTCTTCTCTGAAGACATTTCTTCTCTTCAGTGTTTGCACATCCTGCTGAAGACAAACAGGGGAGCCGTTTGTACGGCCTGCTGTGTTTATATAGACGGGTGGCGGACGTAAGTGGGGCCCACAGGTAGGTGAACGTTGACTTAAACGTTTCGGTGCTGCACGCATGCGCGAAGGGATAAACCCACTAGCGATAGCCTTAGAGGGCGGCGCCTGTACGAAATAGAACGTGACAGAAGCCGCCAATCATAAAACCCCGCCCATGATTCCAACAAGTCTCGTCCAATCACGGAGCCCCACGTGGAAGGCAAGTAATAAAAGCGGAGCGGCCGCCGCGCAGCTGCACATTGCCACGATGGACGCAAGTGAGAAGAGAAGCAGCAGACACAGAGGTGGACGGGGAGAGAAGAAGAACGAAGACCTTTCTCAGCGGCAACCGCGGCAAACCCAGAGAAGAAGAGCGGGTCCGCCCGGTGAGGCGCCGCAGGCTGAATGCCGCAGACGAGAAACAGGAGTCCGGCAGGGGGCGCTAGAGCGAGGAGGCCCAGCCAGACAGGTAAGAAACGAGCTGAACCAAGCGAACCAAGTGTTCTTGTGAGTGACAGGCGCAGTATTTAGTGTGGTAACACTGTGTGTGCCGCACAGCTGGTTCACATCTGCTGACTAGAACCAGCAAGACGCTCATTAGGGCCGTTTAGATTCTCACTTTAGTTTGTGTTGCCGAGGCAACGCTGGCCAGTCATTTTCCCGCCTCAAACACGTTACGACAAAATCTACCCAAAACGACCGTAGACGGTCAAAATGACGGCTGGTAATTTGCGCGTGATCGCGCGCGTCATGCCACTATTCATTAGGCGTGTTGGTTGGTCGCATCGTTTCCTTCGTGAAGTTCACTGCTCTGTCCTACCCACTAGCGCCCTCCAGTGGACACAAATAGTCTAAACTTTTGATCATTTCCAACACGTCTGGTTACAGACGCCGTTTCAGACGCACCATGACAACCACCGACGCGCTGCAGCATTTACAGGCGTTGGACAGCGGCCATTTTAAATAGTTTGGAAAATAGTATTAAAGTTGTTAAACTGTTAATTTTGGTGCCAGTTAGTTTCAACACAGACATACTAACATATGTACTGTATTAATATGTCAGCTGGGTATTTATCTTGACAGAATATAGAGTTTAAAAACTGCGGCGGTCGAAAGGACTGCCCACGGTCGTTCTAGTAGTTTTAAGTCCCGCTCGCTGTCTAGGACTGTTTCAATAGTTATTTTCTATTGTTTTGTTTTGACATTTCACCTTTTATAGGCCTTGTTACCTTTGTTAGAATAGCAGTGTGTTTTCCCTTTTGCATTTCAGGTCATATTTTCACTTTCTCAGCTTTGCTATTCAAGTTCGACTATGTCTCTCTGAAGTTTAAATGGTTTAAAAATGGAAATAGTATTATAGTTGTTAACATGTTAATTTTGGTGTCAGTTAGTTTAATAACAGACATGCTAACATGCAATGCATTTCTATCTTAATGTGGTACTTATCTTGACAGAATAGAGTTTAGAAACCGTGGGCGGTCATTGTGGACCACTCATGGTGGTTTTAGGTAGGAGTGACATCCCGGTGGTTCTGGTGTTAAATGACTTCTCTGGTGTCTCTGGTTTGGATCAAACACTTGACTGACATTTCTGTCAAAGTCCTGCTACACAGTGTTTCCACACTACACACAAGACACATGGATTTACACACATTTCAACAGATTTCACAGAAAATGTGACTTTGTACAGATTGTCAGCAGACATTTGGCAGTCACGTTCAGTTGGTTCTTCTTGCTGATTCCACACACACACACACACAACACACACACACACACACACACACACACACACACTGGTACAACGTAAAAAAAATCAAACCATCTGTTTCATGATACACTTCATATGTGTGATATTAATATAAAGAAATTCCATTTACAAAGTTTCAAGGTATCTCAGTTCTACTTCCAGCTTTGGCAGTATATAATTTTTTTCATTTAATTTTCAATTTAGTTTCAGATTTTCATATACGTTTTTTTCAACTCTGATCTTTCAGCTGATACGCTCCAGCTTTTCTTTTAGTAATGCACTTCAGCTCCCAATTCTGCCTGTAGGCGAATATGTTCCAGCTTCTAGTTAAGATTACAGCATATTCAGCTTCATTAGATACTGACTTCAGCTTCCAACTGCCACTACTACACTTCAGCGTGCATGATTTTTTTTCCAGCAATTTTCAGCATTATTTCAGCAAGTTCCTTCAGCTTACAGCGTCCTTGTTTTACTTTTACAATTCAGTTGTTTTTGCAGCAATTGTCAGCATTGCTTCAGCAATTTCTTTCAGCTGTCAGCATTCACATGCATTTTCTGCAGGCAATGCATTTTCTGGTTTTATATGAGCTGTCAAGAAATGGACTCCACATAAATCAAAATTCAGTTTTTATTATTGGAACAAGTTGTGGAACATAAAAAAAATAAATGTTGAAAATAATCCCCAATCTTAAAGCTGTATAAAGTAATTAAAATAATGGAGGTAATTAAAAGCAAGTGCAGCGTTTCTACTATAGTTATAGGGTGGGTTACATAGAATTACCTGATGTCTTCCGTAGGGGTTTGGATTCATGTGACCTCAGTGTCTTATTGACATGTCAGAAACTGCCATTCAAAGGAATGAGCTAATTATATATGAACTAACTCATTGGAGTTAACTCTTTGGAGTCTTACAAGTACCCAAAAAGTAACTCTGTAATGTTGACAAGTTTGTATTCTGAAGCAATGCACACTCAATACATTTAGATTCCTTCAGTTGGCTGAAATCAGATTCCAGAAAAGTTTTAAGGAACCTCAACTTTTCTTTTTTACTCTATTTTGCAGTATGTTTATAGAGGGGAGCACGAAGACAACAGGAGGGAGAGACCCTCAGCTGTTACGGAGGCAGACAAGAGGAGGAGCAACGATGTCAGGAAACCAGATGAAGTCGCTCTTCTGAAAAGCCGGGTGGAGGACTTGTCTACGCTCCTGAAGGAGCTCCAAAACAAGACCTTGCACTTGCAGAGGACTCTCAAAGAGAGGGAGGTCAGCCACAACAATTGGCAGAGGGAGAGGGAGTCTCTCCTCCAAGACAATGAGGAACTTGAGAAAATGAACAAGATTCTCAAAGAAGAGTCTCTTGTCAATGCTAAAATGTTGAAGGAAGCACTCTATGATAAGGAGACATGCCTTAAGACCTGTGAGAAGGAAAAAGAAGTTCTCCTCAAGGACCAAGACTCACTTCTGCAGCAGTTAAACTTCCTGCAAACAGAAGGGCTCCGTAAAGAGAAGGACTTTGAAAGAAGGCTAGCTGAAGAGAATGTGGAAGTGCAGATAGCGCTGAACAAGCGCTTCACCTTGGAGCTTTCACAACAGAAGGAGGAAAGTGAGCAAATGATCACGGCCGCCCTCAGTCAAGTCGAGCAGGAGTTTAGGTGTAATCTTGAGCAGTGGCAGAAGGAGAAAGCTTGTATCCTAGAAGAAAACAAAGAGACTAAGCTGCTCCTGCTTCAGGCTCAAGAAGAAGTTCAGCTGCTAAAACAGAGCAAAGAGGAGGCAGAGCTGAAATGGACTGCTCTTCTTAGCCTGAAGGAGGAGCCCTCGCAGGTCCCAGGTACCGACTCGCTGGCCTCAACAACAAAGGCAGACAAGAGTCGGGAGGACAAGGAGTCAGCAAAGAAAGAGAAGAAGGAGCAGAAACTGTTGGCCAAGAGAGAGAAGCAGGAGAAGAAAAGGCTGTTTGAGAAGGAGACAGAAGGCAAGAAGATGCCCAAGAAAACGAAGAACTTCTTTCTTTCTTTCTTTACCAAGAAAGTAAGGGTTTTTTCAAATAGTTAATTCGTCTGTAGTTTCAAACTGTTAAGAATTTTTCATGTTAAGAGTTCTACTGTAAATAGTGTAAATAGTTCTAGTGTTAAAAGCTCTAGTGTTGAGCATTGTTACTGTTAAGGGTTCTACTGTTAAGATTTTTTCATGTTTAGAGTTTTAGTGTAAATAGTTCTAGCGTTAAAAGCTCTAGTGTTGAGCATTGTTACTTTTAAGGGTTCTAGCGTTAAGATTTTTCATGTTAAGAGTTCTAGTGTAAAAAGTTAGTGTTAAAAGCTCTAGTGTTGAGCATTGTTACTGTTAAGCGTTCTAGCGTTAAGATTTTTCATGTTAAGAGTTCTAGTGTAAATAGCTCTAGTGTTAAAAGCTCTAATGTTGAGCATTGTTACTGTTAAGAGTTCTACTGTTAAGAATTTTCATGTTAAGAGTTTTAGTGTAAATAGTTCTAGTGTTAAAAGCTCTAGTGTTGAGCATTGTTACTGTTAAGAGTTCTACTGTTAAGATTTTTTCATGTTAAGAGTTCTAGTGTTAAGATTTTCCGTGTTGAGTTTTCGTGTTAATAGTGTAGTAAACCTGCGGCGGGAGGTGATTGACATGAGACGTGGCTCCTTAATGAAGTGATTGCTTGCAGCCGCGCAACTAGACTGGAGGAGACGCAAGTTAAAAGAGAGGGCTAAGCAGTCCCTCGGGGTTGCAGGAGAGAGCTGACTTGGTTGGTTTGCGAATACACTCATTGGGGGGAGGCGGCGTTCGCAGTTTATAGTGTTGCCGGCGCTGAAGACAGAAAGGTAGGGGAGCTGTTCCAGATCCGGAGGGGAGGCTAGATGCCTCCTTTAGTTAGAGAGGGCCGGGAACGCTTAGGAGTGTTTTCGCGGACCTCCGCTCTCCAGCCCGGGTTCCAGTGGTCGGCACGCCGCCGCCCGCTGCCTGTACCGCCGACTGAACGCGATTGTTTCCCCGGCTGTCGGACGATGCCAATAAAGTTCAGACCCTGGGGGAGGGTCTCGCCAGCCGAGCGAGCTGAGTTTTAACTCTTGCTATTTCCCTATTCCTGTTGTACTAGGTTTTATATATGGATTCACTGGTGAGTTTTATTGTGCCGGCTTTTTACAGAGGAGCAGAGGGCTAGTGGGCGGCTCAAGTTACCCGGGTGGTGGGGACGTTTACTGTCTTATTTGCAGTGTCTGAGCAGGCGTTATAGCCCCCGTTTGCTCCTTGGGTGGAGGTGTAGCCTAGTGTTTCATCCCCCGTGTGCAGTGTCTCCAGCGCGCGGACCGTAAAGGGTGGGGTGTTTGCATTCATGCGTGCCGTGCCTGATCTTAAAGTGTGCCCTATTCCATGTGCGTGGTTTGTACTACAGTGAACAGACTTTACTTACCTGTGAGTAGTCGCCGGTCCTCAGGCCTATCTGTTCAACTCTGTAGGCCTTTTAATATAATTTGTGATGAAATAAAGGTTTGTCTACTTTTCCATATTCCTCGACTGGGGTTGTGTGTCTTTTAGGTCTCTGACAAAGCCCATATCGGGCTTGTTTATTACAATATATTGTCAGAAATATGAGGCAGAAAGAAGGCATCTGACTCAAAATCTCAGAAAAATAAAAACACAGTTTGATTCAGTAGATATTCAATAGTAGAACTAAACCGAGTGTTATAACGTCTTGTTTCAGTTTCATAGAGTAACTAATTTAATTAAGAAGATTTGAGGTTTTTTTGGGGGGGGGATAACGTAAATAATAGACACTGATCCACACGACATACCAGTTGGTGGCGGTAATGCACCATTTCGTTGTTTGCCGACCGACAAACACCAAACGAAGAAGTAAAAGAAGCAGAAGAAGAAGACTATCGTCAAAAAGTCTGCCATCTAAGTAAGCGCGTTTTATGGAAAAAAGAAAGGTAACCGTGATATTCATGAATTGAAAAAAATAATGTTATCTTTCGATTGTTTCGAGTAAGTAAATGTAACCCGCACTTTGCGTTCGGCCGTCGTCTCCCTCCACGCCCTGGGACTCTGCGTTGTGTTTGTTGTAGTATGATGTTTGCGTGGAAAAGGAAGGAGTTGGAGGCTTGGGATCGTGGCTGAGACCTGGACACTTTATTGGCACTCGCTTACACTTCACCTCTCATCTATCAGCTGGCCGCTGGCCTCATCATACTCACAGCTTCCGGCAGAAGAAACAACAAAACATTCTCTTTCTCAATAAAATTAAAATAAAAAGTGCAAATGTGCAAATAAACACATCTCATATCAAAATGCTACCTTACGGCAAAACCAAAGCAAATGTCATCCATTATAAATTAAATAAGGCACTTATTGCCCATAAAATTAAACAAAAAAAAACCATGGATAATCTGCTCAAATAATACTGCATCCTGCGTTATATGCCATGCTAATGCTCAACAGGCTAGCCAACACTTTTTGCCACATTTCTCTTGCCAAATACAATGTTCGACATCAAACTTTAACTAGGTTATAAGCAAACTTGTCTATTAACACCACAGAATAAACAGACAACATGTGGGATATAAATCAATATTTTTATGATAATGCAGACCGCCAGTAACACTGCTCACCTTCCGGCAGAAGAAACAAAATAAAACATGTGATCAACGTAGCCTTTTGCCCGGGACAAGACATAGGGGTACGGTGTTGCAAGAGGGACAAACATCGCCATTTGCGGCATTCCCAGGGGAACATACAGCGTAACAGTGCCACCCTGTGGCGGATTTACATTACTACCTTACATCTACCCCTTCTATAATTGATGGCGTCCCAGCCATCAGACTAAACAAAACAAAACAAATAAAACTTATGAGCATAAACATTAAAACAGATCACACTGAAAGTGACGTATTAATACCATGAGTTGCATATGAAATGTAGATGTGTAAATGCAATCAAAGTAAATAAACCATTAATAAAACTTGTTTTTTTTTTTTTTTTTTTTCCGTGGATTATACGTGCCCTGCTACTCTCTCTGCTATGGCCCTCTGCCACAATGTCCAGCCCCTCTCTATCTTCTGCTGTTCCTCTTTTGATCTCACCACCTGTGACTCGTAAGACAGTTTCTTTGGGGGACGTCGAGTTCTCTGTGGGTTCCTCCTCAGGCTGGGGCCATCAAGTGCGTTGGTGTCACTGACATTTATGTCCTCTTCCCCCCCTTGACCACTTTTTCGGTTTCCTCCCCCATTACCTCCATGCCATCCACCTCCCTGTCCCCCATGTCAGACTCAACTCCTGCACTTGTTGCTGCACCAGCCCGCTCCACCGGAAGACACATACACTGTGTAAGAAGGTTGCGGTGAACCACTCTCTCTTTTTCACCATCCTCTGTTCGGACCACATACACAGGTATACAGGGTTGTTTCTTCACCACAATGTTTGGGCGTGACTCCCATCTTTCTCCCAGTTTCTGCCGTCCCTCCACATGACATATTTTGACCAAGACTCTGTCCCCTGGGCTGAAACCTTGACTCTTTGCCTTTTGATCATAGTACCTTTTCTGCTGCTCTTTTGCATGTCGCGAGGCCTGGTTAGCCTGAGTATAAGCTTCCGACAGACAGTCATGCAGGGTCTGGACATATTCACTATACTCACATGGCTCTTTGGTGGTAGAAAGCCCAAAAATCAGGTCGACTGGGAGTCGTGGATGTCTACCAAACATTAGGTAATACGGTGGGTACCCAGTAGAGTCATGTTTGGTGCAGTTATACGCATGTGTCATTGCATCCACATACTCATGCCAGCGGGGTTTCAGGTGAGGCTCTAGTGTCCCCAGCATGTCCATGAGAGTCCGGTTGAACCTTTCGGTGGTGCCGTTACCCTGGGGGTGATAGGGGGTTTTGTGTGTCTTAGTGACACCAGTACACTGACACAGCTCTTTCACCACAGCACTTTCAAAATTACGCCCCTGGTCTGCATGTAGTTTTGCTGGGAATCCAAACCGACAGAAAAAGTTCTTCCACAGTACCTTCGCCACTGTACAGGCTTTTTGGTCTTTAGTGGGATAGGCCTGGGCGTACCGGGAGAAGTGGTCAGTGACAATAAGCACATTTTCTATGCCTCCCTTTGATTTCTCCAGAGTCAGAAAGTCTACACACACAAGTTCCATAGGAGCGCTGCTGTGAATACTGACCAGGGGAGCCCTGAGGCCTGCAGTTGGAGTCTTTCTGAGGCAGCACCTTTCGCACTGCTCACACCAAGCCTTGATTTCCTGGAACATCTTAGGCCAGTAAAATCTCTCCCTTATCATCTGCAGCGTTCTCTCAAACCCTAAATGCCCTGAGTCATGATGAAGTGCAGTCTTGACGGATGTGTGAAATCTCTCTGGTAGTACCAGCTGCTCTACTACTCCCCTTTGACAGTCTTGGACCTGACGATACATTATTCCATCCCTTACTAATAACCTCCGCCACTCTTTTAAGAGAAGGCAAACCTGCCTGCCACCACCAATCCTCTCGCTGCGGCTCGGTTTTTGGTTCACACTTTTAAAGTGCAAAACGGGACCGATTACAGCATCCTCTTTTTGCCCTGCACGAATCTCCTGTTTTGTCAATGCAGGTAGAGAGTCCATCCCCACATCTTGATAGGATTCACCGAGCGTGTGTGACAGAGGTTCTTGATGCTCAGGTCCCTCTGAAGCGGAGCTTTCCAGTTGTTGGGGAGATTGTTCCTCTACACACCTTTGTACTTTGGCTGATACAAGCTGAGGGCAGGTTTGCAGGACTTGGGTGACCTGGTTAGACAGCCGGGAGAGGGCATCAGCGTTCGCATTATTCTCTCCCCTTCGATACTGCACATCAAAATCAAATGCTGACAGCCGAGACACTCACCGCTGACCTGTAGCATCCAATTTTGCAGACGACATGACATACTTGAGGGGGTTATTGTCTGTCTGGACTGAGAACTTGCGCCCATATAGATGGTCATAGAACTTGTCGGTCACTGCCCATTTCAGAGCGAGGAACTCTAGTTTGTGTGCAGGATACCTCGTCTCTGCTGGGCTCAAGCCTCTGCTGCCATAAGCTATGACTCTCTCGACTCCATCCTGAACTTGGGCTAATACAGCACCAAGCCCCTCCCCCGAGGCGTCAGTCTGGAGCAGAAAGGGTAGGCTGTAGTCTGGATAGCCTAACACTGGAGCAGTTGTCAATCTTTCTCTCAGTGACTGAAAAGCCTCCTCACACTCATCAGTCCAGACAAAGGGCGGGTCAGGCACTAACCTCTTCTTCCCCCCTCTCCGTTTCTTTCTAGGGTCACCAGCGGTAAGGCGGTACAGGGGCGCGGCTAAGGTGGAGTAACTGCACACAAACCGCCTGTAATATCCGGTGAATCCCAGGAACTGAAGCACCTCTTTACGATTCGTGGGCCTCGCCCAGTCCTTGACTCTGCTGATCTTCTCTGGGTCTGTCCTGATGCCCTCCGCAGACACCAGGTGACCCAAGTAGTGCACCTCCTTTCTCACAAGCTGACATTTGGAAGGCTTCAACTTCAAGCCATGCTCCTTCAGTCGATCGCACACCAGCTGCAGCCTCTCCAGATGCTCATCAAAGGTTTTAGAGAATATGATCAGATCATCAAGGTAGATCAGGAGATGGGTGAAGTTCAGATCGCCAAAGCAGCAGGTCATGAGTCTCTGGAAGGTGGACGGAGCGTTTTGAAGGCCGAAAGGCATTCTGTTGGCTTCAAACAGCCCCATGGGAGTACTGAATGCTGTTTTGTGTTTGTCCTGCTCCGCCACCTCTACCTGCCAGTATCCAGATGTGAGATCAAGTGTTGAGAAATACTTTGCTTGACCCAGAGCCTCCAGGGCCTCCTCTATTCTGGGCAGTGGAAATGCATCTCTTGTGCTGCAGGCGTTAAGCCTTCGGTAATCGATGCATAATCTTAGTGATCCATCTTTCTTGGTAACAATCACTACCGGCGAAGCATATGGACTCTTACTAGGCCTGATAACCCCTGCTGTTTCCATTTCTGTCAGCAACTTCCTCACATCCTGCCACTGTGAAGGGGGACTCTTGCGGTACGGGAGTCGAAAGGGCTTTGAGTCGACCAGGGGGATTTCGTGCTGCACTGTTTTTGTGTGGCCGTAGTCCATTGAGTGCTGTGAGAACACCCCCATATTCCTCTCCACAAGCTCTTTTAGGAGGACGCGCTGGTGCTCATTCTCCACTGCTGCTTCACTTATGTCCACCCCACCACTGCTCACAACTTGGTTCAGACACCGGTATGTCTCTTTGTTCTCCTCATTTTGATGACAACCCTGTTCCGTGGCTGAAAAATCCACAACACTGTCCACCAGGAAGGCGCTGGCCAGCTGTGTGTGTGGTTTGATTGTGACAGTTTGTTGGTACAGGTTCATCACTCTGACAGGAGCACAGCCTTTCTTCACATCTGCAAGAACTTTGGCGACCATAAGGTCCTGAGGAAGCCGAATGGAGGCGTGGCCTTCAATTAGCGCTGTGTATGTCTTTCTTTGTGGGCCGGCTTTGATTTTGCACATTAAGTCCATCTCTTTCCCTCCCGGGATGCGTATTTTACGGCCAGTGTACACAGCAGGGCCCACCATGTCGTCTGCTCCTGTATATTCAGTGTCGCCAGTTTCCAGTAAAGCTGTGTACCACTCTGGATGGCTTTCCTTCACCCGCTGAAGATATTGCTCCCCATAGGTTGCTTGGAGGTGCCTCCTGGCGGCACGGACGACATTAGTTCCCACAAGCAGTGGGACGGAGGAGCGATACTCGGAGTCAGGGACAACAAAAGCCGGCACACTCTGGAACTCCTTCCCCAGCACTATCAACTTAATGCGCAGGACACCAGAGTAAGGCACATCCTGACCTGCTGCACCTGCTTTGGGTATTTTAGAGGGCCGTAGTTTCTGTCCATGGAGGTCAGGGTGGTTGCACCAGTATCCGTGAGTAATACTGGTTACCTGAGAGCCGGAATCGATAAGAGCCCTGCACTTTAATCCATTGACTTCCACCTCACCCTCATTCCTGGGACCCACAATAGGAATGTCCTCTACTCCATCATCAGTATCGCTCACCTGCAGTGGGGGGTCTTGCTGCTTGCCCATGGTTGCCCCAGTTACCACAGGCCCCAGGCGTTTAAATGCTGCGTTGAGTGGGGCGTGGTGCTCTCCGCGGAGGTCGCAGGCTGGGGTCGGTGAGTCCAGGGCGGACTGGGATCTGGGAGCACCGCTCGACATACTCGGGCTATATACCCTTGCTTCCCACACCGGTAGCAAACAACACTGGAGCCCTGAGTAACTGTTCTGGGAGATGGTTGGGGCCTTAGTGGGGGTGCAGGGGCTGGTGCAGGGGTAGGTGCAGCAATTCTCAACTCAAGGTGAGCCAACTTGGTCATCTGTTCTTCTTGGCTAAGAGCTAATTTCTTGACCATATCTTTAAGCTCTGTCCACTCTGAAGTGTGTTTTGACCTTTCTGACCTCATATTGGTATCACATTCTGATGTGACCTGAAACTGGGCGAGCGCTTTCTTTGTCTTGTGTTGTGACTGGAACTTCTGAGTCTCTTTTGCAAGGTTTCTAAGCTCTGCTTGCAGCTCCCGGAAACTCAAAAGCCTGGGCTTCATTGGTGCGATCCTTGCATACACCATCTCATCCATAAGCCCTCTTAGAAACTGTCGAGTGAGTTTACTATCACGATCAGGAAATTGCCTGCCCCCTCTCTGACTTTCCTCTACCGCTCTCAGTGTTGCCTCCAGAGCAATAGCATAAGAGCAGGCAGACTCTCCGGACCTCTGGCTGCGCTCATAGAAGTCGGCTAGTGGATCAAGTGAGCCTTGTGTGTCGCTGTATTCAGCCCTGAGCACCTCATACGCCTTCTCTGGAGTCTGGTTGTGGGGGGGTATGTTCAGGACTAGCTTCCTGGCCTCACCGCTCAGGTGTCGCACAACAGTCGGAAAGTGGAGATGTGTGAGGAGCTCGATTGCCTCCAGAAGGTACTGCATATCACGAACCCAGTCTTCTACAAGTATTTTGCTGTCTGGATTGCCAGTGAAGATTTGGACATTTTTTACCTGATGAGTTTGCATGAACCCACCATATGCAGCTGGTGAAAGGGTTGTGTTGGCTGCGGCTCTGACGGCAGCATTCATTGGGGGCTCATACGGACGTGGGTGCATGTGCAGGGTGGTGGATGGGTGTGGTGGAGGGTGTTGTGGGAGTGTGTTGTGGTACATGACAGCTCGAGGGTCTGAGGCGGGGGCTGTGTGGTTAGGGGCTACATGTTGCACTGCTAGTGGGGTGGTCACCTCTTGGGGGTAGAGGGCAGCAGGCTGTGACATATGCAGCTGGGGGATTGATCCATGCTGCAAACTTTGAAGGATCTGGCCAGTAGAAGAGGGGTAGCTCATAATGTTCATCATTGGTGGCATTTGAAAGCTTGGCATGAGGGCCTGGGGCACAGGGGGATTATATGCAGGACCAGTGTAGACCTGGGGTTTAGGCTCGGCAGCAGGGCTTTGGTAAGGAGGGGTGTCTGGGTGAGTCATGGTCGGCCGCTGTGCAGTTTGCATTTCCGTGGAGGTGGGGCACGAGACGCTGTGAATGGGCAAAGGGTGTGTGTGCTGGTTCACACTGGCTTGGGCCGGGGGATTAGGTTCCACTAATATCTGTGCAGCTGGAAGGGATGCACTGGGCAGGCTGTAGTCTGGCCTGCTGTTTCGGTGGATTGGTTTGGCAGCTGGGCTGCTGTCAAAACATAGTGAGGGTGCTTGCATTGGAGCTCTAGAGGCTGGCAAGGTGGGTGCATGAGCTGGAGTGGAGTAGTGAATAGGGTAAGGTGACAGTATTGGGGGTGGTGGAGTGAGTGGTGCACTTAGTCCTGGGTATGGGGGCTGCTGACTGCTGTGGTGGTCTTGAGGGAGGATCAGCTGTTGGGTGGTGGTGGGGCTAGTGAAGTAGTTATTAAGCTTTGGCCTCACTGATTGCTGTTGATTTGCAGCACTGGTGGTTGTTACGCCCTTGCTTGAAAGGTGGGGTTGTGTCTGGGCTGGAGTGTCACAGTTGTGGCTGGCTGTGGGCATCGGGGGCAGTTGGGAACCCGGTGTGGCAGCAGAGGCACCTTCTTGCTTTGACTGATAATCTGCATAGTCACTGAACATGTTGATATATTTTTTTCTAAATCACTATGACTGGTGTAACTGTTGGTGTCAAAACAGATGACTATTAATGATTCACTGTGTTCACAGAATAAGTTTAGCTGTGTATGCAAAATCTCCCTTTTTTCCAGTAAATATATCAAAAAACAATAATCATTATCAACTCAAAACTCACATTAAACTTGAGTCAAAATCAGATGGTCAATACACAACCCTTAACCAAAACCAAAAAATTATGAATGATATATATCAGCATAATGTTAAACACAGTGTTCCTATAGCAGGATCTCACATAGCACACTTTTACACAACTCAAATAACAGTTAAGTTTATCGAAATATCATAAAAAGTCCTCAAATGGATATAGCAAGCTTTCAACAGTCTTTAAAGGATATTTGAAGAGGTGAGTATCTTGCCAATGCTGCAGCGCCGATGACAGTAGTTCAGTCCACCACACTGTCCAGTCACTGAAGGTCACGCAGTTCAATGCAGCAGCAAAGGCGAGGACGCGAGTCTCTGTATCTCCTTGGATCTCGAAGCACCACGATCCGGGTCACGGCACCATGATGTAACCCGCACTTTGCGTTCGGCCATCGTCTCCCTCCACGCCCTGGGACTCTGCGTTGTGTTTCTTGTGGTATGATGTTTGCGTGGAAAAGGAAGGAGGCGGAGGCTTGGGATCGTGGCTGAGACCTGGACACTTTATTGGCACTCGCTTACACTTCACCTCTCATCTATCAGCTGGCCGCTGGCCTCATCATACTCACAGCTTCCGGCAGAAGAAACAAAAAACATTTTTCTTTCTCAATAAAATTAAAATAAAAAGTGCAAATGTGCAAATAAACACATCTCATATCAAAATGCTACCTTACGGCAAAACCAAAGCAAATGTCATCCATTATAAATTAAATAAGGCACTTATTACCCATAAAATTAAACAAAAAAACCATGGATAATCTGCTCAAATAATACTGCATCCAGCGTTATATGCCGTGCTAATGCTCAACAGGCTAGCCAACACTTTTTTGTCACATTTCTCTTGCCAAATACAATGTTCGACATCAAACTTTAACTAGGTTATAAGCAAACTTGTCTATTAACACCACAGAATAAAGAGTTAGACAATATGTGGGATATAAATCAATATTTTTATGATAATGCAGACCGCCAGCAACACTGCTCACCTTCCGGCAGAAGAAACAAAAAAAAAAAACATGTGATCAACGTAGCCTTTTGCCCGGGACAAGACTTAGGGGTACGGTGTTGCAAGAGGGACAAACATCGCCATTTGCGGCATTCCCAGGGGAACATACAGCGTAACAGTGCCACCCTATGGCGGATTTACATTACTACCTTACATCGACTTAAACGTTTCAGTGCTGCACGCATGCGCGAAGGGATAAACCCACTAGCGATAGCCTTAGAGGGCGGCGCCTGTACGAAATAGAACGTGACAGAAGCCGCCAATCATAAAGCCCCGCCCATGATTCCAACAAGTCTCGTCCAATCACGGAGCTCCACGTGGAAGCCAAGTAATAAAAGCGGAGCGGCCGCCGCGCAGCTGCACATTGACACGATGGACGCAAGTGAGAAGAGAAGCAGCAGACACAGAGGTGGACGGGGAGAGAAGAAGAGCGAAGACCTTTCTCAGCGGCAACCGCGGCAAACCCAGAGAAGAAGAGCGGGTCCGCCCGGTGAGGCGCCGCAGGCTGAATGCCGCAGACGAGAAACAGGAGTCCGGCAGGGGGAGCTAGAGCGAGGAGGCCCAGCCAGACAGGTAAGAAACGAGCTGAACCAAGCGAACCAAGTGTTCTTGTGAGTGACAGGCGCAGTATTTAGTGTGGTAACACTGTGTGTGCCGCACAGCTGGTTCACATCTGCTGACGAGAACCAGCAAGACGCTCATTAGGGCCGTTTAGATTCTCACTTTAGTTTGTGTTGCCGAGGCAACGCTGGCCAGTCATTTTCCCGCCTCAAACACGCTACGACAAAATCTACCCAAAACGACCGTAGACGGTCAAAATGACGGCTGGTAATTTGCGCGTGATCGCGCGCGACATGCCAATATTTATTAGGTGTGTTGGTTGGTCGCATCGTTTCCTTCGTGAAGTTCACTGCTCTGTCCTACCCACTAGCGCCCTCCAGTGGACATAAATAGTCTAAACATTTTGATCATTTCCAACACGTCTGGTTACAGACGCCGTTTCAGACGCACCATGACAACCACCGACGCGCTGCAGCATTTACAGGCGTTGGACAGCGGCCATTTTAAATAGTTTGGAAAATAGTATTAAAGTTGTTAAACTGTTAATTTGGGTGCCAGTTAGTTTCAAAACAGACATACTAACATGTGTACTGCATTAATATGTCAACTGGGTATTTATCTTGACAGAATATAGAGTTTAAAAACTGCGGCGGTCGAAAGGACCGCCCACGGTCGTTCTAGTAGTTTTAAGTCCCGCTCGTTGTCTAGGACTGTTTCAATAGTTATTTTCTATTGTTTTGTTTTGACATTTCACCTTTTATAGGCCTTGTTACCTTTGTTAGAATAGCAGTGTGTTTTCCCTTTTGTATTTCATGTCATATTTTCATTTTTTCAGCTTTGCTATTCAAGTTCGACTATGTCTCTCTGAAGTTTAAATGGTTTAAAAATGGAAATAGTATTATAGTTGTTAAAATGTTAATTTTGGTGTCAGTTAGTTTAATAACAGACATGCTAACATGCAATGCATTTCTATCTTAATTTGGTACTTATCTTGACAGAATAGAGTTTAGAAACCGTGGGCGGTCATTGTGGACCACTCATGGTGGTTTTAGGTAGGAGTGACGTCCCGGTGGTTCTGGTGTTAAATGACTTCTCTGGTGTCTCTGGTTTGGATCAAACACTTGACTGACATTTCTGTCAAAGTCCTGCTACACAGTGTTTCCACACTACATACAAGACACATGGATTTACACACATTTCAACACATTACACAGAAAATGTGACTTTGTACAGATTGTCAGCAGACATTTGGCAGTCACGTTCAGTTGGTTCTTCTTGCTGATTCCACACACGGACACACACACACACACACACACACACACACACACACACACACACACACACACACACATACTGGTACAACGTAAAAAAAATCAAACCATCTGTTTCATGATACACTTCATCTGTGTGATATTAATATAACGAAATTCCATTTACAAAGTTTCAAGGTATTTCAGTTCTACTTCCAGCTTTGGCAGTATATAATTTTTTCATTTCATATACAATTTAGTTTCAGATTTTCATATACGTGTTTTTCAACTCTGATCCTTCAGCTGATACGCTCCAGCTTTTCTTTTAGTAATGCACTTCAGCTCCCAATTCTGCCTGTAGGCGAATATGTTCCAGCTTCCAGTTAAGATTACAGCATATTCAGCTTCATTAGATACTGACTTCAGCTTCCAACTGCCACTACTACACTTCAGCGTGCATGATTTGTTTCCAGCAATTTTCAGCATTATTTCAGCAATTTCCTTCAGCTTTCAGCGTCCTTGTTTTACTTTTACAATTCAGCTGTTTTTGCAGCAAGTGTCAGCATTGCTTCAGAAATTTCCTTCAGCTATCAGCATTCACATGCATTTTCTGTAGGATCTGCATTTTCTGGTTTTATATGAGCTGTGAAGAAATGGACTCCAAATAAATCAAAATTCAGTTTTTATTATTGAAACAAGTTGTGGAACATAAAAAAAATAAATGTTGAAAATAATCCCCAATCTTAAAGCTGTATAAAGTAATTAAAATAATGGAGGTAATTAAAAGCAAGTGCAGCGTTTCTGTTATAGTTATAGGGTGGGTTACATAGAATTACCTGATGTCTTCCGTATTTGGATTCATGTGATCTCAGTGTCATATTGACATGTCAGAAACTGCCGTTCAAAGGAATGAGCTAATTATATATGAACTAACTCATTTGAGTTAAGTCTTTGGAGTCTTACAAGTACCCAAAAAGTAACTCTTTAATGTTGACAAGTTTGTATTCTGAAGCAATGCGCACTCAATACATTTAGATTCCTTCAGTTGGCTGAAATCAGATTCCAGAAAAGTTTTAAGTAACCTCAACTTTTTTTTACTCTATTTTGCAGTATGTTTATAGAGGGGAGCATGAATACAACAGGAGGGAGAGATCCTCAGCTGTTACGGAGGCAGACAAGAGGAGGAGCAACGATGTCAGGAAACCAGATGAAGTCGCTCTTCTGAAAAGCCGGGTGGAGGACTTGTCTAAGCTCCTGAAGGAGCTCCAAAACAAGACCTTGCACTTGCAGAGGACTCTCAAAGAGAGGGAGGTCAGCCACAACAATTGGCAGAAGGAGAGGGAGTCTCTCCTCCAAGACAATGAGGAACTTGAGAAAATGAACAAGATTCTCAAAGAAGAGTCTCTTGTCAATGCTAACATGTTGAAGGAAGCACTCTATGATAAGGAGACATGCCTTAAGACCTGTGAGAAGGAGAAAGAAGTTCTCCTCAAGGACCAAGACTCACTTCTGCAGCAGTTAAACTTCCTGCAAACAGAAGGGCTCCGTAAAGAGAAGGACTTTGAAAGAAGGCTCGCTGAAGAGAATGTGGAAGTGCAGATAGCGCTGAACAAGCGCTTCACCTTGGAGCTTTCACAACAGATGGAGGAAAGTGAGCAAAGGATCACGGCCGCCCTCAGTCAGGTCGAGCAGGAGTTTAGGTGCAATCTTGAGCAGTGGCAGAAGGAGAAAGCTTGTATCCTAGAAGAGAACAAAGAGACTAAGCTGCTCCTGCTTCAGGCTCAAGAAGAAGTTCAGCTGCTAAAACAGAGCAAGGAGGAGGCAGAGCTGAAATGGACTGCCATTCTTAGCCTGAAGGAGGAGCCCTCGCAGGTCCCAGGTACCGACTCGCTGGCCTCAACAACAAAGGCAGACAAGAGTCGGGAGGACAAGGAGTCAGCAAAGAAAGAGAAGAAGGAGCAGAAACTGTTGGCCAAGAGAGAGAAGCAGGAGAAGAAAAGGTTGTTTGAGAAGGAGAAAGAAGGCAAGAAGATGCCCAAGAAAACGAAGAACTTCTTTCTTTCTTTCTTTACCAAGAAAATAAGGGGTTTTTCAAATAGTTAATTCGTATGTAGTTTCAAACTGTTAAGATTTTTCATGTTAAGAGTTCTACTGTAAATATTGTAAATAGTTCTAGTGTTAAAAGCTCTAGTGTTGAGCATTGTTACTGTTAAGAGTTCTACTGTTAAGATTTTTTCAGGTTAAGAGTTTTAGTGTAAATAGTTCTAGTGTTAAAAGCTCTAGTGTTGAGCATTATTACTGTTAAGGGTTCTACTGTTAAGATTTTTCATGTTAAGAGTTCTAGTGTAAATAGTTCTAGTGTTAAAAGCTCTAGTGTTGAGCATTATTACTGTTAAGGGTTCTACTGTTAAGATTTTTCATGTTAAGAGTTCTAGTGTAAATCGTTCTAGTGTTAAAAGCTCTAGTGTTGAGCATTGTTACTGTTAAGGGTTCTACTGTTAAGATTTTTTCATGTTAAGAGCTCTACTGTTAAGATTTTTCATGTTAAGAGTTCTAGTGTAAATCGTTCTAGTGTTAAAAGCTCTAGTGTTGAGCATTGTTACTGTTAAGGGTTCTAGCGTTAAGATTTTTTCATGTTAAGAGTTCTAGTGTTAAGATGTTCCGTGTTGAGTTTTCGTGTTAATAGTGTAGTAGACCTGCGGCGGGAGGTGATTGACATGAGACGTGGCTCCTTAATGAAGTGATTGCTTGCAGCCGCGCAACTAGACTGGAGGAGACGCAAGTTAAAAGAGAGGGCTAAGCTGTCCCTCGGGGTTGCTGGAGAGAGCTGACTTGGTTGGTTTGCGAATACACTCATTGGGGGGAGGCGGCGTTCGCAGTTTATAGTATTGCCGGCGCTGAAGACAGAAAGGTCGGGGAGCTGTTCCAGATCAGGAGGGGAGGCTAGTTGCCTCCTTTAGTTAGAGAGGGCCGGGAACGCCTAGGAGTGTTTCCGCGGACCTCCGCTCTCCAGCTCGGCTTCCAGTGGTCGGCACGCCGCCGCCCGCTGCCTGTACCGCCGACTGAACGCGATTGTTTCCCCGGCTGTCGGACGGTGCCAATAAAGCTCAGACCCTGGGGGAGGGTCTCGCCAGCCGAGCGAGCTAAGTTTTAACTCTTGCTATGTCCCTATTCCTGTTGTACTAGGTTTTATATATGGATTCACTGGTGAGTTTTATTGTGCCGGCTTTTTACAGAGGAGCAGAGGGCTAGTGGGCGGCTCAAGTTACCCGGGTGGTGGGGACGTTTACTGTCTTATTTGCAGTGTCTGAGCAGGCGTTATAGCCCCCGTTTGCTCCTTGGGTGGAGGTGTAGCCTAGTGTTTCATCCCCCGTGTGCAGTGTCTCCAGCGGGCGGAGCGTAAAGGGTGGGGTGTTTGCATTCATGCGTGCCGTGCCTGATCTTAAAGTGTGCCCTATTCCATGTGCGTGGTTTGTACTACAGTGAACAGACTTTACTTAACTGTGAGTAGTCGCCGGTCCTCAGGCCTATCTGTTCAACTCTGTATGCCTTTTATTATAATTTGTGATGAAATAAAGGTTTATCTACTTTTCCATATTCCTCGACTGGTGTTGTGTGTCTTTTAGGTCTCTGACAAAGCCCATACCGGGCTTGTTTATTACAATATATTGTCAGAAATATGAGGCAGAAAGAAGGCATCTGACTCAAAATCTCAGAAAAATAAAAATATAATTTGATTAAGTAGATATTCAATCGAAGAACTAAACAGAGTGTTATAACGTCTTGTTTCAGTTTCTTAGAGTAACTAATTTAAGAAGATTTCAAGGTTTTTTTGGGTGGGGGGATAACGTAAATAATAGACACTGATCCACACGACATACCAGCTGGTGGCGGTAATGCACCATTTCCTTGTTTGCCGACCGCCAATAAACACCAAAGGAAGAAGTAAAAGAAGCAGAAGACTATAGTCAAAATGGCTGCCATATCAGTAAGCGCGTTTTATGGAAAAAAAGAAAGGTAAGCATGATATTATGAATTGAAAAAGTTATCTTTCGATTGTTTCGAGTAAGTAAACATCTCAGGAATATCTGCGTGAGTTTTCAGAGCTGAGCTTATTTATTTTCATTTGAAAAACGCTAGTTTATAAATCTCCTCTGTTGTGGACATCAGGACTTGGTGCTTAGTTTGTTTCTCATTGTCCTCAGTAGACAGCTCTATGACGGAGGCAGAGAGGATTCTTAACAGAACCACTGAGGGAGATTCTGACATCGATTTATCAGAGGATGAGAGGCCAGAGAGAGTACGAGACAGAAGAGGTTGAGAGCTCGGATGAGGCGGACCCAGATCAGCTGGGCCAAAACCAACACCTAGGCTTCTGAGGTTTTTAATCAGTATGAATATGGAAGTTTAACCTACAGAGATGTGTTTCAGGAAATGGATCCCAACATTATATTTTTGAACCTAATTAAACAACTGTCACTCTCCGTGACAGTAAAAAACAATACAGCTAAAATTAAAACAGAATGGGAGAATGACTGTGGTGAAGAGTGGGATATGTGGTCCCCCTATCCAGCTGTTTTGCCACTAATAGAGCAAAAGAACTGCAATTTAAGATAAATCATAGACTACATATTACCCCTGTGAGACGGAATAAAATGAATCCAGAGCTATCAAAGTTTGGTCATAGGTGCAAGACTACAGAAGGCACATACATTCACTGTTTACTAGAATGTGTATATAGTCATACAAATTGTAGAAAGATGTTCTTAAAGAAATCAGTGACCTAATTGGTCAAACAGTGAGCATTACTCCTGCATCATGTCTTGATGCATGCTCAATAATCCAGGTAAGCGAATCAAAGAAGCTTGAATCAGTTCATCTGAATACAAGGTTTATTGACAAAGTTTAATCACTCATCTAAGTGACCTCTTCAGTCTAAGCTGACTGCAGGTATCCACACCCTTTATAAAAAATAGTTGCATAACGACCAAAACCATCGACCCGTTTCATACACAAATATGGGTGTGACCATTAACTAGAGTTTCAATGGCCATGTGTACTATTCACAGAGGATTTGGGAATGTTTGCAATCACAGCATTGTAAGACAGCGACAGATGTACTCTTAGCCACCACCACCACCACCACCCCCACGGTTCAGGGATGGTCGTTCCCTCTTAACATAGATGGCGTCTTTGACGCCCCGTTCAAACCAGCGTTCCTCCCTATCAAGAACGTGCACATCCTCAGCCTTGAAAGAGTTGCCACTGGCCTGTAGATCGTGTAGACTGTGGACTCCTGCCCTGACGCATGAGCTCTGCTGTGTTGTGCCATCCTCTTGGCCAGCGTCTATTCAGTTTCCCCAATGTACAAGTCACGGTAGTACTCCTGGCACTTAACAGTGTACACTCTATTGCTCTGTTTGTGCCAAGGGACCCAATCTTTGGGGTGGACCAACTTCTGGTGCAGCGGGTTTTTTGGGTTTGAAAGCAACTGGGATGCAGTGTTTGGAAAATATGTGTCTCAGCTTTTTTGACACTCCTGCCACATACAAAATCACCACTGGTTTACGCTTAGTCTTAATTTACGCTTAGTGATTGGTCTCACTCCTCCTTTACACAGAATCAAGCTAGCTGTAGCGACTCTGCTTGGCTTTGTGAAGCTTTGTAACAGTTGCGATCGGTTTGCAAGCACAAGAACACTTTGCCGGTCACACAACGCACTCGGGTTCTTCCAGTGCAGCCTGCTGCTCTGCAGCGCGCTGCGTTCCTCAGGCTTATTATCTCTGGTAGATGTGCATTAGCCCTCCTGCGGACTGAGACATGGAGCACTGCTGTCACTGGATGTTTTTTTCTCTTGTTTCGAATTGTCTTCTTCCTCTGACAGTTCTGAAAAGTCTGCATCGTTTCCTTGACTGTGATGCTGGGCCAAGAGGGTCCTAGCCACTTCAATACAGAACTCAAGGAACTGCATGATGCTCTTCTTTGGTGCACCACATATTGTAAGGTCTTTGCGGTAGAGTAGCCAACTGTTGGCTAAAGCCAGATCCGTGAAGTGCATTAGCATCCGCATTGTCTGCTTCTTAGTACGGGCGCTCATGCGATAGTAACTGATCATTCTATCAACTAAATCAACTCCACCCATCTTGAGGTTGTACTCATGGACAATGCTTGGTCACGAGACAGACACATATGTTTTCAATTTCTTGTCCCAGCGCTGGCAGGTGTCTTCAGGCTGTGTACCATGAACAACAGACATCATCAGTTTCCATCTGCAGTGGAAACTTCCGTTGAGGTACCTCTTCATGCGTTTTTCATGGTTTTGTCAGTGGGTAACTTCTGCACTGCTGCAGCGACTCGGTTCTTCATTACTGTACCAGTCATGTACAGCTCCTTCTTCATCATTTGTTTTGCACCTTGGATGCTTGTGAAGAACCGGTCACAATACACTTTTGTGCCACGATGCAGAGTTTGACACAGACGAGCCATGACTAAGCTTCCCAAACCCAGACCCTCTGGTTCTTCGACCTGCTCAAGCAGTGCACCTGTACCTTGATACAGATCAAAGTCCAGCACAATGTCATCTGTTGTAGCACAAACAAAGTTCTTTATGCCAACTGGGTTTGGCTTCATTGGCAGATAATGTCTGCACAGACAGGCTCCTGTGAAAGGAATCATCTGCTCATCAACAGATACGCATTCAGGTCGAGTCTGAGAGCTGCAGCCTTGCAGAATCCGATCCAGAAAAGGCCTCGCCTTCCAGTATTTGTCACTCTTCCTCAGGTCTTCTAGGACATCATCATCAATTAGCACTTTTAGTGATTGCCTCAGTCTGAAGAATCTGTCACGCGTGAATCTGTCAGTGATGGCAGTGAATGTCAAGGCTTTGGACCAGTACATCCTGATTTTTGGGTATCGGACACAGGACATCAAAATACAGGCACCAAAAAAATGGTAAACCTCGTCTACTGATGTGTTGAGTGGGTCCCCACTCCTAGACAGTGACATAGCATTAGAGCAATCTGTAATAATTTTCATCAAACCTTTATCTATTGTGACAACCCCGGGGTCAGCCCGGCTTCAGCCCCATGGCCAGCGACCCAGCACAGCCCAGGAACGCACCTGGCCTCAATGAGAGGGAGACTGAGCGATTACGTTTACTGTCTTATTTGCACTGTCTGAGCAGGCGTTATAGCCCCCGTTTGCTCCTTGGGTGGAGGTGTAGCCTAGTGTTTCATCCCCCGTGTGCAGTGTCTCCAGCGGGCGGAGCGTATAGGGTGGGGTGTTTGCATCCATGCGTGCCGTGCCTGATCTTAAAGTGTGCCCTATTCCATGTGCGTGGTTTGTACTACAGTGAACAGACTTTACTTACCTGTGAGTAGTCGCCGGTCCTCAGGCCTATCTGTTCAACTCTGTAGGCCTCTTAATATAATTTGTGATGAAATAAAGGTTTGTCTACTTTTCCATATTCCTCGACTGGTGTTGTGTGTCTTTTAGGTCTCTGACAAAGCCCATATCGGGCTTGTTTATTACAATATATTGTCAGAAATATGAGGCAGAAAGAAGGCATCTGACTCAAAATCTCAGAAAAATAAAAACACAGTTTGATTCAGTAGATATTCAATAGTAGAACTAAACCGAGTGTTATAACGTCTTGTTTCAGTTTCTTAGAGTAACTAATTTAATTAAGAAGATTTGAGGGGTTTTTTTGGGGGGGGGGGATAACGTAAATAATAGACACTGATCCACACGACATACCAGCTGGTGGCGGTAATGCACCATTTCGTTGTTTGCCGACCGACAAACACCAAACGAAGAAGTAAAAGAAGCAGAAGAAGAAGACTATCGTCAAAATGGCTGCCATCTAAGTAAGCGTTTTATGGAAAAAAGAAAGGTAACCGTGATATTCATGAATTAAAAAAAATGTTATCTTTCGATTGTTTCGAGTAAGTAAATGTAACCCGCACTTTGCGTTCGGCCGTCGTCTCCCTACACGCCCTGGGACTCTGCGTTGTGTTTGTTGTAGTATGATGTTTGCGTGGAAAAGGAAGGAGGCGGAGGCTTGGGATCGTGGCTGAGACCTGGACACTTTATTGGCACTCGCTTACACTTCACCTCTCATCAATCAGCTGGCCGGTGGCCTCCTCATACTCACAGCTTCCGGCAGAAGAAACCAAAAAACATTTTTCTTTCTCAATAAAATTAAAATAAAAAGTGCAAATGTGCAAATAAACACATCTCATATCAAAATGCTACCTTACGGCAAAACCAAAGCAAATTGTCATCCATTATAAATTAAATAAGGCACTTATTGCCCATAAAATTAAACAAAAAAACCATGGATAATCTGCTCAAATAATACTGCATCCTGCATTATATGCCATGCTAATGCTCAACAGGCTAGCCAACACTTTTTGTCACATTTCTCTTGCCAAATACAATGTTCGACATCAAACTTTAACTAGGTTATAAGCAAACTTGTCTATTAACACCACAGAATAAACAGTTAGACAATATGTGGGATATAAATCAATATTTTTATGATGATGCAGACCGCCAGTAACACTGCTCACCTTCCGGCAGAAGAAACAAAAAAAAAACATGTGATCAACGTAGCCTTTTACCCGGGACAAGACTTAGGGGTACGGTGTTGCAAAAGGGACAAACATCGCCATTTGCGGCATTCCCAGGGGAACATACAGCGTAACAGTGCCACCCTTTGGCGGATTTACATTACTACCTTACATCTACCCCTTCTATAATTGATGGCGTCCCAGCCATCAGACCAAACAAAACAAAACAAATAAAACTTATGAGCATAAACATTAAAACAGATCACACTGAAAGTGACGTATTAATACCATGAGTTGCATATGAAATGTAGATGTGTAAATGCAATCAAAGTAAATAAACCATTAATAAAACTTGTTTTTTTTGTTTTTTCCGTGGATTATACGTGCCCTGCTACTCTCTCTGCTATGGCCCTCTGCCACAATGTCCAGCCCCTCTCTATCTTCTGCTGTTCCTCTTTTGATCTCACCACCTGTGACTCGTAAGACAGTTTCTTTGGGGGACGTCGAGTTCTCTGTGGGTTCCTCCTCAGGCTGGGGCCATCAAGTGCGTTGGTGTCACTGACATTTATGTCCTCTTCTCCCCCTTGACTCACTTTTTCGGCTTCCTCCCCCATTACCTCTATGCCATCCACCTCCCAGTCCCCCGTGTCAGACTCAACTCCTGCACTTGTTGCTGCACCAGCCCGCTCCACCGGAAGAAACATACACTGTGTAAGAAGGTTGCGGTGAACCACTCTCTCTTTTTCACCATCCTCTGTTCGGACCACATACACAGGTATACTGGGTTGTTTCTTCACCACAATGTATGGGCGTGACTCCCATCTGTCTCCCAGTTTCTGCCGTCCCTCCACATGACATATTTTGACCAAGACTCTGTCCCCTGGGCTGAAACCTTGACTCTTTGCCTTTTGATCATAGTACCTTTTCTGCTGCTCTTTTGCATGTCGCGAGGCCTGGTTAGCCTGAGTATAAGCTTCCGACAGACAGTCATGCAGGGTCTGGACATATTCACTATACTCACATGGCTCTTTGGTGGTAGAAAGCCCAAAAATCAGGTTGACTGGGAGTCGTGGATGTCTACCAAACATTAGGTAATACGGTGGGTACCCAGTAGAGTCTTGTTTGGTGCAGTTATACGCATGTGTCATTGCATCCACATACTCATGCCAGCGGGGTTTCAGGTGAGGCTCTAGTTTCCCCAGCATGTCCATGAGAGTCCAGTTGAACCGTTCGGTGGTGCCCTTACCCTGGGGGTGATAGGGGGTTGTGTGTGTCTTAGTGACACCAGTACACTTACACAGCTCTTTCACCACAGCACTTTCAAAATTACGCCCCTGGTCTGCATGTAGTTTTGCTGGGAATCCAAACCGACAGAAAAAGTTCTTCCACAGTACCTTCGCCACTGTACAGGCTTTTTGGTCTTTAGTGGGATAGGCCTGGGCGTACCGGGAGAAGTGGTCAGTGACAATAAGCACATTTTCTATGCCTCCCTTTGATTTCTCCAGAGTCAGAAAGTCTACACACACAAGTTCCATAGGAGCGCTGCTGTGAATACTGACCAGGGGAGCCCTGAGGCCTGCAGTTGGAGTCTTTCTGAGGCAGCACCTTTCACACTGCTCACACCAAGCCTTGATTTCCTGGAACATCTTAGGCCAGTAAAATCTCTCCCTTATCATCTGCAGCGTTCTCTCAAACCCTAAATGCCCTGAGTCATCATGAAGTGCAGTCTTGACGGATGTGTGAAATCTCTCTGGTAGTACCAGCTGCTCTACTACTCCCCTTTGACAGTCTTGGACCTGACGATACATTATTCCATCCCTTACTAATAAACTCCGCCACTCTTTTAAGAGAAGACAAACCTGGCTGCCACCACCAATCCTCTCGCTGCGGCTCGGTTTTTGGTTCACACTTTTAAAGTGCAAAACGGGACCGATTACAGCATCCTCTTTTTGCCCTGCACGAATCTCCTGTTTTGTCAATGCAGGTAGAGAGTCCATCCCCACATCTTGATAGGATTCACCGAGCGTGTGTGACAGAGGTTCTTGATGCTCAGGTCCCTCTGAAGCGGAGCTTTCCAGTTGTTGGGGAGATTGTTCCTCTACACACCTTTGTACTTTGGCTGATACAAGCTGAGGGCAGGTTTGCAGGACTTGGGTGACCTGGTTAGACAGCCGGGAGAGGGCATCAGCGTTCGCATTATTCTGTCCCCTTCGATACTGCACATCAAAATCAAATGCTGACAGCCGAGACACTCACCGCTGACCTGTAGCATCCAATTTTGCAGACGACATGACATACTTGAGGGGGTTATTGTCTGTCTGGACTGAGAACTTGCGCCCATATAGATGGTCATAGAACTTGTCGGTCACTGCCCATTTCAGAGCGAGGAACTCTAGTTTGTGTGCAGGATACCTCGTCTCTGCTGGGCTCAAGCCTCTGCTGCCATAAGCTATGACTCTCTCGACTCCGTCCTGAACTTGGGCTAATACAGCACCAAGCCCCTCCCCCGAGGCGTCAGTCTGGAGCAGAAAGGGTAGGCTGTAGTCTGGATAGCCTAACACTGGAGCAGTTGTCAATCTTTCTCTCAGTGACTGAAAAGCCTCCTCACACTCATCAGTCCAGACAAAGGGCGGGTCAGGCACTAACCTCTTCTTCCCCTCTCTCCGTTTCTTTCTAGGGTCACCAGCGGTAAGGCGGTACAGGGGCGCGGCTAAGGTGGAGTAACTGCACACAAACCGCCTGTAATATCCGGTGAATCCCAGGAACTGAAGCACCTCTTTACGATTCGTGGGCCTCGCCCAGTCCTTGACTCTGCTGATCTTCTCTGGGTCTGTCCTGATGCCCTCCGCAGACACCAGGTGACCCAAGTAGTGCACCTCCTTTCTCACAAGCTGACATTTGGAAGGCTTCAACTTCAAGCCATGCTCCTCAGTCGATCGCACACCAGCTGCAGCCTCTCCAGATGCTCATCAAAGGTTTTAGAGAATATGATCAGATCATCAAGGTAGATCAGGAGATGGGTGAAGTTCAGATCGCCAAAGCAGCAGGTCATGAGTCTCTGGAAGGTGGACGGAGCGTTTTGAAGGCCGAAAGGCATTCTGTTGGCTTCAAACAGCCCCATGGGTGTACTGAATGCTGTTTTGTGTTTGTCCTGTTCCGCCACCTCTACCTGCCAGTATCCAGATGTGAGATCAAGTGTTGAGAAATACTTTGCTTGACCCAGAGCCTCCAGGGCCTCCTCTATTCTGGGCAGTGGAAATGCATCTCTTGTGCTGCAGGCGTTAAGCCTTCGGTAATCGATGCATAATCTTAGTGATCCATCTTTCTTGGTAACAATCACTACTGGCGAAGCATATGGACTCTTACTAGGCCTGATAACCCCTGCTGTTTCCATTTCTGTCAGCAACTTCCTCACATCCTGCCACTGTGAAGGGGGAATCTTGCGGTACGGGAGTCGAAAGGGCTTTGAGTCGACCAGGGGGATTTCGTGCTGCACTGGTTTTGTGTGGCCGTAGTCCATTGAGTGCTGTGAGAACACCCCCATATTCCTCTCTACAAGCTCTTTTAGGAGGACGCGCTGGTGCTCATTCTCCACTGCTGCTTCACTTATGTCCACCCCACCACTGCTCACAACTTGGTTCAGACACCGGTATGTCTCTTTGTTCTCCTCATTTTGATGACAACCCTGTTCCGTGGCTGAAAAATCCACAACGCTGTCCACCAGGAAGGCGCTGGCCAGCTGTGTGTGTGGTTTGATTGTGACAGTTTGTTGGGACAGGTTCATCACTCTGACAGGAGCACAGCCTTTCTTCACATCTGCAAGAACTTTGGCGACCATAAGGTCCTGAGGAAGCCGAATGGAGGCGTGGCCTTCAATTAGCGCTGTGTATGTCTTTCTTTGTGGGCCAGCTTTGATTTTGCACATAAAGTCCACCTCTTTCCCTCCCGGGATGCGTATTTTAAGGCCAGTGTACACAGCAGGGCCCACCATGTCGTCTGCTCCTGTATATTCAGTGTCGCCAGTTTCCAGTAAAGCTGTGTACCACTCTGGATGGCTTTCCTTCACCCGCTGAAGATATTGCTCCCCATAGGTTGCTTGGAGGTGCCTCCTGGCGGCACGGACGACATTAGTTCCCACAAGCAGTGGGACGGAGGAGCGATACTCGGAGTCAGGGACAACAAAAGCCGGCACACTCTGGAACTCCTTCCCCAGCACTATCAACTTAATGCGCAGGACACCAGAGTAAGGCACATCCTGACCTGCTGCACCTGCTATGGGTATTTTAGAGGGCCGTAGTTTCTGTCCATGGAGGTCAGGGTGGTTGCACCAGTATCCGTGAGTAATACTGGTTACCTGAGAGCCGGAATCGATAAGAGCCCTGCACTTTAATCCATTGACTTCCACCTCACCCTCATTCCTGGGACCCACAATAGGAATGCCCTCTACTCCATCATCAGTATCGCTCACCTGCAGTGGGGGGTCTTGCTGCTTGCCCATGGTTGCCCCAGTTACCACAGGCCCTAGGCGTTTAAATGCTGCGTTGAGTGGGGCGTGGTGCTCTCCGCGGAGGTCGCAGGCTGGGGTCGGTGAGTCCAGGGCGGACTGGGATCTGGGAGCACTGCTCGACATACTCGGGCTATATGCCCTTGCTTCCCACACCGGTAGCAAACAACACTGGAGCCCTGATTAACTGTTCTGGGAGATGGTTGGGGCCTTAGTGGGTGTGCAGGGCCTGGTGCAGTGGTAGGTGCAGCAATTCTCAACTCAAGGTGAGCCAACTTGGTCATCTGTTCTGCTTGGCTAAGAGCTAATTTCTTGACCATATCTTTAAGCTCTGTCCACTCTGAAGTGTGTTTTGACCTTTCTGACCTCATATTGGTATCACATTCTGATGTGACCTGCACCTGGGCGAGCGCTTTCTTTGTCTTGTGTTGTGACTGGAACTTCTGAGTCTCTTTTGCAAGGTTTCTAAGCTCTGCTTGCAGCTCCCGGAAACTCAAAAGCCTGGGCTTCATTGGTGCGATCCTTGCATACACCATCTCATCCATGAGCCCTCTTAGAAACTGTCGAGTGAGTTTACTATCACAATCAGGAAATTGCCTGCCCCCTCTCTGACTTTCCTCTACCGCTCTCAGTGTTGCCTCCAGAGCAATAGCATAAGAGCAGGCAGACTCTCCGGACCTCTGGCTGCGCTCATAGAAGTCGGCTAGTGGATCAAGTGAGCCTTGTGTGTCGCTGTATTCAGCCCTGAGCACCTCACATGCCTTCTCTGGAGTCTGGTCGTGGGGGGGTATGTTCAGGACTAGCTTCCTGGCCTCACCGCTCAGGTGTCGCACAACAGTCGGAAAGTGGAGGTGTGTGGGGAGCTCGATTGCCTCCAGAAGGTACTGCATATCACGAACCCAGTCTTCTACAAGTATTTTGCTGTCTGGATTGCCAGTGAAGATTTGGACATTTTTTACCTGATGAGTTTGCATGAACCCACAATATGCAGCTGGTGAAAGGGTTGTGTTGGCTGCGGCTCTGACGGCAGCATTCATTGGGGGCTCATACGGACGTGGGTGCATGTGCAGGGTGGTGGATGGGTGTGGTGGAGGGTGTTGTGGGAGTGTGTTGTGGTACATGACAGCTCGAGGGTCTGAGGCAGGGGCTGTGTGGTTAGGGGCTACATGTTGCACTGCTAGTGGGGTGGTCACCTCTTGGGGGTAGAGGGCAGCAGGCTGTGACATATGCAGCTGGGGGATTGATCCATGCTGCAAACTTTGAAGGATCTGGCCAGTAGAAGAGGGGTAGCTCAAAATGTTAATCATTGGTGGCATTTGAAAGCTTGGCATGAGGGCCTGGGGCACAGGGGGATTATATGCAGGACCAGTGTAGACCTGGGGTTTAGGCTCGGCAGCAGGGCTTTGGTAAGGAGGGGTGTCTGGGTGAGTCATGATCGGCCGCTGTACAGTTTGCATTTCCGTGGAGGTGGGGCACGAGAGGCTGTGAATGGGCAAAGGGTGTGTGTGCTGGTTCACACTGGCTTGGGCCGGGGGATTAGGTTCCACTAATATCTGTGCAGCTGGAAGGGATGCACTGGACAGGCTGTAGTCTGGCCTGCTGTTTCGGTGGATTGGTTTGGCAGCTGGGCTGCTGTCAAAACATAGTGAGGGTGCTTGCATTGGAGCTCTAGAGGCTGGCAAGGTGGGTGCATGAGCTGGAGTGGAGTAGTGAATAGGGTAAGGTGACAGTATTGGGGGTGGTGGAGTGAGTGGTGCACTTAGTCCTGGGTATGGGGGCTGCTGACTGCTGTGGTGGTCTTGAGGGAGGATCAGCTGTTGGGTGGTGGTGGGGCTAGTGAAGTAGTTGTTAAGCTTTGGCCTCACTGATTGCTGTTGATTTGCAGCACTGGTGGTTGTTACGCCCTTGCTTGAAAGGTGGGGTTGTGTCTGGGCTGGAGTGTCACAGTTGTGGCTGGCTGTGGGCATCGGGGGCAGTTGGGAACCCGGTGTGGCAGCAGAGGCACCTTCTTGCTTTGACTGATAATCTGCATAGTCACTGAACATTTTGATATATTTTTTTCTAAATCACTATGACTGGTGTAACTGTTGGTGTCAAAACAGATGACTATTAATGATTCACTGTGTTCACGGAATAAGTTTAGCTGTGTATGCAAAATCTCCCTTTTTTCCAGTAAATATATCAAAAAACAATAATCATTATCAACTCAAAACTCACATTAAACTTGAGTCAAAATCAGATGGTCAATACACAACCCTTAACCAAAACCAAAAAATTATGAATGATATATATCAGCTTAATGTTAAACACAGTGTTCCTATAGCAGGATCTCACATAGCACACTTTTACACAACTCAAATAACAGTTAAGTTTATCGAAATATCATAAAAAGTCCTCAAATGGATATAGCAAGCTTTCAACAGTCTTTAAAGGATATTTGAAGAGGTGAGTATCTTGCCAGTGCTGCAGCGCCGATGACAGTAGTTCAGTCCACCACACTGTCCAGTCACTGAAGGTCACGCAGTTCAATGCAGCAGCAAAGGCGAGGACGCGAGTCTCTGTATCTCCTTGGATCTCGAAGCACCACGATCCGGGTCACGGCACCATGATGTAACCCGCACTTTGCGTTCGGCCGTCGTCTCCCTCCACGCCCTGGGACTCTGCGTTGTGTTTGTTGTAGTATGATGTTTGCGTGGAAAAGGAAGGAGGCGGAGGCTTGGGATCGTGGCTGAGACCTGGACACTTTATTGGCACTCGCTTACACTTCACCTCTCATCTATCAGCTGGCCGCTGGCCTCATCATACTCACAGCTTCCGGCAGAAGAAACAACAAAACATTCTCTTTCTCAATAAAATTAAAATAAAAAGTGCAAATGTGCAAATAAACACATCTCATATCAAAATGCTACCTTACGGCAAAACCAAAGCAAATGTCATCCATTATAAATTAAATAAGGCACTTATTGCCCATAAAATTAAACAAAAAAACCATGGATAATCTGCTCAAATGATACTGCATCCTGCGTTATATGCCATGCTAATGCTCAACAGGCTAGCCAACACTTTTTTGTCACATTTCTCTTGCCAAATACAATGTTCGACATCAAACTTTAACTAGGTTATAAGCAAACTTGTCTATTAACACCACAGAATAAACAGTTAGACAATATGTGGGATATAAATCAATATTTTTATGATAATGCAGACCGCCAGCAACACTGCTCACCTTCCGGCAGAAGAAACAAAAAAAAAAACATGTGATCAACGTAGCCTTTTGCCCGGGACAAGACTTAGGGGTACGGTGTTGCAAGAGGGACAAACATCGCCATTTGCGGCATTCCCAGGGGAACATACAGCGTAATAGTGCCACCCTGTGGCGGATTTACATTACTACCTTACATCGACTTAAACGTTTCAGTGCTGCACGCATGCGCGAAGGGAAAAACCCACTAGCGATAGCCTTAGAGGGCGGCGCCTGTACGAAATAGAACGTGACAGAAGCCGCCAATCATAAAGCCCCGCCCATGATTCCAACAAGTCTCGTCCAATCACGGAGCTCCACGTGGAAGGCAAGTAATAAAAGCGGAGCGGCCGCCGCGCAGCTGCACATTGACACGATGGACGCAAGTGAGAAGAGAAGCAGCAGACACAGAGGTGGACGGGGAGAGAAGAAGAGCGAAGACCTTTCTCAGCGGCAACCGCGGCAAACCCAGAGAAGAAGAGCGGGTCCGCCCGGTGAGGCGCCGCAGGCTGAATGCCGCAGACGAGAATCAGGAGTCCGGCAGGGGGAGCTAGAGCGAGGAGGCCCAGCCAGACAGGTAAGAAACGAGCTGAACCAAGCGAACCAAGTGTTCTTGTGAGTGACAGGCGCAGTATTTAGTGTGGTAACACTGTGTGTGCCGCACAGCTGGTTCACATCTGCTGACTAGAACCAGCAAGACGCTCATTAGGGCCGTTTAGATTCTCACTTTAGTTTGTGTTGCCGAGGCAACGCTGGCCAGTCATTTTCCCGCCTCAAACACGCTACGACAAAATCTACCCAAAACGACCGTAGACGGTCAAAATGACGGCTGGTAATTTGCGCGTGATCGCGCGCGTCATGCCACTATTTATTAGGTGTGTTGGTTGGTCGCATCGTTTCCTTCGTGAAGTTCACTGCTCTGTCCTACCCACTAGCGCCCTCCAGTGGACATAAATAGTCTAAACTTTTGATCATTTCCAACACGTCTGGTTACAGACGCCGTTTCAGACGCACCATGACAACCACCGACGCGCTGCAGCATTTACAGGCGTTGGACAGCGGCCATTTTAAATAGTTTGGAAAATAGTATTAAAGTTGTTAAACTGTTAATTTTGGTGCCAGTTAGTTTCAAAACAGACATACTAACATATGTACTGCATTAATATGTCAACTGGGTATTTATCTTGACAGAATATAGAGTTTAAAAACTGCGGCGGTCGAAAGGACCGCCCACGGTCGTTCTAGTAGTTTTAAGTCCCGCTCGTTGTCTAGGACTGTTTCAATAGTTATTTTCTATTGTTTTGTTTTGACATTTCACCTTTTATAGGCCTTGTTACCTTTGTTAGAATAGCAGTGTGTTTTCCCTTTTGTATTTCAGGTCATATTTTCACTTTTTCAGCTTTGCTATTCAAGTTCGACTATGTCTCTCTGAAGTTTAAATGGTTTAAAAATGGAAATAGTATTATAGTTGTTAAAATGTTAATTTTGGTGTCAGTTAGTTTAATAACAGACATGCTAACATGCAATGCATTTCTATCTTAATTTGGTACTTATCTTGACAGAATAGAGTTTAGAAACCGTGGGCGGTCATTGTGGACCACTCATGGTGGTTTTAGGTAGGAGTGACGTCCCGGTGGTTCTGGTGTTAAATGACTTCTCTGGTGTCTCTGGTTTGGATCAAACACTTGACTGACATTTCTGTCAAAGTCCTGCTACACAGTGTTTCCACACTACATACAAGACACATGGATTTACACACATTTCAACACATTACACAGAAAATGTGACTTTGTACAGATTGTCAGCAGACATTTGGCAGTCACGTTCAGTTGGTTCTTCTTGCTGATTCCACACACACACACACACACACACACACACACACACACACACACACACACACACACACACACACACACACACACATACTGGTACAACGTAAAAAAAATCAAACCATCTGTTTCATGATACACTTCATCTGTGTGATATTAATATAAAGAAATTCCATTTACAAAGTTTCAAGGTATTTCAGTTCTACTTCCAGCTTTGGCAGTATATAATTTTTTCATTTCATATACAATTTAGTTTCAGATTTTCATATACGTGTTTTTCAACTCTGATCCTTCAGCTGATACGCTCCAGCTTTTCTTTTAGTAATGCACTTCAGCTCCCAATTCTGCCTGTAGGCGAATATGTTCCAGCTTCCAGTTAAGATTACAGCATATTCAGCTTCATTAGATACTGACTTCAGCTTCCAACTGCCACTACTACACTTCAGCGTGCATGATTTGTTTCCAGCAATTTTCAGCATTATTTCAGCAATTTCCTTCAGCTTTCAGCGTCCTTGTTTTACTTTTACAATTCAGCTGTTTTTGCAGCAAGTGTCAGCATTGCTTCAGCAATTTCTTTCAGCTATCAGCATTCACATGCACTTTCTGTAGGATCTGCATTTTCTGGTTTTATATGAGCTGTCAAGAAATGGACTCCAAATAAATCAAAATTCAGTTTTTATTATTGGAACAAGTTGTGGAACATAAAAAAAATAAATGTTGAAAATAATCCCCAATCTTAAAGCTGTATAAAGTAATTAAAATAATGGAGGTAATTAAAAGCAAGTGCAGCGTTTCTATTATAGTTATAGGGTGGGTTACATAGAATTACCTGATGTCTTCCGTAGGGGTTTGGATTCATGTGATCTCAGTGTCATATTGACATGTCAGAGACTGCCATTCAAAGGAATGAGCTAATTATATATGAACTAACTCATTTGAGTTAAGTCTTTGGAGTCTTACAAGTACCCAAAAAGTAACTCTTTAATGTTGACAAGTTTGTATTCTGAAGCAATGCGCACTCAATACATTTAGATTCCTTCAGTTGGCTGAAATCAGATTCCAGAAAAGTTTTAAGTAACCTCAACTTTTTTTTACTCTATTTTGCAGTATGTTTATAGAGGGGAGCATGAATACAACAGGAGGGAGAGATCCTCAGCTGTTACGGAGGCAGACAAGAGGAGGAGCAACGATGTCAGGAAACCAGATGAAGTCGCTCTTCTGAAAAGCCGGGTGGAGGACTTGTCTACGCTCCTGAAGGAGCTCCAAAACAAGACCTTGCACTTGCAGAGGACTCTCAAAGAGAGGGAGGTCAGCCACAACAATTGGCAGAAGGAGAGGGAGTCTCTCCTCCAAGACAATGAGGAACTTGAGAAAATGAACAAGATTCTCAAAGAAGAGTCTCTTGTCAATGCTAACATGTTGAAGGAAGCACTCTATGATAAGGAGACATGCCTTAAGACCTGTGAGAAGGAAAAAGAAGTTCTCCTCAAGGACCAAGACTCACTTCTGCAGCAGTTAAACTTCCTGCAAACAGAAGGGCTCCGTAAAGAGAAGGACTTTGAAAGAAGGCTCGCTGAAGAGAATGTGGAAGTGCAGATAGCGCTGAACAAGCGCTTCACCTTGGAGCTTTCACAACAGATGGAGGAAAGTGAGCAAAGGATCACGGCCGCCCTCAGTCAGGTCGAGCAGGAGTTTAGGTGCAATCTTGAGCAGTGGCAGAAGGAGAAAGCTTGTATCCTAGAAGAGAACAAAGAGACTAAGCTGCTCCTGCTTCAGGCTCAAGAAGAAGTTCAGCTGCTAAAACAGAGCAAGGAGGAGGCAGAGCTGAAATGGACTGCCATTCTTAGCCTGAAGGAGGAGCCCTCGCAGGTCCCAGGTACCGACTCGCTGGCCTCAACAACAAAGGCAGACAAGAGTCGGGAGGACAAGGAGTCAGCAAAGAAAGAGAAGAAGGAGCAGAAACTGTTGGCCAAGAGAGAGAAGCAGGAGAAGAAAGGGTTGTTTGAGAAGGAGAAAGAAGGCAAGAAGATGCGCAAGAAAACGAAGAACTTCTTTCTTTCTTTCTTTACCAAGAAAATAAGGGGTTTTTCAAATAGTTAATTCGTATGTAGTTTCAAACTGTTAAGATTTTTCATGTTAAGAGTTCTACTGTAAATAGTGTAAATAGTTCTAGTGTTAAAAGCTCTAGTGTTGAGCATTGTTACTGTTAAGAGTTCTACTGTTAAGATTTTTTCAGGTTAAGAGTTTTAGTGTAAATTGTTCTAGTGTTAAAAGCTCTAGTGTTGAGCATTATTACTGTTAAGGGTTCTACTGTTAAGATTTTTCATGTTAAGAGTTCTAGTGTAAATAGTTCTAGTGTTAAAAGCTCTAGTGTTGAGCATTATTACTGTTAAGGGTTCTACTGTTAAGATTTTTCATGTTAAGAGTTCTAGTGTAAATCGTTCTAGTGTTAAAAGCTCTAGTGTTGAGCATTGTTACTGTTAAGGGTTCTACTGTTAAGATTTTTTCATGTTAAGAGCTCTACTGTTAATATTTTTCATGTTAAGAGTTCTAGTGTAAATCGTTCTAGTGTTAAAAGCTCTAGTGTTGAGCATTGTTACTGTTAAGGGTTCTAGCGTTAAGATTTTTTCATGTTAAGAGTTCTAGTGTTAAGATGTTCCGTGTTGAGTTTTCGTGTTAATAGTGTAGTAAACCTGCGGCGGGAGGTGATTGACATGAGACGTGGCTCCTTAATGAAGTGATTGCTTGCAGCCGCGCAACTAGACTGGAGGAGACGCAAGTTAAAAGAGAGGGCTAAGCTGTCCCTCGGGGTTGCTGGAGAGAGCTGACTTGGTTGGTTTGCGAACACACTCATTGGGGGGAGGCGGCGTTCGCAGTTTATAGTATTGCCGGCGCTGAAGACAGAAAGGTCGGGGAGCTGTTCCAGATCAGGAGGGGAGGCTAGTTGCCTCCTTTAGTTAGAGAGGGCCGGGAACGCTTAGGAGTGTTTCCGCGGACCTCCGCTCTCCAGCTCGGCTTCCAGTGGTCGGCACGCCGCCGCCCGCTGCCTGTACCGCCGACTGAACGCGATTGTTTCCCCGGCTGTCGGACGGTGCCAATAAAGCTCAGACCCTGGGGGAGGGTCTCGCCAGCCGAGCGAGCTAAGTTTTAACTCTTGCTATGTCCCTATTCCTGTTGTACTAGGTTTTATATATGTATTCACTGGAGTTTTATTGTGCCGGCTTTTTACAGAGGAGCAGAGGGCTAGTGGGCGGCTCAAGTTACCCGGGTGGTGGGGACGTTTACTGTCTTATTTGCAGTGTCTGAGCAGGCGTTATAGCCCCCGTTTGCTCCTTGGGTGGAGGTGTAGCCTAGTGTTTCATCCCCCGTGTGCAGTGTCTCCAGCGGGCGGAGCGTAAAGGGTGGGGTGTTTGCATTCATGCGTGCCGTGCCTGATCTTAAAGTGTGCCCTATTCCATGTGCGTGGTTTGTACTACAGTGAACAGACTTTACTTACCTGTGAGTAGTCGCCGGTCCTCACGCCTATCTGTTCAACTCTGTATGCCTTTTATTATAATTTGTGATGAAATAAAGGTTTATCTACTTTTCCATATTCCTCGACTGGAGGTGTGTGTCTTTTAGGTCTCTGACAAAGCCCATACCGGGCTTGTTTATTACAATATATTGTCAGAAATATGAGGCAGAAAGAAGGCATCTGACTCAAAATCTCAGAAAAATAAAAATATAATTTGATTAAGTAGATATTCAATAGTAGAACTAAACCGAGTGTTATAACGTCTTGTTTCAGTTTCTTAGAGTAACTAATTTAATTAAGAAGATTTCAAGGTTTTTTTGGGTGGGGGGTGTAATGATCTGTGCCCTCTGGCTATGTTAACTTATAACATTAATGAAGCAAGGACGACTTCTCTCGTGCTGGGTGTTTATTCACCGACCGGATTCCCACTGACGTTGTTACGTACATCACGTGACTTTGTTGTGGCGCTACGGAAAGCCGTAAGGGACATTAGCAAATCAAATATTACTAGCAAATATTACATCTCCCTTTTTCTGAAAAGTGCTGCTTTCTCTGCAGAGATACAGACCACGTTGAGCACGTTTATAAGCGAATACAATCTTAATAAGAAAGAATATGAAAGTGGAACTCTTATATAACTGGACTGCAACAAAGTAGTGTAAAACATTTCCTTCACTGTCTAAATGTGACACCGTAATAACATTTCATCTTTTTTTTCATTTCATTACTGGTAACTGCAAACAGCAGGTAGGTACACAAGGTAAGTGAACGCTGTAAATATTTCTTTTCAAAACATAGCAGGTATAGTACAGGTTGGTGTAAAATTCTCTTTTTTTAACATTCATAAGTCAAGGATTTGTCTTGGTTTGATCGTGCGACCTGACCTCGTGGTGTAACCAGGCTGTGTGTCTGGTTGTCGCTGATTGTTCGTGTCTGGAGGTTCAGCATGCTCTTGCTGATGGGCTTGTGTGTTGTTGTTAGCGCTGGTAACAGTCTGCTGTGAAGTGTGTGTGTGTGTAGTGTGAGTGTTCACTCTGCTTTGTCGCAGGTGTTGACGGTTGCGTTGGTAGATCTGACCTTCTTTGGTTTGGATGTGGTAGCTCCTGTCTGTGTTCGCTGGTCTTTCCACAGTTGCAGGTCTCCAGGATCCATCCTCCTGCCGGAAGCGGATTGGTGTGCCTGCGGGCAGGTGGGGCAGAGGTTTGGCTGTTCGGTTGTAGTACGCCTGCTGGCGCTGTTGACATACCTCTCTCCTTTTGTGAACATCCTCCTGACTGGCGATCTGTGGCTGCAGGTGTTTTGCTGTTGATGGGAGAATGGACCGCAGCCTCCGACTCATCAGTAGCTGTGCCGGTGATTTCAGGTTGTCCACCGGTGTGTTGCGATACTCCAGTAAGCTCATGTAGGGGTCTTTGTTCTCAGCTTTGGCTTTGTCCAGGATGCGTTTGGCCGTCTGGACAGTCTTCTCGGAGAGGCCGTTGCTCTGTGGGTAGTGGGGGCTTGTGGTGGTGTGTGAGAAACCCCATGTCTGTGAGAAGTTGCGGAACTCACCAGAGCTGTAGCACGGACCGTTGTCGCTGATGATAGTCTCGGGGATTCCGTGTCGAGCCATTGCTGCTTTCAGCTTCATGATGACGGCAGATGAGGTGCAGCTGTAAAGTCTTTCTAGCTCGAAGAATCTGGAGTAGTAGTCCACAGTGACTATGAAGTCCTGTGAGTTCCATGTGAATAGGTCTGTGCCTATCACTTGCCACGGCCGCTCGGGTATGGCGTGTGACATCATTGGTTCCTTTGCATTTGCGCTGCGCCGTTCTTGGCATATGCTGCAGTCTGCTACCGCATCCTCGATCTGTTTCCCCATGCCAGGCCAGAACAGTAAGTCTCTTGCTCGGCATTTGCTTTTTTTCACGCCAAGGTGGCTGGCATGGATGCGCTGTATCATGTCCTTGCGAAGCTTTTGGGGGACAATGATTCTCTCACCTTTGAACAGGATACCGTCCATTTCTGAGATTTCTGCTCTGTGGTTCCAGTATTCCTGGATGCTGGGCGGGCACTTTTTCTTTGTGTCTGGCCAGCCAGTGAGTGTGGCTCGTCTGAGTGCGGTGAGCTGTGGATCTTGCGCTGTTTCCTGCTTGATTTCTGTGAGTCTTGTGTCGCTCACAGGGATGTTGCTGAGGACTGTGTGCACTTGGGCCTCCATCCCTTCCTGTAGGTCACTGTCGTGGTGTTCTATTGACTTGCGTGACAGTGTGTCGGCCACCGGTATATCCTTACCGGGGCGGTGGATGATTTGGATGTCGTATTTTTGGAGCGCCAGGATCATCCGTTGCAGCCGGGGTGGTGCTGCTGCGAGTGGCTTTTTTAGTATTGCCTCCAGAGGCTTGTGGTCTGACTCCACAATCACTTTTCGTCCATACATGTACTCGTGGAACCTCTTGCAGCCGAAGACCACAGCGTAGAGCTCCTTCTCTATCTGTGCGTAGTTTTCTTCAGTGCTGTTGAGTGACTTGGACGCATAGGCAATTGGTTTGCCATCTTGGAGCATGACAGCCCCAAGGCCACTTTTGGATGCATCCACTTGGAGTCGCAGCTCTTTCTGCGGGTCGAAATATGAGAGTACTGGACCTGGGTGCTGTGTAATGAGATTCTTCATCTCTTGGAACGCCTTGTCGTGGACTGCATCCCACACAAACTCACTGTCCTGTTTCAGAAGCTGTCTGAGGGGTGAGTTTATCTGTGAGAGGTGTGGAGCGAATCTGGCGAGGTAGTTGATCGTGCCGAGGACTGTCTCCAGCTCTGCTTTGTTCTGTGGGGGTTGCATGTCCTTGACCGCCTTCACCTTGTGTGGGTCTGGTTTGATGCCTTCGTGTGAGAGCGTGTGGCCGAAGTAGCTTACCTCGGACACGCATATGTGACACTTGTCGGGGTTGAGCCGCACCCCTCGCTCCCTTGTGCGCTTCAGCATCGCTCTGAGACGCTGGTCATGTTCCTCTTTAGTCTTGCCGAACACTAGTATGTCGTCCACTATGGCCGTCACACCGTCCAATCCTTCATATGTTTCATCCACGCGTCTCTGGAACTCGTCTTGAGCGGACACGATTCCGAATGGCAGTCTGAGGAAACGATACCTGCCAAACACTGTGTTAAATGTCGTCAACATTGAGGATTCAGTGCTCAGTTTGATGGCCCAATAGCCTGACCGCGCGTCTAACACGCTAAAGTACTCAGCTCCAGCAAGCTTTGTGGTGGCGTCCTCCAGCGTGGGGAGGGGGTAGTGAGGTCGTTGTATCACTTTGTTAAGAGCTCTGGGGTCTAAACACACTCTAAGTTTGCCTGTCTTTGGCTTCTCAACAATGACGAGTGCGTTCACCCATTCTGTGGGTTCTGTTACCTTACAGATTATGCCGCCTTTCTCCATGCTGTCAAGCTCGTCCCTCAGTTTGCTGCGTAGGGCGATGGGGATTCTGCGTGGCGGGCAGACGACCGGCGTTGCATCTGGTGTGACGCGAAAGGTGCACTCGCCTGGGAACTCTCCTATTCCCTGGAAAACATCTGCATACTCATCCATTATGCTCTGTGATGTGACATTGTTTTCCTCGCTCACAGCCATCACTATTTTTACCAAGTTTAGGTCACGGCATGTTTTCATTGCCATGACTGGTGGGGCGTTTGTGTCAATGACGTAAAAGTCCAGCATCATTGCATTGTCTCTGTACTTACATTTGAGTTTGCATGTGCCTTTCACGCTCAGCGCGCCTCCTCCATATTCAGTGAGTCTGTGTATTGCTGGTTTCAGTGTCACATTTTTGAACAGCGCCTGGAACAGGTTGGTGGGAATAGTATTGGCCTGTGCCCCAGTGTCTAGTTTAAACTTTACCTTCTGTGGAGGTGTGCCAATTCCAACCTCTACGTAAGCCTGCTCGTTGCTTTTTCCGTTGTTCTCTATTGAGATGCGGTCTATGTACAGCTCTGTCTGTTCTCCCACAGCGGTGCTCTCCACTGTAATATTGTCGAAGTACAGTTCTTCCTGCTCTCTGTCAGTGGTGTACTCTTCTGGGTTCTCTCCGACGGCATGTACTGTGTCGCGGTAGTACTTTGTCTGTCCCTGGGAGCTAGACTTGCATACTTTAGCAAAATGATTGAGCTTCTTGCATTTAATGCATTGTTTACCCTTAGCTGGGCAAGTGGCTTTAGCGCCGTGTAGCCCTCCACAATAGCTACACGCCCTGGCGGCGGTGCTAACGTCCCTTTGTCTGAAGTTAGCGTTAGCTGCTTTGGGTGCGTTCGGTTTGTAAGTCTTTCTGCCTATTGCGTGCACCGTTTCATGTGTGCTGCCCTGGCCCATAAACGTTAGCTGTTGCTTTGCTAGCTCGTGTGAGCGGGCTACATCTATGGCTTTCTCTAGCGTTAGCTCAGCTCCCTGGCTAAGTAGCTTTTCTCTCACTCTGGGTGAGTTAGTGGCAAACACGATGCGGTCCCTGACCATCTCGTCGGCATTTGGGTAGCCACAGTCTTTGACTAGGAGCTTTAGCTCAGTTACAAATCGTTCGAAGGATTCACTCTCTCCCTGCATCTTTTCATGAAATTTATATCTGGCATAAATCGGGTTTGCTTTGGGGGTGATGTACTCAGTGTACTTATCGTAGTACGTTTCTAGCTTCTTGGCTTGTTCTCCGCTGAGTGTCCAAGTGTTGTGCACATCGCGCCCTTTTTCCCCTATCCAGAGCAGGAGGTAGCTGCATTTCTCCTCTTCATTCTTCCCGCGCAGGGGGCCCGTGAACATTAGCTCCGTTGTTTGTCGAAATCGTCTCCATGCTTCAGGTAAGTTCGCCGATTCCCAGTCCATCCGTGGAGCTGGAACGCCGTACGAATCCATATTGGGTATTTAAACTCCGCTACTCTGACACCATGTAATGATCTGTGCCCTCTGGCTATGTTAACTTATAACATTAATGAAGCAAGGACGACTTCTCTCGTGCTGGGTGTTTATTCACCGACCGGATTCCCACTGACGTTGTTACGTACATCACGTGACTTTGTTGTGGCGCTACGGAAAGCCGTAAGGGACATTAGCAAATCAAATATTACTAGCAAATATTACAGGGGGATAACGTAAATAATAGACACTGATCCACACGACATACCAGCTGGTGGCGGTAATGCACCATTTCCTTGTTTGCCGACCGCCAATAAACACCAAAGGAAGAAGTAAAAGAAGTAGAAGAAGACTATAGTCAAAATGGCTGCCATCTCAGTAAGCGCGTTTTATGGAAAAAAAGAAAGGTAAGCATGATATTATGAATTGAAAAAGTTATCTTTCGATTGTTTCGAGTAAGTAAACATCTCAGGAATATCTGCGTGAGTTTTCAGAGCTGAGCTTATTTATTTTCATTTGAAAAACGCTAGTTTATAAATCTCTGTAGTGGACATCAGGACTTGGTGCTTAGTTTGTTTCTCATTGTCCTCAGTAGACAGCTCTATGACGGAGGCAGAGAGGATTCTTAACAGAACCACTGAGGGAGATTCTGACATCGATTTATCAGAGGATGAGAGGCCAGAGAGAGTACGAGACAGAAGAGGTTGAGAGCTCGGATGAGGCGGACCCAGATCAGCTGGGCCAAAACCAACACGTAGGCTTCTGAGGTTTTTAATCAGTATGAATATGGAAGTTTAACCTACAGAGATGTGTTTCAGGAAATGGATCCCAACATTTTATTTTGAACCTAATGAAACAACTGTTACTCTCCGTGACAGTAAAAAACAATACAGCTAAAATTAAAACAGAATGGGAGAATGACTGTGGTGAAGAGTGGGATATGTGGTCCCCCTATCCAGCTGTTTTGCCACTAATAGAGCAAAAGAACTGCAATTTAAGATAAATCATAGACTACATATTGCCCCTGTGAGACGGAATAAAATGAATCCAGATCTATCAAAGTTTGGTCATAAGTGCAAGACTACAGAAGGCACATACATTCACTGTTTACTAGAATGTGTATATAGTCATACAAATTGTAGAAAGATGTTCTTAAAGAAATCAGTGACCTAATTGGTCAAACAGTGAGCATTACTCCTGCATCATGTCTTGATGCATGCTCAATAATCCAGGTAAGCGAATCAAAGAAGCTTGAATCAGTTCATCTGAATACAAGGTTTATTGACAAAGTTTAATCACTCATCTAAGTGACCTCTTCAGTCTAAGCTGACTGCAGGTATCCACACCCTTTATAAAAAATAGTTGCATAACGACCAAAACCATCGACCCGTTTCATACGCAAATATGGGTGTGACCATTGACTAGAGTTTCAATGGCCATGTGTACTATTCACAGAGGATTTGGGAATGTTTGCAATCACAGCATTGTAAGACGGCGACAGATGTACTCTTAGCCACCACCACCACCCCCACGGTTCAGGGATGGTCGTTCCCTCTTAACATAGATGGCGTCTTTGACGCCCCGTTCAAACCAGCGTTCCTCCCTATCAAGAACGTGCACATCCTCAGCCTTGAAAGAGTTGCCACTGGCCTGTAGATCGTGTAGACTGTGGACTCCTGCCCTGACGCATGAGCTCTGCTGTGTTGTGCCATCCTCTTGGCCAGCGTCTATTCAGTTTCCCCAATGTACAAGTCACGGTAGTACTCCTGGCACTTAACAGTGTACACTCTATTGCTCTGTTTGTGCCAAGGGACCCAATCTTTGGGGTGGACCAACTTCTGGTGCAGCGGGTTTTTTGGGTTTGAAAGCAACTGGGATGCAGTGTTTGGAAAATATGTGTCTCAGCTTTTTTGACACTCCTGCCACATACAAAATCACCACTGGTTTACGCTTAGTCTTAATTTACGCTTAGTGATTGGTCTCACTCCTCCTTTACACAGAATCAAGCTAGCTGTAGCGACTCTGCTTGGCTTTGTGAAGCTTTGTAACAGTTGCGATCGGTTTGCAAGCACAAGAACACTTTGCCGGTCACACAACGCACTCGGGTTCTTCCAGTGCAGCCTGCTGCTCTGCAGCGCGCTGCGTTCCTCAGGCTTATTATCTCTGGTAGATGTGCATTAGCCCTCCTGCGGACTGAGACATGGAGCACTGCTGTCACTGGATGTTTTTTTCTCTTGTTTCGAATTGTCTTCTTCCTCTGACAGTTCTGAAAAGTCTGCATCGTTTCCTTGACTGTGATGCTGGGCCAAGAGGGTCCTAGCCACTTCCATACAGAACTCAAGGAACTGCATGATGCTCTTCTTTGGTGCACCACATATTGTAAGGTCTTTGCGGTAGAGTAGCCAACTGTTGGCTAAAGCCAGATCCGTGAAGTGCATTAGCATCCGCATTGTCTGCTTCTTAGTACGGGCGCTCATGCGATAGTAACTGATCATTCTATCAACTAAATCAACTCCACCCATCTTGAGGTTGTACTCATGGACAATGCTTGGTCACGAGACAGACACATATGTTTTCAATTTCTTGTCCCAGCGCTGGCAGGTGTCTTCAGGCTGTGTACCATGAACAACAGACATCATCAGTTTCCATCTGCAGTGGAAACTTCTGTTGAGGTACCTCTTCCTGCGTTTTTCATGGTTTTGTCAGTGGGTAACTTCTGCACTGCTGCAGCGACTCGGTTCTTCATTACTGTACCAGTCATGTACAGCTCCTTCTTCATCATTTGTTTTGCACCTTGGATGCTTATGAAGAACCGGTCACAATACACTTTTGTGCCACGATGCAGAGTTTGACACAGACGAGCCATGACTAAGCTTCCCAAACCCAGACCCTCTGGTTCTTCGACCTGCTCAAGCAGTGCACCTGTACCTTGATACAGATCAAAGTCCAGCACAATGTCATCTGTTGTAGCACAAACAAAGTTCTTTATGCCAACTGGGTTTGGCTTCATTGGCAGATACTGTCTGCACAGACAGGCTCCTGTGAAAGGAATCATCTGCTCATCAACAGATACGCATTCAGGTCGAGTCTGAGAGCTGCAGCCTTGCAGAATCCGATCCAGAAAAGGCCTCGCCTTCCAGTATTTTTCACTCTTCCTCAGGTCTTCTAGGACATCATCATCAATTAGCATTAGAGCAATCTGTAATAATTTTCATCAAACCTTTATCTATTGTGACAACCCCGGGGTCAGCCCGGCTTCAGCCCCATGGCCAGCGACCCAGCACAGCCCAGGAACGCACCTGGCCTCAATGAGAGGGAGACTGAGCGACACACCTGGCCCCAATCAGAGGCTGATGAGGAGCCCCAGGATAAAAGGGACCCAGAGACAGTCGCCCGGGGGAGGGAGGGAGAAAGCTAGAGTTGTGTTGGCTGCCCAGCGTAGGAGCCAACGAAGACGGGAGTCAGCCGGCTCAGACGAGGAGCAGTGCTCTTGTTGAACGTTTCTATCGTGTGTTTTGTGAATAAATGCCCACAGCGGGCTCAACCTGCCGACGGTCTCTGTTTCATTGTTGGGTCGGATGCTAAGTTCCCCCGTGGTTGTCACACTATATACTGTTCAAAATAGTTTAGTGGGGTCCAGCCATTTCTGTCATGCTCAGTTTCGTCCTCATGGTCAAACTCGGCAAGGTTTGGCGTCAATGGAGTAGCCCTCCAGCTTATTCCACGTCCTGCACAACCAGAATCAGAATAAAAATAGTACTTATTGCAAAGTAAGTTACACATTTACCCATGCAAGCAATTGACTGAGGTGTATTGGTGCATAATATAGTTGAATCTGAGTGGACATTTATATGAAATTTGAAAATTTACCCTCAAGGCGTGCCAAAATAAGAACAATTACCTATATTGGACTGTCCCTGAGGGCTTGGTCCTGGTGTTGGCTCTTCTGGGCCATCATTTGAACCATCAGCCTCAATCTGCTGAGTTTCACGGCAACGTGTGGGATCTGGCAACGCCATAGCCTGGACGACCTGTACCTGTTCCTGACTCTGTCAACAAGTGTTGTAAATTAGCATTTTGCTACAAACATTCAATGGTGCCATGTCTATCCTCCCAATCCTTCACCTAGCCCTGAAGCCCTAACTGCCTAAAATAAACAAATACCCACTGGGTCTTGGCTAACTTTTATTTTCACCACGGAGACGTTTACGTCCCCTGCTGTGCTCAGTGGGCTGAGGAATGGGGTCCTCGTCGTCACTACTGTCATCCTCACTGCTGCTTTGCTCCCGTGGTGGGGGTTGGTAAGCAGCATCCAGGATGGCGTCATCGTTGTCAGACAAGTTTTCCAAATCCGACTTGTCTCCATCAAGAGACTCAAGTAGCTCCATCGCTCTTTGCATAGAAAAACGCTCTGGAAATAAAATCATGAAAAAAAATCAAATACAAATCTGTTGAATGTAGTACTTTTCCAATAGACATCGCCAATAGATGGCACTGTTGCACTGCCCTACAGTATACCACCTCTTCTTCTACTCTAGAGTTCCGGTTCGTGCGCACTGTGTGTATCATGCTGTTGACGCTGTGTTTGTAGCTCACGCTACAAGCTAATAAAAAGCTCTGCAAATAACAATAGGTTATGGGCCCAGAACATCGCTGAAAGCTGTTGTACACGGTTGTGTGGAGTAAACAGTATTGTGGGAATTCACAATGGAGGATAAGCTGTTTATTGACAGGCTGAACGGACCAGAGAACTGGGCAACACGGAAGTTTCAAATGGAACACTTGCTAAAGGCTAAAGGACTATGGGGTATGTTAATGGAGACTGAAACACTAGCTGCAGATGCTCATGCAGCAGCACAAGCTGAGTTCACTAGAAGGAGAGAGAAAGCATTCTCTATGTTGGTGCTGTTCCTGAAGAAAAGATATTTCCGATGTGAAATGAAGGAAGGAGATGCCTTAACTGATCATTTGAAACAAATGAAGGAGCTAACTGATCAGCTAGCAGCAATAGGATCTGTGATTGAAGAGGAAGATCAAATTGTAACACTGTTGGGCAGTTTGCCACCAAGCTATGCTACGATTGTCACTGCACTAGAAACAAAGATTGACAACCTGACACTGAAGTTTGTTCAGCAAGCATTAATAAATTAAGAGCAAAAGCGAGTGAATGCTAATGATTCAAGTGGTGCTATGTCAGGTGGTGCATCAGCCATGTCATCACAATTTAGAGGAAATGTGCAGGATGGCTCCAAGTCAGTGGGAGCAGCAGACAAAAGCACGTGGAGATGTTATAAATGTGGGAAAGAAGGTCACATAAAGCGGGACTGTCCAAGCTTGAAAAATAAAACAAAAAAGAAAATTCACAAGGCCAAAAACATGACCTGTGGGGATGAGGAAGATTCCTCTGAAAGTGTTTTTGTAGTCACAGAGGCTAGCACTGACAGACCAAGACAGGTTGAATGGATAATTGATTCTGGAGCATCAAAGCACATGACTTGTGATAAAGAAATTCTCCAAGAATATCAGCAATTCTCAAAAGCACAGTCGGTGAAACTAGGTGACGGCAGGGTGGTTGACGCTCTAGGAATTGGAAATGTCAACATGAAAATGACTTTCAAATCAAGTGATGTAAAAAATGCCACAATGTATGATGTACTGTATGTTCCAAAGCTGTCTGGGAATTTGTTCTCAGTGGGAGCTGCTACCAAAAAAGGGAATACAGTGCAGTTCAAAAAGTCTCGCTGCTACCTACGTGGAAAAGATGGAACACTAAAAGGAATGGGAGCACAAAGAGTTGATGGACTGTATCGGCTAGACATTGAAGGAAGTGAATCTATCTGTCACAGTGCATCAGTAGCTGCCAGCCTGTGGCACCAGCGCCTTGGTCACACTACCAAGCTGAAGGAGCTAAAAAATCTGGTAAATGGAGTGGACTTCTCCGCAGAGAAAGAGATTCCTTTTTGTGAAGGATGTGTGGAAGGCAAGTTGGCTAAAAAGCCATTCAAGTCGATTGGAGGAATCCGTTCCAAACGCAAGATGCAGCTAATTCATAGTGATGTCTGTGGTCCCATGCAGACTGAGTCGATAAGTGGAGCAAAACACTTTGTGACTTTCATTGATGACTATTCAAGATGCTGCAAGGTATACTTAATGAAACAGAAGAATGAGGTACTAGACAAGTTCAAGGAATTTGAGAGAACATTCTCAAATGAGTGTGGCCCGAACGTTGCAAGGCTGAGAACTGACAATGGTGGTGAGTACACCTCAAAGGAGTTTCAAGAATATTTGAAGGCTCAAGGCATCCACCATGAAATGACTGTACCTCACACACCACAGCAAAATGGCGTTGCAGAAAGAAAAAATAGGACGTTGGTCGAAGCAGCTAGAAGCATGCTGTCTCATGCAAAGTTGCCGAAGATGTTCTGGGCAGAGACTATAGCCACAGCAGCTTACATACAGAACAGGCTGCCCACAGCTGTTCTGAAGGAAGAGACACCCTATGAGAGATGGTGTGGAAAGAAACCTAACATGAGTCACATGAAGGTGTTTGGCTGTATTGCTTATGCACATGTCCCAGATGAAGAGAGACGGAAACTGGACAAAAAGGCTATAAAGCTTCGTTTTGTGGGATATGCAAACAATGCCAAGGGCTATCGCCTGTACGATGAAGAGAAGAGGAGGATTCTAATCCGTCGTGATGTAATCTTTGATGAATCAAACTTCGACTGGAAGCAGGAAGTGAAAGTACCCTGTTCAGAGAACGAGATAAACATGAAAACAGATGACAGTGAAACACAAGATGATGCAGTCACTGCTGATAGCAGCACTGTCAGAACAAGCGGCAGAACCAGAAATGCGCCAAGGAGATATGGATATGATGAGTTCGCTGATATAATGACTGTTGATCATCATGCCAATATGTGTCGTGTGACAGAGCCAATCACACTAAAAGAAGCATTGGAGAGTCCTAATGCAAAAGAATGGCAGGAGGCGGCTGACTTGGAATATGAGTCGCTGCTGGAAAATGAGACTTGGGACTTGGGACTTGGTGGATTTACCAAGAGAAAGAAAAGCAGTAGGATCGAGATGGGTGTTCAGAGTCAAGCATCATAGTGATGGAAGAGTGGAACGATACAAGCTTAGGCTTGTTGCCAAGGGCTACTCTCAGTTGTATGGTGCGGACTACGATGAAACCTTTTCACCAGTTGTACGCTTCAGCTCGGTTCGTACATTACTGTCCTTTGCTATTCAAAACAATCTACATCTACACCAGATGGATGTCGTAACTGCATTCCTTAATGGAGACCTGGAAGAGGAAATCTACATGCAGCAACCAGAGGGCTACATAAAACCAGGACAGGAGCACCTGGCGTGTAAACTGAAAAAATCAATCTATGGACTGAAGCAGTCTCCTCGCTGCTGGAGCAAGGCCTTCACAGAGTTCATGATGGAAATTGGATTCAAACAGAGCACATCAGACCCCTGTGTGTTTGTGAGATTAAGACAAGAGCTTGAGATACTTGCGGTTTATGTTGACGATCTCATCCTGATAACAGAGTCAACTGAAAGCATGAACGGGCTAAAAGTGGCTCTCAAGGAGCGCAACAAGATGAAGGACATGGGTGAGCTGTCCTATATACTGGACATCTCTGTGATTCAAGATAAAGAAAAGAACTGTGTCATTCTTCATCAGAAGCAATACATTGAAGCCATACTTCAGAAATATGGAATGGACAATGCAAATCCTGTAGCAACTCCTGCTGATGCCAACATCAAGTTGAGGAAGAGTGATGGTGTCAGTAAGCCAGTGGACCAACATGCCTATCAGTCAATGGTAGGAAGTCTGCTGTATGCTGCAATGGTTACAAGACCAGACATAGCTCAAGCAGTGAGTGCTGTGTCAAAGTTCAACGCAAATCCAGATGCTTCACATCTGACTGCTGTGAAGAGGATACTTCGTTACTCGAAAGGGACAGTGAACTTTGCTCTCAAGTATGAGCGGTCAGCCTCTGGAGCTTTGATTGGATTCTCAGATGCAGATTGGGCTGGAGATCAGGATGATCGCCGCTCAACAACAGGCAACATCTTTCTACTGAGTGGAGGAGCGGTGAGCTGGCTCAGCAAGAAACAACCAACAGTTGCACTTTCAACAGCAGAAGCCGAGTACATGGCACTCAGTCAAGCCGCTCAGGAAGGAATCTGGCTGAGACGATTACTTAGTGATCTCGGAGTGGAGTCTATGTCCACAGTGATCCTGGAAGACAACCAAGGAGCCATCGCAATCGCAAAGAACCCTGTGAACCACTCCAGGACCAAACACATAGACATTCGCTATCACTACATCCGTGAATGTGTGCAGAATGGACAAATAGAACTGCAATATTGTCCAACAAATGACATGAAAGCGGATATACTGACCAAACCACTGACCAAACAAAAGTTTGAGTATTTCAGGGGAGAAATTGGGCTTTTCCCTGTTTAATTAAAGTGGTTATTTGTGCTTGACAGGTGTACGCCGAACGCTGCCTGATCAAAGCAAGTCTGAAAAATGTGATTCTTGAATCTGAAATGTGAAAAAGTGTTCCAGATAAAAACAATGTAAACAACAGTATTTGAAAAAGGAAGATTTTTTGTTGTTGTTTAAAGTTTGATGACATTATATTTGTGAAGGAGAGCACGGCTCTGTAATATTATTTAAAGGGACTTAATGTTATTGAAAAAGTAAGTGGGAGTGTTGAATGTAGTACTTTTCCAATAGACATCGCCAATAGATGGCACTGTTGCACTGCTCTACAGTATACCACCTCTTCTTCTACTCTAGAGTGCCGGTTCGTGCGCACTGTGTGTATCATGCTGTCGACGCTGTGTGTGCAGCTCACGCTACAAGCTAATAAAAAGCTCTGCAAATAACAATAAATCAATGTAATTTATGTATGTATTTATTTATCTAATTGTTATTTATGTCACCGGGACAATGTACAGCTTTTTAGCTGCACCAGAGTTAGCTATAAGCTAATTTACATGTGCACATTTTTATTAACATAACATTTTCAACCAAGCTAAGTCCATCTGTACACATACGTGTACATCATGTTTAGCGGCATACTAAATCGCTACTTTTACTAATTTTTGTCAAATTTGCATGTCATGGCAAACTTACAATGCTTTTATGCATATCTAAATTAGAATAAGCCGTGAAATATGATTGTCCTTCTTACCTTGTCGACGTTTGTGTTTTGAGTGGCCACGCGAAACTTCGCGTGTGCTCGCCGCCGTTTAACATTTGTCCCGTAGTGTGTTGTACTCTTCTGACACCACTAGATGGCAGTGTAAGTGTCCACATACGTGGACACAAGGCCCCGGTTAAGTAGAATCAACGACTGTGGTAATATGACCCAACATGTGATGTCCACGCATGTGGACGCCAGGTCTGACGAGTTAAAGATCATTTTGAAAGCAAAAAGTGTCCCAAATTGAAGAATGAGCCAAGTGTGTTGTGTTGGTAGTTGTTTAACTACTACGGGAGGGAAATCTGTCCCCGGCAGGTGGACATTTAGCTACGCCATCTTTCCATGTACTGCTGGCAGCACTCAGTGCTCCGCTCATTACACCGCCGTCCATCTTCTTCTCTGAAGACATTTCTTTTCTTCAGTGTTTGCGCATCCTGCTGAAGACAAACAGGGGAGCCGTTTGTACGGCCTGCTGTGTTTATATAGACGGGTGGCGGACGTAAGTGGGGCCCACAGGTAGGTGAACGTTGACTTAAACGTTTCGGTGCTGCACGCATGCGCGAAGGGATAAACCCACTAGCGATAGCCTTAGAGGGCGGCGCCTGTACGAAATAGAACGTGACAGAAGCCGCCAATCATAAAACCCCGCCCATGATTCCAACAAGTCTCGTCCAATCACGGAGCTCCACGTGGAAGGCAAGTAATAAAAGCGGAGCGGCCGCCGCGCAGCTGCACATTGCCACGATGGACGCAAGTGAGAAGAGAAGCAGCAGACACAGAGGTGGACGGGGAGAGAAGAAGAGCGAAGACCTTTCTCTGCGGCAACCGCGGCAAACCCAGAGAAGAAGAGCGGGTCCGCCCGGTGAGGCGCCGCAGGCTGAATGCCGCAGACGAGAAACAGGAGTCCGGCAGGGGGCGCTACAGCGAGGAGGCCCAGCCAGACAGGTAAGAAACGAGCTGAACCAAGCGAACCAAGTGTTCTTGTGAGTGACAGGCGCAGTATTTAGTGTGGTAACACTGTGTGTGCCGCACAGCTGGTTCACATCTGCTGACTAGAACCAGCAAGACGCTCATTAGGGCCGTTTAGATTCTCACTTTAGTTTGTGTTGCCGAGGCAACGCTGGCCAGTCATTTTCCCGCCTCAAACACGTTAGGACAAAATCTACCCAAAACGACCGTAGACGGTCAAAATGACGGCTGGTAATTTGCGCGTGATCGCGCGCGTCATGCCACTATTCATTAGGTGTGTTGGTTGGTCGCATCGTTTCCTTCGTGAAGCTGTCCTACCCACTAGCGCCCTCCAGTGGACACAAATAGTCTAAACTTTTGATCATTTCCAACACGTCTGGTTACAGACGCCGTTTCAGACGCACCATGACAACCACCGACGCGCTGCAGCATTTACAGGCGTTGGACAGCGGCCATTTTAAATAGTTTGGAAAATAGTATTAAAGTTGTTAAACTGTTAATTTTGGTGCCAGTTAGTTTCAAAACAGACATACTAACATATGTACTGCATTAATATGTCAGCTGGGTATTTATCTTGACAGAATATAGAGTTTAAAAACTGCGGCGGTCGAAAGGACTGCCCACGGTCGTTCTAGTAGTTTTAAGTGCCGCTCGTTGTCTAGGACTGTTTCAATAGTTATTTTCTATTGTTTTGTTTTGACATTTCACCTTTTATAGGCCTTGTTACCTTTGTTAGAATAGCAGTGTGTTTTCCTTTTGTATTTCAGGTAATATTTTCACTTTCTCAGCTTTGCTATTCAAGTTCGACTATGTCTCTCTGAAGTTTAAATGGTTTAAAAATGGAAATAGTATTATAGTTGTTAACATGTTAATTTTGGTGTCAGTTAGTTTAATAACAGACATGCTAACATGCAATGCATTTCTATCTTAATGTGGTACTTATCTTGACAGAATAGAGTTTAGAAACCGTGGGCGGTCATTGTGGACCACTCATGGTGGTTTTAGGTAGGAGTGACATCCCGGTGGTTCTGGTGTTAAATGACTTCTCTGGTGTCTCTGGTTTGGATCAAACACTTGACTGACATTTCTGTCAAAGTCCTGCTACACAGTGTTTCCACACTACATACAAGACACATGGATTTACACACATTTCAACAGATTTCACAGAAAATGTGACTTTGTACAGATTGTCAGCAGACATTTGGCAGTCACGTTCAGTTGGTTCTTCTTGCTGATTCCCCCCCCCCCCCCCCCACACACACACACACACACACACACACACACACACACACACACACACACAACACACACTGGTACAATGTAAAAAAAATCAAACCATCTGTTTCATGATACACTTCATCTGTGTGATATTAATATAAAGAAATTCCATTTACAAAGTTTCAAGGTATTTCAGTTCTACTTCCAGCTTTGGCAGTATATAATTTTTTCATTTCATATACAATTTAGTTTCAGATTTTAATGTACGTTTTTTTCAACTCTGATCCTTCAGCTGATACGCTCCAGCTTTTCTTTTAGTAATGCACTTCAGCTCCCAATTCTGCCTGTAGGCGAATATGTTCCAGCTTCCAGTTAAGATTACAGCATATTCAGCTTCATTAGATACTGACTTCAGCTTCCAACTGCCACTACTACACTTAAGCGTGCATGGTTTTTTTCCAGCAATTTTCAGCATTATTTCAGCAATTTCCATCAGCTTTCAGCGTCCTTGTTTTACTTTTACAATTCAGCTGTTTTTGCAGCAATTGTCAGCATTGCTTCAGCAATTTCTTTCAGCAATCAGCATTCACATGCATTTTCTGCAGGCAATGCATTTTCTGGTTTTATATGAGCTGTCAAGAAATGGACTCCACATAAATCAAAATTCAGTTTATATTATTGGAACAAGTTGTGGAACATAAAAAATATAAATGTTGAAAATAATGCCCAACCTTAAAGCTGTATAAAGTAATTAAAATAATGGAGGTAATTAAAAGCAAGTGCAGCGTTTCTATTATAGTTATAGGATGGGTTACATAGAATTAGCTGATGTCTTCCGTAGGGGTTTGGATTCATGTGATCTGTGTCATATTGACATGTCAGAAACTGCCATTCAAAGGAATGAGCTAATTATATATGAACTAACTCATTGGAGTTAACTCTTTGGAGTCTTACAAGTACCCAAAAAGTAACTTTCTAATGTTGACAAGTTTGTATTCTGAAGCAATGCGCACTCAATACATTTAGATTCCTTCAGTTGGCTGAAATCAAATTCCAGAAAAGTTTTAAGGAACCTCAACTTTTGTTTTACTCTATTTTGCAGTATGTTTATAGAGGGGAGCACGAAGACAACAGGAGGGAGAGATCCTCAACTGTTACGGAGGCAGACAAGAGGAGGAGCAACAATGTCAGGAAACCAGATGAAGTCGCTCTTCTGAAAAGCCGGGTGGAGGACTTGTCTACGCTCCTGAAGGAGCTCCAAAACAAGACCTTGCACTTGCAGAGGACTCTCAAAGAGAGGGAGGTCAGCCACAACAATTGGCAGAAAGAGAGGGAGTCTCTCCTCCAAGACAATGAGGAACTTGAGAAAATGAACAAGATGCTAAAAGAAGAGTCTCTTCTCAATGCTAAAATGTTGAAGGAAGCACTATATGATAAGGAGACATGCCTTAAGACCTGTGAGAAGGAAAGAGAAGTTCTCCTCAAGGAACAAGACTCACTTCTGCAGCAGTTAAACTTCCTGCAAACAGAAGGGCTCCGTAAAGAGAAGGACTTTGAAAGAAGGCTCGCTGAAGAGAATGTGGAAGTGCAGATAGCACTGAACAAGCTCTTCACCTTGGATCTTTCACAACAGATGGAGGAAAGTGAGCGAAGGATCACGGCTGTCCTCAGTCAAGTCGAGCAGGAGTTTAGGTGTAATCTTGAGCAGTGGCAGAAGGAGAAAGCTTGTATCCTTGAAGAGAACAAAGAGACTAAGCTGCTCCTGCTTCAGGCTCAAGAAGAAGTGCAGCTGCTAAAACAGAGCAAGGAGGAGGCAGAGCTGAAATGGACTGCTCTTCTTAGCCTGAAGGAGGAGCCCTCGCAGGTCCCAGGTACCGACTCGCTGGCCTCAACAACAAAGGCACACAAGAGTCGGGAGGACAAGGAGTCAGCAAAGAAAGAGCAGAAGGAGCAGAAACTGTTGGCCAAGAGAGAGAAGCAGGAGAAGAAAATGTTGTTTGAGAAGGAGAAAGAAGGCAAGAAGATGCCCAAGAAACCGAAGAACTTCTTTCTTTCTTTCTTTACCAAGAAAGTAAGGGTTTTTTCAAATGGTTAATTCGTATGTAGTTTCAAACTGTTAAGATTTTTCATGTTAAGAGTTCTACTGTAAATAGTGTAAATAGTTCTAGTGTTAAAAGCTCTGGTGTTGAGCATTGTTACTGTTAAGAGTTCTACTGTTAAGATTTCTCATGTTGAGTTCTAGTGTAAATAGTTCTATTGTTAAAAGCTCTAGTGTTGAGCATTGTTATTGTTAAGAGTCAAACTGTTAAGATTTTTCATGTTAAGAGTTCTAGTGTAAATAGTTCTACTGTTAAAAGCTCTAGTGTTGAGCATTGTTACTTTTAAGAGTTTTACTGTTAAGATTTTTCATGTTAAGAGTTCTAGTGTAAATAGTTCTAGTGTTAAAAGCTCTAGTGTTGAGCATTGTTACTGTTAAGGGTTCTAGCGTTAAGATTTTTTCATGTTAAGAGTTCTAGTGTTAAGATTTGTGTTGAGTTTTCGTGTTAACAGTGTAGTAAACCTGCGGCGGGAGGTGATTGACATGAGACGTGGCTCCTTAATGAAGTGATTGCTTGCAGCCGCGCAACTAGACTGGAGTAGACGCAAGTTAAAAGAGAGGGCTAAGCAGTCCCTCGGGGTTGCTGGAGAGAGCTGACTTGGTTGGTTTGCGAATACACTCATTGGGGGGAGGCGGCGTTCGCAGTTTATAGTATTGCCGGCGCTGAAGACAGAAAGGTAGGGGAGCTGTTCCAGATCAGGAGGAGAGGCTAGTGGCCTCCTTTAGTCAGAGAGGGCCGGGAACGCTTAGGAGTGTTTTCGCGGACCTCCGCTCTCCAGCCCGGGTTCCAGTGGTCGGCACGCCGCCGCTCGCTGCCTGTACCGCCGATTGAACGCGATTGTTTCCCCGGCTGTCGGACGGTGCCAATAAAGCTCAGACCTTGGGGGAGGGTCTCGCCAGCCGAGCGAGCTAAGTTTTAACTCTTGCTGTTTCCCTATCCCTGTTTGTACTAGGTTTTATATATGGATTCACTGGTGAGTTTTATTATGCCGGCTTTTTACAGAGGAGCAGAGGGCTAGTGGGCGGCTCAAGTTACCCGGGTGGTGAGGACGTTTACTGTCTTATTTGCAGTGTCTGAGCAGGCGTTATAGCCCCCGTTTGCTCCTTGGGTGGAGGTGTAGCCTAGTGTTTCATCCCCCGTGTGCAGTGTCTCCAGCGGGCGGAGCGTAAATGGTGGGGTGTTTGTATTCATGCGTGCCGTGCCTGATCTTAAAGTGTGCCCTATTCCATGTGCGTGGTTTGTACTACAGTAAACAGACTTTACTTACCTGTGAGTAGTCGCCGGTCCTCAGGCCTATCTGTTCAACTCTGTTGGCCTTTTAATATAATCTGTGATGAAATAAAGGTTTATCTACTTTTCCATATTCCTCGACTGGGGTTGTGTCTCTTTTAGGTCTCTGACAAAGCCCATATCGGGCTTGTTTATTACAATATATTGTCAGAAATATGAGGCAGAAGGCATCTGACTCAAAATCTCAGAAAAATAAAAATACAATTTGATTCAGTAGATATTCAATAGAAGAACTAAACCGAGCGTTATAACGTCTTGTTTCAGTTTCTTAGAGTAATTTAATTAAGAAGGTTTGAGGGTTTTTTGGGGGGGGGGGTAACGTAAATAATAGACACTGATCCACACGACATACCAGCTGGTGGCGGTAATGCACCATTTCGTTGTTTGCCGACCGCCAATAAACACCAAACGAAGAAGTAAAAGAAGCAGAAGAAGACTATCGTCAAAATGGCTGCCATCTCAGTAAGCGCGTTTTATGGAAAAAAGAAAGGTAAGCATGATATTCCTGAATTAAAAAAAATGTTCTTTCGATTGTTTCGAGTAAGTAAACATGTCAGGAATAGCCGCGTGAATTTTCAGAGCTGAACTTATTTATTTTAACTTGAAAAACGCTAGTTTATAAATCTCCTCTGTAGTGGACATCAGGACTTGGTGCTTAGTTTGTTTCTCATTGTTTTCAGTAGACAGCTCTATGAGGAAGGCAGAGAGGATTCTTAACAGAATCACTGAGGGAGATTCTGACATCGATTCATCAGAGGATGAGAGTCCAGAGAGAGTACGAGACAGAAGAGGGTGAGAGCTCGGATGAGGAGGACCCAGATCAGCTGGGCCAAAACCAACACGTAGGGTTCTGAGGTTTTTAATCAGTATAAATATGGGAGGATAACCTACAGAGATGTGTTCCAGGAAATAGATCCCAACATTTTATTTTTGAACCTAATGAAACAACTGTCACTCTCCGTGACAGTAAAAGACAATACAGCTAAAATTAAAACAGAATGGGAGAATGGCTGTGGTGTTGGAGAGTTTGATGATATGTGGTCAATCTATCCAGCTGTTTTGCCACCAATAGAGCAAAAGAACTGCAATTTAAGATAAATCATAGACTACATATTACCCCCTGTGAGATGCAATAAAATGAATCCAGATCTATCAAAGTTTAGTAATAAGTGCAAGACTACAGAAGGCACATACGTACATTCACTGTTTACTAGAATGTGTATATAGTCATACAAATTGTAGAAAGATGTTCTTAAAGAAATCAGTGACATAATTGGTCAAACAGTGAGCACTACTCCTACATCATGACTTGATGCATGCTCAGTAATCCAGGTAAGCGAATCAAAGAAGCTTGAATCAGTTCATGAATACAAGGTTTGACAGTTTAATCACTCATCTAAGTGACCTCTTCGGTCTAAGCTGACTGCAGGTATCCACACCCCTTATAAAAAATACAGTCCAAAACCATCGACCCGTTTCATACACAAATATGGGTGTGACCATTAACTAGAGTTTCAATGGCCATGTGTACTATTCACAGAGGATTTGGGAATGTTTGCAATCACAGCATTGTAAGATGGCGACAGATGTACTCTTAGCCACCACCCCCATCCCCACCGCCTCGGTTCAGGGATGGTCGTTCCTTCTTAAAATAGATGGCCTCTTTGACGCCCCGTTCAAGCCAGCGTTCCTCCCTATCAAGAACGTGCACATCCTCAGCCTTGAAAGAGTTGCCACTGGCCTGTAGATGGTGTAGACTGTGGAGTCCTGCCCTGACGCATTAGCTCTGCTGTGTTGTGCCATCCTCTTGGCCAGCGTCTGTTCAGTTTCCCCAATGTACAAGTCACGGTAGTACTCCTGGCACTTAACAGCGTACACTCTATTGCTCTGTTTGTGCCAAGGGACCCAATCTTTGGGGTGGACCAACTTCTGGTGCAGCGGGTTTTTGGGGTTTGAAAGCAACTGAGATGCAGTGTTTGGAAAATATGTGTCTCAGCTTTTTTGACACTCCTGCCACATACAAAATCACCACTGGTTTACGCTTAGTCTTAATTTACGCTTAGTGATTGGTCTCACTCCTTCTTTACACAGAATCAAGCTAGCTGTAGCGACTCTGCTTGGCTTTGTGAAGCCTGAAACCCGCTCATTGACGCTTGTGGCTTTAATTCTGGCAGATTGAGCTGCTTCCTTCTTTTGACCAAAGGAGTTGAATCAAGTGCAACTGGACTTGGTATATATCCGTGAAGACGTTTCGCCTCTCATCCAAGAGGCTTCCTCAGTTCGTGCCTATCTGACTAGACCAAGCTAGTCTGACTGGCTGGTGATGAGACTGAGAATTTATCCTCTTTGGAGTCGTTGTCAGAGCTATAGATGTCCACGGCTCTTTGTGTTCCGATGTTTACCAACGCCCGTCGCTAACAGAGCCATAGATATGAGTGGCTCTTTTGTGTGCCGATGTTTGGCGGCGCCCGTCGTTATCGGAGCTATTGATATGCATTTGTTCAGCAGCTACTGTCGTTGGGGGTGTTAGTTTCGACTTCCTTATTCAGTGGCCATGAGAGTCGTTGGAGCCGTTAGTGAACGACCGTTGTTCTTGGAGGCTAGGCTTCTTGAGTCTCCTGGGTAGAGATGAAAGGGCGGCATTGTAAGTGGGAGATAGGTGGTGTCGCAGACCTCCTCCTCTGCTGTGGGATGGTTTTTCAAGTTTCGCATAGATGGCTTCCTTCACCTCTCGTTCAAACAATCTATCTTCTCTGTCCAAAATGTGTACGTTGCTGTCCTCGAAGGAGTGCGTCTTCTCCTTTAGGTGTAGATAGACTGCTGAGTCTTGTCCTGAGGAGTTTGGCCTTCTGTGTTGGGCCATCCGTTTGTGTAGTGGTTGTTTGGTTTCTCCTATGTATAGGTCAGTGCAATCCTCATTGCATTGTACAGCATACACCAGATTGCTTTTTTGGGTATGTGGTACACGGTCTTTGGAATGAACCAGTCTTTGTCGGAGTGTGTTGCTGGGTTTGAAGTATACCGGGATGCAGTGTTTGTTGAAAATTGTCCTGAGTTTCTCGGAGACCCCAGAAACATACAGGATGACTGTGCTATTCCTTCTGTTCCTTCTCTCCTCGTCGGTCACCTGGTTGGTCTTTTTGGAACGTGTTGTAGTTTGCACCAAGGTCCAACTGGGGTAGCCGCAGGTTTTTAAAATGCAAATCAATAGCTCCGATGGCGACGGGCGCTGTTGGACATCCGAGCACAGCAGAGCCACGCATATCAATAGCTCCGATAACGACACAAAGAGCCATGGACATCTATAGCTCTGACAACGACTCCAAAGAGGATAAATTCTGAGTCTCATCACCAGGCAGTCAGACTAGCTTGGTCTAGTCAGAAAGTCATGAACTGAGGAAGCGTCTTGGATGAGAGGCGAAACGTCTTCAAGGATCTACACTCACTGGCCACTTTATTAGGTACACCTTGCTAGTGCGGGGTGGGCCCACTTTTGCCTTCAGAACTGCCTTAATCCTTTGTGGCATAGATTCAACAAGGTACTTGAAACATTCCTCAGAGAGTTTGGTCCATATTGACATGATAGCATCACGCAGTTGCTGCAGATTTGTCGGCTGCACATCCATTATGCGAATCTTCCGGTCCACCACGTCCCAAAGGTGCTCTATTGGATTGAGATCTGGTGACTGTGGAGGCCATTTGAGTACAGTGAACTCATTGTCATGGTCAAGAAACCAGTCTCAGATGATTCGAGCTTTATGACATTGGCGCGTTACCCTGCTGGAAGTAGCCATCAGAAGATGGGAACACTGTGGTCATAAAGGGATGGACATGGTCAGCAACAATACTCAGGTAGGCTGTGGCGTTGACACGATGCTCAATTGGTACTAAGGGGCCCAAAGTGTGCCAAGAAAATATCCCCCACACCGTTACACCACCACCACCAGCCTGAACCGTTGATACAAGGCAGGATGGATCCATGCTTTCATGTTGTTGACGCCAAATTCTGACCCTAACATCCGAATGTCGCAGCAGAAATCGAGACTCATCAGACCAGGCAACGTTTTTCCAATCTTCTATTGTCCAATTTTGGTGAGCCTGTGTGAATTGTAGCCTCAGTTTCCTGTTCTTAGCTGACAGGAGTGGCACCCGGTGTGGTCTTCTGCTGCTGTAGCCCATCTGCCTCAAGGTTCGACGTGTTGTGCGTTCAGAGATGCTCTTCTGCATACCTCGGTTGTAATGAGTGGATATTTGAGTTACTGTTGCCTTTCTATCAGCTCGAACCAGTCTGGCCATTCTCCTCTGACCTCCGGCATCAACAAGGCATTTTCGCCCACAGAACTGCCGCTCACTGGATATTTTCTCTTTTTCGGACCATTCTCTGTAAACCCTAGAGATGGTTGTGCGTGAAAATCCCAGTAGATCAGCAGTTTCTGAAATACTCAGACCAGCCCGTCTGGCACCAACAACCATGCCACGTTCAAAGTCACTTAAATCACCTTTCTTCCCCATTCTGATGCTCGGTTTGAACTGCAGCAAATCGTCTTGACCATGTCTACATGACTAAATGCATTGAGTTGCTGCCATGTGATTGGCTGATTAGAAATTTGCGTTAACGAGCAGTTGGACAGGTGTGCCTAATAAAGTGGACGGTGAGTGTATACCAAGTCCAGTTGCACTTGATTCAACTCCTTTAGATAACCGTGACCTGGATGATTGAGAACATTCATAGACTTCCCTCTGTTGAGTGCAAAAATAGGTTTGAACTTGGAAAATGCTGCTTGTGACAATATTTTTACTTATTATTTAGGAAAAACTGCTTTTAGAACAGCGACACACCAGCGTTACAGGTTCACTAACCGTTGTTAGACATTTTTTGACTAATGGTGGTGTGTGTAACTGGGTGATTCTTCAATGAAGGGAGTTTTTTTGTCCCCAGGGTAGATTTTCAAGAACAAAAACTCTTATAGTATTTGTTAGGTTTTGTTAGCTGTAATGAATGAAAGGTCACGTGTTTAACTTGACCTACTCACGGGTGTACGTGCAGTGCGTGTGACGTATACAGGGAGTTAGAAGCGCATGTTATGAAGGTTGTATGTCGGATGAACGCTAGTAAAAGCTACGCAGTTAAGAACCTACGAAGTCGGCTCGTTCTTGAATTATTCTTATGTCAGTAAGACAAGGCGTCTACGGACATTACATGGTGTCAGAATAGTCTGTGTATCGGAACACGAGCGGTCATGCCGAAGTTTAATCCGCCGAGTGAATTCAAGTTTGACTGCCCCGTTGAATGGCCGGAGTGGAAACAACGCTTTTCGCGCTTCAGGCTCGCGACAAAGCTGGATAAAGACGACGGGGAGATTCAAGTGAGTTCGCTGATTTATGCAATGGGCAGCGAGGCTGAAAAGATATTCAGCTCGTTTGACTTCGCGGCGGAGGGTGATAAAGTGGACTATGATATCGTACTGAAAAAGTTCGATGACTACTTTATTCCCCGCCGTAACATCATACATGAGAGGGCGTGCTTCTATCAACGTAGCCAGCAGCCAGGAGAGACAGCGGAGATGTACATCCGGACATTGTATGAGCTGTCTGAACACTGTGAGTTTGGGGACAAGAGGGATGAACATATCAGAGATCGTCTGGTAGTGGGCACAAAAGACAAGGTGCTCTCCCGTCAGTTCTAGCTCACAGCGGACCTTACTCTGGTGAAAGTCGTTGAACAAGTGCGCCAGGCGGAGGCAATAACAAAGCAGCTCAGCCTCCAAGCTAACCAACCAGAGGCCCAGCTGGCTAACGTCAATGTTGTCCGACGGCGGGACGGACGCCAAAACAAAAAGGGCGGACAGCGTCATGGTGGCAGCAGACCTGCAACCAACAAAGTAGATGAATGCGGGAGGTGCGGCAAGACGCAGCACACCGATGAGCGGAAGTGTCCTGCAACGAACAGTAAGTGCAACAAGTGTCATAAAAAGGGATATTGGGAGCGTGTATGTCACTCTAAAGCGGTGAGAGAAGTCACTGAAGAGGTTAAACAGCTGTACTTTCTGGGAGAAGTTGGCAAAGAGAGCAGTCAGGAAGATTGGACTGTTAGTTTAACAATAAGTGATGTACCAATAACCTTTAAAATTGACACGGGGGCTGACGCTACTGTTATCAACCAAGGGACATTTAAAAAGCTGAAGCCAAACATAAAACTGGGACCTCCTGACACATGCTTCATAAGCCAAGGTGGAAACATCAGCTGCATAGGACAGTTTCAAGCCACAACCAACTACAAGGAGAAACAATACTCCTTTCCAGTGTATGTGATCAAGGGGAGAGGCAGCTGTCTGCTGAGTCGTCCAGAGGCAGTGGAGATGGGTCTAGTGAAGCGGATGAATGAGGTCAGTGGAGTTTTCGGTTCAAGTGGACTGCTGAAAACAGACCCAGTGAAAATAGCTCTGGTGGAGGGTGCCCAGCCATACGCGGTGCATACAGCCAGACGGATACCGCTGCCACTTGTACCACTGGTTAAGAAAGAACTGCAGCGCATGGAAAATGAGGGCATTATTGAAAAAGTGACTCAGCCCACAGAATGGTGCGCCGCTATGGTGCCGGTGCTGAAACCGAACAAGAAAGAGGTTCGCTGCTGCGCTGACCTCAGGAGGCTGAATCGAGCGGTGAAACGTGAGAAATACGTGCTGCCCACTATGGAGGAAATAATGCCAAGGCTCGCAGGGTCAAAGTTCCTCACAACGTTGGATGCAGCAAGTGGGTTTTACCAGATCCCCTTGCATGAAGACAGCAGGGGGCTCACCACTTTCATCACCCCATTTGGGAGGTATGCTTTCTGCCGCCTTCCATTTGGTATAACGAGTGCTCCAGAGATTTTCCAGAGAAAGATGGCGGAAACTCTGACCGGGCTAGAGGGCACAGAGGTGTACATGGATGACATCCTTATACATGGAGAGACTGAGGAAATCCATGACCGGCGCCTAGCAGAGGCGCTGGGGGTCATTGAAACAGCAGGTCTCAAACTGAACCAAGCGAAATGCAAGTTCAAACAGAAACAAGTCCGCTTCCTTGGTCATGTCATCGACGAGGCAGGCATCAGACCTGACCCGGACAAAGTGGCCGGAATAGAGAACTTTCCTCAGCCCCAGAACGTGACGGAACTCAAGAGGTTCCTCGGGATGGTGAACTATTTGGCAAAATACGTCCCAGAGCTGTCCACTGTAGGTCAGCCGCTTTATGGACTGCTTAAAGCAACGACAGAGTGGCTGTGGGGACCTGCACAGAACACAGCATTCCAAGACCTTAAAGCAGCACTCGCCACCGCCCCGGTACTCACCTTTTATGACGTCACTAAGGCTACGGTGGTGTCAGCAGATGCCAGCAGCTACGGGCTGGGAGGCGTTCTGCTCCAGCAGCACGGGGAACACTGGAAGCCCGTGGCCTACTGCTCCCGACGGCTGAGTGACGCAGAGACAAGGTACGCACAGATCGAGAAAGAGTGCTTAGCCAGCGTCTGGGCATGTGAAAGGTTCGAGAAGTACTTGTTTGGGCTTGACAATTTCAGACTTGTCACCGATCATAAACCACTAGTGCCTCTCATGAACAGCAAAGACTTGGATAATGTGCCCATTAGGTGCCAGAGACTGTTAATGAGGCTGATGCGTTTCAATGCAGTGGCTGAATACGCACCAGGCAAAACTTTAGCTGTGGCTGATGCACTCTCCAGAGGCCCAGAGCAGCGCTACGGAGATGATGCTTCTCATGATGATGTTGCAGCGCACATTGATGCCATCGTGTGCCAGGTGCCTGCCACACCTCAAAGGATGCAGGAGATAAAACAGAGCACGGATGGGGATCTGCAGCTCCAGACAGTGTTGGGCTTCATCAGACACGGCTGGCCTGAGTATGTCGATAAAGTGCCGGAGACAGTCAGAGACTTTTATCAGGTGAGAGGGGAGTTATCTGAGGTAGATGGTTTAGTCATCAGAGGCAGTCGTATCGTCATTCCCACAGAGATGATCTTAGACAGAATACACGATGGGCACCAGGGGATAGTTAAGTGCAGAGAGAGAGCTAGCCAGTCAGTGTGGTGGCCCAAAATGACAGAGCACATTACAACAAAGATACAGCAATGTCAATTCTGCAGAGAACACAAGAACACACAGAGAAAAGAGCCTTTAATGTCAAGTGAGCTCCCATCCAGACCATGGCAGAAAGTTGGCATAGACCTGTGTGAGTACAAAAAGCAAAACTACTTGATAGTGTCTGACTATTATTCCAGGTTTTTGGAGATCCTAAATCTACCAACAACTACTAGCAGTCAGGTTGTAGCTAGGCTGAAGGCTACATTTGCACGTTTTGGTATCCCTGAAATTGTAGTTAGCGATAATGGGCCACAGCTAGTTTCAGAAGAGATGAGGAGGTTCAGTGAGGATTATGATTTCATCCATGTGACGTCAAGCCCACACTACCCCCAGAGTAATGGACAGGCAGAGAGGGCTGTTCAGATAGCCAAAAGCATAATAAGGCAGGAAGACCCTCTCCTCGCCCTGTTGACATACAGAGCTACACCCTCTTCTTCCACTGGAGCCAGTCCAGCGGAATTGCTCATGGGTAGGAGACTCAGAACCACCTTACCCACATTGCAGCATAACCTGAAACCGGCCTGGCCTAAAGAGGAACTGATCAAAACCGCTGACGCCGCAGCCAAATCGAGGCAGGTTTTCTACTACAACCGCAGGAACGGCGTGCGGACACTGCGCCCACTGAACTCGGGTGACGCAGTACTCACCAAACTTGATGGACAGAAAACATGGACAATGCCAGCAGTTGTTCACAGTCAGAGCTCCACTCCCAGATCCTACATAGTGGAGACAGCTCAAAGTGAACATTACAGAAGGAACAGGCGCCACCTGTTGGCCACACCCAAAACACTCACCTTTGTCAGCAGGGATCCTGTCCATGTCACTCCAGGGGAGAGTGGAAACACGGATGAGTCCCGAGCAGCAGAAATGCCAACTTCCACACCATATGTTACTCGCTCTGGCAGGGTGAGCAAGCCTGCAATCCGGCTGGATTTGTGAGGCGTATGGACTTGTGTACTGTGGGGGATTTTTTATTTTTTGTGAAAAGGGGGGTGATATACAGGTTAGAAAATCATCTTAGAGGGGGAGATGTAATGAATGAAAGGTCACGTGTTTAACTTGACCTACTCACGGGTGTACGTGCAGTGCGTGTGACGTATACAGGGAGTTAGAAGCGCATGTTATGAAGGTTGTATGTCGGATGAACGCTAGTAAAAGCTACGCAGTTAAGAACCTACGAAGTCGGCTCGTTCTTGAATTATTCTTATGTCAGTAAGACAAGGCGTCTACGGACATTACATTAGCTATGAAAAAAAAGATTTGTGTCTCAGTGATGACATTTTAATACTTTTTCAGTATGTTGAAAATTTAAATGTGGCAGAATTTCACTGTTTTGGGCTTGTCCCCTCCTACCAGGACTTTTTACTTCCCCTCTATAATAAAGTAATCAAAATGGTTAAGTTCATTAAAGCTTTACTTTGCATAATTTAAAAAGACATTTCAAATTCATTTGGGTTATGTGCAATTTGCAGATTTTTTATCGTTAAATATGGCTGTCCCTCATACATCTGAGAAGTGCCAGAGGCGCATGAGCGGTCATGGCAGAAACATGACTTTTCCATGTCCACAAATGTCATGTGAAGATTTCTGTGTCCTGATCTGAGAGGATGTTTATTAGTCCATCTAACCATCCATTGTCTTAACCGCTTATCCTGCTGTCAGGGTGTCGGGGATGCTGCAGCCTGGTCCAGCAGTCAGGTGACCTGGCGCTACTAAATTATCCCTAGCAATGTTTATTAGTCGTCGTTACCAAACAAGTTACTAACTGAGTATCTTAGTTCAGAAACAAGAAATCTCTCTTTATTCACGTATATTCATTGTACATTGTATGCTAGCTAACAAGTTAGCTTAGCAAGTCTAAGACTCAGCCAACTTTTTCTCCAAAAGGTGAAAATTGTCATTACCGTCACGTGTCATTACGTCACATTTTGCTGTTACAACTTTGAAAAGAAAATCATCATAATATCAAAGTTATTATGTAGGACGATCAAAGCTATGCTAAAATACTAGTTTAAGACCACTTAATAGAGGTTTGGGGGGAAAAAACTGATTTTAATAAGACCCGAGCTCTTGTTTGAAATGCCTTTTTTATTTCTCTTTGCTATTTGGGCTTATTGGAACCTGATAAGTATAAAAACTAAGCATCATCTTTTGACATGATGTACTTTTAGAGAAAAATGATGTCCACATATGTGGACACTCGTTCTGAATTTCCATAAAACACAATAAGGTCACCTTTGTGAAATAGAGTGAAAAACTCTTTATTTGCACCCTGAACACAGCAGTTTTTTTCCTGACTGCTTTTGCATGTATTAATAACAGACAAACACATTTTTGAACATGTTTTGAATATCAGAGTACAAAAAACAAAAGGAAAACACAGCATTTTTGCCCCTTTTGGACAGTCACAGCTACAGTATGGCTCATTTGAAATGCTGCAAACAGGTGCAGGAAGACATCATATGCCTGTAACCAAATATAAAACATTCAAAGCATTTTGCATTGTCACTGTTGCATCTATTAATACCACATAGGCTACAAACGTGTTTTTAACATGTTTTGAACATCATAGTGCAAAAAAATGTTCTTTAGGAACATGTACACACCTATGTGTGAAAGACTTTGAAGCAGTTGCGATCGGCTTGCCAGCACAAGAACACTTTGCAGGTCACACAACGCACTCGGGTTCTTCCAGTGCAGCCTGCTGCTCTGCAGCGCTGCGTTCCTCAGGCTTATTATCTCTGGGAGATGTGCATTAGCCCTCCTGCGGACTGAGACATGGGGCACTGCTGTCACTGGATGTTTTTTCCCTTGTTTCGAATTGTCTTCTTCCTCTGTCTCTGAAAGGTCTGCATCGTTTCCTTGACTGTGATGCTGGGCCAAGAGGGTCCTAGCCACTTCCATACGGAACTCAAGGAACTGCATGAGGCTCTTCTTTGGTGCACCACATATTGTAAGGTCTTTGCGGTAGAGTAGCCAACTGTTGGCTAAAGCCAGATCCGTGAAGTGCACTAGCATCCACATTGTCCTCTTCTTAGTACGGGCGCTCATGCGATAGTAACTGATCATTCTATCAACTAAATCAACTCCACCCATCTTGAGGTTGTACTCGCGGACAATGCTTCGTCGCGAGACAGACACATATGTTTTCAATTTCTTGTCCCAGCGCTGGCAGGTGTCTTCAGGCTGTGTACCATGAACAACAGACATCATCAGTACTGGTTTGTCGTAATACCACTTCACTACACATAACTTTCCATCTGCAGTGGAAACTTCTGTTGAGGTACCTCTTCCTGCGTTTTTCATGGTTTTGTCAGTGGGTAACTTCTGCACTGCTGCAGCGACTCGGTTCTTCATTACTGTACCAGTCATGTACAGCTCCTTCTTCATCATTTGTTTTGCACCTTGGATGCTTGTGAAGAACCGGTCACAATACACTTTTGTGCCACGATGCAGAGTTTGACACAGACGAGCCATGACTAAGCTTCCCAAACCCGGACCCTCTGGTTCTTCAACCTGCTCAAGCAGTGCACCTGTACCTTGATACAGATCAAAGTCCAGCACAATGCCATCTGTTGTAGCGCAAACAAAGTTCCTTATGCCAACTGGGTTTGGCTTCATTGGCAGATACTGTCTGCACGGACAGGCTCCTGTGAAAGGAATCATCTGCTCATCGACAGATACGCATTCAGGTCGAGTCTGAGACCTGCAGCCTTGCAGAATCCGATCCAGAAAAGGCCTCACCTTCCAGTATTTGTCACTCTTCCTCAGGTCTTCTGGGACATCATCATCAATTAGCACTTTTAGTGATTGCCTCAGTCTGAAGAATCTGTCACGCGTGAATCTGTGATGGCAGTGAATGTCAAGGCTTTGGACCAATACATGCTGATTTTTGGGTATCGGACACAGGACATCAAAATACAGGCACCAAAAAAATGGTAAACTTCATGTACTGATGTGTTGAGTGAGTAGACAGTGACATAGCATTAGAGCAATCTGAAATAGTTTTCATCAAACCTTTATCTATATACTGTTCAAAATAGTTTAGTGGGGTCCAGCCATTTCTGTCCTACTCAGTTTCGTCCTCATGGTCAAACTCGGCAAGGTTGAGCGTCAATGGAGTAGCCCTCCAGCGCATTCCACGTCCTGCACAACCAGAATCAGAATAAAAATAGTACTTATTGCAAAGTAAGTTACACATTTACCCATGCAAGCAATTGACTGAGGTGTATTGGTGCATAATATAGTTGAATCTGAGTGGACATTTCTATGAAATTTGAAGATTTACCCTCAAGGTGTGCCAAAATAAGAACAATTACCTTTATTGGACTGTCCCTGAGGGCTCGGTCCTGGTGTTGGCTCTTCCGGGCCATCATTTCAGCCATTAGCCTCAATCTGCTGAGTTTGACGGCGACGTCTGGGAGTTTGGGATCTGGCAACGTCATAGCCTGGACGACCTGTACCTGTCCCCGACTCTGTCAACAAGTGTTGTAAATTAGCATTTTGCTACAAACATTCCATGGTGCCATGTCTATACGTGTTCCTCCCAATCATTCACCTAGCCCTGAAGCCCTAACTGCCTAAAATAAACAAATACCCACTGGGTCTTGGCTAACCTTTATTTTCACCACGAAGACGTTTACGTCCCCTGCTGTGCTCAGTGGGCTGAGGAATGGGGTCCTCGTCGTCACTACTGTCATCCTCACCGCTGCTGTGCTCCCGTGGTGGGGGTTGGTAAGCAGCATCCAGGATGGCGTCATCGTTGTCAGACAAGTTTTCCAAATCTGACTTGTCTCCATCAAGAGACTCAAGTAGCCCCATTGCTCTTTGCATAGAAAAACGCTCTGGAAATAAAATCATGACAAAAAAATCAAATACAAATCAATGTAATGTATGTATGTATTTATTTATCTGATTGTTATTTATGTCGACGGGACAATGTACAGCTTTTTAGCTGCACCAGAGTTAGCTATAAGCTAATTTACATGTGCACATTTCTACTAACATATTAACATTTTCAACCAAACTAAATCCATCTGTACACATACGTGTACATCATGTTTAGCGGCATACTAAATCGTTACTTTTACTAATTATTGTCAAATTTGTATGTCATGGCAAACTTACAATGCTTTTATGCATATCTACATTAGAATAAGCCGTGAAATATGATTGTCCTTCTTAGCTTGTCGACGTTTGTGTTTTGAGTGGCCACGCGAAACTTCGCTTGTTGTACTCTTCTGACACCACTAGATGGCAGTGTAAGTGTCCACATACGTGGACAAAATGCCCCAGGTAAGCAGAATCAACGACTGTGGTAATATGACCAACATGTGATGTCCACGCACGTGGACGCCAGGTCTGACGAGTTAAAGATCATTTTAAAAGCCAAAAGTGTCCCAAATTGAAGAATGAGCCAAGTGTGTTGTGTTGGTAGTTTTTTAACTACTACGGGAGGGAAATCTGTCCCCGGCAGGTGGACATGTAGCTACGCCATCTTTCCATGTAATGCTGGCAGCACTCAGTGCTCCGCTCATTTCACCGCCGTCCATCTTCTTCTCTGAAGACATTTCTTCTCTTCAGTGTTTGCACATACTGCTTAAGACAAACAGGGGAGCCGTTTGTACGGTCTGCTGTGTTTATATAGACGGGTGGCGGACGTAAGTGGGGCCCACAGGTAGGTGAACGTTGACTTAAACGTTTCGGTGCTGCACGCATGCGCGAAGGGATAAACCCACTAGCGATAGCCTTAGAGGGCGGCGCCTGTACGAAATAGAACGTGACAGAAGCCGCCAATCATAAAACCCCGCCCATGATTCCAACAAGTCTCGTCCAATCACGGAGCCCCACGTGGAAGGCAAGTAATAAAAGCGGAGCGGCCGCCGCGCAGCTGCACATTGCCACGATGGACGCAAGTGAGAAGAGAAGCAGCAGACACAGAGGTGGACGGGGAGAGAAGAAGAGCGAAGACCTTTCTCAGCGGCAACCGCGGCGAACCCAGAGAAGAAGAGCGGGTCCGCCCGGTGAGGCGCCGCAGGCTGAATGCCGCAGACGAGAAACAGGAGTCCGGCAGGGGGCGCTAGAGCGAGGAGGCCCAGCCAGACAGGTAAGAAACGAGCTGAACCAAGCGAACCACGTGTTATTGTGAGTGACAGGCGCAGTATTTAGTGTGGTAACACTGTGTGTGCCGCACAGCTGGTTCACATCTGCTGACTAGAACCAGCAAGACGCTCATTAGGGTCGTTTAGATTCTCACTTTAGTTTGTGTTGCCGAGGCAACGCTGGCCAGTCATTTTCCCGTCTCAAAAACGTTACGACACAATCTACCCAAAACGACCATGGACGGTCAAAATGACTGGTGGTAACTTGCGCGTGATCGCGCGCGTCATGCCACTATTTATTAGGCGTGTTGGTTGGTCGCATCGTTTCCTTCGTGAAGTTCACTGCTCTGTCCTACCCACTAGCGCCCTCCAGTGGACACAAATAGTCTAAACTTTTGATCATTTCCACCACGTCTGGTTACAGACGCCGTTTCAGACGCACCATGACAACCACCGACGCGCTGCAGCATGGATTTACACACATTTCAACACATTTCACAGAAAATGTGACTTTGTACAGATTGCCAGCAGACATTTGACAGTCACGTTCAGTTGGTTCTTCTTGCTGATTCCACACACACACACACACACACACACACACACGCACACACACACGCACACACACACACACACACACACACACACACACACACACTGGTACAATGTAAAAAAAATTCAAACCATCTGTTTCATGATACACTTCGTCTGTGTGATATTAATATAAAGAAATTCCATTTACAAAGTTTCAAGGTATTTCAATTCTACTTCCAGCTTTGGCAGTATATAATTTTTTCATTTCATATACAATTTAGTTTCAGATTTTCATATACGTTTTTTTCAACTCTGATCCTTAATCTGATACGCTCCAGCTGTTCTTTTAGTAATGCACTTCAGCTCCCAATTCTGCCTGTAGGCGAATATGTTCCAGCTTCCAGTTAAGATTACAGCATATTCAGCTTCATTAGATACTGACTTCAGCTTCCAACAGCCACTACTACACTTCAGCGTGCATGGTTTTTTCCAGCAATTTTCAGCATTATTTCAGCAATTTGCTTCAGCTTTCAGCGTCCTTGTTTTACTTTTACAATTCTGCTGTTTTTGCAGCAATTGTCAGCATTGCTTCAGCAATTACTTTCAGCTATCAGCATTCACATGCACTTTCTGCAGGATCTGCATTTTCTGGTTTTATATGAGCTGTCAAGAAATGGACTCCACATAAATCAAAATTCAGTTTTTATTATTTGAACAAGTTGTGGAACATAAAAAATATAAATGTTGAAAATAATCCCCAATCTTAAAGCTGTATAAAGTAATTAAAATAATGGAGGTAATTAAAAGCAAGTGCAGCGTTTCTATTATAGTTATAGGGTGGGTTACATAGAATTACCTCATGTCTTCCGTAGGGGTTTGGATTCATGTGATCTCACTGTCATGTTGACATGTCAGAAACTGCCATTCAAAGGAACGAGCTAATTATATATTAACTAACTCATTCGAGTTAACTCTTTGGAGTCTTACAAGTACCCAAAAAGTAACTCTTTAATGTTGACAAGTTTGTATTCTGAAGCAATGCGCACTCAATACATTTAGATTCCTTCAGTTGGCTGAAATCAGATTCCAGAAAAGTTTTAAGTAACCTCAACTTTTTTTTTACTCTATTTTGCAGAATGTTTATAGAGGAGAGCATGAAGACAACAGGAGGGAGAGACCGTCAACTGTTAGGGAGGCAAACAGGAGGAGCAACAATGTCAGGAAACCAGATGAAGTCGCTCTTCTGAAAAGCCGGGTGGAGGACTTGTCTACGCTCCTGAAGGAGCTCCAAAACAAGACCTTGCACTTGCAGAGGACTCTCAAAGAGAGGGAGGTCAGCCACAACAATTGGCAGAAGGAGAGGGAGTCTCTCCTCCAAGACAATGAGGAACTTGAGAAAATGAACAAGATTCTCAAAGAAGAGTCTCTTGTCAATGCTAAAATGTTGAAGGAAGCACTCTATGATAAGGAGACATGCCTTAAGACCTGTGAGAAGGAAAAAGAAGTTCTCCTCAAGGACCAAGACTCACTTCTGCAGCAGTTAAACTTCCTGCAAACAGAAGGGCTCCGTAAAGAGAAGGACTTTGAAAGAAGGCTCACTGAAGAGAATGTGGAAGTGCAGATAGCGCTGAACAAGCGCTTCACCTTGGAACTTTCGCAAAGGAAGGAGGAAAGTGAGCAAAGGATCACGGCCGCCCTCAGTCAAGTCGAGCAGGAGTTTAGGTGTAATCTTGAGCAGTGGCAGAAGGAGAAAGCTTGTATCCTAGAAGAGAACAAAGAGACTAAGCTGCTCCTGCTTCAGGCTCAAGAAGAAGTTCAGCTGCTAAAACAGAGCAAGGAGGAGGCAGAGCTGAAATGGACTGCTCTTCTTAGCCTGAAGGAGGAGCCCTCGCAGGTCCCAGGTACCGACTCGCTGGCCTCAACAACAAAGGCACACAAGAGTCGGGAGGACAAGGAGTCAGCAAAGAAAGAGAAGAAGGAGCAGAAACTGTTGGCCAAGAGAGAGAAGCAGGAGAAGAAAAGGCTGTTTGAGAAGGAGAAAGAAGGCAAGAAGATGCCCAAGAAACCAAAGAACTTCTTTCTTTCTTTCTTTACGAAGAAAATAAGGGGGTTTTCAAATAGTTAATTCGTATGTAGTTTCAAACTGTTAAGATTTTTCATGTTAAGAGTTCTAGTGTAAATAGTTATAGTGTTAAAAGCTCTAGTGTTGAGCGTTGTTACTGTTAAGGGTTCTACTGTTAAGAGTTTTAGTGTAAATAGTTCGTGTTAAAAGCTCTAGTGTTGAGCATTGTTACTGTTAAGAGTTCTACTGTTAAGGTTTTTCATGTTAAGAGTTCTAGTGTTAAAAGCTCTAGTGTTGAGCGTTGTTACTGTTAAGGGTTCTAGCGTTAAGATTTTTTCATGTTAAGACTTCTAGTGTTAAGATTTTTCATGTTAAGAGTTTTAGTGTAAATAGTTCTAGTGTTAAAAGCTCTAGTGTTGAGCATTGTTACTGTTAAGAGTTCTACTGTTAAGATTTTTCATGTTAAGAGTTCTACTGTTAAGATTTTTCATGTTAAGAGTTCTACTGTTAAAAGCTCTAGTGTTGAGCATTGTTAGTGTTAAGGGTTCTAGTGTTAAGATTTTTTCATGTTAAGAGTTCTAGTGTTGAGATTTTTCATGTTGAGTTTTCGTGTTAATAGTGTAGAAAACCTGCGGCGGGAGGTGATTGACATGAGGCTCCTTAATGAAGTGATTGCTTGCAGCCGCGCAACTAGACTGGAGGAGACGCAAGTTAGAAGAGAGGACTAAGCAGTCCCTCGGGGTTGCTGGAGAGAGCTGACTTGGTTGGTTTGCGAATACACTCATTGGGGGCAGGCGGCGTTCGCAGTTTCTAGTATTGCCGGCGTTGAAGACAGAAAGGTAGGGCAGCTGTTCCAGATCAGGAGGGGAGGCTAGTTGCCTCCTTTAGTTAGAGAGGGCCGGGAACGCTTAGGAGTGTTTCGCGGACCTCCGCTCTCCAGCCCGGGTTCCAGTGGTCGGCACGCCGCCGCCCGCTGCCTGTACCGCCGACTGAACGCCATTGTTTCCCCGGCTGTCGGACGGTGCCAATAAAGCTCAGACCCTGGGGGAGGGTCTCGCCAGCCGAGCGAGCTAAGTTTTAACTCTTGCTATTTCCCTATTCCTGTTGTACTAGGTTTTATATATGGATTCACTGGTGAGTTTTATTGTGCCGGCTTTTTACAGAGGAGCAGAGGGCTAGTGGGCGGCTCAAGTTACCCGGGTGGTGGGGACGTTTACTGTCTTATTTGCAGTGTCTGAGCAGGCGTTATAGCCCCCGTTTGCTCCTTGAGTGGAGGTGTAGCCTAGTGTTTCACTCCCCGTGTGCAGTGTCTCCAGCGGGCGGACCGTAAAGGGTGGGGTGTTTGCATTCATGCGTGCCGTGCCTGATCTTAAAGTGTGCCCTATTCCATGTGCGTGGTTTGAACTACAGTGAACAGACTTTACTTACCTGTGAGTAGTCGCCGGTCCTCAGGCCTATCTGTTCAACTCTGTGTGCCTTTTAATATAATTTGTGAAGAAATAAAGGTTTATCTACTTTTCCATATTCTTCGACTGGGGTTGTGTGTCTTTTAGGTCTCTGACAAAGCCCATATCGGGCTTGTTTATTACAATATATTGTCAGAAATATGAGGCAGAAAGAAGGCATCTGACTCAAAATCTCAGAAAAATAAAAATACAATTTGATTCAGTAGATATTCAATAGAAGAACTAAACCGAGTTTTATAACGTCTTGTTTCAGTTTCTTAGAGTAACTAATTTAATTAAGAAGATTTGAGGGGTTTTTTTTGGGTGGGAGGATAACGTAAATAATAGACACCGATCCACACGACATACCAGCTGGTGGCGGATTGTTGCAGCTGCCATCAGGACCGTGTAGGTAACACGTAGCTAGCAGAAAGCACTATTAACGGGGACAAACTGATACACGGTAGCCATCGGATCTCTGGTCTCGCCGGAATGCCAAACAAGGGCAACCGGCCGTTTATTTATTGAAAAGCATAATTAGCAGCACCTGTAGAGTAATCACCCGCCCCCCTCTGTACAGTGACGTCAGCATAAGGGCATTCAAGACAGACAGTTTTCATCGGTGTTCAACACCCCCACTTGCTCTTAGGCTGATTACAGTATGCAGTTGTCAGGTACATCTAGCAAAGAAAATAAAAACATCTTGCATACCAAAAACAAAAGAAACAAACCTGTCAAGCAGAGCTTTAGTTACAGGTTTAGTCAAAATATCTGAAACCATGTCTGATGTGGGGCAATACTCAATAGTTATCCTTCCATCACTAAGTGCAGACCGAACAAAATGATATTTGATGTCAACATGTTTACACCTTTGACGACATACAGGATTCTTGGACAGAGCAATGGCACCCTGGTTATCCTCATGGATAGTCACTGGTGTATAATCACACCCCATATCCATCCCATTCAACAGTTGAACAAGATACATACTCTCCTGTGTAGTAGCCGCCAAAGCCACGTACTCGGCTTCACATGTGGATAAAGGAACAGTGGGTTGTTTCTTAGACTTCCAAGAGATAACAGGACCCGTTTCAGAGAGGCAAAAACAATAACCACTAATACTTCTTCTGTCATTCTGGTCTGCGGCCCAGTCAGCATCACTGAATGCAATAAGGTTAAGGTTCACATCACTTCTCTTGTAACACAATTCATGGTTAACAGTTCCCTTCAAATATCTGAGCACATGCTTTGCAGCTACCCGATGCTGCTCTCTTGGGTCAGACAGGTGTTGTGACAGTTTACTTACAATGAAGCTAAGGTCTGGTCTAGTACTTGTCATTACATAGATCAAACTGCCAACCATTTCTCGGTACCTCCTCGAATCAACAGGGTTACCTTCATAATCAAATTCCAGTTTGTTCTCACATGGGGTCGATCTTGGTCTGCAGTGAGTCATGTCAGACCTCTCCAGGATTTTTGTGATGTACCTCTTGTGGTTCATCTTTATTTCACCATCTCCCTGTGTAAAGTCAATACCAAGGAAATGTTTTAGTTTACCAAGATCTTTCATCTTGAATTGGTCTCCCAATAGCTCTTTCACATTCCTGAGGGTTTGACTGTCACTCGCTGCAATAAGAAGATCATCGACCCAGATAATCAAAATGATTCTCTCACCCCCAGTTTGTTTGCTGTAAACACAGTGGTCAGCTGGGTTCTGAACAAAACCATTTTGGCAAAGGAAATCATGCAGCATTTTATTCCAGTTTTGTCCTGACTGTTTCAGACCATAGAGTGACTTGTTGAGCCTACAGACTAGTCTCTCACCAGCTAGAGACTTAACCTCAAAACCTTCTGGCTGTTCCATGTATAGCTCACAGTCACTGGGAGCATGTAAATATGCAGTTTTTACATCCATTTGGTGCAGCTCCAAACCATATTGTGCAGCAACCTGCATTAAACTGCGTACAGAGGTCATATCAGCGGTTGGGGAAAAGGTCTCACTATAGTCTGTCCCTTCAATTTGACTATAGCCTTTACGCCATCTTTTCATGTAATGCTGGCAGCACTCAGTGCTCCGCTCATTACACCGCCGTCCATCTTCTTCTCTGAAGACATTTCTTCTCTTCAGTGTTTGCACATACTGCTGAAGACAAACAGGGGAGCCGTTTGTACGGCCTGCTGTGTTTATATAGACAGGTGGCGGACGTAAGTGGGGCCCACAGGTAGGTGAACGTTGACTTAAACGTTTCAGTGCTGCACGCATGCGCGAAGGGATAAACCCACTAGCGATAGTCTTAGAGGGCGGTGCCTGTACGAAATAGAACGTGACAGAAGCCGCCAATCATAAAACCCCGCCCATGATTCCAACAAGTCTCGTCCAATCACGGAGCTCCACGTGGAAGGCAAGTAATAAAAGCGGAGCGGCCGCCGCGCCGCTGCACATTGACACGATGGACGCAAGTGAGAAGAGAAGCAGCAGACACAGAGGTGGACGGGGAGAGAAGAAGAGCGAAGACCTTTCTCAGCGGCAACCGCGGCAAACCCAGAGAAGAAGAGCGGGTCCGCCCGGTGAGTCGCCGCAGGCTGAATGCCGCAGACGAGAAACAGGAGTCCGGCAGGGGGCGCTAGAGCGAGGAGGCCCAGCCAGACAGGTAAGAAACGAGCTGAACCAAGCGAACCAAGTGTTCTTGTGAGTGACAGGCGCAGTATTTAGTGTGGTAACACTGTGTGTGCCGCACAGCTGGTTCACATCTGCTGACTAGAACCAGCAAGACGCTCATTAGGGCCGTTTAGATTCTCACTTTAGTTTGTGTTGCCGAGGCAACGCTGGCCAGTCATTTTCCCGCCTCAAAAACGTTACGACACAATCTACCCGAAACGACCGTAGACGGTCAAAATGACGGCTGGTAATTTGCACGTGATCGCGCGCGTCATGCCACTATTCATTAGGCGTGTTGGTTGGTCGCATCGTTTCCTTCGTGAAGTTCACTGCTCTGTCCTACCCACTAGCGCCCTCCAGTGGACACAAATAGTCTAAACTTTTGATCATTTCCAACACGTCTGGTTACAGACGCCGTTTCAGACGCACCATGACAACCACCGACGCGCTGCAGCATTTACAGGCGTTGGACAGCGGCCATTTTAAATAGTTTGGAAAATAGTATTAAAGTTGTTAAACTGTTAATTTTGGTGCCAGTTAGTTTAATAACAGACATGCTAACATATGTACTGCATTAATATGTCAACTGGGTATTTATCTTGGCAGAATATAGAGTTTAAAAACTGCGGCGGTCGAAAGGACTGCCCACGGTCGTTCTAGTAGTTTTAAGTCCCGCTCGTTGTCTAGGACTGTTTCAATAGTTATTTTCTATTGTTTTGTTTTGACATTTCACCTTTTATAGGCCTTGTTACCTTTGTTAGAATAGCAGTGTGTTTTCCCTTTTGTATTTCAGGTCATATTTTCACTTTCTCAGCTTTGCTATTCAAGTTCGACTATGTCTCTCTGAAGTTTAAATGGTTTAAAAATGGAAATAGTATTATAGTTGTTAAAATGTTAATTTTGGTGTCAGTTAGTTTAATAACAGACATGCTAACATGCAATGCATTTCTATCTTAACTTGGTACTTATCTTGACAGAATAGAGTTTAGAAACCGTGGGCGGTCATTGTGGACCACTCATGGTGGTTTTAGGTAGGAGTGACGTCCCGGTGGTTCCGGTGTTAAATGACTTCTCTGGTGTCTCTGGTTTGGATCAAACACTTGACTGACATTTCTGTCAAAGTCCTGCTACACAGTGTTTCCACACTACATACAAGACACATGGATTTACACACATTTCAACACATTTCACAGAAAATGTGACTTTGTACAGATTGTCAGCAGACATTTGGCAGTCACGTTCAGTTGGTTCTTCTTGCTGATTCCACACACACACACACACACACACACACACACACACACACACACACACACACACACACACACACACACTGGTACAACGTAAAAAAAATCAAACCATCTGTTTCATGATACACTTCATCTGTGTGATATTAATATAACGAAATTCCATTTACAAAGTTTCAAGGTATTTCAGTTCTACTTCCAGCTTTGGCAGTATATAATTTTTTCATTTCATATACAATTTAGTTTCAGATTTTCATATACGTTTTTTTCAACCTTGATCCTTCAGCTGATACGCTCCAGCTGTTCTTTTAGTAATGCACTTCAGCTCCCAATTCTGCCTGTAGGCGAATATGTTCCAGCTTCCAGTTAAGATTACAGCATATTCAGCTTCATTAGATACTGACTTCAGCTTCCAACTGCCACTACTACACTTCAGCGTGCATGGTTTTTTCCAGCAATTTTCAGTATTATTTCAGCAATTTCCTTCAGCTTTCAACGTCCTTGTTTTACTTTTACAATTCAGCTGTTTTTGCAGCAATTGTCAGCATTGCTTCAGCAATTTCTTTCAGCTATCAGCATTCACATGCACTTTCTGCAGGATCTGCATTTTCTGGTTTTATATGAGCTGTCAAGAAATGGACTCCATATAAATCAAAATTCAGTTTTTATTATTTGAACAAGTTGTGGAACATAAAAAATATAAATGTTGAAAATAATCCCCAATCTTAAAGCTGTATAAAGTAATTAAAATAATGGAGGTAATTAAAAGCAAGTGCAGCGTTTCTATTATAGTTATAGGGTGGGTTACATAGAATTACCTCATGTCTTCCGTAGGGGTTTGGATTCATGTGATCTCACTGTCATGTTGACATGTCAGACACTGCCATTCAAAGGAATGAGCTAATTATATATTAACTAACTCATTCGAGTTAACTCTTTGGAGTCTTACAAGTACCCAAAAAGCAACTCTTTAATGTTGACAAGTTTGTATTCTGAAGCAATGCACACTCAATACATTTAGATTCCTTCAGTTGGCTGAAATCAGATTCCAGAAAAGTTTTAAGTAACCTCAACTTTTTTTTACTCTATTTTGCAGAATGTTTATAGAGGGGAGCATGAAGACAACAGGAGGGAGAGACCCTCAACTGTTAGGGAGGCAAACAGGAGGAGCAACAATGTCAGGAAACCAGATGAAGTCGCTCTTCTGAAAAGCCGGGTGGAGGACTTGTCTACGCTCCTGAAGGAGCTCCAAAACAAGACCTTGCACTTGCAGAGGACTCTCAAAGAGAGGGAGGTCGGCCACAACAATTGGCAGAAGGAGAGGGAGTCTCTCCTCCAAGACAATGAGGAACTTGAGAAAATGAACAATATTCTCAAAGAAGAGTCTCTTGTCAATGCTAAAATGTTGAAGGAAGCACTCTATGATAAGGAGACATGCCTTAAGACCTGTGAGAAGGAAAAAGAAGTTCTCCTCAAGGACCAAGACTCACTTCTGCAGCAGTTAAACTTCCTGCAAACAGAAGGGCTCCGTAAAGAGAAGGACTTTGAAAGAAGGCTCGCTGAAGAGAATGTGGAAGTGCAGATAGCGCTGAACAAGCGCTTCACCTTGGAGCTTTCGCAAAGGAAGGAGGAAAGTGAGCAAATGATCACGGCCGCCCTCAGTCAAGTCGAGCAGGAGTTTAGGTGTAATCTTGAGCAGTGGCAGAAGGAGAGAGCTTGTATCCTTGAAGAAAACAAAGAGACTAAGCTGCTCCTGCTTCAGGCTCAAGAAGAAGTTCAGCTGCTAAAACAGAGCAAGGAGGAGGCAGAGCTGAAATGGACTGCTCTTCTTAGCCTGAAGGAGGAGCCCTCGCAGGTCCCAGGTACCGACTCGCTGGCCTCAACAACAAAGGCACACAAGAGTTGGGAGGACAAGGAGTCAGCAAAGAAAGAAAAGAAGGAGCAGAAACTGTTGGCCAAGAGAGAGAAGCAGGAGAAGAAAAGGCTGTTTGAGAAGGAGACAGAAGGCAAGAAGATGCCCAAGAAACCAAAAAACTTCTTTATTTCTTTCTTTACCAAAAAAATAAGGGGTTTTTCAAATAGTTAATTCGTATGTAGTTTCAAACTGTTAAGATTTTTCATGTTAAGAGTTCTAGTGTAAATAGTTCTAGTGTTAAAAGCTCTAGTGTTGAGCGTTGTTACTGTTAAGGGTTCTACTGTTAAGATTTTTCATTTTAAGAGTTTTAGTGTAAATAGTTCGTGTTAAAAGCTCTAGTGTTGAGCATTGTTACTGTTAAGAGTTCTACTGTTAAGATTTTCATGTTAAGAGTTCTAGTGTAAATAGTTTTAGTGTTAAAAGCTCTAGTGTTCAGCGTTGTTACTGTTAAGGGTTCTAGCGTTAAGATTTTTTCATGTTAAGAGTTCTAGTGTTAAGATTTTTCATGTTAAGGGTTTTAGTGTAAATAGTTCTAGTGTTAAAAGCTCTAGTGTTGAGCATTGTTACTGCTAAGAGTTCTACTGTTAAGATTTTTCATGTTAAGAGTTCTACTGTTAAAAGCTCTAGTGTTGAGCATTGTTACTATTAAGGGTTCTAGTGTTAAGATTTTTTCATGTTAAGAGTTTTAGTGTAAATAGTTCTCGTGTTAAAAGCTCTAGTGTTGAGCGTTGTTACTGTTAAGGGTTCTAGCGTTAAGATTTTTTCATGTTAAGAGTTCTAGTGTTAAGATTTTCCGTGTTGAGTTTTCGTGTTAATAGTGTAGTAAACCTGCGGCGGGAGGTGATTGACATGAGACGCGGCTCCTTAATGAATTGATTGCTTGCAGCCGAGCAACTAGACTGGAGGAGACGCAAGTTAAAAGAGAGGGCTAAGCAGTCCCTCGGGGTTGCTGGAGAGAGCTGACTTGGTTGGTTTGCGAATACACTCATTGGGGGGAGGCGGCGTTCGCAGTTTATAGTATTGCCGGCGCTGAAGACAGAAAGGTAGGGGAGCTGTTCCAGATCAGGAGGGGAGGCTAGTTGCCTCCTTTAGTCAGAGAGGGCCGGGAACGCTTAGGAGTGTTTTCGCAGACGTCCGCTCTCCAGCCCGGGTTCCGGTGGTCGGCACGCCGCTGCCTGTACCGCCGACTGAACGCGATTGTTTCCCCGGCTGTCGGACGGTGCCAATAAAGCTCAGACCCTGGGGGAGGGTCTCGCCAGCCGAGCGAGCTAAGTTTTAACTCTTGCTATTTCCTTATTCCTGTTGTACTAGGTTTTATATATGGATTCACTGGTGAGTTTTATTGTGCCGGCTTTTTACAGAGGAGCAGAGGGCTAGTGGGTGGCTCAAGTTACCCGGGTGGTGGTGGGGACGTTTACTGTCTTATTTGCAGTGTCTGAGCAGGCGTTATAGCCCCCGTTTGCTCCTTGAGTGGAGGTGTAGCCTAGTGTTTCATCCCCCGTGTGCAGTGTCTCCAGCGGGCGGAGCGTAAAGGGTGGGGTGTTTGCATTCATGCGCACCGTGCCTGATCTTAAAGTGTGCCCTATTCCATGTGCGTGGTTTGTACTACAGTGAACAGACTTTACTTACCTGTGAGTAGTCGCCGGTCCTCAGGCCCATCTGTTCAACTCTGTAGGCCTTTTAATATAATTTGTGATGAAATAAAGGTTTATCTACTTTTCCATATTCCTCGACTGGGGTTGTGTGTCTTTTAGGTCTCTTACAAAGCCCATATCGGGCTTGTTTATTACAATATATTGTAAGAAATATGAGGCAGAAAGAAGGCATCTGACTCAAAATCTCAGAAAAATAAAAATACAATTTGATTCAGTAGATGTTAAATAACAGAACTAAACTCAGTGTTATAACTTCTTGTCTCAGTTTCGTGGAGTAACTAATTTAATTAATAAGATTTGAGGGGTATTTTTTGGGGGGGGGGATAACGTAAATAATAGACACTGATCCACACGACATACCAGCTGGTGGCGGATTGTTGCAGCTGCCATCAGGACCGTGTAGGTAACACATAGATAGCAGAAAGCACTATTAACGGGGACAAACTGATACACGGTAGCCATCGGATCTCTGGTCTAACCGGAATGCTAAACAAGGGCAATCGGCCGTTTATTTATTGAAAAGCATAATTAGAAGCACCTGTAGAGTAATCACCCGCCCCCCTCTGTACAGCGACGTCGGCCTAAGAGCATTCAAGACAGACAGTGTTCCTTGGTGTTCAACACCCCCACTTGCTCTTAGGCTGATTACAGTATGCAGTTGTCAGGTACATCTAGCAAAGAAAATAAAAACATCTTGCATACCAAAAACAAAAAAACTTGTCAAGCAGAGCTTTAGTTACAGGTTTAGTCAAAATATCTGAAACCATGTCTGATGTGGGGCAATACTCAATAGTTATCCTTCCATCACTAAGTGCAGACCGAACAAAATGATATTTGATGTCAACATGTTTACACCTTTGACGACATACAGGATTCTTGGACAGAGCAATGGCACCCTGGTTATCCTCATGGATAGTCACTGGTGTATAATCACACCCCATATCCATCCCATTCAACAGTTGAACAAGATACATACTCTCCTGTGTAGTAGCCGCCAAAGCCACGTACTCGGCTTCACATGTGGATAAAGGAACAGTGGGTTGTTTCTTAGACTTCCAAGAGATAACAGGACCCGTTTCAGAGAGGCAAAAACAATAACCACTAATACTTCTTCTGTCATTCTGGTCTGCGGCCCAGTCAGCATCACTGAATGCAATAAGGTTAAGGTTCACATCACTTCTCTTGTAACACAATTCATGGTTAACAGTTCCCTTCAAATATCTGAGCACATGCTTTGCAGCTACCCGATGCTGCTCTCTTGGGTCAGACAGGTGTTGTGACAGTTTACTTACAATGAAGCTAAGGTCTGGTCTAGTACTTGTCATTACATAGATCAAACTGCCAACCATTTCTCGGTACCTCCTCGAATCAACAGGGTTACCTTCATCATCAAATTCCAGTTTGTTCTCACATGGGGTCGATCTTGGTCTGCAGTGAGTCATGTCAAACCTTTCCAGGATTTTTGTGATGTACCTCTTGTGGTTCATCTTTATTTCACCATCTCCCTGTGTAAAGTCAATACCAAGGAAATGTTTTAGTTTACCAAGATCTTTCATCTTGAATTGGTCTCCCAATAGCTCTTTCACATTCCTGAGGGTTTGACTGTCACTCGCTGCAATAAGAAGATCATCGACCCAGATAATCAAAATGATTCTCTCACTCCCAGTTTGTTTGCTGTAAACACAGTGGTCAGCTGGGTTCTGAACAAAACCATTTTGGCAAAGGAAATCATGCAGCATTTTATTCCAGTTTTGTCCTGACTGTTTCAGACCATAGAGTGACTTGTTGAGCCTACAGACTAGTCTCTCACCAGCTAGAGACTTAACCTCAAAACCTTGTGGCTGTTCCATGTATAGCTCACAGTCAATGGGAGCATGTAAATATGCAGTTTTTACATCCATTTGGTGCAGCTCCAAACCATATTGTGCAGCAACCTGCATTAAACTGCGTACAGAGGTCATATCAGCGGTTGGGGAAAAGGTCTCACTATAGTCTGTCCCTTCAATTTGACTATAGCCTTTACGCCATCTTTTCATGTAATGCTAGCAGCACTCAGTGCTCCGCTCATTACACCGCCGTCCATCTAATTCTCTGAAGACATTTCTTCTCTTCAGTGTTTGCACATACTGCTGAAGACAAACAGGGGAGCCGTTTGTACGGCCTGCTGTGTTTATATAGACGGGTGGCGGACGAAAGTGGGGCCCACAGGTAGGTGAACGTTGACTTAAACGTTTCGGTGCTGCACGCATGCGCGAAGGGATAAACCCACTAGCGATAGCCTTAGAGGGCGGCGCCTGTACGAAATAGAACGTGACAGAAGCCGCCAATCATAAAACCCCGCCCATGATTCCAACAAGTCTCGTCCAATCACGGAGCTCCACGTGGAAGGCAAGTAATAAAAGCGGAGCGGCCGCCGCGCAGCTGCACATTGCCACGATGGACGCAAGTGAGAAGAGAAGCAGCAGACACAGAGGTGGACGGGGAGAGAAGAAGAGCGAAGACCTTTCTCAGCGGCAACCGCGGCGAACCCAGAGAAGAAGAGCGGGTCCGCCCGGTGAGGCGCCGCAGGCTGAATGCCGCAGACGAGAAACAGGAGTCCGGCAGGGGGCGCTAGAGCGAGGAGGCCCAGCCAGACAGGTAAGAAACGAGCTGAACCAAGCGAACCAAGTGTTCTTGTGAGTGACAGGCGCAGTATTTAGTGTGGTAACACTGTGTGTGCCGCACAGCTGGTTCACATCTGCTGACTAGAACCAGCAAGACGCTCATTAGGGCCGTTTAGATTCTCACTTTAGTTTGTGTTGCCGAGGCAACGCTGGCCAGTCATTTTCCCGCCTCAAAAACGTTACGACACAATCTACCCAAAACGACCATAGACGGTCAAAATGACGGCTGGTAACTTGCGCGTGATCGCGCGCGTCATGCCACTATTTATTAGGCGTGTTGGTTGGTCGCATCGTTTCCTTCGTGAAGTTCACTGCTCTGTCCTACCCACTAGCGCCCTCCAGTGGACACAAATAGTCTAAACTTTTGATCATTTCCAGCACGTCTGGTTACAGACGCCGTTTCAGACGCACCATGACAACCACCGACGCGCTGCAGCATTTACAGGCGTTGGACAGCGGCCATTTTAAATAGTTTGGAAAATAGTATTAAAGTTGTTAAACTGTTAATTTTGGTGCCAGTTAGTTTCAAAACAGACATACTAACATATGTACTGCATTAATATGTCAACTGGGTATGTATCTTGACAGAATATAGAGTTTAAAAACTGCGGCGGTCGAAAGGACTGCCCACGGTCGTTCTTGTAGTTTTAAGTGCCGCTCGTTGTCTAGGACTGTTTCAATAGTTATTTTCTATTGTTTTGTTTTGACATTTCACCTTTTATAGGCCTTGTTACCTTTGTTAGAATAGCAGTGTGTTTTCCCTTTTGTATTTCAGGTGATATTTTCACTTTCTCAGCTTTGCTATTCAAGTTCGACTATGTCTCTCTGAAGTTTAAATGGTTTAAAAATGGAAATAGTATTATAGTTGTTAACATGTTAATTTTGGTGTCAGTTAGTTTAATAACAAACATGCTAACATGCAATGCATTTCTATCTTAACTTGGTACTTATCTTGACAGAATAGAGTTTAGAAACCGTGGGCGGTCATTGTGGACCACTCATGGTGGTTTTAGGTAGGAGTGACGTCCCGGTGGTTCTGGTGTTAAATGACTTCTCTGGTGTCTCTGGTTTGGATCAAACACTTGACTGACATTTCTGTCAAAGTCCTGCTACACAGTGTTTCCACACTACATACAAGACACGTGGATTTACACACATTTCAACACAGAAAATGTGACTTTGTACAGATTGTCAGCAGACATTTAGCAGTCACGTTCAGTTGGTTCTTCTTGCTGATTCCACACACACAACACACACACACTGGTACAACGTAAAAAAAATCAAACCATCTGTTTCATGATACACTTCATATGTGTGATATTAATATAAAGAAATTCCATTTACAAAGTTTCAAGGTATCTCAGTTCTACTTCCAGCTTTGGCAGTATATAATTTTTTTCATTTAATTTTCAATTTAGTTTCAGATTTTCATATACGTTTTTTTCAACTCTGATCCTTCAGCTGATACGGTCCAGCTTTTCTTTTAGTAATGCACTTCAGCTCCCAATTCTGCCTGTAGGCGAATATGTTCCAGCTTCCAGTTAAGATTTCAGCATATTCAGCTTCCAACTGCCACTACTACACTTCAGCGTGCATGATTTCTTCCCAGCAATTTTCAGCATTATTTCAGCAATTTCCTTCAGCTTTCAGCGTCCTTGTTTACTTTTACAATTCAGTTGTTTTTGCAGCAATTGTCAGCATTGCTTCAGCAATTTCTTTCAGCTGTCAGCATTCACATGCACTTTCTGCAGGATCTGCATTTTCTGGTTTTATATGAGCTGTCAAGAAATGGACTCCACATAAATCAAAATTCAGTTTTTATTATTGGAACAAGTTGTGGAACATAAAAAAAATAAATGTTGAAAATAATCCCCAATCTTAAAGCTGTATAAAGTAATTAAAATAATGGAGGTAATTAAAAGCAAGTGCAGCGTTTCTATTATAGTTACAGGGTGGGTTACATAGAATTACCTGATGTCTTCCGTAGGGGTTTGGATTCATGTGACCTCAGTGTCTTATGGACATGTCAGAAACTGCCATTCAAAGGAATGAGCTAATTATATATGAACTAACTCATTGGAGTTAACTCTTTGGAGTCTTACAAGTACCCAAAAAGTAACTCTGTAATGTTGACAAGTTTGTATTCTGAAGCAATGCGCACTCAATACATTTAGATTCCTTCAGTTGGCTGAAATCAGATTCCAGAAAAGTTTTAAGGAACCTCAACTTTTTTTTTTACTCTATTTTGCAGTATGTTTATAGAGGGGAGCACGAAGACAACAGGAGGGAGAGACCCTCAGCTGTTACGGAGGCAGACAAGAGGAGGAGCAACGATGTCAGGAAACCAGATGAAGTCGCTCTTCTGAAAAGCCGGGTGGAGGACTTGTCTACGCTCCTGAAGGAGCTCCAAAACAAGACCTTGCACTTGCAGAGGACTCTCAAAGAGAGGGAGGTCAGCCACAACAATTGGCAGAGGGAGAGGGAGTCTCTCCTCCAAGACAATGAGGAACTTGAGAAAATGAACAAGATTCTCAAAGAAGAGTCTCTTGTCAATGCTAAAATGTTGAAGGAAGCACTCTATGATAAGGAGACATGCCTTAAGACCTGTGAGAAGGAAAAAGAAGTTCTCCTCAAGGACCAAGACTCACTTCTGCAGCAGTTAAACTTCCTGCAAACAGAAGGGCTCCGTAAAGAGAAGGACTTTGAAAGAAGGCTAGCTGAAGAGAATGTGGAAGTGCAGATAGCGCTGAACAAGCGCTTCACCTTGGAGCTTTCACAACAGAAGGAGGAAAGTGAGCAAATGATCACGGCCGCCCTCAGTCAAGTCGAGCAGGAGTTTAGGTGTAATCTTGAGCAGTGGCAGAAGGAGAAAGCTTGTATCCTAGAAGAAAACAAAGAGACTAAGCTGCTCCTGCTTCAGGCTCAAGAAGAAGTTCAGCTGCTAAAACAGAGCAAAGAGGAGGCAGAGCTGAAATGGACTGCTCTTCTTAGCCTGAAGGAGGAGCCCTCGCAGGTCCCAGGTACCGACTCGCTGGCCTCAACAACAAAGGCACGCAAGAGTCGGGAGGACAAGGAGTCAGCAAAGAAAGAGAAGAAGGAGCAGAAACTGTTGGCCAAGAGAGAGAAGCAGGAGAAGAAAAGGCTGTTTGAGAAGGAGACAGAAGGCAAGAAGATGCCCAAGAAACCAAAAAACTTCTTTCTTTCTTTCTTTACCAAGAAAGTAAGGGTTTTTTCAAATAGTTAATTCGTATGTAGTTTCAAACTGTTAAGATTTTTCATGTTAAGAGTTCTACTGTAAATAGTGTAAATAGTTCTAGTGTTAAAGGCTCTAGTGTTGAGCATTGTTACTGTTAAGGGTTCTACTGTTAAGATTTTTTCATGTTTAGAGTTTTAGTGTAAATAGTTCTAGTGTTAAAAGCTCTAGTGTTGAGCATTGTTACTGTTAAGGATTCTAGCGTTAAGATTTTTCATGTTAAGAGTTCTAGTGTAAAAAGTTAGTGTTAAAAGCTCTAGTGTTGAGCATTGTTACTGTTAAGCGTTCTAGCGTTAAGATTTTTCATGTTAAGAGTTTTAGTGTAAATAGTTCTAGTGTTAAAAGCTCTAGTGTTGAGCATTGTTACTGTTAAGAGTTCTACTGTTAAGATTTTTCATGTTAAGAGTTTTAGTGTAAATAGTTCTAGTGTTAAAAGCTCTAGTGTTGAGCATTGTTACTGTTAAGGGTTCTAGCGTTAAGATTTTTCATGTTAAGAGTTCTAGTGTAAAAAGTTCTAGTGTTAAAAGCTCTAGTGTTGAGCATTGTTACTGTTAAGGGTTCTAGTGTTAAGATTTTCCGTGTTGAGTTTTCGTGTTAATAGTGTAGTAAACCTGCGGCGGGAGGTGATTGACATGAGACGTGGCTCCTTAATGAAGTGATTGCTTGCAGCCGCGCAACTAGACTGGAGGAGACGCAAGTTAGAAGAGAGGGCTAAGCAGTCCCTCGGGGTTGCTGGAGAGAGCTGACTTGGTTGGTTTGCGAATACACTCATTGGGGGGAGGCGGCGTTCGCAGTTTATAGTATTGCCGGCGCTGAAGACAGAAAGGTAGGGGAGCTGTTCCAGATCCGGAGGGGAGGCTAGATGCCTCCTTTAGTTAGAGAGGGCCGGGAACGCTTAGGAGTGTTTTCGCGGACCTCCGCTCTCCAGCCCGGGTTCCAGTGGTCGGCACGCCGCCGCCCGCTGCCTGTACCGCCGACTGAACGCGATTGTTTCCCCGGCTGTCGGACGGTGCCAATAAAGCTCAGACCCTGGGGGAGGGTCTCGCCAGCCGAGCGAGCTAAGTTTTAACTCTTGCTATTTCCCTATTCCTGTTGTACTAGGTTTTATATATGGATTCACTGGTGAGTTTTATTGTGCCGGCTTTTTACAGAGGAGCAGAGGGCTAGTGGGCGGCTCAAGTTACCCGGGTGGTGGGGACGTTTACTGTCTTATTTGCAGTGTCTGAGCAGGCGTTATAGCCCCCGTTTGCTCCTTGGGTGGAGGTGTAGCCTAGTGTTTCATCCCCCGTGCACAGTGTCTCCAGCTCGCGGACCGTAAAGGGTGGGGTGTTTGCATTCATGCGTGCCGTGCCTGATCTTAAAGTGTGCCCTATTCCATGTGCGTGGTTTGTACTACAGTGAACAGACTTTACTTACCTGTGAGTAGTCGCCGGTCCTCAGGCCTATCTGTTCAACTCTGTAGGCTTTTAATATAATTTGTGATGAAATAAAGGTTTGTCTACTTTTCCATATTCCTCGACTGGTGTTGTGTGTCTTTTAGGTCTCTGACAAAGCCCATATCGGGCTTGTTTATTACAATATATTCTCAGAAATATGAGGCAGAAAGAAGTCATCTGACTCAAAATCTCAGAAAAATAAAAACACAGTTTGATTCAGTAGATATTCAATAGTAGAACTAAACCGAGTGTTATAACGTCTTGTTTCAGTTTCTTAGAGTAACTCATTTAATTAAGAAGATTTGAGGGTTTTTTTGGGGGGGGGGGGGATAACGTAAATAATAGACACTGATCCACACGACATACCAGTTGGTGGCGGTAATGCACCATTTCGTTGTTTGCCGACCGACAAAAACCAAACGAAGAAGTAAAAGAAGAAGAAGACTATCGTCAAAAAGGCTGCCATCTAAGTAAGCGCGTTTTATGGAAAAAAGAAAGGTAACCGTGATATTCATGAATTAAAAAAAATAATGTTATCTTTCGATTGTTTCGAGTAAGTAAATGTAACCCGCACTTTGCGTTCGGCCGTCGTCTCCCTCCACGCCCTGGGACTCTGCGTTGTGTTTGTTGTAGTATGATGTTTGCGTGGAAAAGGAAGGAGGCGGAGGCTTGGGATCGTGGCTGAGACCTGGACACTTTATTGGCACTCGCTTACACTTCACCTCTCATCTATCAGCTGGCCGCTGGCCTCATCATACTCACAGCTTCCGGCAGAAGAAACAACAAGACATTCTCTTTCTCAATAAAATTAAAATAAAAAGTGCAAATGTGCAAATAAACACATCTCATATCAAAATGCTACCTTACGGCAAAACCAAAGCAAATGTCATCCATTATAAATTAAATAAGGCACTTATTGCCCATAAAATTAAACAAAAAAACCATGGATAATCTGCTCAAATAATACTGCATCCTGCATTATATGCCATGCTAATGCTCAACAGGCTAGCCAACGCTTTTTGCCACATTTCTCTTGCCAAATACAATGTTCGACATCAAACTTTAACTAGGTTATAAGCAAATTTGTCTATTAACACCACAGAATAAACAGACAACATGTGGGATATAAATCAATTTTTTATGATAATGCAGACCGCCAGTAACACTGCTCACCTTCCGGCAGAAGAAACAAAATAAAACATGTGATCAACGTAGCCTGTTGCCCGGGACAAAACATAGGGGTACGGTGTTGCAAGAGGGACAAACATCGCCATTTGCGGCATTCCCAGGGGAACATACAGCGTAACAGTGCCACCCTGTGGCGGATTTACATTACTACCTTACATCTACCCCTTCTATAATTGATGGCGTCCCAGCCATCAGACCAAACAAAACAAAACAAATAAAACTTATGAGCATAAACATTAAAACAGATCACACTGAAAGTGACGTATTAATACCATGAGTTGCATATGAAATGTAGATGTGTAAATGCAATCAAAGTAAATAAACCATTAATAAAACTTGTTTGTTTTTTCCGTGGATTATACGTGCCCGGCTACTCTCTCTGCTATGGCCCTCTGCCACAATGTCCAGCCCCTCTCTATCTTCTGCTGTTCCTCTTTTGATCTCACCACCTGTGACTCGTAAGACAGTTTCTTTGGGGGACGTCGAGTTCTCTGTGGGTTCCTCCTCAGGCTGGGGCCATCAAGTGCGTTGGTGTCACTGACATTTATGTCCTCTTCCCCCCCTTGACTCACTTTTTCGGTTTCCTCCCCCATTACCTCCATGCCATCCACCTCCCTGTCCCCCATGTCAGACTCAACTCCTGCACTTGTTGCTGCACCAGCCCGCTCCACCGGAAGACACATACACTGTGTAAGAAGGTTGCGGTGAACCACTCTCTCTTTTTCACCATCCTCTGTTCGGACCACATACACAGGTATACTGGGTTGTTTCTTCACCACAATGTATGGGCGTGACTCCTATCTGTCTCCCAGTTTCTGCCGTCCCTCCACATGACATATTTTGACCAAGACTCTGTCCCCTGGGCTGAAACCTTGACTCTTTGCCTTTTGATCATAGTACCTTTTCTGCTGCTCTTTCGCATGTCGCGAGGCCTGGTTAGCCTGAGCATAAGCTTCCGACAGACAGTCATGCAGGGTCTGGACATATTCACTATACTCACATGGCTCTTTGGTGGTAGAAAGCCCAAAAATCAGGTCGACTGGGAGTCGTGGATGTCTACCAAACATTAGGTAATACGGTGGGTACCCAGTAGAGTCATGTTTGGTGCAGTTATACGCATGTGTCATTGCATCCACATACTCATGCCAGCGGGGTTTCAGGTGAGGCTCTAGTGTCCCCAGCATGTCCATGAGAGTCCGGTTGAACCTTTCGGTGGTGCCGTTACCCTGGGGGTGATAGGGGGTTGTGTGTGTCTTAGTGACACCAGTACACTGACACAGCTCTTTCACCACAGCACTTTCAAAATTACGCCCCTGGTCTGCATGTAGTTTTGCTGGGAATCCAAACTGACAGAAAAAGTTCTTCCACAGTACCTTCGCCACTGTACAGGCTTTTTGGTCTTTAGTGGGATAGGCCTGGGCGTACCGGGAGAAGTGGTCAGTGACAATAAGCACATTTTCTATGCCTCCCTTTGATTTCTCCAGAGTCAGAAAGTCTACACACACAAGTTCCATAGGAGCGCTGCTGTGAATACTGACCAGGGGAGCCCTGAGGCCTGCAGTTGGAGTCTTTCTGAGGCAGCACCTTTCACACTGCTCACACCAAGCCTTGATTTCCTGGAACATCTTAGGCCAATAAAATCTCTCCCTTATCATCTGCAGCGTTCTCTCAAACCCTAAATGCCCTGAATCATCATGAAGTGCAGTCTTGACGGATGTGTGAAATCTCTCTGGTAGTACCAGCTGCTCTACTACTCCCCTTTGACAGTCTTGGACCTGACGATACATTATTCCATCCCTTACTAATAACCTCCGCCACTCTTTTAAGAGAAGGCAAACCTGCCTGCCACCACCAATCCTCTCGCTGCGGCTCGGTTTTTGGTTCACACTTTTAAAGTGCAAAACGGGACCGATTACAGCATCCTCTTTTTGCCCTGCACGAATCTCCTGTTTTGTCAATGCAGGTAGAGAGTCCATCCCCACATCTTGATAGGATTCACCGAGCGTGTTTGACAGAGGTTCTTGATGCTCAGGTCCCTCTGAAGCTGAGCTTTCCAGTTGTTGGAGATTGTTCCTCTACACACCTTTGTACTTTGGCTGATACAAGCTGAGGACAGGTTTGCAGGACTTGGGTGACCTGGTTAGACAGCCGGGAGAGGGCATCAGCGTTCGCATTATTCTGTCCCCTTCGATACTGCACATCAAAATCAAATGCTGACAGCCGAGACACTCACCGCTGACCTGTAGCATCCAATTTTGCAGACGACATGACATACTTGAGGGGGTTATTGTCTGTCTGGACTGAGAACTTGCGCCCATATAGATGGTCATAGAACTTGTCGGTCACTGCCCATTTCAGAGCGAGGAACTCTAGTTTGTGTGCAGGATACCTCGTCTCTGCTGGGCTCAAGCCTCTGCTGCCATAAGCTAGGACTCTCTCGACTCCGTCCTGAACTTGGGCTAATACAGCACCAAGCCCCTCCCCCGAGGCGTCAGTCTGGAGCAGAAAGGGTAGGCTGTAGTCTGGATAGCCTAACACTGGAGCAGTTGTCAATCTTTCTCTCAGTGACTGAAAAGCCTCCTCACACTCATCAGTCCAGACAAAGGGCGGGTCAGGCACTAACCTCTTCTTCCCCCCTCTCCGTTTCTTTCTAGGGTCACCAGCAGTAAGGCGGTACAGGGGCGCGGCTAAGGTGGAGTAACTGCACACAAACCGCCTGTAATATCCGGTGAATCCCAGGAACTGAAGCACCTCTTTACGATTCGTGGGCCTCGCCCAGTCCTTGACTCTGCTGATCTTCTCTGGGTCTGTTCTGATGCCCTCCGCAGACACCAGGTGACCCAAGTAGTGCACCTCCTTTCTCACAAGCTGACATTTGGAAGGCTTCAACTTCAAGCCATGCTCCTTCAGTCGATCGCACACCAGCTGCAGCCTCTCCAGATGCTCATCAAAGGTTTTAGAGAATATGATCAGATCATCAAGGTAGATCAGGAGATGGGTGAAGTTCAGATCGCCAAAGCAGCAGGTCATGAGTCTCTGGAAGGTGGACGGAGCGTTTTGAAGGCCGAAAGGCATTCTGTTGGCTTCAAACAGCCCCATGGGAGTACTGAATGCTGTTTTGTGTTTGTCCTGCTCCGCCACCTCTACCTGCCAGTATCCAGATGTGAGATCAAGTGTTGAGAAATACTTTGCTTGACCCAGAGCCTCCAGGGCCTCCTCTATTCTGGGCAGTGGAAATGCATCTCTTGTGCTGCAGGCGTTAAGCCTTCGGTAATCAATGCATAATCTTAGTGATCCATCTTTCTTGGTAACAATCACTACCGGCGAAGCATATGGACTCTTACTAGGCCTGATAACCCCTGCTGTTTCCATTTCTGTCAGCAACTTCCTCACATCCTGCCACTGTGAAGGGGGAATCTTGCGGTACGGGAGTCAAAAGGGCTTTGAGTCGACCAGGGGGATTTCGTGCTGCACTGTTTTTGTGTGGCCGTAGTCCATTGAGTGCTGTGAGAACACCCCCATATTCCTCTCCACAAGCTCTTTTAGGAGGGCGCGCTGGTGCTTATTCTCCACTGCTGCTTCACTTATGTCCACCCCACCACTGCTCACAACTTGGTTCAGACACCGGTATGTCTCTTTGTTCTCCTCATTTTGATGACAACCCTGTTCCGTGGCTGAAAAATCCACAACACTGTCCACCAGGAAGGCGCTGGCCAGCTGAGTGTGTGGTTTGATTGTGACAGTTTGTTGGGACAGGTTCATCACTCTGACAGGAGCACAGCCTTTCTTCACATCTGCAAGAACTTTGGCGACCATAAGGTCCTGAGGAAGCCGAATGGAGGCGTGGCCTTCAATTAGCGCTGTGTATGTCTTTCTTTGTGGGCCGGCTTTGATTTTGCACATTAACTCCATCTCTTTCCCTCCCGGGATGCGTATTTTACGGCCAGTGTACACAGCAGGGCCCACCATGTCGTCTGCTCCTGTATATTCAGTGTCGCCAGTTTCCAGTAAAGCTGTGTACCACTCTGGATGGCTTTCCTTCACCCGCTGAAGATATTGCTCCCCATAGGTTGCTTGGAGGTGCCTCCTGGCGGCACGGACAACATTAGTTCCCACAAGCAGTGGGACGGAGGAGCGATACTCGGAGTCAGGGACAACAAAAGCCGGCACACTCTGGAACTCCTTCCCCAGCACTATCAACTTAATGCGCAGGACACCAGAGTAAGGCACATCCTGACCTGCTGCACCTGCTATGGGTATTTTAGAGGGCCGTAGTTTCTGTCCATGGAGGTCAGGGTGGTTGCACCAGTATCCGTGAGTAATACTGGTTACCTGAGAGCCGGAATCAATAAGAGCCCTGCACTTTAATCCATTGACTTCCACCTCACCCTCATTCCTGGGACCCACAATAGGAATGTCCTCTACTCCATCATCAGTATCGCTCACCTGCAGTGGGGGGTCTTGCTGCTTGCCCATGGTTGCCCCAGTTACCACAGGCCCTAGGCGTTTAAATGCTGCGTTGAGTGGGGCGTGGTGCTCTCCGCGGAGGTCGCAGGCTGGGGTCGGTGAGTCCAGGGCGGACTGGGATCTGGGAGCACTGCTCGACATACTCGGGCTATATGCCCTTGCTTCCCACACCGGTAGCAAACAACACTGGAGCCCTGAGTAACTGTTCTGGGAGATGGTTGGGGCCTTAGTGGGGGTGCAGGGGCTGGTGCAGGGGTAGGTGCAGCAATTCTCAACTCAAGGTGAGCCAACTTGGTCATCTGTTCTTCTTGGCTAAGAGCTAATTTCTTGACCATATCTTTAAGCTCTGTCCACTCTGAAGTGTGTTTTTACCTCTCTGACCTCATATTGGTATCACATTCTGATGTGACCTGCACCTGGGCGAGCGCTTTCTTTGTCTTGTGTTGTGACTGGAACTTCTGAGTCTCTTTTGCAAGGTTTCTAAGCTCTGCTTGCAGCTCCCGGAAACTCAAAAGCCTGGGCTTCATTGGTGCGATCCTTGCATACACCATCTCATCCATAAGCCCTCTTAGAAACTTTCGAGTGAGTTTACTATCACGATCAGGAAATTGCCTGCCCCCTCTCTGACTTTCCTCTACCGCTCTCAGTGTTGCCTCCAGAGCAATAGCATAAGAGCAGGCAGACTCTCCGGACCTCTGGCTGCGCTCATAGAAGTCGGCTAGTGGATCAAGTGAGCCTTGTGTGTCGCTGTATTCAGCCCTGAGCACCTCATACGCCTTCTCTGGAGTCTGGTCGTGGGGGGCTATGTTCAGGACTAGCTTCCTGGCCTCACCGCTCAGGTGTCGCACAACAGTCGGAAAGTGGAGGTGTGTGAGGAGCTCGATTGCCTCCAGAAGGTACTGCATATCACGAACCCAGTCTTCTACAAGTATTTTGCTGTCTGGATTGCCAGTGAAGATTTGGACATTTTTTACCTGATGAGTTTGCATGAACCCACCATATGCAGCTGGTGAAAGGGTTGTGTTGGCTGCGGCTCTGACGGCATCATTCATTGGGGGCTCATACGGACGTGGGTGCATGTGCAGGGTGGTGGATGGGTGTGGTGGAGGGTGTTGTGGGAGTGTGTTGTGGTACATGACAGCTCGAGGGTCTGAGGCGGGGGCTGTGTGGTTAGGGGCTACATGTTGCACTGCTAGTGGGGTGGTCACCTCTTGGGGGTAGAGGGCAGCAGGCTGTGACATATGCAGCTGGGGGATTGATCCATGCTGCAAACTTTGAAGGATCTGGCCAGTAGAAGAGGGGTAGCTCATAATGTTCATCATTGGTGGCATTTGAAAGCTTGGCATGAGGGCCTGGGGCACAGGGGGATTATATGCAGGACCAGTGTAGACCTGGGGTTTAGGCTCGGCAGCAGGGCTTTGGTAAGGAGGGGTGTCTGGGTGAGTCATGATCGGCCGCTGTACAGTTTGCATTTCCGTGGAGGTGGGGCACGAGAGGCTGTGAATGGGCAAAGGGTGTGTGTGCTGGTTCACACTGGCTTGGGCCGGGGGATTAGGTTCCACTAATATCTGTGCAGCTGGAAGGGATGCACTGGACAGGCTGTAGTCTGGCCTGCTGTTTCGGTGGATTGGTTTGGCAGCTGGGCTGCTGTCAAAACATAGTGAGGGTGCTTGCATTGGAGCTCTAGAGGCTGGCAAGGTGGGTGCATGAGCTGGAGTGGAGTAGTGAATAGGGTAAGGTGACAGTATTGGGGGTGGTGGAGTGAGTGGTGCACTTAGTCCTGGGTATGGGGGCTGCTGACTGCTGTGGTGGTCTTGAGGGAGGATCAGCTGTTGGGTGGTGGTGGGGCTAGTGAAGTAGTTGTTAAGCTTTGGCCTCACTGATTGCTGTTGATTTGCAGCACTGGTGGTTGTTACGCCCTTGCTTGAAAGGTGGGGTTGTGTCTGGGCTGGAGTGTCACAGTTGTGGCTGGCTGTGGGCATCGGGGGCAGTTGGGAACCCGGTGTGGCAGCAGAGGCACCTTCTTGCTTTGACTGATAATCTGCATAGTCACTGAACATTTTGATATATTTTTTTCTAAATCACTATGACTGGTGTAACTGTTGGTGTCAAAACAGATGACTATTAATGATTCACTGTGTTCACGGAATAAGTTTAGCTGTGTATGCAAAATCTCCCTTTTTTCCAGTAAATATATCAAAAAACAATAATCATTATCAACTCAAAACTCACATTAAACTTGAGTCAAAATCAGATGGTCAATACACAACCCTTAACCAAAACCAAAAAATTATGAATGATATATATCAGCATAATGTTAAACACAGTGTTCCTATAGCAGGATCTCACATAGCACGCTTTCACACAACTCAAATAACAGTTAAGTTTATCGAAATATCATAAAAAGTCCTCAAATGGATATAGCAAGCTTTCAACAGTCTTTAAAGGATATTTGAAGAGGTGAGTATCTTGCCAATGCTGCAGCGCCGATGACAGTAGTTCAGTCCACCACACTGTCCAGTCACTGAAGGTCACGCAGTTCAATGCAGCAGCAAAGGCGAGGACGCGAGTCTCTGTATCTCCTTGGATCTCGAAGCACCACGATCCGGGTCACGGCACCATGATGTAACCCGCACTTTGCGTTCGGCCGTCGTCTCCCTCCACGCCCTGGGACTCTGCGTTGTGTTTGTTGTAGTATGATGTTTGCGTGGAAAAGGAAGGAGGCGGAGGCTTGGGATCGTGGCTGAGACCTGGACACTTTATTGGCACTCGCTTACACTTCACCTCTCATCAATCAGCTGGCCGCTGGCCTCGTCATACTCACAGCTTCCGGCAGAAGAAACAAAAAACATTTTTCTTTCCCAATAAAATTAAAATAAAAAGTGCAAATGTGCAAATAAACACATCTCATATCAAAATGCTACCTTACGGCAAAACCAAAGCAAATTGTCATCCATTATAAATTAAATAAGGCACTTATTACCCATAAAATTAAACAAAAAAAACCATGGATAATCTGCTCAAATAATACTGCATCCTGAATTATATGCCATGCTAATGCTCAACAGGCTAGCCAAAACTTTTTTTTCACATTTCTCTTGCCAAATACAATGTTCGACATCAAACTTTAACTAGGTTATAAGCAAACTTGTCTATTAACACCACAGAATAAACAGTTAGACAATATGTGGGATATAAATCAATATTTTTATGATAATGCAGACCGCCAGTAACACTGCTCACCTTCCGGCAGAAGAAACAAAAAAACATGTGATCAACGTAGCCTTTTGCCCGGGACGAGACTTAGGGGTTCGGTGTCGCAAAAGGGACAAACATCGCCATTTGCGGCATTTCCAGGGGAACATACAGCGTAACAATGCCACCCTGTGGCGGATTTACATTACTACCTTACATCGACTTAAACGTTTCAGTGCTGCACGCATGCGCGAAGGGATAAACCCACTAGCGATAGCCTTAGAGGGCGGCGCCTGTACGAAATAGAACGTGACAGAAGCCGCCAATCATAAAGCCCCGCCCATGATTCCAACAAGTCTCGTCCAATCACGGAGCTCCACGTGGAAGGCAAGTAATAAAAGCGGAGCGGCCGCCGCGCAGCTGCACATTGACACGATGGACGCAAGTGAGAAGAGAAGCAGCAGACACAGAGGTGGACGGGGAGAGAAGAAGAGCGAAGACCTTTCTCAGCGGCAACCGCGGCAAACCCAGAGAAGAAGAGCGGGTCCGCCCGGTGAGGCGCCGCAGGCTGAATGCCGCAGACGAGAAACAGGAGTCCGGCAGGGGGCGCTAGAGCGAGGAGGCCCAGCCAGACAGGTAAGAAACGAGCTGAACCAAGCGAACCAAGTGTTCTTGTGAGTGACAGGCGCAGTATTTAGTGTGGTAACACTGTGTGTGCCGCACAGCTGGTTCACATCTGCTGACTAGAACCAGCAAGACGCTCATTAGGGCCGTTTAGATTCTCACTTTAGTTTGTGTTGCCGAGGCAACGCTGGCCAGTCATTTTCCCGCCTCAAACACGCTACGACAAAATCTACCCAAAACGACCGTAGACGGTCAAAATGACGGCTGGTAATTTGCGCGTGATCGCGCGCGTCATGCCACTATTTATTAGGTGTGTTGGTTTGTCGCATCGTTTCCTTCGTGAAGTTCACTGCTCTGTCCTACCCACTAGCGCCCTCCAGTGGACACAAATAGTCTAAACTTTTGATCATTTCCAACACGTCTGGTTACAGACGCCGTTTCAGACGCACCATGACAACCACCGACGCGCTGCAGCATTTACAGGCGTTGGACAGCGGCCATTTTAAATAGTTTGGAAAATAGTATTAAAGTTGTTAAACTGTTAATTTTGGTGCCAGTTAGTTTCAAAACAGACATACTAACATATGTACTGCATTAATATGTCAACTGGGTATTTATCTTGACAGAATATAGAGTTTAAAAACTGCGGCGGTCGAAAGGACCGCCCACGGTCGTTCTAGTAGTTTTAAGTCCCGCTCGTTGTCTAGGACTGTTTCAATAGTTATTTTCTATTGTTTTGTTTTGACATTTCACCTTTTATAGGCCTTGTTACCTTTGTTAGAATAGCAGTGTGTTTTCCCTTTTGTATTTCAGGTCATATTTTCACTTTTTCAGCTTTGCTATTCAAGTTCGACTATGTCTCTCTGAAGTTTAAATGGTTTAAAAATGGAAATAGTATTATAGTTGTTAAAATGTTAATTTTGGTGTCAGTTAGTTTAATAACAGACATGCTAACATGCAATGCATTTCTATCTTAATTTGGTACTTATCTTGACAGAATAGAGTTTAGAAACCGTGGGCGGTCATTGTGGACCACTCATGGTGGTTTTAGGTAGGAGTGACATCCCGGTGGTTCTGGTGTTAAATGACTTCTCTGGTGTCTCTGGTTTGGATCAAACACTTGACTGACATTTCTGTCAAAGTCCTGCTACACAGTGTTTCCACACTACATACAAGACACATGGATTTACACACATTTCAACACATTACACAGAAAATGTGACTTTGTACAGATTGTCAGCAGACATTTGGCAGTCACGTTCAGTTGGTTCTTCTTGCTGATTCCACACACGGACACACACACACACACACACACACACACACACACACACACACACACACACACACACACACACACACACACACACACACACACATACTGGTACAACGTAAAAAAAATCAAACCATCTGTTTCATGATACACTTCATCTGTGTGATATTAATATAACGAAATTCCATTTACAAAGTTTCAAGGTATTTCAGTTCTACTTCCAGCTTTGGCAGTATATAATTTTTTCATTTCATATACAATTTAGTTTCAGATTTTCATATACGTGTTTTTCAACTCTGATCCTTCAGCTGATACGCTCCAGCTTTTCTTTTAGTAATGCACTTCAGCTCCCAATTCTGCCTGTAGGCGAATATGTTCCAGCTTCCAGTTAAGATTACAGCATATTCAGCTTCATTAGATACTGACTTCAGCTTCCAACTGCCACTACTACACTTCAGCGTGCATGATTTGTTTCCAGCAATTTTCAGCATTATTTCAGCAATTTCCTTCAGCTTTCAGCGTCCTTGTTTTACTTTTACAATTCAGCTGTTTTTGCAGCAAGTGTCAGCATTGCTTCAGCAATTTCTTTCAGCTATCAGCATTCACATGCATTTTCTGTAGGATCTGCATTTTCTGGTTTTATATGAGCTGTCAAGAAATGGACTCCAAATAAATCAAAATTCAGTTTTTATTATTGGAACAAGTTGTGGAACATAAAAAAAATAAATGTTGAAAATAATCCCCAATCCTAAAGCTGTATAAAGTAATTAAAATAATGGAGGTAATTAAAAGCAAGTGCAGCGTTTCTGTTATAGTTATAGGGTGGGTTACATAGAATTACCTGATGTCTTCCGTAGGGGTTTGGATTCATGTGATCTCAGTGTCATATTGACATGTCAGAATCTGCCATTCAAAGGAATGAGCTAATTATATATGAACTAACTCATTTGAGTTAAGTCTTTGGAGTCTTACAAGTACCCAAAAAGTAACTCTTTAATGTTGACAAGTTTGTATTCTGAAGCAATGCGCACTCAATACATTTAGATTCCTTCAGTTGGCTGAAATCAGATTCCAGAAAAGTTTTAAGTAACCTCAACTTTTTTTTACTCTATTTTGCAGTATGTTTATAGAGGGGAGCATGAATACAACAGGAGGGAGAGATCCTCAGCTGTTACGGAGGCAGACAAGAGGAGGAGCAACGATGTCAGGAAACCAGATGAAGTCGCTCTTCTGAAAAGCCGGGTGGAGGACTTGTCTAAGCTCCTGAAGGAGCTCCAAAACAAGACCTTGCACTTGCAGAGGACTCTCAAAGAGAGGGAGGTCAGCCACAACAATTGGCAGAAGGAGAGGGAGTCTCTCCTCCAAGACAATGAGGAACTTGAGAAAATGAACAAGATTCTCAAAGAAGAGTCTCTTGTCAATGCTAACATGTTGAAGGAAGCACTCTATGATAAGGAGACATGTCTTAAGACCTGTGAGAAGGAAAAAGAAGTTCTCCTCAAGGACCAAGACTCACTTCTGCAGCAGTTAAACTTCCTGCAAACAGAAGGGCTCCGTAAAGAGAAGGACTTTGAAAGAAGGCTCGCTGAAGAGAATGTGGAAGTGCAGATAGCGCTGAACAAGCGCTTCACCTTGGAGCTTTCACAACAGATGGAGGAAAGTGAGCAAAGGATCACGGCCGCCCTCAGTCAGGTCGAGCAGGAGTTTAGGTGCAATCTTGAGCAGTGGCAGAAGGAGAAAGCTTGTATCCTAGAAGAGAACAAAGAGACTAAGCTGCTCCTGCTTCAGGCTCAAGAAGAAGTTCAGCTGCTAAAACAGAGCAAGGAGGAGGCAGAGCTGAAATGGACTGCCATTCTTAGCCTGAAGGAGGAGCCCTCACAGGTCCCAGGTACCGACTCGCTGGCCTCAACAACAAAGGCAGACAAGAGTCGGGAGGACAAGGAGTCAGCAAAGAAAGAGAAGAAGGAGCAGAAACTGTTGGCCAAGAGAGAGAAGCAGGAGAAGAAAAGGTTGTTTGAGAAGGAGAAAGAAGGCAAGAAGATGCCCAAGAAAACGAAGAACTTCTTTCTTTCTTTCTTTACCAAGAAAATAAGGGGTTTTTCAAATAGTTAATTCGTATGTAGTTTCAAACTGTTAAGATTTTTCATGTTAAGAGTTCTACTGTAAATATTGTAGATAGTTCTAGTTTTAAAAGCTCTAGTGTTGAGCATTGTTACTGTTAAGAGTTCTACTGTTAAGATTTTTTCAGGTTAAGAGTTTTAGTGTAAATAGTTCTAGTGTTAAAAGCTCTAGTGTTGAGCATTATTACTGTTAAGGGTTCTACTGTTAAGATTTTTCATGTTAAGAGTTCTAGTGTAAATAGTTCTAGTGTTAAAAGCTCTAGTGTTGAGCATTATTACTGTTAAGGGTTCTACTGTAAAGATTTTTCATGTTAAGAGTTCTAGTGTAAATCGTTCTAGTGTTAAAAGCTCTAGTGTTGAGCATTGTTACTGTTAAGGGTTCTACTGTTAAGATTTTTTCATGTTAAGAGCTCTACTGTTAAGATTTTTCATGTTAAGAGTTCTAGTGTAAATCGTTCTAGTGTTAAAAGCTCTAGTGTTGAGCATTGTTACTGTTAAGGGTTCTACTGTTAATATTTTTTCATGTAAATAGCTCTAGTGTTAAAAGCTCTAGTGTTGAGCATTGTTACTGTTAAGGGTTCTAGCGTTAAGATTTTTTCATGTTAAGAGTTCTAGTGTTAAGATTTGTGTTGAGTTTTCGTGTTAACAGTGTAGTAAACCTGCGGCGGGAGATGATTGACATGAGACGTGGCTCCTTAATGAAGTGATTGCTTGCAGCCGCGCAACTAGACTGGAGTAGACGCAAGTTAAAAGAGAGGGCTAAGCAGTCCCTCGGGGTTGCTGGAGAGAGCTGACTTGGTTGGTTTGCGAATACACTCATTGGGGGGAGGCGGCGTTCGCAGTTTATAGTATTGCCGGCGCTGAAGACAGAAAGGTAGGGGAGCTGTTCCAGATCAGGAGGAGAGGCTAGTGGCCTCCTTTAGTCAGAGAGGGCCGGGAACGCTTAGGAGTGTTTTCGCGGACCTCCGCTCTCCAGCCCGGGTTCCAGTGGTCGGCACTTCGCCGCCGCCCGCTGCCTGTACCGCCGATTGAACGCGATTGTTTCCCCGGCTGTCGGACGGTGCCAATAAAGCTCAGACCTTGGGGGAGGGTCTCGCCAGCCGAGCGAGCTACGTTTTAACTCTTGCTGTTTCCCTATTCCTGTTTGTACTAGGTTTTATATATGGATTCACTGGTGAGTTTTATTGTGCCGGCTTTTTACAGAGGAGCAGAGGGCTAGTGGGCGGCTCAAGTTACCCGGGTGGTGAGGACGTTTACTGTCTTATTTGCAGTGTCTGAGCAGGCGTTATAGCCCCCGTTTGCTCCTTGGGTGGAGGTGTAGCCTAGTGTTTCATCCCCCGTGTGCAGTGTCTCCAGCGGGCGGAGCGTAAATGGTGGGGTGTTTGTATTCATGCGTGCCGTGCCTGATCTTAAAGTGTGCCCTATTCCATGTGCGTGGTTTGTACTACAGTAAACAGACTTTACTTACCTGTGAGTAGTCGCCGGTCCTCAGGCCTATCTGTTCAACTCTGTAGGCCTTTTAATATAATCTGTGATGAAATAAAGGTTTATCTACTTTTCCATATTCCTCGACTGGGGTTGTGTCTCTTTTAGGTCTCTGACAAAGCCCATATCGGGCTTGTTTATTACAATATATTGTCAGAAATATGAGGCAGAAGGCATCTGACTCAAAATCTCAGAAAAATAAAAATACAATTTGATTCAGTAGATATTCGATAGAAGAACTAAACCGAGCGTTATAACGTCTTGTTTCAGTTTCTTAGAGTAATTTAATTAAGAAGGTTTGAGGGTTTTTCTTGGGGGGGGGGGGGTAACGTAAATAATAAACACTGATCCACACGACATACCAGCTGGTGGCGGTAATGCACCATTTCGTTGTTTGCCGACCGCCAATAAACACCAAACGAAGAAGTAAAAGAAGCAGAAGAAGACTATCGTCAAAATGGCTGCCATTTCAGTAAGCGCGTTTTATGGAAAAAAGAAAGGTAAGCATGATATTCCTGAATTAAAAAAAAGTTATCTTTCGATTGTTTCGAGTAAGTAAACATGTCAGGAATATCCGCGTGAATTTTCAGAGCGGAACTTATTTATTTTCATTTGAAAAACGCTAGTTTATAAATCTCCTCTGTAGTGGACATCAGGACTTGGTGCTTAGTTTGTTTCTCATTGTTTTCAGTAGACAGCTCTCTGACGGAGGCAGAGAGGATTCTTAACAGAATCACTGAGGGAGATTCTGACATCGATTCATCAGAGGATGAGAGTCCAGAGAGAGTACGAGACAGAAGAGGGTGAGAGCTCGGATGAGGAGGACCCAGATGAGCTGGGCCAAAACCAACACGTAGGGTTCTGAGGTTTTTAATCAGTATAAATATGGAAGGATAACCTACAGAGATGTGTTCCAGGAAATAGATCCCAACATTTTATTTTTGAACCTAATGAAACAACTGTCACTCTCCGTGACAGTAAAAGACAATACAGCTAAAATTAAAACAGAATGGGAGAATGACTGTGGTGTTGAAGAGTGGGATGATATGTGGTCAACCTATCCAGCTGTTTTGCCACCAATAGAGCAAAAGAACTGCAATTTAAGATAAATCATAGACTACATATTACCCCCTGTGAGATGCAATAAAATGAATCCAGATCTATCAAAGTTTAGTAATAAGTGCAAGACTACAGAAGGCACATACGTACATTCACTGTTTACTAGAATGTGTATATAGTCATACAAATTGTAGAAAGATGTTCTTAAAGAAATCAGTGACATAATTGGTCAAACAGTGAGCACTACTCCTACATCATGACTTGATGCATGCTCAGTAATCCAGGTAAGCGAATCAAAGAAGCTTGAATCAGTTCATGAATACAAGGTTTGACAGTTTAATCACTCATCTAAGTGACCTCTTCGGTCTAAGCTGACTGCAGGTATCCACACCCCTTATAAAAAATACAGTCCAAAACCATCGACCCGTTTCATACACAAATATGGGTGTGACCATTAACTAGAGTTTCAATGGCCATGTGTACTATTCACAGAGGATTTGGGAATGTTTGCAATCACAGCATTGTAAGATGGCGACAGATGTACTCTTAGCCACCACCCCCATCCCCACCGCCTCGGTTCAGGGATGGTCGTTCCTTCTTAAAATAGATGGCCTCTTTGACGCCCCGTTCAAGCCAGCGTTCCTCCCTATCAAGAACGTGCACATCCTCAGCCTTGAAAGAGTTGCCACTGGCCTGTAGATGGTGTAGACTGTGGAGTCCTGCCCTGACGCATTAGCTTTGCTGTGTTGTGCCATCCTCTTGGCCAGCGTCTGTTCAGTTTCCCCAATGTACAAGTCACGGTAGTACTCCTGGCACTTAACAGCGTACACTCTATTGCTCTGTTTGTGCCAAGGGACCCAATCTTTGGGGTGGACCAACTTCTGGTGCAGCGGGTTTTTGGGGTTTGAAAGCAACTGAGATGCAGTGTTTGGAAAATATGTGTCTCAGCTTTTTTGACACTCCTGCCACATACAAAATCACCACTGGTTTACGCTTAGTCTTAATTTACGCTTAGTGATTGGTCTCACTCCTTCTTTACACAGAATCAAGCTAGCTGTAGCGACTCTGCTTGGCTTTGTGAAGCCTGAAACCCGCTCATTGACGCTTGTGGCTTTAATTCTGGCAGATTGAGCTGCTTCCTTCTGTTGACCAAAGGAGTTGAATCAAGTGCAACTGGACTTGGTATATATCCGTGAAGACGTTTCGCCTCTCATCCAAGAGGCTTCCTCAGTTCGTGCCTTTCTGACTAGACCAAGCTAGTCTGACTGGCTGGTGATGAGACTGAGAATTTATCCTCTTTGGAGTCGTTGTCAGAGCTATAGATGTCCACGGCTCTTTGTGTTCCGATGTTTACCAACGCCCGTCGCTAACAGAGCCATAGATATGAGTGGCTCTTTTGTGTGCCGATGTTTGGCGGCGCCCGTCGTTATCGGAGCTATTGATATGCATTTGTTCAGCAGCGACTGTCGTTGGGGGTGTTAGTTTCGACTTCCTTATTCAGTGGCCATGAGAGTCGTTGGAGCCGTTAGTGAACGACTGTTGTTCTTGGAGGCTAGGCTTCTTGAGTCTCCTGGGTAGAGATGAAAGGGCGGCATTGTAAGTGGGAGATAGGTGGTGTCGCAGACCTCCTCCTCTGCTGTGGGATGGTTTTTCAAGTTTCGCATAGATGGCTTCCTTCACCTCTCGTTCAAACAATCTATCTTCTCTGTCCAAAATGTGTACGTTGCTGTCCTCGAAGGAGTGCGTCTTCTCCTTTAGGTGTAGATAGACTGCTGAGTCTTGTCCTGAGGAGTTTGGCCTTCTGTGTTGGGCCATCCGTTTGTGTAGTGGTTGTTTGGTTTCTCCTATGTATAGGTCAGTGCAATCCTCATTGCATTGTACAGCATACACCAGATTGCTTTTTTGGGTATGTGGTACACGGTCTTTGGAATGAACCAGTCTTTGTCGGAGTGTGTTGCTGGGTTTGAAGTATACCGGGATGCAGTGTTTGTTGAAAATTGTCCTGAGTTTCTCGGAGACCCCAGAAACATACAGGATGACTGTGCTATTCCTTCTGTTCCTTCTCTCCTCGTCGGTCACCTGGTTGGTCTTTTTGGAACGTGTTGTAGTTTGCACCAAGGTCCAACTGGGGTAGCCGCAGGTTTTTAAAATGCAAATCAATAGCTCCGATGGCGACGGGCGCTGTTGGACATCCGAGCACAGCAGAGCCACGCATATCAATAGCTCCGATAACGACACAAAGAGCCATGGACATCTATAGCTCTGACAACGACTCCAAAGAGGATAAATTCTGAGTCTCATCACCAGGCAGTCAGACTAGCTTGGTCTAGTCAGAAAGTCATGAACTGAGGAAGCGTCTTGGATGAGAGGCGAAACGTCTTCAAGGATCTACACTCACTGGCCACTTTATTAGGTACACCTTGCTAGTGCGGGGTGGGCCCCCTTTTGCCTTCAGAACTGCCTTAATCCTTTGTGGCATAGATTCAACAAGGTACTTGAAACATTCCTCAGAGAGTTTGGTCCATATTGACATGATAGCATCACGCAGTTGCTGCAGATTTGTCGGCTGCACATCCATTATGCGAATCTCCGGGTCCACCACGTCCCAAAGGTGCTCTATTGGATTGAGATCTGGTGACTGTGGAGGCCATTTGAGTACAGTGAACTCATTGTCATGGTCAAGAAACCAGTCTCAGATGATTCGAGCTTTATGACATTGGCGCGTTATCCTGCTGGAAGTAGCCATCAGAAGATGGGAACACTGTGGTCATAAAGGGATGGACGTGGTCAGCAACAATACTCAGGTAGGCTGTGGCGTTGACACGATGCTCAATTGGTACTAAGGGGCCCAAAGTGTGCCAAGAAAATATCCCCCACACCGTTACACCACCACCACCAGCCTGAACCGTTGATACAAGGCAGGATGGATCCATGCTTTCATGTTGTTGACGCCAAATTCTGACCCTAACATCCGAATGTCGCAGCAGAAATCGAGACTCATCAGACCAGGCAACGTTTTTCCAATCTTCTATTGTCCAATTTTGGTGAGCCTGTGTGAATTGTAGCCTCAGTTTCCTGTTCTTAGCTGACAGGAGTGGCACCCGGTGTGGTCTTCTGCTGCTGTAGCCCATCTGCCTTAAGGTTCGACGTGTTGTGCGTTCAGAGACGCTCTTCTGCATACCTCGGTTGTAATGAGTGGATATTTGAGTTACTGTTGCCTTTGTAGCACACTTGATAAGAATGACACTTACAAGGGCTGGTGTTTTTGTTGTTTTACTCCATCTGTCAAATAGACATTACAGAGGACACGTTTTCAGAGCATGGCTCACTATACGAACGGCAACACTCATCTCCAATTTATACACAATAAGAGCACCAAATATATTCTTCCATAAATTCACATTAGTCTAGCCTACCGCGAGCAAAGCTAAACAGTATATAACGTTACGGAACATGGGGGGATCAAAATAGCAACACACATAGGCCTACCTTCATATTTACACAGTGTGGAGACACTAAACATAGTAAAGGGACAGACTAATCACACCTACAGACAATGTCAAAGCCAAGCTACAGAACAATGGGTTCAGACCGCGGGAGCTATGGCTATGCTAACGTTAGCAACTCGCTAGCAATCTAGCTAACGTTAGCCAGTGATATGACGTTATCAAAATAAATATGAAAGTCCCTTCGTGGGTATTTCTAATAGGCATCCATATCCCACCTACACATCATATTTAATCACCATCCTAATTCCATATGTCTAACTAGTCTGCTTACCTGTCAAATAGACATTACAGAGGACACGTTTTCAGAGCATGGCTCACTATACGAACGGCAACACTCATCTGACGACTCTATGTCCCAGAGTGCACGGCGAGAGCCAGCACTACGTCACACAGGCTAGAAGCAATTAACCTGCAGTGCCCTCCTGTGGCGAGAACCGGCTATCACAACAACACAGCAGACAATTCTCCTCTTTACTATTAGTGAGTGGTCAATGAAGGTAAGTATATAAAATAAAATATAGATGGGGGGCTACTAAATCCCAAGTACCCCACACTCTCCCCTCAAAAAGATAATGGCGTCCCGACATAACAAATCTACCAGTCCACATTGCATAACTTTTCATTGAAAAGATAGGTTATTACTAAGCAGGAGTCAATCTGGATACTGTACTGTAATCAGTCATAACATATAACACACATCTCCTATTAATGGTATATGTTTGCAGTAAATAATGTGCACTTGAATCCACTGCTTCGTCCGTCTTGAGGCCGGGGAGCTATAGTATCTGACTAAAAGCAAATAACTTTGTAATAGTAATATCCCTGGTGGTAACAGGTGTGTTCTAAAACCCCAATGCTACAGTAACTCTGTGTCTGGTGATCACAGGACAACTAAAATCACATAGCTATAACAATTGTAACATGTCAAAAGTTTTTTGTTTTTTTTGTTTTTTTTGTTTGTTTTTTTTTTCATTTATTTATTTATACTGAGTTGTCTGATTTGCTTATCTACCAGACACACTAGGCTGCCCTAGTCTGTGATAAGTAAACACTGGTGTAGGTTTTCTATTTCTCAAAGGATATGCTTTTTCTCTGGCAGGCTGCACAGCTTCCCCTGGAGGAGGCTGCAAGGCATCTTCTGGTGGAGGCTGCAAGGCATCTTCCAGGCTCGTGTCGTCATCGGGCTCATCCTCTTCTTCAGCTCCAGATGTCTCGCCATTCTCTGACACTGTCCCATTGTCCTCTATTGTTGCAGGCTGCTCCGCAAAATCCTCTTCATCTTGACCGTCTCTTTCCTCCGGATAGAACTCCAAGGCATCTGGGCTCAGCTGACTCTGGATCCGCTCACTGGCTCTGACTGTTGGTCGTCCCACGATGCATCTCCAGTTATCCTCATCATCTGAGTCACTGTCCTGTTCCTGGTTCCACTGCATTTGTCTGTCTGTCTTCTTTCTCTCCCGTCTAGGTTTCACAGGTAAGTCCTCTTCTCTTGGTTCCACCGGCAGGAAGTCGCATGGCAGAAGAAGGTTCCTATGCATGATTCTGGTTCGTCCTTTTCCATTCTCCGGCTTCAGCTCATACACAGGGCTGTCGGCGTGCTTCCTCTGTGTTACTACATGCACCTGGTCCTCCCAGAATGGTCTTAATTTCCCCGGTCCTCCTTTCTCGTTCAGGTTGCGGATGAGAACCCTGCATCCGGGATACAGCTCTGTCCCGTGGGCCTTTTTGTCGTATAGTGTTTTGTTTCTGGCCCCCTCCTTCCGTGCTGTCTCTGATGCTAGGCGATAGGCGTCATTCATGCGGGCCTTCCACTTCTCTGCATATTCTTGAGGGGATAGTGCCTGGTCCTTTGCTCTAAGGCCAAACATCAGGTCAATGGGAAGTCTTGGATTTCTGCCGAACAACAGATAGTAAGGTGCAAATCCGGTCGCTTCATTTCGGGTGCAGTTGTATGCATGTATCACCTTTGGGAGTGACGCTTTCCAATCCGTTTTCGCAACCGCTGGCAGGTTTCTCAGCATCGCCAGAACCGTTCTGTTGAAACGCTCGACCTGACCATTTCCTTGCGGGTGATACGGTGTTGTGTGAGAACCCCTGACTCCACTGTACTCCTGCAGCTTGGCGAAGAGCTTATTGTCAAACTCCTTCCCTTGGTCATGGTGCAGCGTCGCCGGGAAACCAAATCTCAGCACAAAGTCCCCGAATACCTTCTCTGCGGCGGTCTTGGCAGCTTTGTTTCTGCATGCATAGGCTTGAACAAAACGGGTAAAGTGGTCCATAACCACCAGTATATACTCGTACCCTCCCTTACACTTCTCTAAGTGTAAGAAGTCAATGGAGACCATCTCAAATGGGTGTGTGGTCACGATGTTGGTGAGAGGGGCTCTGGTTGGTTTGTTGGGGCGCTTGGTCTTCAGGCAGCTACACACCTGTGTGATGTAATGTTCCACATCTTTCTGCATGTGAGGCCAATAGAAACGGTCCCTCAACAGGTGCAACACCCTCTCCACGCCTAGATGGCCCAGGTCTCTGTGCAGTTCTTTATATACCAGCTCATGGAACTTTTTCGGCAGGACTAGCTGAGTTCGGGTAGCTGTTTTCCGGCGCAGGATGCCATCATCATCAAGGCACAGCCGATGCTTCTCTCTCATGAGTGTCGCAACACCCCTGCTCGCACACTGTGTTTTTCCCCGAGGCCACTGATTGGAGGTTATGTACTTCAGCACCTCTCCAATGACAGCATCCTCCCTCTGGGCGTCTCTCACCGTCTGACTGGGTATCTCTGCCACAGGTGATGTATGTTCCTTCTCAAACTCGGCTAGTGCTGTGGCTATGGTTACCGGACACATCCAAGGCTCAGCTCTCTCCAGCTGTACTGACAGCGCCTGGGTCACACTGTTCATGACCTCGGGGTGTACTTCTGTGAACAGGTCTGCATGTACTGCTCCATCGGCATGCGTGAGAGGCCATCTGCGTCCCCATTGGCTCGTCCAGGCCGGTACTTGATAGAGAACTGGAAATCGGCTAACTCTGCTACCCACCTGTGGGTGGTCGCATTCAGTTTGGCTGTCGTGAGCACATAGGTGAGGGGATTATTGTCTGTGTAGACAGTGAATGATGGAGCGTGGTAGAGGTAATCTCTAAATCTCTCACATATGGCCCATTTCATCGCGAGGAACTCCAACTTCCCTGAGTGGAGATGGTAGTTCTTCTCAGGAGTTGTCAGTGTCCTAGACCCATACGCGATGACTGCCAGCCCACCCTGTGACTGTCTTTGATACAATACTGCCCCGAGGCCCTCTCGTGACGCGTCGCAGTGAAGGATAAAGGGCTGTTCAAAGTCTGGGTAGCCCAACACTGGTGGCTGGATGAGGAATTCAATCAACTGACAGAGGACCTGTTGGTGTTCAGCTGTCCACTTAACTGGGTGAGAGGAGGGCAGATGGTCTCGGGAGCCCTTCCTCCCCTTGTCCTTTCTCTTTTGTTTTAGCTTCCCCGCTGCTGTCTTCTCTGGGGTGAGGAGGTCATAGAGAGGCCTTGCGATTCGGGAGAAGTTAGGTATGTAGGGCCGGTAATACGAGATGAATCCCAGCATCTTCCTGAGCTCTCCGATGGTCGTAGGTTCTCTCTCCTTCAGTGCCTGGACCGGGGCCACATCAGCGGGGTCCATTGTGTATCCATCCTTGGTCACAAGCCTTCCCAGGAACCTTACTTGGTTTTTGAAGAGTTCACATTTTCTTGCCGTCAGCTTGATTCCATGGCTTCTGTAGCGGTGCAGTACTCTTCTCAGGTGCTGGAGGTGTTCGTCGAATGTGGTTGAGTGGACCAGGTTGTCATCTAAATACGGCTGACAAATGTTGTCCCTCAGCCCAATCAAACATTCCTCCATGGACCTCTGGAACTCTGCTGGTGCTGAGGACAGTCCGAAGGGAATTCTCACCCATTCATATAATCCCCACGGGGTGATGAATGCAGTCAGTGGACGGCTGGACTCCTCAAGAAACCCCTGGTGATATGCCTTCCCCTGATCCAAGACAGAAAACCAGGCACTCCCCTTCAGGCTGTCGAGCATATCCTGGATGCGTGGTATTGGATGGCGGTCTGGGATGGACCTCTTGTTCAACTCACGGTAGTCACAGCAGAGGCGGAGGCTCCCATCCTTTTTCCGCACACACACGATTGGGCTTGAGTAGGGTGATTTTGACTTAGTTATCCAGCCTCTGTTCAGTAAATCCTCGAGGTATTCCTTCACTTCTTTATGAAGAGGCTTTGGGACTGATGTGTATGTCCGCTTCACCGGTGTGGTGTCACTCAGGCGGATCTTGAGCTGGAGTGATGGAATAGTCCCCACATCATGGTCATCGCGTGCGAACACACTACTCTCCTCCCGCAGTAGCTCTCTCACCTGCAGTTGTTGTTCAGGTGTCAGGTGGTTCAGAGGGACAGGCGGGTCCCATAGATCTTCCTCCTGGTGTTCCGTCTTGACATCACCTGGCCCTTTCAGCTTTGTTGTGTCTCTAATCACAGGTCTTCGTTCTGTACCTGTTGTGGAGGTCCCTGGGATGACTGGGTTCACTGTACTAGTCCCATCCACATCCAACGGCTTCACGGCGGCAGGGTAGATGGCTCTAGTTCTTTGGGTCTGCCCCAGGGGAGTCCGTGGCGGCAGTGTGATGTCATGAGCTGTGACGTTAGTCACTGGGACAGCGATGCGTGACCAGGTTCCCTTCTGTAAACATACAATGTTTTCATCCACCTTCAGGCCCTCTGGCCACTTTGGGTTCACATTAGGCTCAAAGAGGACGTTCTGGTCTGCTTGGAGGGGCCCTGCTCTAACACCACACTTAACAATCTTTGTCTGGCCCGCCGGAATAGTCATGCTTTCTCGGCCCACTTTAACCATCCCCTCACCTTCCATATCATCTTGGCTGTTTATCAGCTTCACGAGGACTTCAGCCTTCTTGTAGTCAACCGCGAACGCAATGCTTAGTGCCTTTGTGATTACACTTGATGGCTGTCCAGCTCCAGACTCTAACAGGTGTTCAATTACATTGTAACCGATGATCGGTTCTTCTGCGGTGCCCTGGTGTGTGGTTACTAGTATTGGCACAGTGAGTTCCATTGGTGGAGTCTGAGTGGTGCTATTCGGTGCTAACTGGACAGTCACTTCCACCCATCCAGAGAAAGGAATGGTTGTCTGGTTTGCTGCTTTACCAGTCAGGGTGCCAGGGCCAAGGATCTCTTATGTGCTTCTCACCTTGGTGTGTGGGAGATGTTTTCTCCTCCATTCTTCACTGATTAGGCAGACCTGCGACCCGGTATCCCACAATGCCTGTGTGGCTACACCATCAATGTAACAGTTTATCATGTATTTCTTTCCAATTAGGTTCAGCAGCTGTGACTGGCGTTTTGAGGAGATATGACTCACTGTGGGTGCTTGCTGTTCCCGCCCTGCCTCGTCTCGCTGCCGGGCAGACACTCTGGCTTCTAGTAGCTGAATACTGTCGTCGATGAGCTTGCTGGTGACAGTACAGCTAGACGTGTCTACCTGCTCCGATTTTTCAGGCCTCTGAGCTCTACACCCTCTTGAAAGATGGCCACTCTGTCCGCATTTGAAACAGTGGTTGCACTGGTCGCCCCTTTCACTGTCTTGACAGGCTTTGCATCCGCGCTTCCTCACAGGCTGCTGCTGACGAGAAGGTCTTTGGCCAGAGGAGTGGTTCATGGCTTTTCTCATCTGTTCCATTTCTCCTTTCAGCTGTTGGATTATCTCGTAGAACGCAGACTCCTTTTGGTTCCCTGCCTGTGTCTTAAGGGCATTCACACTCGCGGATGTTGATGGCGACGACTCCTGACCCCCGACCACTGCAGCTTCCGCTCCTCGATACTGATGTGCCTCAGCTCGCACTTCCCGCACTCTGGTTTCCTTACTGTGGGAGCTCTTCTTGAATTTCCGCTGTCTCTCTGACTCGAAACTTGCGGCCTCTATCATCTTAACAATGAGAACATCATCAGTAGTTGCTTGATCATCGAGATAGCTCTTGAGCTGATATTTTACCTGGTCACTCACTAGCCCAGTTCCCACAGCTCTTAGGAACTTCTTCTGTATCAGTTCAGGGCTGTATTGTTCATCAGAGCCAGGCTCTCTCGCTGCTGCTAAGAGTCTCTCTTTACATGCTATGGCTCGGAACAGGAAGTTCTGTGGTGACTCCTGACTGTCCTGTGTGATGTTGATTAGTCGGTGATATAGGTCCACAGAGCTATCCTCTTTGAAATGGCCGTTCAGAATGGTCCTCAGCTGAGGGAGGGTGAGTTCGGTTTTGATCTCTAACAAGTCACGGAGAGTCAGCCCAGGGCTGATGGCTCGGATTACAGCCTCTATTATCTCCAACTCGCTGTGGCCTTTTCTCACCCCCATATCAATCTGATGCGTAAGATTTATATAAGACAACTTGTCTATCTGCCCCCGTTCTCCTATTTGGCCATTTATCTTAAAGTCTCTGCGTATGGTCACTTCAGGGGGTTGGATTACTGACGGGATTGGGTTTGAAGGTTGACTAGGTCTACTGGGTTCTTTAAGACTTAGTTTCTCACTGAGGCGTGATATCCCTTCCTCAAGCGCTTTTGTGGATGCAGTAAAGCTGGACTGTAAGGCCTGATATTGTTCATGTAAGCTTGCCAATTCAGCAGCATCCTTGTTAGTACTGTCTGCACCTGCACCAGTATGTGACTCCGCCCCTCTCTGCTTCATTTCACTAGAGAGGTCCACTAGTCTGGACAGAAACTGACGTGCTACCTCTTCATCCTCCTTCTCAATTGCTTCATCCACAGTTTCACTAATAAGTCTGATCAGCGCATGCCTCTTTGTCTGGTTTTCAGTGGGGACTTTAGCAATAACACACACCTCTTTTAACTGGTCCAGCCCTAACTGCAGGAGGGTCTCACTCAGCCTGTCTTGCAGTTGCTCAAGCTCCAGTTCCATTGTTGGTCACGTGTTCTCACTCCGCTCCCCACTTCTTCTCCTGACAATGGTGGCAATGGCGCTGATCCCGGGTTTCGGCACCAATATTTGTAGCACACTTGATAAGAATGACACTTACAAGGGCTGGTGTTTTTGTTGTTTTACTCCATCTGTCAAATAGACATTACAGAGGACACGTTTTCAGAGCATGGCTCACTATACGAACGGCAACACTCATCTCCAATTTATACACAATAAGAGCACCAAATATATTCTTCCATAAATTCACATTAGTCTAGCCTACCGCGAGCAAAGCTAAACAGTATATAACGTTACGGAACATGGGGGGATCAAAATAGCAACACACATAGGCCTACCTTCATATTTACACAGTGTGGAGACACTAAACATAGTAAAGGGACAGACTAATCACACCTACAGACAATGTCAAAGCCAAGCTACAGAACAATGGGTTCAGACCGCGGGAGCTATGGCTATGCTAACGTTAGCAACTCGCTAGCAATCTAGCTAACGTTAGCCAGTGATATGACGTTATCAAAATAAATATGAAAGTCCCTTCGTGGGTATTTCTAATAGGCATCCATATCCCACCTACACATCATATTTAATCACCATCCTAATTCCATATGTCTAACTAGTCTGCTTACCTGTCAAATAGACATTACAGAGGACACGTTTTCAGAGCATGGCTCACTATACGAACGGCAACACTCATCTGACGACTCTATGTCCCAGAGTGCACGGCGAGAGCCAGCACTACGTCACACAGGCTAGAAGCAATTAACCTGCAGTACCCTCCTGTGGCGAGAACCGGCTATCACAACAACACAGCAGACAATTCTCCTCTTTACTATTAGTGAGTGGTCAATGAAGGTAAGTATATAAAATAAAAAATAGATGGGGGGCTACTAAATCCCAAGTACCCCACACCTTTCTATCAGCTCGAACCAGTCTGGCCATTCTCCTCTGACCTCCGGCATCAACAAGGCATTTTCGCCCACAGAACTGCCGCTCACTGGATATTTTCTCTTTTTCGGACCATTCTCTGTAAACCCTAGAGATGGTTGTGCGTGAAAATCCCAGTAGATCAGCAGTATCTGAAATACTCAGACCAGCCCGTCTGGCACCAACAACCATGCCACGTTCAAAGTCACTTAAATCACCTTTCTTCCCCATTCTGATGCTCGGTTTGAACTGCAGCAAATCGTCTTGACCATGTCTACATGACTAAATATATTGAGTTGCTGCCATGTGATTGGCTGATTAGAAATTTGCGTTAACGAGCAGTTGGACAGGTGTGCCTAATAAAGTGGACGGTGAGTGTATACCAAGTCCAGTTGCACTTGATTCAACTCCTTTAGATAACCGTGACCTGGATGATTGAGAACATTCATAGACTTCCCTCTGTTGAGTGCAAAAATAGGTTTGAACTTGGAAAATGCTGCTTGTGACAATATTTTTACTTATTATTTAGGAAAAACTGCTTTTAGAACAGCGACACACCAGCGTTACAGGTTCACTAACCGTTGTTAGACATTTTTTGACTAATGGTGGTGTGTGTAACTGGGTGATAATTCAATGAAGGGAGTTTTTTTGTCCCCAGGGTAAATTTTCAAGAACAAAAACTCTTATAGTATTTGTTAGGTTTTGTTAGCTGTAATGAATGAAAGGTCACGTGTTTAACTTGACCTACTCACGGGTGTACGTGCAGTGCGTGTGACGTATACAGGGAGTTAGAAGCGCATGTTATGAAGGTTGTATGTCGGATGAACGCTAGTAAAAGCTACGCAGTTAAGAACCTACGAAGTCGGCTCGTTCTTGAATTATTCTTATGTCAGTAAGACAAGGCGTCTACGGACATTACATGGTGTCAGAATAGTCTGTGTATCGGAACACGAGCGGTCATGCCGAAGTTTAATCCGCCGAGTGAATTCAAGTTTGACTGCCCCGTTGAATGGCCGGAGTGGAAACAACGCTTTTCGCGCTTCAGGCTCGCGACAAAGCTGGATAAAGACGACGGGGATATTCAAGTGAGTTCGCTGATTTATGCAATGGGCAGCGAGGCTGAAAAGATATTCAGCTCGTTTGACTTCGCGGCGGAGGGTGATAAAGTGGACTATGATATCGTACTGAAAAAGTTCGACGACTACTTTATTCCCCGCCGTAACATCATACATGAGAGGGCGTGCTTCTATCAACGTAGCCAGCAGCCAGGAGAGACAGCGGAGATGTACATCCGGACATTGTATGAGCTGTCTGAACACTGTGAGTTTGGGGACAAGAGGGATGAACATATCAGAGATCGTCTGGTAGTGGGCACAAAAGACAAGGTGCTCTCCCGTCAGTTCCAGCTCACAGCGGACCTTACTCTGGTGAAAGTCATTGAACAAGTGCGCCAGGCGGAGGCAATAACAAAGCAGCTCAGCCTCCAAGCTAACCAACCAGAGGCCCAGCTGGCTAACGTCAATGTTGTCCGACGGCGGGACGGACGCCAAAACAAAAAGGGCGGACAGCGTCATGGTGGCAGCAGACCTGCAACCAACAAAGTAGATGAATGCGGGAGGTGCGGCAAGACGCAGCACACCGATGAGCGGAAGTGTCCTGCAACGAACAGTAAGTGCAACAAGTGTCATAAAAAGGGACATTGGGAGCGTGTATGTCACTCTAAAGCGGTGAGAGAAGTCACTGAAGAGGTTAAACAGCTGTACTTTCTGGGAGAAGTTGGCAAAGAGAGCAGTCAGGAAGATTGGACTGTTAGTTTAACAATAAGTGATGTACCAATAACCTTTAAAATTGACACGGGGGCTGACGCTACTGTTATCAACCAAGGGACATTTAAAAAGCTGAAGCCAAACATAAAACTGGGACCTCCTGACACATGCTTCATAAGCCAAGGTGGAAACATCAGCTGCATAGGACAGTTTCAAGCCACAACCAACTACAAGGAGAAACAATACTCCTTTCCAGTGTATGTGATCAAGGGGAGAGGCAGCTGTCTGCTGAGTCGTCCAGAGGCAGTGGAGATGGGTCTAGTGAAGCGGATGAATGAGGTCAGTGGAGTTTTCGGTTCAAGTGGACTGCTGAAAACAGACCCAGTGAAAATAGCTCTGGTGGAGGGTGCCCAGCCATACGCGGTGCATACAGCCAGACGGATACCGCTGCCACTTGTACCACTGGTTAAGAAAGAACTGCAGCGCATGGAAAATGAGGGCATTATTGAAAAAGTGACTCAGCCCACAGAATGGTGCGCCGCTATGGTGCCGGTGCTGAAACCGAACAAGAAAGAGGTTCGCTGCTGCGCTGACCTCAGGAGGCTGAATCGAGCGGTGAAACGTGAGAAATACGTGCTGCCCACTATGGAGGAAATAATGCCAAGGCTCGCAGGGTCAAAGTTCTTCACAACGTTGGATGCAGCAAGTGGGTTTTACCAGATCCCCTTGCATGAAGACAGCAGGGGGCTCACCACTTTCATCACCCCATTTGGGAGGTATGCTTTCTGCCGCCTTCCATTTGGTATAACGAGTGCTCCAGAGATTTTCCAGAGAAAGATGGCGGAAACTCTGACCGGGTTAGAGGGCACAGAGGTGTACATGGATGACATCCTTATACATGGAGAGACTGAGGAAATCCATGACCGGCGCCTAGCAGAGGCGCTGGGGGTCATTGAAACAGCAGGTCTCAAACTGAACCAAGCGAAATGCAAGTTCAAACAGAAACAAGTCCGCTTCCTTGGTCATGTCATCGACGAGGCAGGCATCAGACCTGACCCGGACAAAGTGGCCGGAATAGAGAACTTTCCTCAGCCCCAGAACGTGACGGAACTCAAGAGGTTCCTCGGGATGGTGAACTATTTGGCAAAATACGTCCCAGAGCTGTCCACTGTAGGTCAGCCGCTTTATGGACTGCTTAAAGCAACGACAGAGTGGCTGTGGGGACCTGCACAGAACACAGCATTCCAAGACCTTAAAGCAGCACTCGCCACCGCCCCGGTACTCACCTTTTATGACGTCACTAAGGCTACGGTGGTGTCAGCAGATGCCAGCAGCTACGGGCTGGGAGGCGTTCTGCTCCAGCAGCACGGGGAACACTGGAAGCCCGTGGCCTACTGCTCCCGACGGCTGAGTGACGCAGAGACAAGGTACGCACAGATCGAGAAAGAGTGCTTAGCCAGCGTCTGGGCATGTGAAAGGTTCGAGAAGTACTTGTTTGGGCTTGACAATTTCAGACTTGTCACCGATCATAAACCACTAGTGCCTCTCATGAACAGCAAAGACTTGGATAATGTGCCCATTAGGTGCCAGAGACTGTTAATGAGGCTGATGCGTTTCAATGCAGTGGCTGAATACGCACCAGGCAAAACTTTAGCTGTGGCTGATGCACTCTCCAGAGGCCCAGAGCAGCGCTACGGAGATGATGCTTCTCATGATGATGTTGCAGCGCACATTGATGCCATCATGTGCCAGGTGCCTGCCACACCTCAAAGGATGCAGGAGATAAAACAGAGCACGGATGGGGGTCTGCAGCTCCAGACAGTGCTGGGCTTCATCAGACACGGCTGGCCTGAGTATGTCGATAAAGTGCCGGAGACAGTCAGAGACTTTTATCAGGTGAGAGGGGAGTTATCTGAGGTAGATGGTTTAGTCATCAGAGGCAGTCGTATCGTCATTCCCACAGAGATGAGGGAGGTGATCTTAGACAGAATACACGACGGGCACCAGGGGATAGTTAAGTGCAGAGAGAGAGCTAGCCAGTCAGTGTGGTGGCCCAAAATGACAGAGCACATTACAACAAAGATACAGCAATGTCAATTCTGCAGAGAACACAAGAACACACAGAGAAAAGAGCCTTTAATGTCAAGTGAGCTCCCATCCAGACCATGGCAGAAAGTTGGCATAGACCTGTGTGAGTACAAAAAGCAAAACTACTTGATAGTGTCTGACTATTATTCCAGGTTTTTGGAGATCCTAAATCTACCAACAACTACTAGCAGTCAGGTTGTAGCTAGGCTGAAGGCTACATTTGCACGTTTTGATATCCCTGAAATTGTAGTTAGCGATAATGGGCCACAGCTAGTTTCAGAAGAGATGAGGAGGTTCAGTGAGGATTATGATTTCATCCATGTGACTTCAAGCCCACACTACCCCCAGAGTAATGGACAGGCAGAGAGGGCTGTTCAGATAGCCAAAAGCATATTAAGGCAGGAAGACCCTCTCCTCGCCCTGTTGACATACAGAGCTACACCCTCTTCTTCCACTGGAGCCAGTCCAGTGGAATTGCTCATGGGTAGGAGACTCAGAACCACCTTACCCACATTGCAGCATAACCTGAAACCGGCCTGGCCTAAAGAGGAACTGATCAAAACCGCTGACGCCGCAGCCAAATCGAGGCAGGCTTTCTACTACAACCGCAGGAACGGCGTGCGGACACTGCGCCCACTGAACTCGGGTGACGCAGTACTCACCAAACTTGATGGACAGAAAACATGGACAATGCCAGCAGTTGTTCACAGTCAGAGCTCCACTCCCAGATCCTACATAGTGGAGACAGCTCAAGGTGAACATTACAGAAGGAACAGGCGCCACCTGTTGGCCACACCCAAAACACTCACCTTTGTCAGCAGGGATCCTGTCCATGTCACTCCAGGGGAGAGTGGAAACACGGATGAGTCCCGAGCAGCAGAAATGCCAACTTCCACACCATATGTTACTCGCTCTGGCAGGGTGAGCAAGCCTGCAATCCGGCTGGATTTGTGAGGCGTATGGACTTGTGTATTGTGGGGGATTTTTTATTTTTTGTGAAAAGGGGGGTGATATACAGGTTAGAAAATCATCTTAGAGGGGGAGATGTAATGAATGAAAGGTCACGTGTTTAACTTGACCTACTCACGGGTGTACGTGCAGTGCGTGTGACGTATACAGGGAGTTAGAAGCGCATGTTATGAAGGTTGTATGTCGGATGAACGCTAGTAAAAGCTACGCAGTTAAGAACCTACGAAGTCGGCTCGTTCTTGAATTATTCTTATGTCAGTAAGACAAGGCGTCTACGGACATTACATTAGCTATGAAAAAAAAAGATTTGTGTCTCAGTGATGACATTTTAATACTTTTTCAGTATGTTGAAAATTTAAATGTGGCAGAATTTCACTGTTTTGGGCTTGTCCCCTCCTACCAGGACTTTTTACTTCCCCTCTATAATAAAGTAATCAAAATGGTTAAGTTCATTAAAGCTTTACTTTGCATAATTTAAAAAGACATATTTCAAATTCATTTGGGTTATGTGCAATTTGCAGATTTTTTATCGTTAAATATGGCTGTCCCTCATACATCTGAGAAGTGCCAGAGGCGCATGAGCGGTCATGGCAGAAACATGACTTTTCCATGTCCACAAATGTCATGTGAAGATTTCTGTGTCCTGATCTGAGAGGATGTTTATTAGTCCATCTAACCATCCATTGTCTTAACCGCTTATCCTGCTGTCAGGGTGTCGGGGATGCTGCAGCCTGGTCCAGCAGTCAGGTGACCTGGCGCTACTAAATTATCCCTAGCAATGTTTATTAGTCGTCGTTACCAAACAAGTTACTAACTGAGTATCTTAGTTCAGAAACAAGAAATCTCTCTTTATTCACGTATATTCATTGTACATTGTATGCTAGCTAACAAGTTAGCTTAGCAAGTCTAAGACTCAGCCAACTTTTTCTCCAAAAGGTGAAAATTGTCATTACCGTCACGTGTCATTACGTCACATTTTGCTGTTACAACTTTGAAAAGAAAATCATCATATCAAAGTTATTATGTAGGACGATCAAAGCTATGCTAAAATACTAGTTTAAGACCACTTAATAGAGGTTTGGGGGGAAAAACTGATTTTAATAAGACCCGAGCTCTTGTTTGAAATGCCTTTTTTATTTCTCTTTGCTATTTGGGCTTATTGGAACCTGATAAGTATAAAAACTAAGAATCATCTTTTGACATGATATACTTTTAGAGAAAAATGATGTCCACATATGTGGACACTCGTTCTGAATTTCCATAAAACACAATAAGGTCACCTTTGTGAAATAGAGTGAAAAACTCTTTATTTGCACCCTGAACACAGCAGTTTTTTTCCTGACTGCTTTTGCATGTATTAATAACAGACAAACACATTTTTGAACATGTTTTGAATATCAGAGTACAAAAAACAAAAGGAAAACACTGCATTTTTGCCCCTTTTGGACAGTCACAGCTACAGTATGGCTCATTTGAAATGCTGCAAACAGGTGCAGGAAGACATCATATGCCTGTAACCAAATATAAAACATTCAAAGCATTTTGCATTGTCACTGTTGCATCTATTAATACCACATAGGCTACAAACGTGTTTTTAACATGTTTTGAACATCATAGTGCAAAAAAATGTTCTTTAGGAACATGTACACACCTATGTGTGAAAGGCTTTGAAGCAGTTGCGATCGGCTTGCCAGCACAAGAACACTTTGCAGGTCACACAAGGCACTCGGGTTCTTCCAGTGCAGCCTGCTGCTCTGCAGCGCTGCGTTCCTCAGGCTTATTATCTCTGGGAGATGTGCATTAGCCCTCCTGCGGACTGAGACATGGGGCACTGCTGTCACTGGATGTTTTTTCCCTTGTTTCGAATTGTCTTCTTCCTCTGTCTCTGAAAGGTCTGCATCGTTTCCTTGACTGTGATGCTGGGCCAAGAGGGTCCTAGCCACTTCCATATGGAACTCAAGGAACTGCATGAGGCTCTTCTTTGGTGCACCACATATTGTAAGGTCTTTGCGGTAGAGTAGCCAACTGTTGGCTAAAGCCAGATCCGTGAAGTGCACTAGCATCCACATTGTCCTTTTCTTAGTACGGGCGCTCATGCGATAGTAACTGATCATTCTATCAACTAAATCAACTCCACCCATCTTGAGGTTGTACTCGCGGACAATGCTTCGTCGCGAGACAGACACATATGTTTTCAATTTCTTGTCCCAGCGCTGGCAGGTGTCTTCAGGCTGTGTACCATGAACAACAGACATCATCAGTACTGGTTTGTCGTAATACCACTTCACTACACACAACTTTCCATCTGCAGTGGAAACTTCTGTTGAGGTACCTCTTCCTGCGTTTTTCATGGTTTTGTCAGTGGGTAACTTCTGCACTGCTGCAGCGACTTGGTTCTTCATTACTGTACCAGTCATGTACAGCTCCTTCTTCATCATTTGTTCTGCACCTTGGATGCTTGTGAAGAACCGGTCACAATACACTTTTGTGCCACGATGCAGAGTTTGACACAGACGAGCCATGACTAAGCTTCCCAAACCCGGACCCTCTGGTTCTTCAACCTGCTCAAGCAGTGCACCTGTACCTTGATACAGATCAAAGTCCAGCACAATGCCATCTGTTGTAGCGCAAACAAAGTTCCTTATGCCAACTGGGTTTGGCTTCATTGGCAGATACTGTCTGCACGGACAGGCTCCTGTGAAAGGAATCATCTGCTCATCGACAGATACGCATTCAGGTCGAGTCTGAGACCTGCAGCCTTGCAGAATCCGATCCAGAAAAGGCCTCACCTTCCAGTATTTGTCACTCTTCCTCAGGTCTTCTGGGACATCATCATCAATTAGCACTTTTAGTGATTGCCTCAGTCTGAAGAATCTGTCACGCGTGAATCTGTGATGGCAGTGAATGTCAAGGCTTTGGACCAATACATGCTGATTTTTGGGTATCGGACACAGGACATCAAAATACAGGCACCAAAAAAATGGTAAACTTCATGTACTGATGTGTTGAGTGAGTAGACAGTGACATAGCATTAGAGCAATCTGAAATAGTTTTCATCAAACCTTTATCTATATACTGTTCAAAATAGTTTAGTGGGGTCCAGCCATTTCTGTCCTACTCAGTTTCGTCCTCATGGTCAAACTCGGCAAGGTTGAGCGTCAATGGAGTAGCCCTCCAGCGCATTCCACGTCCTGCACAACCAGAATCAGAATAAAAATAGTACTTATTGCAAAGTAAGTTACACATTTACCCATGCAAGCAATTGACTGAGGTGTATTGGTGCATAATATAGTTGAATCTGAGTGGACATTTCTATGAAATTTGAAGATTTACCCTCAAGGTGTGCCAAAATAAGAACAATTACCTTTATTGGACTGTCCCTGAGGGCTCGGTCCTGGTGTTGGCTCTTCCGGGCCATCATTTCAGCCATTAGCCTCAATCTGCTGAGTTTGACGGCGACGTCTGGGAGTTTGGGATCTGGCAACGTCATAGCCTGGACGACCTGTACCTGTCCCCGACTCTGTCAACAAGTGTTGTAAATTAGCATTTTGCTACAAACATTCCATGGTGCCATGTCTATACTTGTTCCTCCCAATCATTCACCTAGCCCTGAAGCCCTAACTGCCTAAAATAAACAAATACCCACTGGGTCTTGGCTAACCTTTATTTTCACCACGAAGACGTTTACGTCCCCTGCTGTGCTCAGTGGGCTGAGGAATGGGGTCCTCGTCGTCACTACTGTCATCCTCACCGCTGCTTTGCTCCCGTGGTGGGGGTTGGTAAGCAGCATCCAGGATGGCGTCATCGTTGTCAGACAAGTTTTCCAAATCTGACTTGTCTCCATCAAGAGACTCAAGTAGCCCCATTGCTCTTTGCATAGAAAAACGCTCTGGAAATAAAATCATGACAAAAAATCAAATACAAATCAATGTAATGTATGTATGTATTTATTTATCTAATTGTTATTTATGTCACCGGGACAATGTACAGCTTTTTAGCTGCACCAGAGTTAGCTATAAGCTAATTTACATGTGCACATTTTTACTAACATATTAACATTTTCAACCAAACTAAATCCATCTGTACACATACGTGTACATCATGTTTAGCGGCATACTAAATCGTTACTTTTACTAATTATTGTCAAATTTGTATGTCATGGCAAACTTACAATGCTTTTATGCATATCTACATTAGAATAAGCCGTGAAATATGATTGTCCTTCTTAGCTTGTCGACGTTTGTGTTTTGAGTGGCCACGCGAAACTTCGCTTGTTGTACTCTTCTGACACCACTAGATGGCAGTGTAAGTGTCCACATACGTGGACAAAATGCCCCAGGTAAGCAGACTCAACGACTGTGGTAATATGACCAACATGTGATGTCCACGCACGTGGACGCCAGGTCTGACGAGTTAAAGATCATTTTAAAAGCCAAAAGTGTCCCAAATTGAAGAATGAGCCAAGTGTGTTGTGTTGGTAGTTGTTTAACTACTACGGGAGGGAAATCTGTCCCCGGCAGGTGGACATGTAGCTACGCCATCTTTCCATGTAATGCTAGCAGCACTCAGTGCTCCGCTCATTACACCGCCGTCCATCTTCTTCTCTGAAGACATTTCTTCTCTTCAGTGTTTGCACATCCTGCTGAAGACAAACAGGGGAGCCGTTTGTACGGCCTGGTGTGTTTATATAGACGGGTGGCGGACGTAATTGGGGCCCACAGGTAGGTGAACGTTGACTTAAACGTTTCGGTGCTGCACGCATGCGCGAAGGGATAAACCCACTAGCGATAGCCTTAGAGGGCGGCACCTGTACGAAATAGAACGTGACAGAAGCCGCCAATCATAAAACCCCGCCCATGATTCCAACAAGTCTCGTCCAATCACGGAGCCCCACGTGGAAGGCAAGTAATAAAAGCGGAGCGGCCGCCACGCAGCTGCACATTGCCACGATGGACGCAAGTGAGAAGAGAAGCAGCAAACACAGAGGTGGACGGGGAGAGAAGAAGAGCGGAGACCTTTCTCAGCGGCAACCGCGGCAAACCCAGAGAAGAAGAGCGGGTCCGCCCGGTGAGGCGCCGCAGGCTGAATGCCGCAGACGAGAAACAGGAGTCCGGCAGGGGGCGCTACAGCGAGGAGGCCCAGCCAGACAGGTAAGAAACGAGCTGAACCAAGCGAACCAAGTGTTCTTGTGAGTGACAGGCGCAGTATTTAGTGTGGTAACACTGTGTGTGCCGCACAGCTGGTTCACATCTGCTGACTAGAACCAGCAAGACGCTCATTAGGGCCGTTTAGATTCTCACTTTAGTTTGTGTTGCCGAGGCAACGCTGGCCAGTCATTTTCCCGCCTCAAAAACGTTACGACACAATCTACCCAAAACGACCATAGACGGTCAAAATGACGGCTGGTAACTTGCGCGTGATTGCGCGCGTCATGCCACTATTTATTAGGCGTGTTGGTTGGTCGCATCGTTTCCTTCGTGAAGTGAACTGCTCTGTCCTACCCACTAGCGCCCTCCAGTGGACATAAATAGTCTAAACTTTTGATCATTTCCAACACGTCTGGTTTCAGACGCCGTTTCAGACGCACCATGACAACCACCGACGCGCTGCAGCATTTACAGGCGTTGGACAGCGGCCACTTTAAATAGTTTGGAAAATAGTATTAAAGTTGTTAAACTGTTAATTTTGGTGCCAGTTAGTTTCAAAACAGACATACTAACATATGTACTGCATTAATATGTCAACTGGGTATTTATCTTGACAGAATATAGAGTTTAAAAACTGCGGCGGTCGAAAGGACCGCCCACGGTCGTTCTAGTAGTTTTAAGTGCCGCTCGTTGTCTAGGACTGTTTCAATAGTTATTTTCTATTGTTTTGTTTTGACATTTCACCTTTTATAGGCCTTGTTACCTTTGTTAGAATAGCAGTGTGTTTTCCCTTTTGTATTTCAGGTGATATTTTCACTTTCTCAGCTTTGCTATTCAAGTTCGACTATGTCTCTCTGAAGTTTAAATGGTTTAAAAATGGAAATAGTATTATAGTTGTTAAAATGTTAATTTTGGTGTCAGTTAGTTTAATAGCAGACATGCTAACATGCAATGCATTTCTATCTTAATTTGGTACTTATCTTGACAGAATAGAGTTTAGAAACCGTGGGCGGTCATTGTGGACCACTCATGGTGGTTTTAGGTAGGAGTGACGTCTCGGTGGTTCTGGTGTTAAATGACTTCTCTGGTGTCTCTGGTTTGGATCAAACACTTGACTGACATTTCTGTCAAAGTCCTGCTACACAGTGTTTCCACACTACATACAAGACACATGGATTTACACACATTTCAACAGATTCCACAGAAAATGTGACTTTGTACAGATTGTCAGCAGACATTTGGCAGTCACGTTCAGTTGGTTCTTCTTGCTGATTCCACACACACACACACACACACACACACACACACACACACACACACACACACACACACACACACTGGTACAACGTAAAAAAAATCAAACCATCTGTTTCATGATACACTTCATCTGTGTGATATTAATATAAAGAAATTCCATTTACAAAGTTTCAAGATATTTCAATTCTACTTCCAGCTTTGGCAGTATATAATTTTTTCATTTCATATACAATTTAGTTTCAGATTTTCATATACGTTTTTTTCAACTCTGATCCTTCAGCTGATACGCTCCAGCTTTTCTTTTAGTAATGCACTTCAGCTCCCAATTCTGCCTGTAGGCGAATATGTTCCAGCTTCCAGTTAAGATTACAGCATATTCAGCTTCATTAGATACTGACTTCAGCTTCCAACTGCGACTACTACACTTCAGCGTGCATGATTTGTTTCCAGCAATTTTCAGCATTATTTCAGCAATTTTCTTCAGCTTTCAGCGTCCTTGTTTTACTTTTACAATTCAGCTGTTTTTGCAGCAATTGTCAGCATTCCTTCAGCAATTTCTTTCAGCTATCAGCATCCACATGCATTTTCTGCAGGATCTGCATTTTCTGGTTTTATATGAGCTGTCAAGAAATGGACTCCACATAAATCAAAATTCAGTTTTTATTATTGGAACAAGTTGTGGAACATAAAAAATATAAATGCTGAAAATAATCCCCAATCTTAAAGCTGTATAAAGTAATTAAAATAATGGAGGTAATTAAAAGCAAGTGCAGCGTTTCTATTATAGTTATAGGGTGGGTTACATAGAATTACCTGATGTCTTCCGTAGGGGTTTGGATTCATGTGATCTCAGTGTCATATTGGCATGTCAGAAACTGCCATTCAAAGGAATGAGTTAATTATATATGAACTAACTCATTGGAGTTAACTCTTTGGAGTCTTACAAGTACCCAAAAAGTAACTCTTTAATGTTGACAAGTTTGTATTCTGAAGCAATGCGCACTCAATACATTTAGATTCCTTCAGTTGGCTGAAATCAGATTCCAGAAAAGTTTTAAGTAACCTCAACTTTTTTTTACTCTATTTTGCAGTATGTTTATAGAGGGAAGCATGAAGACAACAGGAGGGAGAGACCCTCAACTGTTACGGAGGCAAACAGGAGGAGCAACAATGTCAGGAAACCAGATGAAGTCGCTCTTCTGAAAAGCCGGGTGGAGGACTTGTCTAAGCTCCTGAAGGAGCTCCAAAACAAGACCTTGCACTTGCAGAGGACTCTCAAAGAGAGGGAGGTCAGCCACAACAACTGGCAGAAGGAGAGGGAGTCTCTCCTCCAAGACAATGAGGAACTTGAGAAAATGAACAGCATTCTCAAAGAAGAGTCTCTTGTCAATGATAAAATGTTGAAGGAAGCGCTCTATGATAAGGAGACATGCCTTAAGACCTGTGAGAAGGAAAAAGAAGTTCTCCTCAAGGACCAAGACTCACTTCTGCAGCAGTTAAACTTCCTGCAAACAGAAGGGCTCCGTAAAGAGAAGGACTTTGAAAGAAGGCTCGCTGAAGAGAATGTGGAAGTGCAGATAGCGCTGAACAAGCGCTTCACCTTGGAGCTTTCACAACAGAAGGAGGAAAGTGAGCAAAGGATCACGGCCGCCCTCAGTCAAGTCGAGCAGGAGTTTAGGTGTAATCTTGAGCAGTGGCAGAAGGAGAAAGCTTGTATCCTAGAAGAGAACAAAGAGACTAAGCTGCTCCTGCTTCAGGCTCAAGAAGAAGTTCAGCTGCTAAAACAGAGCAAGGAGGAGGCAGAGCTGAAATGGACTGCTCTTCTTAGCCTGAAGGAGGAGCCCTCGCAGGTCCCAGGTACCGACTCGCTGGCCTCAACAACAAAGGCACACAAGAGTCGGGAGGACAAGGAGTCAGCAAAGAAAGAGAAGAAGGAGCAGAAACTGTTGGCCAAGAGAGAGAAGCAGGAGAAGAAAAGGCTGTTTGAGAAGGAGACAGAAGGCAAGAAGATGCCCAAGAAACCGAAGAACTTCTTTCTTTCTTTCTTTACCAAGAAAGTAAGGGTTTTTTCAAATGGTTAATTCGTATGTAGTTTCAAACTGTTAAGATTTTTCATGTTAAGAGTTCTACTTTAAATAGTGTAAATAGTTCTAGTGTTAAAAGCTCTAGTGTTGAGCATTGTTACTGTTAAGAGTTCTACTGTTAAGATTTTTCATGTTAAGAGTTCTAGTGTAGATAGCTCTAGTGTTAAAAGCTCTAGTGTTGAGCATTATTACTGTTAAGGGTTCTACCGTTAAGATTTTTCATGTTAAGAGTTCTAGTGTAAATAGTTCTAGTGTTAAAAGCTCTAGTGTTGAGCATTGTTACTGTTCAGGGTTCTAGCGTTAAGGTTTTTTCATGTTAAGAGTGTTAGTGTTAAGATTTTCCGTGTTGAGTTTTCGTGTTAATAGTGTAGTAAACCTGCGGCGGGAGGTGATTGACATGAGACGTGGCTCCTTAATGAAGTGATTGCTTGCAGCCGCGCAACTAGACTGGAGGAGACGCAAGTTAGAAGAGAGGGCTAAGCAGTCCCTCGGGGTTGCTGGAGAGAGCTGACTTGGTTGGTTTGCGAATACATTCGTTGGGGGGGGAGGCGGCGTTCGCAGTTTATAGTATTGCCGGCGCTGAAGACAGAAAGGTAGGGGAGCTGTTCCAGATCAGGAGGGGAGGCTAGTTGCTTCCTTTAGTTAGAGAGGGCCGGGAACGCTTAGGAGTGTTTCGCGGACCTCCGCTCTCCAGCCCGGGTTCCAGTGGTCGGCACGCCGCCGCCCGCTGCCTGTACCGCCGACTGAACGCGATTGTATCCCCGGCTGTCGGACGGTGCCAATAAAGCTCAGACCCTGGGGGAGGGTCTCGCCAGCCGAGCGAGCTAAGTTTTAACTCTTGCTATTTCCCTATTCCTGTTGTACTAGGATTTATACATGTATTCACTGGTGAGTTTTATTGTAACGGCTTTTTACAGAGGAGCAGAGGGTTAGTGGGCGGCTCAAGTTACCCGGATGGTGGGGACGTTTACTGTCTTATTTGCAGTGTCTGAGCAGGCGTTATAGCCCCGTTTGCTCCTTGAGTGGAGGTGTAGCCTAGTGTTTCATCCCCCGTGTGCAGTGTCTCCAGCGTGCGGACCGTAAAGGGTGGGGTGTTTGCATTCATGCGTGCCGTGCCTGATCTTAAAGTGTGCCCTATTCCATGTGCGTGGTTTGTACTACAGTGAACAGACTTTACTTACCTGTGAGTAGTCGCCGGTCCTCAGGCCTATCTGTTCAACTCTGTAGGCCTTTTAATATAATTTGTGATGAAATAAAGGTTTATCTACTTTTCCATATTCCTCGACTGGTGTTGTGTGTCTTTTAGGTCTCTGACAAAGCCCATACCGGGCTTGTTTATTACAATATATTGTCAGAAATATGAGGCAGAAAGAAGGCATCTGACTCAAAATCTCAGAAAAATAAAAACACAGTTTGATTCAGTAGATATTCAATAGTAGAACTAAACCGAGTGTTATAACGTCTTGTTTCAGTTTCTTAGAGTAATTAATTTAATTAAGAAGATTTGAGGGGTTTTTTTGGGGGGGGATAACGTAAATAATAGACACTGATCCACACGACATACCAGCTGGTGGCGGTAATGCACCATTTCGTTGTTTACCGACCGACGAACACCAAACGAAGAAGTAAAAGAAGCAGAAGAAGAAGACTATCGTCAAAATGGCTGCCATCTAAGTAAGCGCGTTTTATGGAAAAAAGAAAGGTAACCGTGATATTCATGAATTAAAAAAAATGTTATCTTTCGATTGTTTCGAGTAAGTAAATGTAACCCGCACTTTGCGTTCGGCCGTCGTCTCCCTACACGCCCTGGGACTCTGCGTTGTGTTCGTTGTGGTATGATGTTTGCGTGGAAAAGGAAGGAGGCGGAGGCTTGGGATCGTGGCTGAGACCTGGACACTTTATTGGCACTCGCTTACACTTCACCTCTCATCTATCAGCTGGCCGCTGGCCTCATCATACTCACAGCTTCCGGCAGAAGAAACAAAAAAACATTTTTCTTTCTCAATAAAATTAAAATAAAAAGTGCAAATGTGCAAATAAACACATCTCATATCAAAATGCTACCTTACGGCAAAACCAAAGCAAATGTCATCCATTATAAATTAAATAAGGCACTTATTGCCCATAAAATTAAACAAAAAAAACCATGGATACTCTGTTCCAATAATACTGCATCCTGCATTATATGCCATGCTAATGCTCAACAGGCTAGCCAACACTTTTTGTCACATTTCTCTTGCCAAATACAATGTTAGACATCAAACTTTAACTAGGTTATAAGCAAACTTGTCTATTAACACCACAGAATAAACAGACAATATGTGGGATATAAATCAATATTTTTATGATAATGCAGACCGCCAGTAACACTGCTCACCTTCCGGCAGAAGAAACAAAAAAACATGTGATCACGTAGCCTTTTGCCCGGGACAAGAACTAGGGGTACGGTGTTGTAAAAGGGACAAACATCGCCATTTGCGGCATTCCCAGGGGAACATACAGCGTAACAGTGCCACCCTGTGGCGGATTTACATTACTACCTTACATCTACCCCTTCTATAATTGATGGCGTCCCAGCCATCAGACCAAACAAAACAAAACAAAACTTATGAGCATAAACATTAAAACAGATCACACTGAAAGTGACGTATTAATACCATGAGTTGCATATGAAATGTAGATGTGTAAATGCAATCAAAGTAAATAAACCATTAATAAAACTTGTTTTTTTTTTTTTTTTTTCCGTGGATTATACGTGCCTTGCTACTCTCTCTGCTATGGCCCTCTGCCACAATGTCCAGCCCCTCTCTATCTTCTGCTGTTCCTCTTTTGATCTCACCACCTGTGACTCGTAAGACAGTTTCTTTGGGGGACGTCGAGTTCTCTGTGGGTTCCTCCTCAGGCTGGGGCCATCAAGTGCGTTGGTGTCACTGACATTTATGTCCTCTTCCCCCTCTTGACTCACTTTTTCGGCTTCCTCCCCCATTACCTCCATGCCATCCACCTCCCAGTCCCCCATGTCAGACTCAACTCCTGCACTTGTTGCTGCACCAGCCCGCTCCACCGGAAGAAACATACACTGTGTAAGAAGGTTGCGGTGAACCACTCTCTCTTTTTCACCATCCTCTGTTCGGACCACATACACGGGTATACTGGGTTGTTTCTTCACCACAATGTATGGGCGTGACTCCCATCTGTCTCCCAGTTTCTGCCGTTCCTCCACATGACATATTTTGACCAAGACTCTGTCCCCTGGGCTGAAACCTTGACTCTTTGCTTTTTGATCATAGTACCTTTTCTGCTGCTCTTTTGCATGTCGCGAGGCCTGGTTAGCCTGAGTATAAGCTTCCAACAGACAGTCATGCAGGGTCTGGACAAATTCACTATACTCACATGGCTCTTTGGTGGTAGAAAGCCCAAAAATCAGGTCGACTGGGAGTCGTGGATGTCTACCAAACATTAGGTAATACGGTGGGTACCCAGTAGAGTCATGTTTGGTGCAGTTATACGCATGTGTCATTGCATCCACATACTCATGCCAGCGGGGTTTCAGGTGAGGCTCTAGTGTCCCCAGCATGTCCATGAGAGTCCGGTTGAACCTTTCGGTGGTGCCGTTACCCTGGGGCTGATAGGGGGTTGTGTGTGTCTTAGTGACACCAGTACACTTACACAGCTCTTTCACCACAGTACTTTCAAAATTACGCCCCTGGTCTGCATGTAGTTTTGCTGGGAATCCAAACCGACAGAAAAAGTTCTTCCACAGTACCTTCGCCACTGTACAGGCTTTTTGGTCTTTAGTGGGATAGGCCTGGGCGTACCGGGAGAAGTGGTCAGTGACAATGAGCACATTTTCTATGCCTCCCTTTGATTTCTCCAGAGTCAGAAAGTCTACACACACAAGTTCCATAGGAGCGCTGCTGTGAATACTGACCAGGGGAGCCCTGAGGCCTGCAGTTGGAGTCTTTCTGAGGCAGCACCTTTCACACTGCTCACACCAAGCCTTGATTTCCTGGAACATCTTAGGCCAGTAAAATCTCTCCCTTATCATCTGCAGCGTTCTCTCAAACCCTAAATGCCCTGAGTCATGATGAAGTGCAGTCTTGACGGATGTGTGAAATCTCTCTGGTAGTACCAGCTGCTCTACTACTCCCCTTTGACAGTCTTGGACCTGACGATACAATATTCCATCCCTTACTAATAACCTCCGCCACTCTTTTAAGAGAAGGCAAACCTGCCTGCCACCACCAATCCTCTCGCTGCGGCTCGGTTTTTGGTTCACACTTTTAAAGTGCAAAACGGGACCGATTACAGCATCCTCTTTTTGCCCTGCACGAATCTCCTGTTTTGTCAATGCAAGTAGAGAGTCCATCCCCACATCTTGATAGGATTCACCGAGCGTGTGTGAGAGAGATTCTTGATGCTCAGGTCCCTCTGAAGCAGAGCTTTCCAGTTGTTGGGGAGATTGTTCCTCTACACACCTTTGTACTTTGGCTGATACAAGCTGAGGGCAGGTTTGCAGGACTTGGGTGACCTGGTTAGACAGCCGGGAGAGGGCATCAGCGTTCGCATTATTCTGTCCCCTTCGATACTGCACATCAAAATCAAATGCTGACAGCCGAGACACCCACCGCTGACCTGTAGCAACCAATTTTGCAGACGACATGACATACTTGAGGGGGTTATTGTCTGTCTGGACTGAGAACTTGCACCCATATAGATGGTCATAGAACTTGTCGGTCACTGCCCATTTCAGAGCGAGGAACTCTAGTTTGTGTGCAGGATACCTTGTCGCTGCTGGGCTCAAGCCTCTGCTGCCATAAGCTATGACTCTCTCGACTCCGTCCTGAACTTGGGCTAATACAGCACCAAGCCCCTCCCCCGAGGCGTCAGTCTGGAGCAGAAAGGGTAGGCTGTAGTCTGGATAGCCTAACACTGGAGCAGTTGTCAATCTTTCTCTCAGTGACTGAAAAGCCTCCTCACACTCATCAGTCCAGACAAAGAACTGGTCAGGCACTAACCTCTTCTTCCCCCCTCTCCGTTTCTTTCTAGGGTCACCAGCGGTAAGGCGGTACAGGGGCGCGGCTAAGGTGGAGTAACTGCACACAAACCGCCTGTAATATCCGGTGAATCCCAGGAACTGAAGCACCTCTTTACGATTCGTGGGCCTCGCCCAGTCCTTGACTCTGCTGATCTTCTCTGGGTCTGTCCTGATGCCCTCCGCAGACACCAGGTGACCCAAGTAGTGCACCTCCTTTCTCACAAGCTGACATTTGGAAGGCTTCAACTTCAAGCCATGCTCCTTCAGTCGATCGCACACCAGCTGCAGCCTCTCCAGATGCTCATCAAAGGTTTTAGAGAATATGATCAGATCATCAAAGGAGATTGGTGAAGTTCAGATCGCCAAAGCAGCAGGTCATGAGTCTCTGGAAGGTGGACGGAGCGTTTTGAAGGCCGAAAGGCATTCTGTTGGCTTCAAACAGCCCCATGGGAGTACTGAATGCTGTTTTGTGTTTGTCCTGCTCCGCCACCTCTACCTGCCAGTATGCAGATGTGAGATCAAGTGTTGAGAAATACTTTGCTTGACCCAGAGCCTCCAGGGCCTCCTCTATTCTGGATAGTGGAAATGCATCTCTTGTGCTGCAGGCGTTAAGCCTTCGGTAATCGATGCATAACTTAGTGATCCGTCTTTCTTGGTAACAATCACTACTGGCGAAGCATATGGACTCTTACTAGGCCTGATAACCCCTGCTGTTTCCATTTCTGTCAGCAACTTCCTCACATCCTGCCACTGTGAAGGGGGAATCTTGCGGTACGGGAGTCGAAAGGGCTTTGAGTTGACCAGGGGGATTTCGTGCTGCACTGTTTTTGTGTGGCCGTAGTCCATTGAGTGCTGTGAGAACACCCCCATATTCCTCTCCACAAGCTGTTTTAGGAGGGCGCGCTGGTGCTCATTCTCCACTGCTGCTTCACTTATGTCCACCCCACCACTGCTCACAACTTGGTTCAGACACCGGTATGTCTCTTTGTTCTCCTCATTTTGATGACAACCCTGTTCCGTGGCTGAAAAATCCACAACACTGTCCACCAGGAAGGCGCTGGCCAGCTGTATGTGTGGTTTGATTGTGACAGTTTGTTGGGACAGGTTCATCACTCTGACAGGAGCACAGCCTTTCTTCACATCTGCAAGAACTTTGGCGACCATAAGGTCCTGAGGAAGCCGAATGGAGGCGTGGCCTTCAATTAGCGCTGTGTATGTCTTTCTTTGTGGGCCAGCTTTGATTTTGCACATTAAGTCCATCTCTTTCCCTCCCGGGATGCGTATTTTACGGCCAGTGTACACAGCAGGGCCCACCATGTCGTCTGCTCCTGTATATTCAGTGTCGCCAGTTTCCAGTAAAGCTGTGTACCACTCTGGATGGCTTTCCTTCACCCGCTGAAGATATTGCTCCCCATAGGTTGCTTGGAGGTGCCTCCTGGCGGCACGGACGACATTAGTTCCCACAAGCAGTGGGACGGAGGAGCGATACTCGGAGTCAGGGACAACAAAATCCGGCACACTCTGGAACTCCTTCCCCAGCACTATCAACTTAATGCGCAGGACACCAGAGTAAGGCACATCCTGACCTGCTGCACCTGCTATGGGTATTTTAGAGGGCCGTAGTTTCTGTCCATGGAGGTCAGGGTGGTTGCACCAGTATCCGTGAGTAATACTGGTTACCTGAGAGCCGGAATCAGTAAGAGCCCTGCACTTAAATCCATTGACTTCCACCTCACCCTCATTCCTGGGACCCACAATAGGAATGTCCTCTACTCCATCATCAGTATCGCTCACCTGCAGTGGGGGGTCTTGCTGCTTGCCCATGGTTGCCCCAGTTACCACAGGCCCTAGGCGTTTAAAATGCTGCGTTGAGTGGGGCATGGTGCTCTCCGCGGAGGTCGTGGGCTGGGGTCGGTGAGTCCAGGGCGGACTGGGATCTGGGAGCACCGCTCGACATACTCGGGCTATATGCCCTTGCTTCCCACACCGGTAGCAAACAACACTGGAGCCCTGAGTAACTGTTCCGGGAGATGGTTGGGGCCTTAGTGGGGGTGCAGGGGCTGGTGCAGGGGTAGGTACAGCAATTCTCCACTCAAGGTGAGCCAACTTGGTCATCTGTTCTTCTTGGCTAAGAGCTCATTTCTTGACCATATCTTTAAGCTCTGTCCACTCTGAAGTGTGTTTTGACCTTTCTGACCTCATATTGGTATCACATTCTGATGTGACCTGCACCTGGGCGAGCGCTTTCTTTGTCTTGTGTTGTGACTGGAACTTCTGAGTCTCTTTTGCAAGGTTTCTAAGCTCTGCTTGCAGCTCCCGGAAACTCAAAAGCCTGGGCTTCATTGGTGCGATCCTTGCATACACCATCTCATCCATAAGCCCTCTTAGAAACTGTCGAGTGAGTTTACTATCACGATCAGGAAATTGCCTGCCCCCTCTCTGACTTTCCTCTACCGCTCTCAGTGTTGCCTCCAGAGCAATAGCATAAGAGCAGGCAGACTCTCCGGACCTCTGGCTGCGCTCATAGAAGTCGGCTAGTGGATCAAGTGAGCCTTGTGTGTCGCTGTATTCAGCCCTGAGCACCTCATACGCCTTCTCTGGAGTCTGGTCGTGGGGGGGTATGTTCAGGACCAGCTTCCTGGCCTCACCGCTCAGGTGTCGCACATCAGTCGGAAAGTGGAGGTGTGTGGGGAGCTCGATTGCCTCCAGAAGGTACTGCATATCACGAACCCAGTCTTCTACAAGTATTTTGCTGTCTGGATTGCCAGTGAAGATTTGGACATTTTTTACCTGATGAGTTTGCATGAACCCACCATATGCAGCTGGTGAAAGGGTTGTGTTGGCTGCGGCTCTGACGGCAGCATTCATTGGGGGCTCATACGGACGTGGGTGCATGTGCAGGGTGGTGGATGGGTGTGGTGGAGGGTGTTGTGGGAGTGTGTTGTGGTAAATGACAGCTCGAGGATCTGAGGCAGGGGCTGTGTGGTTAGGGGCTACATGTTGCACTGCTAGTGGGGTGGTCACCTCTTGGGGGTAGAGGGCAGCAGGCTGTGACATATGCAGCTGGGGGATTGATCCATGCTGCAAACTTTGAAGGGTCTGGCCAGTAGAAGAGGGGTAGCTCATAATGTTCATCATTGGTGGCATTTGAAAGCTTGGCATGAGGGCCTGGGGCACAGGGGGATTATATGCAGGACCAGTGTAGACCTGGGGTTTAGGCTCGGCAGCAGGGCTTTGGTAAGGAGGGGTGTCTGGGTGAGTCATGGTAGGCCGCTGTACAGTTTGCATTTCCGTGGAGGTGGGGCACGAGAGGCTGTGAATGGGCAAAGGGTGTGTGTGCTGGTTCACACTGGCTTGGGCCGGGGGATTAGGTTCCACTAATATCTGTACAGCTGGAAGGGATGCACTGGGCAGGCTGTAGTCTGGCCTGCTGTTTCGATGGATTGATTTGGCAGCTGGGCTGCTGTCAAAACATAGTGAGGGTGCTTGCATTGGAGCTCTAGAGGCTGGCAAGGTGGGTGCATGAGCTGGAGTGGAGTAGTGAATAGGGTAAGGTGACAGTATTGGGGGTGGTGGAGTGAGTGGTGCACTTAGTCCTGGGTATGGGGGCTGCTGACTGCTGTGGTGGTCTTGAGGGAGGATCAGCTGTTGGGTGGTGGTGGGGCTAGTGAAGTAGTTGTTAAGCTTTGGCCTCACTGATTGCTGTTGATTTGCAGCACTGGTGGTTGTTACATTAAACTTGAGTCAAAATCAGATGGTCAATACACAACCCTTAACCAAAACCAAAAAATTATGAATGATATATATCAGCATAATGTTAAACACAGTGTTCCTATAGCAGGATCTCACATAGCACACTTTTACACAACTCAAATAACAGTTAAGTTTATCGAAATATCATAAAAAGTCCTCAAATGGATATAGCAAGCTTTCAACAGTCTTTAAAGGATATTTGAAGAGGTGAGTATCTTGCCAATGCTGCAGCGCCGATGACAGTAGTTCAGTCCAACACACTGTCCAGTCACTGAAGGTCACGCAGTTCAATGCAGCAGCAGCAAAGGCGAGGACGCGAGTCTCTGTATCTCCTTGGATCTCGAAGCACCACGATCCGGGTCACGGCACCATGATGTAACCCGCACTTTGCGTTCGGCCGTCGTCTCCCTACACGCCCTGGGACTCTGCGTTGTGTTTGTTGTAGTATGTTGTTTCCGTGGAAAAGGAAGGAGGCGGAGGCTTGGGATCGTGGCTGAGACCTGGACACTTTATTGGCACTCGCTTACACTTCACCTCTCATCTATCAGCTGGCCGCTGGCCTCCCCATACTCACAGCTTCCGGCAGAAGAAACAAAAAACATTTTTCTTTCTCAATAAAATTAAAATACAAAGTGCAAATGTGCAAATAAACACATCTCATATCAAAATGCTACCTTACGGCAAAACCAAAGCAAATTGTCATCCATTATAAATTAAATAAGGCACTTAGTATCCATAAAATTAAACAAAAAAACCATGGATAATCTGCTCAAATAATACTGCATCCTGCGTTATATGCCATGCTAATGCTCAACAGTCTAGCCAACACTTTTTGTCACATTTCTCTTGCCAAATACAATGTTCGACATCAAACTTTAACTAGGTTATAAGCAAACTTGTCTATTAACACCACAGAATAAACAGTTAGACAATATGTGGGATATAAATCAATATTTTTATGATAATGCAGACCGCCAGCAACACTGCTCACCTTCCGGCAGAAGAAACAAAAAAACATGTGATCAACGTAGCCTTTTGCCCGGGACAAGACTTAGGGGTACGGTGTTGCAAGAGGGACAAACATCGCCATTTGCGGCATCCCCAGGGGAACATACAGCGTAACAGTGCCACCCTGTGGCGGATTTACATTACTACCTTACATCGACTTAAACGTTTCAGTGCTGCACGCATGCGCAAAGGGATAAACCCACTAGCGATAGCCTTAGAGGGCGGCGCCTGTACGAAATAGAACGTGACAGAAGCCGCCAATCATAAAACCCCGCCCATGATTCCAACAAGTCTCGTCCAATCACGGAGCCCCACGTGGAAGGCAAGTAATAAAAGCGGAGCGGCCGCCGCGCAGCTGCACATTGACACGATGGACGCAAGTGAGAAGAGAAGCAGCAGACACAGAGGTGGACGGGGAGAGAAGAAGAGCGAAGACCTTTCTCAGCGGCAACCGCGGCAAACCCAGAGAAGAAGAGCGGGTCCGCCCGGTGAGGCGCCGCAGGCTGAATGCCGCAGACGAGAAACAGGAGTCCGGCAGGGGGCGCTAGAGCGAGGTGGCCCAGCCAGACAGGTAAGAAACGGGCTGGACCAAGCGAACCAAGTGTTATTGTGAGTGACAGGCGCAGTATTTAGTGTGGTAACACTGTGTGTGCCGCACAGCTGGTTCACATCTGCTGACTAGAACCAGCAAGACGCTCATTAGGGCCGTTTAGATTCTCACTTTAGTTTGTGTTGCCGAGGCAACGCTGGCCAGTCATTTTCCCGCCTCAAAGACGTTACGACAAAATCTACCCAAAACGACCGTAGACGGTCAAAATGACGGCTGGTAATTTGCGCGTGATCGCGCGCGACATGCCACTATTCATTAGGTGTGGGTTGGTCGCATCGTTTCCTTCGTGAAGTTAACTGCTCTGTCCTACCCACTAGCGCCCTCCAGTGGACACAAATAGTCTAAACTTTTGATCATTTCCAACACGTCTGGTTACAGACGCCGTTTCAGACGCACCATGACAACCACCGACGCGCTGCAGCATTTACAGGCGTTGGACAGCGGCCATTTTAAATAGTTTGGAAAATAGTATTAAAGTTGTTAAACTGTTAATTTTGGTGCCAGTTAGTTTCAAAACAGACATACTAACATATGTACTGCATTAATATGTCAACTGGGTATTTATCTTGACAGAATATAGAGTTTAAAAACTGCGGCGGTCGAAAGGACCGCCCACGGTCGTTCTAGTAGTTTTAAGTCCCGCTCGTTGTCTAGGACTGTTTCAATAGTTATTTTCTATTGTTTTGTTTTGACATTTCACCTTTTATAGGCCTTGTTACCTTTGTTAGAATAGCAGTGTGTTTTCCCTTTTGTATTTCAGGTAATATTTTCACTTTCTCAGCTTTGCTATTCAAGTTCGACTATGTCTCTGAAGTTTAAATGGTTTAAAAATGGAAATAGTATTATAGTTGTTAAAATGTTAATTTTGGTGTCAGTTAGTTTAATAACAGACATGCTAACATGCAATGCATTTCTATCTTAATTTGGTACTTATCTTGACAGAATAGAGTTTAGAAACCGTGGGCGGTCATTGTGGACCACTCATGGTGGTTTTAGGTAGGAGTGACATCCCGGTGGTTCTGGTGTTAAATGACTTCTCTGGTGTCTCTGGTTTGGATCAAACACTTGACTGACATTTCTGTCAAAGTCCTGCTACACAGTGTTTCCACACTACATACAAGACACATGGATTTACACACATTTCAACACATTTCACAGAAAATGTGACTTTGTACAGATTGTCAGCAGACATTTGGCAGTCACGTTCAGTTGGTTCTTCTTGCTGATTCCAAACACACACACACACACACACACACACAACACACACTGGTACAACGTAAAAAAAATCAAACCATCTGTTTCATGATACACTTCATCTGTGTGATATTAATATAAAGAAATTCCATTTACAAAGTTTCAAGGTATCTCAGTTCTACTTCCAGCTTTGGCAGTATATAATTTTTTTCATTTAATTTTCAATTTAGTTTCAGATTTTCATATACGTTTTTTTCAACTCTGATCCTTCAGCTGATACGCTCCAGCTTTTCTTTTAGTAATGCACTTCAGCTCCCAATTCTGCCTGTAGGCGAATATGTTCCAGCTTCCAGTTAAGATTACAGCATATTCAGCTTCATTAGATACTGACTTCAGCTTCCAACTGCCACTACTACACTTCAGCGTGCATGATTTGTTTCCAGCAATTTTCAGCATTATTTCAGCAATTTCCTTCAGCTTTCAGCATCCTTGTTTTACTTTTACAATTCAGTTGTTTTTGCAGCAATAGTCAGCATTGCTTCAGCAATTTCTTTCAGCTGTCAGCATTCACATGCATTTTCTGCAGGATCTGCATTTTCTGGTTTTATATGAGCTGTCAAGAAATGGACTCCACATAAATCAAAATTCAGTTTTTATTATTGGAACAAGTTGTGGAACATAAAAAAAATAAATGTTGAAAATAATCCCCAATCTTAAAGCTGTATAAAGTAATTAAAATAATGGAGGTAATTAAAAGAAAGTGCAGCGTTTCTACTATAGTTATAGGGTGGGTTACATAGAATTACCTGATGTCTTCCGTAGGGGTTTGGATTCATGTGACCTCAGTGTCTTATTGACATGTCAGAAACTGCCATTCAAAGGAATGAGCTAATTATATATGAACTAACTCATTGGAGTTAACTCTTTGGAGTCTTACAAGTACCCAAAAAGTAACTCTTTAATGTTGACAAGTTTGTATTCTGAAGCAATGCGCACTCAATACATTTAGATTCCTTCAGTTGGCTGAAATCAGATTCCAGAAAAGTTTTAAGGAACCTCAACTTTTTTTTTTAACTCTATTTTGCAGTATGTTTATAGAGGGGAGCACGAAGACAACAGGAGGGAGAGACCCTCAGCTGTTACGGAGGCAGACAAGAGGAGGAGCAACGATGTCAGGAAACCAGATGAAGTCGCTCTTCTGAAAAGCCGGGTGGAGGACTTGTCTACGCTCCTGAAGGAGCTCCAAAACAAGACCTTGCACTTGCAGAGGACTCTCAAAGAGAGGGAGGTCAGCCACAACAATTGGCAGAGGGAGAGGGAGTCTCTCCTCCAAGACAATGAGGAACTTGAGAAAATGAACAAGATTCTCAAAGAAGAGTCTCTTGTCAATGCTAAAATGTTGAAGGAAGCACTCTATGATAAGGAGACATGCCTTAAGACCTGTGAGAAGGAAAAAGAAGTTCTCCTCAAGGACCAAGACTCACTTCTGCAGCAGTTAAACTTCCTGCAAACAGAAGGGCTCCGTAAAGAGAAGGACTTTGAAAGAAGGCTCGCTGAAGAGAATGTGGAAGTGCAGATAGCGCTGAACAAGCGCTTCACCTTGGAGCTTTCGCAAAGGAAGGAGGAAAGTGAGCAAATGATCACGGCCGCCCTCAGTCAAGTCGAGCAGGAGTTTAGGTGTAATCTTGAGCAGTGGCAGAAGGAGAAAGCTTGTATCCTTGAAGAAAACAAAGAGACTAAGCTGCTCCTGCTTCAGGCTCAAGAAGAAGTTCAGCTGCTAAAACAGAGCAAGGAGGAGGCAGAGCTGAAATGGACTGCTCTTCTTAGCCTGAAGGAGGAGCCCTCGCAGGTCCCAGGTACCGACTCGCTGGCCTCAACAACAAAGGCACACAAGAGTCGGGAGGACAAGGAGTCAGCAAAGAAAGAGAAGAAGGAGCAGAAACTGTTGGCCAAGAGAGAGAAGCAGGAGAAGAAAAGGCTGTTTGAGAAGGAGACAGAAGGCAAGAAGATGCCCAAGAAACCAAAAAACTTCTTTATTTCTTTCTTTACCAAAAAAATAAGGGGTTTTTCAAATAGTTAATTCGTATGTAGTTTCAAACTGTTAAGATTTTTCATGTTAAGAGTTCTAGTGTAAATAGTTCTAGTGTTAAAAGCTCTAGTGTTGAGCGTTGTTACTGTTAAGGGTTCTACTGTTAAGATTTTTCCTTTTAAGAGTTTTAGTGTAAATAGTTCGTGTTAAAAGCTCTAGTGTTGAGCATTGTTACTGTTAAGAGTTCTACTGTTAAGATTTTTCATGTTAAGAGTTCTAGTGTAAATAGTTTTAGTGTTAAAAGCTCTAGTGTTCAGCGTTGTTACTGTTAAGGGTTCTAGCGTTAAGATTTTTTCATGTTAAGAGTTCTAGTGTTAAGATTTTTCATGTTAAGAGTTTTAGTGTAAATAGTTCTAGTGTTAAAAGCTCTAGTGTTGAGCATTGTTACTGCTAAGAGTTCTACTGTTAAGATTTTTCATGTTAAGAGTTCTACTGTTAAAAGCTCTAGTGTTGAGCATTGTTACTATTAAGGGTTCTAGTGTTAAGATTTTTTCATGTTAAGAGTTTTAGTGTAAATAGTTCTCGTGTTAAAAGCTCTAGTGTTGAGCGTTGTTACTGTTAAGGGTTCTAGCGTTAAGATTTTTTCATGTTAAGAGTTCTAGTGTTAAGATTTTCCGTGTTGAGTTTTCGTGTTAATAGTGTAGTAAACCTGCGGCGGGAGGTGATTGACATGAGACGCGGCTCCGTAATGAATTGATTGCTTGCAGCCGAGCAACTAGACTGGAGGAGACGCAAGTTAAAAGAGAGGGCTAAGCAGTCCCTCGGGGTTGCTGGAGAGAGCTGACTTGGTTGGTTTGCGAATACACTCATTGGGGGGAGGCGGCGTTCGCAGTTTATAGTATTGCCGGCGCTGAAGACAGAAAGGTAGGGGAGCTGTTCCAGATCAGGAGGGGAGGCTAGTTGCCTCCTTTAGTCAGAGAGGGCCGGGAACGCTTAGGAGTGTTTTCGCGGACGTCCGCTCTCCAGCCCGGGTTCCGGTGGTCGGCACGCCGCTGCCTGTACCGCCGACTGAACGCGATTGTTTCCCCGGCTGTCGGACGGTGCCAATAAAGCTCAGACCCTGGGGGAGGGTCTCGCCAGCCGAGCGAGCTAAGTTTTAACTCTTGCTATTTCCCTATTCCTGTTGTACTAGGTTTTATATATGGATTCACTGGTGAGTTTTATTGTGCCGGCTTTTTACAGAGGAGCAGAGGGCTAGTGGGCGGCTCAAGTTACCCGGGTGGTGGTGGGGACGTTTACTGTCTTATTTGCAGTGTCTGAGCAGGCGTTATAGCCCCCGTTTGCTCCTTCAGTGGAGGTGTAGCCTAGTGTTTCATCCCCCGTGTGCAGTGTCTCCAGCGGGCGGAGCGTAAAGGGTGGGGTGTTTGCATTCATGCGCACCGTGCCTGATCTTAAAGTGTGCCCTATTCCATGTGCGTGGTTTGTACTACAGTGAACAGACTTTACTTACCTGTGAGTAGTCGCCGGTCCTCAGGCCCATCTGTTCAACTCTGTAGGCCTTTTAATATAATTTGTGAAGAAATAAAGGTTTATCTACTTTTCTATATTCCTCGACTGGGGTTGTGTGTCTTTTAGGTCTCTTACAAAGCCGATATCGGGCTTGTTTATTCCAATATATTGTAAGAAATATGAGGCAGAAAGAAGGCATCTGACTCAAAATCTCAGAAAAATAAAAATACAATTTGATTCAGTAGATGTTAAATAACAGAACTAAACTCAGTGTTATAACTTCTTGTCTCAGTTTCGTGGAGTAACTAATTTAATTAATAAGATTTGAGGGGTATTTTTGGGGGGGGATAACGTAAATAATAGACACTGATCCACACGACATACCAGCTGGTGGCGGATTGTTGCAGCTGCCATCAGGACCGTGTAGGTAACACATAGCTAGCAGAAAGCACTATTAACGGGGACAAACTGATACACGGTAGCCATCGGATCTCTGGTCTAACCGGAATGCCAAACAAGGGCAATCGGCCGTTTATTTATTGAAAAGCATAATTAGAAGCACCTGTAGAGTAATCACCCGCCCCCCTCTGTACAGCGACGTCGGCATAAGAGCATTCAAGACAGACAGTGTTCCTCGGTGTTCAACACCCCCACTTGCTCTTAGGCTGATTACAGTATGCAGTTGTCAGGTACATCTAGCAAAGAAAATAAAAACATCTTACATACCAAAAACAAAAGAAACTTGTCAAGCAGAGCTTTAGTTACAGGTTTAGTCAAAATATCTGAAACCATGTCTGATGTGGGGCAATACTCAATAGTTATCCTTCCATCACTAAGTGCAGACCGAACAAAATGATATTTGATGTCAACATGTTTACACCTTTGACGACATACAGGATTCTTGGACAGAGCAATGGCACCCTGGTTATCCTCATGGATAGTCACTGGTGTATAATCACACCCCATATCCATCCCATTCAACAGTTGAACAAGATACATACTCTCCTGTGTAGTAGCCGCCAAAGCCACGTACTCGGCTTCACATGTGGATAAAGCAACAGTGGGTTGTTTCTTAGACTTCCAAGAGATAACAGGACCCGTTTCAGAGAGGCAAAAACAATAACCACTAATACTTCTTCTGTCATTCTGGTCTGCGGCCCAGTCAGCATCACTGAATGCAATAAGGTTAAGGTTCACATCACTTCTCTCACTTCTCAATTCATGGTTAACAGTTCCCTTCAAATATCTGAGCACATGCTTTGCAGCTACCCGATGCTGCTCTCTTGGGTCAGACAGGTGTTGTGACAGTTTACTTACAATGAAGCTAAGGTTTGGTCTAGTACTTGTCATTACATAGATCAAACTGCCAACCATTTCTCGGTACCTCCTCGAATCAACAGGGTTACCTTCATCATCAAATTCCAGTTTGTTCTCACATGGGGTCGATCTTGGTCTGCAGTGAGTCATGTCAAACCTTTCCAGGATTTTTGTGATATACCTCTTGTGGTTCATCTTTATTTCACCATCTCCCTGTGTAAAGTCAATACCAAGGAAATGTTTTAGTTTACCAAGATCTTTCATCTTGAATTGGTCTCCCAATAGCTCTTTCACATTCCTGAGGGTTTGACTGTCACTCGCTGCAATAAGAAGATCATCGACCCAGATAATCAAAATGATTCTCTCACTCCCAGTTTGTTTGCTGTAAAAACAGTGGTCAGCTAGGTTCTGAACAAAACCATTTTGGCAAAGGAAATCATGCAGCATTTTATTCCAGTTTTGTCCTGACTGTTTCAGACCATAGAGTGACTTGTTGAGCCTACAGACTAGTCTCTCACCAGCTAGAGACTTAACCTCAAAACCTTGTGGCTGTTCCATGTATAGCTCACAGTCAATGGGAGCATGTAAATATGCAGTTTTTACATCCATTTGGTGCAGCTCCAAACCATATTGGGCAGCAACCTGCATTAAACTGCGTACAGAGGTCATATCAGCGGTTGGGGAAAAGGTCTCACGATAGTCTATCCCTTCAATTTGACTATAGCCTTTACGCAATCTTTTCATGTAATGCTGGCAGCACTCGGTGCTCCGCTCATTACACCGCCGTCCATCTTCTTCTCTGAAGACATTTCTTCTCTTCAGTGTTTGCACATACTGCTGAAGACAAACAGGGGGGCCGTTTGTACGGCCTGCTGTGTTTATATAGACGGGTGGCGGACGTAAGTGGGGCCCACAGGTAGGTGAACGTTGACTTAAACGTTTCAGTGCTGCACGCATGCGCGAAGGGATAAACCCACTAGCGATCGTCTTAGAGGGCGGCGCCTGTACGAAATAGAACGTGACAGAAGCCGCCAATCATAAAACCCCGCCCATGATTCCAACAAGTCTCGTCCAATCACGGAGCTCCACGTGGAAGGCAAGTAATAAAAGCGGAGCGGCCGCCGCGCCGCTGCTTATTGACACGATGGACGCAAGTGAGAAGAGAAGCAGCAGACACAGAGGTGGACGGGGAGAGAAGAAGAGCGAAGACCTTTCTCAGCGGCAACCGCGGCAAACCCAGAGAAGAAGAGCGGGTCCGCCCGGTGAGGCGCCGCAGGCTGAATGCCGCAGACGAGAAACAGGAGTCCGGCAGGGCGCGCTAGAGCGAGGAGGCCCAGCCAGACAGGTAAGAAACGAGCTGAACCAAGCGAACCAAGTGTTCTTGTGAGTGACAGGCGCAGTATTTAGTGTGGTAACACTGTGTGTGCCGCACAGCTGGTTCACATCTGCTGACTAGAACCAGCAAGACGCTCATTAGGGCCGTTTAGATTCTCACTTTAGTTTGTGTTGCCGAGGCAACGCTGGCCAGTCATTTTCCCGCCTCAAAAACGTTACGACACAATCTACCCGAAACGACCGTAGACGGTCAAAATGACGGCTGGTAATTTGCGCGTGATCGCGCGCGTCATGCCACTATTCATTAGGCGTGTTGGTTGGTCGCATCGTTTCCTTCGTGAAGTTCACTGCTCTGTCCTACCCACTAGCGCCCTCCAGTGGACACAAATAGTCTAAACTTTTGATCATTTCCAACACGTCTGGTTACAGACGCCGTTTCAGACGCACCATGACAACCACCGACGCGCTGCAGCATTTACAGGCGTTGGACAGCGGCCACTTTAAATAGTTTGGAAAATAGTATTAAAGTTGTTAAACTGTTAATTTTGGTGCCAGTTAGTTTAATAACAGACATGCTAACATATGTACTGCATTAATATGTCAACTGGGTATTTATCTTGGCAGAATATAGAGTTTAAAAACTGCGGCGGTCGAAAGGACTGCCCACGGTCGTTCTAGTAGTTTTAAGTCCCGCTCGTTGTCTAGGACTGTTTCAATAGTTATTTTCTATTGTTTTGTTTTGACATTTCACCTTTTATAGGCCTTGTTACCTTTGTTAGAATAGCAGTGTGTTTTCCCTTTTGTATTTCAGGTCATATTTTCACTTTCTCAGCTTTGCTATTCAAGTTCGACTATGTCTGTCTGAAGTGTAAATGGTTTATAAATGGAAATAGTATTATAGTTGTTAAAATGTTAATGTTGGTGTCAGTTAGTTTAATAACAGACATGCTAACATGCAATGCATTTCTATCTTAATTTGGTACTTATCTTGACAGAATAGAGTTTAGAAACCGTGGGCGGTCATTGTGGACCACTCATGGTGGTTTTAGGTAGGAGTGACGTCCCGGTGGTTCTGGTGTTAAATGACTTCTCTGGTGTCTCTGGTTTGGATCAAACACTTGACTGACATTTCTGTCAAAGTCCTGCTACACAGTGTTTCCACACTACATACAAGACACATGGATTTACACACATTTCAACACATTTCACAGAAAATGTGACTTTGTACAGATTGTCAGCAGACATTTGGCAGTCACGTTCAGTTGGTTCTTCTTGCTGATTCCACACACACACACACACACACACACACACACACACACACACACACACACACACACACACACACACACACACACACACACTGGTACAACGTAAAAAAAATCAAACCATCTGTTTCATGATACACTTCATCTGTGTGATATTAATATAACGAAATTCCATTTACAAAGTTTCAAGGTATTTCAGTTCTACTTCCAGCTTTGGCAGTATATAATTTTTTCATTTCATATACAATTTAGTTTCAGATTTTCATATACGTTTTTTTCAACCCTGATCCTTCAGCTGATACGCTCCAGCTGTTCTTTTAGTAATGCACTTCAGCTCCCAATTCTGCCTGTAGGCGAATATGTTCCAGCTTCCAGTTAAGATTACAGCATATTCAGCTTCATTAGATACTGACTTCAGCTTCCAACTGCCACTACTACACTTCAGCGTGCATGGTTTTTTCCAGCAATTTTCAGCATTATTTCAGCAATTTCCTTCAGCTTTCAACGTCCTTGTTTTACTTTTACAATTCAGCTGTTTTTGCAGCAATTGTCAGCATTGCTTCAGCAATTTCTTTCAGCTATCAGCATTCACATGCACTTTCTGCAGGATCTGCATTTTCTGGTTTTATATGAGCTGTCAAGAAATGGACTCCACATAAATCAAAATTCAGTTTTTATTATTTGAACAAGTTGTGGAACGTAAAAAAAATAAATGTTGAAAATAATCCCCAATCTTAAAGCTGTATAAAGTAATTAAAATAATGGAGGTAATTAAAAGCAAGTGCAGCGTTTCTACTATAGTTATAGGGTGGGTTACATAGAATTACCTCATGTCTTCCGTAGGGGTTTGGATTCATGTGACCTCAGTGTCTTATTGACATGTCAGAAACTGCCATTCAAAGGAATGAGCTAATTATATATTAACTAACTCATTCGATTTAACTCTTTGGAGTCTTACAAGTACCCAAAAAGTAACTCTTTAATGTTGACAAGTTTGTATTCTGAAGCAATGCGCACTCAATACATTTAGATTCCTTCAGTTGGCTGAAATCAGATTCCAGAAAAGTTTTAAGGAACCTCAACTTTTTTTTTTTACTCTATTTTGCAGTATGTTTATAGAGGGGAGCACGAAGACAACAGGAGGGAGAGACCCTCAGCTGTTACGGAGGCAGACAAGAGGAGGAGCAACGATGTCAGGAAACCAGATGAAGTCGCTCTTCTGAAAAGCCGGGTGGAGGACTTGTCTACGCTCCTGAAGAAGCTCCAAAACAAGACCTTGCACTTGCAGAGGACCCTCAAAGAGAGGCAGGTCAGCCACAACAATTGGCAGAGGGAGAGGGAGTCTCTCCTCCAGCACAATGAGGAACTTGAGAAAATGAACAAGATTCTCAAAGAAGAGTCTCTTGTCAATGCTAAAATGTTGAAGGAAGCACTCTATGATAAGGAGACATGCCTTAAGACCTGTGAGAAGGAAAAAGAAGTTCTCCTCAAGGACCAAGACTCACTTCTGCAGCAGTTAAACTTCCTGCAAACAGAAGGGCTCCGTAAAGAGAAGGACTTTGAAAGAAGGCTAGCTGAAGAGAATGTGGAAGTGCAGATAGCGCTGAACAAGCGCTTCACCTTGGAGCTTTCACAACAGAAGGAGGAAAGTGAGCAAATGATCACGGCCGCCCTCAGTCAAGTCGAGCAGGATTTTAGGTGTAATCTTGAGCAGTGGCAGAAGGAGAAAGCTTGTATCCTTGAAGAAAACAAAGAGACTAAGCTGCTCCTGCTTCAGGCTCAAGAAGAAATTCAGCTGCTAAAACAGAGCAAAGAGGAGGCAGAGCTGAAATGGACTGCTCTTCTTAGCCTGAAGGAGGAGCCCTCGCAGGTCCCAGGTACCGACTCGCTGGCCTCAACAACAAAGGCACACAAGAGTCGGGAGGACAAGGAGTCAGCAAAGAAAGAGAAGAAGGAGCAGAAACTGTTGGCCAAGAGAGAGAAGCAGGAGAAGAAAAGGCTGTTTGAGAAGGAGACAGAAGGCAAGAAGATGCCCAAGAAAACGAAGAACTTCTTTCTTTCTTTCTTTACCAAGAAAATAAGGGGGTTTTCAAATAGTTAATTCGTATGTAGTTTCAAACTGTTAAGATTTTTCATGTTAAGAGTTCTACTGTAAATAGTGTAAATAGTTCTAGTGTTAAAAGCTCTAGTGTTGAGCATTGTTACTGTTAAGGGTTCTACTGTTAAGATTTTTTCATGTTTAGAGTTTTAGTGTAAATAGTTCTAGTGTTAAAAGCTCTAGTGTTGAGCATTGTTACTGTTAAGGGTTCTAGCGTTAAGATTTTTCATGTTAAGAGTTCTAGTGTAAATAGTTAGGGTTAAAAGCTCTAGTGTTGAGCATTGTTACTGTTAAGCGTTCTAGCGTTAAGATTTTTCATGTTAAGAGTTTTAGTGTAAATAGTTCTAGTGTTAAAAGCTCTAGTGTTGAGCATTGTTACTGTTAAGAGTTCTACTGTTAAGATTTTTCATGTTAAGAGTTTTAGTGTAAATAGTTCTAGTGTTAAAAGCTCTAGTGTGGAGCATTGTTACTGTTAAGGGTTCTAGCGTTAAGATTTTTCATGTTAAGAGTTCTAGTGTAAAAAGTTCTAGTGTTAAAAGCTCTAGTGTTGAGCATTGTTACTGTTAAGCGTTCTAGCGTTAAGATTTTTCATGTTAAGAGTTCTAGTGTAAATAGTTCTAGTGTTAAAAGCTCTACTGTTGAGCGTTGTTACTGTTAAGCGTTCTAGCGTTAAGATTTTTCATGTTAAGAGTTCTAGTTTAAAAAGTTCTAGTGTTAAGCTCTAGTGTTGGG